>NC_060130.1:883446683-884050433 GCF_021461395.2 Schistocerca americana | reverse complement strand
CTTTGCCCCCCGAGCCCCCACCGGTCCCAAAAAAAAAAAAAAAAAAGTCTTCCTTCGAGTGAAAAGTTTATTTTTTATTTTCAGTTTATGTGACAAACTCTTATGTTTTCATCACTATTTTTGGAGTGATTATCACATCTACAAGAAAACCTAAATCGGGCAAGGTAGAAGAATCTTTTTACCCATTCGCTAAGTGTACAAGTTAGGTGGGTCGACAACATATTCCTGTCATGTGACGCACATGCCGTCACCAGTGTCGTATAGAATATATCAGACGTGTTTTCCCTTGGAGGAATCGGTTGACCTATGACCTTACGATCAAATGTTTTCGGTTCCCACTGGAGAGGCACGTCCTTTCGTCTACTAATCGCACGGTTTTGCGGTGCGGTCGCAAAACACAGACACTAAACTTATTGCAGTGAACAGAAACGTCAATGAACGAACGGACAGATCATAACTTTGTGAAAATAAAGAAAGTAAAATTTTCAGTCGAGGGAAGACTTGAACCAAGGACCTCTCGTTCAGCAGCTACTCACGCTAACCACAGGACCACGGCGCTGCTAAGCTCGCAGTCTCCTTGATATAGCATATCTTGCATATGGACTACTCAGTTTGTATATTTTACTAGTTTTTTTTCACGGTTCCACACAACTTCTTCCTGTTTTCTCGATTGATCTGTGTTCAGTTTTTCAAGGCCTATCCACTGTGCCAACTTATAACTAAATCTGAGGGGGGTGCGATGGGGAGGTTCCCTTGTAAGTAGTGATACTGGACATATCCTCATATAGCAAGAGGTAGGAAAAGGTAAGGCTCCCAAGAACATTGTCGAACATGATCATGTTGGTGGTCCACGTATTATTATGTGGGAAGGCATAATGTTGCTTGGATGTGCTGGTCTCCAAATCTTTAAACATGGTGCACTGGCAAGTCAACGTTATTGTGTCACTGTACTCCTCCTCGTGTTCATCTTTTCAGGGGTGCATTTGGTCCTGACTTAATTTTAAAGATGACCATGCGCAACAGCATAGAAGAGCGCAGGTGGAGGGACTTTTGGAACGAGAGGATATTTGGCGAATGGACTAACTTGCCCGTTCCCCCGACTTAAATCCCATCGTTCACGTGTGGGGTGCGTCGGCTAGACCTTTGCAGCACGCCCACATGAGCCAACGACCATCCAGCAGTTGTCAACCGCACTCGTGGAGGAGTGGAACGGTCTGCTGCAAGACCTCCTTACTCCAGTTAAATAGCAGGTATACATTGTCAAATGTGGGATAGGAGATTTTCACTTTTTCAACATGTTCATATGGTTGGAAAGATTGGAAAACGAAGCTTTGCCAACAAAATTCATGTTGTACTCAAAACGTTTTTTTTTTTCAGAAAATCCCAGTGCCTTGTGCTCTTAGCGCTTTGATATCCATTTAGTTTTTCAAAGAGCATTTTCTACTAATTTGACAATTTTTCTCTGCACCCAGTGCTAAGGACGTTACTGTTCGACAAGAAATATCAATTTTGCAGAGTTTGTGCAAAATGGCAAAATACCTAGTTTTTGAGCAATTTTATTTCAGTTTCTCTTTATGTAGTAAGAATATCTTATATATTCTGTTATACAGGGTGGCCCATTGATCGCGACCGGGCCAAAAATTTCACGATATGAGCGTCAAACGAAAACTACAAAGAACGAAACTTGTCTAGCTTGAAGGGGGAAACCAGATGGCGCTATGGTTGGCCCGCTAGATGGCGCTGCCATAGGTCAAACGGATATCAACTGCGTTTTTAAAAAAAATAGGAACCCCCATTTTTATTTCATATTCGTGTAGTACGTAAAGAAATATGAACGTTTTAGTTGGACCACTTTTTTCGCTTTGTTATAGATGGCGCTGTAATAGTCACAAACATATGGCTCTCAATTTTAGACGAGCAGTTGGCAACAGGTAGGTTTTTTAAATTAAAATACAGAACGTAGGTACGATTGAACATTTTATTTCGGTTGTTCCAACGTGATACATGTACCTTTGTGAACTTATCATTTCTGAGAATTCATGCTGTTACAGCGTGACTACCTGTAAATACCACATTAATGCAATAAATTCTCAAAATAATGTCCGTCAACCTCAATACATTTGGCAATACGTGTAACGACATTCCTCTCAACAGCGAGTTGTTCGCCTTCCGTAATGTTGGCACATGCATTGACAATGCGCTGACGCATGTTGTCAGGCGTTGTCGGTGGATCACGATAGCAAATATCCTTAAACTTTCCTCACAGTAAGAAATCCGGGGAAGTCAGATCCGGTGAACGTGCGGGCTATGGTATGGTGCTTCGACGACCAATCCACCTGTCATGAAATATGCTATTTAATAAGGCTTCAACCGCACGCGAGCTATGTGCCGGACATCCATCATGTTGAAAGTACATCGCCATTCTGTCATGCAGTGAAACATCTTGTAGTAACATCGCTAGAACATTACGTAGGAAATCAGCATACATTGCACCATTTAGATTGCCATCAATAAAATGGGGGCCAATTATCCTTTCTCCCATCAAGCCGTACCGTACATTAACCCTCCAAAGTCGCTGATGTTCCACTTATCGCAGCCATCGTGGATTTTCCGTTGCCCAATAGTGCATATTATGCCGGTTTACGTTACCGATGTTGGTGAATGACACTTCGTCGCTAAATAGAACGCGTGCAAAAAATCTGTCATCATCCCGTAATTTTTTCTTGTGCCCAGTGGCAGAACTGTGCACGACGCTCGAAGTCTTCGTCATTCAATTCGTGGTGCATAGAAATATGGTACGGGTGCAACCGATGTTGATGTAGCATTCTCAGCACCGACGTTTTTGAGATTCCCGATTCTCGCGCAATTTTTCTGCTACTGATGCACTGATTAGCCGCGACGGCAGCTAAAACACCTACTTGGGCATCGTCATTTGTTGCAGGTCATGGTTGACGTTTCTTTAAATAACGTAACTATCCGGCGAACGGTCCGGACACTTGGATGATGTCGTCCAGGATACCGAGCAGCATACATAGCACACGCCCGTTGGGCATTTTGATAACAATAGTCATACATCAACACGATATCGACCTTTTCCGTAATTGGTAAACGGTCCATTTTAACACGGGTAATGTATCACGAAGCAAATACCGTCCGCACTGGCGGAAATTTAGGTGATACCACGTAATTATACGTTTGTAACTATCGCAGCGCCATCTATCACAAAGCGAAAAAAGTGGTCCAACTAAAACGTTCACATTTCTTTACGTACTACACGAATATGTAATAAAAAAATGGGGATTCCTATTTAAAAAATCGCAGATGATATCCGTTTGACCTATGGCAGCGCCATCTAGCGGGCCAACCATAACGCCATCTGGTTTCCCCTTTCAAGCAAGACGAGTTTCGTTCTTTGTAGTTTTTTCGTTTGATGCTTATTTCGTGAGATATTTGGCCCGGTCACTATCAGTGGACCACCCTGTATATCCGAGTCGAACATCTTACTTTTTGATATTCCATTACTCTGTGTGCAATCGTGTCATTCCTGGACATCTGTCTATTGCGATTCGTAATTATTAGTCGAAGTTAACCTTCAGTGCATTTTAGCCATGACTCACGCACATTTTTAAAACTACGTTATTTACTCATTATATACATTAACCAATCTGTGAGAGAAAACTGAACTATCATTAGCTGAAACAGAGAAACCGAAGTAGGTGGCTAATTTTAATTGTACAAAGAAGACATGCAATACTAATGAAACACGGGTAGCTTTATCATAATTAAAAAGGTATTAAAGTTTACTAGCATTTATTACTGTCACTTCTGGATGCGTAATACTTCCGACAGTCTACTTCAACTTTTGCCGTACTTGAGATGGACAAGTGAGTCACTTCCGACGGTTTGATGGATCAAGTTCCTCGCTGTCATCGGAAAGGAATTGAGTAGTAGATGCGGGGTAAGTAGATCGAGTGGGTCCAAATGGACCTGCTCTTCCAATAGGGAGTCAGCCTCTCTCTTATCGCTGATTTCGACGTCCACTTCCTCAATAATTTCCGTAAAATCTACTTCTTCACTTCGTATGTAAATTCTGGCACGTTTACACAGTTGAATTCACTGCAGTTCTTGCAACTGGAAGAAAATTTCAAATCTGCTTTTCTGCAGGAGCACATTCCGCCATAACTCAACTTACACGAGCACGAAACAACGTGAAGAAGTAACTCAGGTGGTGGACCTTGGCTCAGTTCAACAGGCCTCTGACGTTGTTTACTGTAAATCCAGCTCTATTTCTCTGCAGGTTTCGGTTCCCATCCAACTATGGACTTGCTAGTAGCTCCGTAACGAATAATGTTGCGCAGCTTCTTTTCTCGGTGACAACATCGTAAAATTCAGTTTGCTTTTTGTGGCAGACTTGACGAATAGCTGGTACCACGAATCGTCTAGCGTCTCGAATCTGCTGACACATCCATTATACAATGCGATAGTAAACTACTCTCCAGCTGTTATTATTTATTTGCCGTAGCGTCTGGTTTCTTGAATGTGCCAAGTGCTGAGTTAAGGTGTTCGTGTTTCTTTTAATAATGTGGCAAAACTTCGATTTCCCTAGATCGAAAAAAGCGGATGTTGTAACACATTAATTAACGACGAGAGCTAGCAGAGTCACTGTAGAACTTCTAGGATGCAGTGCAAAACAGCTTGTCTTCTGCACTTCCTCTTTCTGTCTTTAGGTAAAATAAGACCTCTATGTTTTGTCCTAAGCCAGTCATTAACAGAAGGAGGTCAACATCTAACATGGCTGCCTTAGTAGGTACTGAATGTAATTTCAGTGATGCTGTATATGTTATCTCTGCTGCATAGTGAGATGTTCAGTTCCAATGTATAACGTATCATATAACATACTTCTAATATACAAACAGACACTGGAATAAAATTGCTCAAAAACTTGATATTTTTCCATTTTGCACCAAGTTTCGAAAATCGTTATTTTTTAAGGAGCTTCAGCGCCCTAGTTACTGGATGCAGCAAAATGTCGTAATAATCACCTTGCAAAACGTCGTAACAATCACTTTTGTAGAGAATTATGTGCTCTTTTAAAAAGTAAATAGACACCAAAGCGCCAGGAGCATAAGAAACAAATTTTTTGACTACAGAAAGTTTAGACAACATACGTTTTGTTGGGAGAACTTGGTTTCCCTATCTCTCCGGTCATATGAACGAGTTAAAAATATAAAATCTTATATCCCACGTTTTGCGACGTATAGGTTTTTTTCAGACAGTTTCATTGGACTAACCTTGTGGTCGGTATGGGAGCACGTTGCAGAGCGTGCATTCCGACCGTAGTTATCACACACCCTATCAGGAACCATGTCCCGCCTTTTGTAATGTCCAGGGGATTTTAGTGCAATTATTATCTTTGATTAAGAGTGTTGTTTCTGTTCGCCTCATTAGTTTTTTGTATTAGGTGCTTTCTTTACTCTATTGTAACAGTTCTTTCCACGTATGGTCTAAGTTTCATTGAACTTCGTTACTTGGCAGTGTGATATCACGCGATAGTGGATAAGTTTTGCACACTGGTGTAATTTACAGTGATAATTTCTGGATTCTTCTTTCAGTATGATTTGTCTATCGTTGCCATCTCATCCTCATACCTACGTCCAGGTGATTTGTCATTCAACGATGCAGGCTTATGAAAGTTCTTCACAATTTTTCCAACAGGGGCTTCGTATACATCAATTTTTGCTGTGATTTTATCAAATCATAGAAGATCAAATTAACAATGTTGAGACATCCATAATAAAAAAAAAATTGAATGATGAATAACAGTGATGAAAATATTATGAAACTGTAATGTACAAGGATTTGTCTTCGTCCCTGAAGCTCCAACTGGCTTTTAGAGCAGTGGTTCCCAATCTGTTTTATACTGTTACTCCATTAGATGTCAAACAATACCCTCAACAGAGTTTATCACCAAGCTAGTAATATGCGCATGTTTTGGAATCAATAAATAATTAGTCAATGAGATATTAGCTACAAATCGTTTGCAACCTAGTGAAAGTCTCTGACTGTGAAACAGATGTATACACAACAGCATCTGAAATTCTCAGCACTCGCCGATGACCAGAAGTTTCCTACATCATGTCACTGTTCAATTGTTGTTCATTCTTTCAGTTGTTCCCTTAACGATCGAGTCAGAATAATACATAACAGTAGTATACCTACGCTACTTCTGACGCACTTTGTTTACATTTGTGACGTCATGTGACCCATGTCAGCACCCTACCCATGATGTCACAAACCAGGCCCTCCTTATCAGTGGTGTCATCATTCTTATCAGTGAGTTCATCAGCCTCATAAATGGCGTCATCATGACATGTCACGCCCCCTCCTGTCTCCCTCTCCATTTCCCTCCCCTCTGACCTTCTCCAGCCAATCACAGCACAGTGTTATAATGAGACAGTCAATCATAATTTAGCTGTGGAATCACACAAGGTTTATTTTAAATCGCTCCAAGTTCGAAAAAATGCAATTTTTAAAGAATTCTGTGCAGCGAAATGTTTAAACTTTTTTGCTTTAGCAGTTCTGTTGAATCGCATCACAACTGAAGCTTTCAAGGCTGAAAATGAGGAGTAGTGATTAATCTTATGTTTTTCCATTAGCATCCTGAAATGTTTTTGGTAAAATTAAATACATAAATCTATTTGTAAACTATTAGAAATTATATTACGTCTCCTATACATTTTTCTCAAGGCATCTGCAACCTCAGCAACAGTTTCTGTCTTATGGCAGACACCTATGCATATATGGGTTACAGGTCACTTACTGTCAACACATATTTAAAAACTGACTTGTATTAGGAATATGCAGTCAGGTCAAGCAAATCGGATTACCGAAGGCCATCAATTCCTTTCATGATACACACTCTGTTCAAATAAACTTTGCATGTTGAACGAAGCTATTTCAGCCTTCATGCTGATTACAATGAAATCAGTTACAACAGCAAGATCTCGTGAGAATGAGGTATGAGTTTTTTTTCTTTTTTTTTTTTTTTTTTTAAAAAAAAGAGGTGGAGCCCCTCCACGCCCACACCGGCATGATGGCCAACACAAAAGGTCTACTGCCATCTCTGCATAAGGGTTAGTATTCACTAAAGTGAGGTGTCGCAGGATGTGGGTACTGCGATGTTTGCGTACGTCTGGTTAGGATTAACCATTAATACGCGCTCATCTGGAGATAGATTGGTCGAAATCTGACGAAGGGTATCGGTTTGAAGGGCAGAGGAAAAAAAGTGCCAAAGCAAGAGCCAAGGGAAAAAAACCTCTGCGAAAGTTAGGTCGGGCGGCAAGAGCAGTAGCGGTTGTCTTGCTGCCTGCGATAGGTTGTGCAAGGATAGGCTTTGTTAGTAGTGGGTATCATGCATGTCGATACCTTGACGTTGTGCGTTTGTGCTGCTCGGCGGCTGGCGCTGGGTGCTGGTACAGAGTCCTCGTTCAGCGTCCTGCAACCTGCAACAGTTAGGTTTGTTATCGGTCTTGTGTCCGGTAGGTCATATACCGGAGGCACAGTGTGAGGGAGTGTTGGCAGATTGTTCGTGCGTCTGTGGGCGAGCTCGTCGGTGTCCCTGCTGTGGCCTGTTGGTCAGCTCTAATAGCAGCTGGTAGTTACCAGTCAGTGTTGCTGATATGCAGGGGCTTACCGGCGTTTGTCGCTGTTTGCGTATGTTAGTTTAGTGAGGCATTTCTTTATATAATATGGTTCTGAAGGATAACAAACAAAAAATGCTCTAGATATAAAATATATCAATTAACATGTTACATTTCTTTCATTGCTTAAAAAACATAACATTGCAGTTCTTCCAGTGTTCAAAAACAACGTCCATTTCGTTCATTGATACCGTATGGGATAACTCGCATGTGACAGTCACATTATCACTGTCCCTACAACTTCACATTTAACTGTCCAGTCACTGGTTTGTGTTGGTTGACGGCCATTTTCGATCAGAGGGCAGGAAGTGAGGCACAACCCATGTTCTCAATATTTTGCACATCATAGTCTGGCAACAAGTCTTCAATTCACTTTCTCAAAATCCTTCACATAAACACGCAACTCAAATGGAATAATTACGCTTAAACCATCCAGTGCCATCTCCAAAGATACACCAGCTGAGACCGTACTGTGATGGTGATAATTTCTCATCAATCAACTCATAGTAGGGCGTTGTCCACTGTAGAATAAAACACCTGCAGCAACCACACTGCTCCGAAAACTACGCAACATTCGGAAGAAAACTATTGTCTATGCTGCAGAATCCTTGGAAACCAAAGAAGACCATAAGTGGTTCTGAAAAAAGGGAACATATCAGTGAGCAGTCTCACGCTATTAAAAAGTCCTAAGCATGGGAGAAGTTTCTCTCTTACTTTGAATAAGACATCTGCCTCCTGCAATAAATACACAACTGCGAACTGTCTCACAACTCATATACAGTTTCCAGATGAGGCCACAATCGAGAAGTGTCTTATCAGCGTACTGAATATATAGCAATGAGCAAACTCACGAAAACTCAGACCCTCTTCCTAAGCATGGGGCAAGTCTTTTTCCATCTTACCTTCAGTAAGATGTCCGACAGATTACTGATAATCTGTGGCTGTCAGGACTTCTTGTATAATCTAAAGACACAAGATGGTCGCACTTCCTGTCCTATGACCATGACGTCACTTCCGGTCGACAAATTTCGAGGCTCCTTTTATATTTAAAGGGTTAAATCTCGCACATATGGGTATGTATTGTTACCCAGTTAGTTAAAGGCGCCATATCCATAACAGAATCGTGAATAACCTGACAGTATGCTATTGAATTTTTTGGTAACGGTTTTTGCATTTCAGTTCTCGTATCAAAAACAGACAATTTCAGTGCTACTACATCTTGTCGTGAACAATCGATTTAATGGATGGGGCACATCTGGAACTTTGTACGACTCACTAGCGGATTCTCTGCCCATAATACAGCGACTGAAAGCTGTAGTGCATTTCATGCGCTTGCGCAGTTTATTTATGCTAAAATCGACTGTATAGTTCTCTTCAGGATATTTAGATGAATTTCGATATACCTTCAACTCTATTATGTATTTGACATCGAATATTCTGCAAGCACTAGGAACGAATTCCTGTTTGTCGGAAACGCTAAAATTACGTATGTTGCTACTTCGAGCTCTGTACTGAATTTAACTTGCCACGTCCATGTATTAATTTTTGGTGCAACACATTCAATCAAATGACAACGAAGGAATGCTAGAATATGGTACAAATCATTTTTTAAGATGTTCCACAATGATACTTTTCTTTCGCAGACACACGTATTCTAAGTCAATATAAGTAAACGCTCTCGTTAGAGGACTGTTTGAGGAGATTTTTTTTTTTTCGTTAGGTAGAGACCAAGTCCATTTTACCTATTTGGTCCTAAGTACAAGCTGTTTTTTTCGCGAAGCGCTGTTGCTTCCATTGTATGATTATGACTGCATCTCAGTTAATTGTTAGCAAGCAGTCTTTGCATCATTAACTGCCTTAGCAATCCCCGTCGCTCCACCAGGTAAACATCCAAGCTCTGATAATGTAGAAAATTTTGTTTTGTGAATGGGTAAGATGTCCTCTCTGCAGATTAATTTTGCTTCTGGAGCTACTTGTGAAGGAATTTTAAAACTATTTTCACAGCTGTTATGAGATTACCGCCCGACTTCATACACTTTAGACTACTTCAAAACTGTTTTAATTAATTCGTTTATTACATTCCCTGCATTCTTCTCCTTGTTCTTCTTCTCCATCTATTTCAGACGCATGCCCATTTTAACTTTAGCTTTCATTCCACCAGTCGCTGCTAAGGCAGTCAATTTTTCACTGAGATTAACAGTCTTTTGTCTTCACTCTACACCATGCTTCTTCAGTCAGAATCCAGCCTGTTCGATGTCTTGTCAGACAAGCTGTGTGGGTGCATTGCATAAGCGATGTTGTGTTCCTTGCTTGCTGCAAATGTTGGATTATCTCCGACCTCACCTGCCTGCTTATCCAGTCCATCAAATTTATTCCCGGCTGACAAAAAAATGGTTCAAATGGCTCTTTTTTTTTTTTTTTTTTTTTTAATCTTTATTATGGAACAAACGGAGAGTACATATATATATATACACAAAGCAAAAGTTCTTCAAGGTACCAGTTAAACATATACAAAGGAGTGTTAGGTAAACAAATTATTAGAATAACATGAAATACAACAAATTAGAACATATCCTGTTTTCCTTTTTTTTTTTGTTTTTGTGTTTGTTTAAAAATTTGTATTGAACAAACTAAAGGTACATATATATTCACTATGCAAGAGTTCTTCAAGGTACCATTTAAAAATATACAAATGACTGTTAGTTAAACAAAAAAAATATTAAAAAAGAAAAACATTAAATACAACAAAATATAACATATTCTGTCTTCTTCCTTTTTGTAAAAAGAAATAAATAAATAAAATTGTGTTTGTTTTTGGTCGATGCATGAGAACGTGGATAAGGGTGTTGCATCATGTGACAGGTAGGCATGGTACACCCCAACTTTGAGGGGGGTCAAGAAAGACGCTGCGGAGATAACCGGCAAAAGTTTGTCGGTAAGATGGTTTTCGGGTGAGGGTGCTATGCGCGGTCACAACTTTGTACCAGAAGTCAAGGACTGTATGCGGACCACTCCGAAAGAGATATTCTAAAGCCTGTCCTCGAAACCAGATTAGGGTATGGTGCTTAGCAAGAGGGTAGTGAAATGTCTGGGGCAACAACAGGAAATCCGGGGTTACCGTCGTTGGCGGGGCACGGAGGTAAAAGCCCACGATTCGTTGGATGAGGAGCCATACGTTTTGTTTCAGGGGGCACGTAAGACGGTGCTCGTCGGTGTCTTCGAGCTGACAGTCAGGGCAGAGTGGGGAGGTGGCCAGTCCTATGCGGTAAAGTCGACTATTAGTCGGGAATTTCCCATAGACTAAAACATACCAGAGTGCAGACACAGACGACGGTAAAAAGGGTGCATGCACACACCCCCAAACCGTGCGCCAGTTAATGTCAGGATGCTGTAGCACCATGGGGTCGCAAGGGTTGGACAGCATAAACAAACGATAATAATCTTTTGTACGGGGAGGACGGGTGACTGGAAGATCGGCCCGAACGTAGCTGAGTTCTATGAAACAATTGGCGACGTAGTACAATAATGGAGAAATAGGTGCCACATTGATCGGTGGATCGAGAGAAGCTGGTCGGAGGATATCTAAGAGACAGCGTGTTAAAGACGGGACCGGCCCCTGCCAGTGCCGCAACAGAGTGTGGACAAAGAGTGCAGAAGAGCGTGCCCGCACGTTGATGAGTCCGAGGCCACCTTTTGCAGGAGGCAGTGTTAGAGTGTTGTAGCGGACTTTGAAAAGTGCCCCTGCTGACACGAAATATCCAAAGGCTGATTGGATGCGGCGGCCAAGGAGTAACGGCAGTGGGAGGATCTGGGCGACGTGTACCAGTTTAGGGGCGACATAGATGTTTACATAGGACACACGTTGGAGTTGGTTTAAGTTACGGTGCACTTGACCACGGACATGGTGCCGAATCGACTGCAAAAGCCGCCGGTAAGCCAGGGCCACTGTGCGGTGTGTGGAGCTCGTAAATTCGATACCCAAGTAACGAAGGGTGGCACTAACTGGGAGTGGGGTCGGCACCATAGCCGGGAGGCCGCGCCCAATGTGCATCATAGTCGATTTACGGACATTAAGAATGCTACCAGAAAGACGTCCATACTGCTGGATCCATTGGATGGCGTCATTGAGTTCCGTGGAGGAGCAGGTGAGAAAGAGGAGATCGTCCGCATAAGCCCTACAGTGAAAGGTGTGGTCACGCAAAGTGAGGCCCTGCAGTCTAGAGGTAAGTCCAGTGATGAGGGGCTCAAGTGCAATGGCATACAGTAAAGTAGACATAGGGCATCCTTGACGCACAGAGCGGCGTATAGGAATCGGTCCTACAAGCCTCCCATTGACTTGTACCATCGAGACCGCGGGAAGGAGTAACCGGCGAATGGCATCGACAAAAAGCAATGGGAACCCCATACGTGTCGCCACCATGAGGAGGAAAGGGTGTCGAACGCGATCAAAGGCACTCGTGAAATCGACGGATACCAGTGCTGCACGAAGGCGACAAACCGACGCCAGTGCAATGAGGTCACGGCATTCTCCCAGGGCTGTTTGTAAGGTGGCCCCACAACCACGTGCAGTCTGCTCAGGAGAAAGGACCGTAGGTAAGACGGTGCGTATGCGCGCTGCTAAGAGGCGTGCATAGATTTTATAGTCTGCATTCAGTAGTGTAAGGGGGCGATATGCAGAGACATGAGACCCTCCCTTTGGTTTAGGCACAGGTAGAAGAATGCCAGTGACGAATTCAGGTGGAATTGGGAAGGACGGAGTAAAGAGTTCCTGAATCATTTCCGTCCAGCGAGGAAGCATTAACGTGGTGAACGCCCGGTAAAACTCCACTGGGAGACCATCTGGTCCGGGTGATTTGTTCTTGGCCCGTTTGTTGATCGCTTCTACCACCTCTTCTGCGGTGATTGCAGACATCATGGACGTTGACTCCGCTACGGTGAGGGTCCGTTCAGGGGAAGGACGGAGATCATCAGGAATGGGCGTCGCCATCGCTTCATCATCATAAAATTGGCGATAATGTTCAGCAAAGGCGGACACGACCGCCGCCTGTGTTGTGTGGTGAACACCATCGGAGGTCGTGATGTTGGGGACGAAAAGCCGACGTCGACGACTATGGTCGGATGCGGCATGGATTGTGGATGGGGTTTCGTCGTGGAGGAGGTCTTGTCGTCGGGAACGCACCACGACACCATGCAGTCGTGCACGTTGAAGAGAGAGGAGACGAGCTTTAGTACGTTGTCGTTCCCTGTGGGTGTCAGGTGATGGAGGGAGCGCATCGAGCTCACGGAGGACGGCGTAGTGAAAATTTGTGGTGTCTCGATGCCATGCTGCTGCTTCCTTGCCACATTGTATGAAGGCCTTTCTGATCGCAGGTTTGGCACATGTGAGCCACCAATGGAACGTGGATGTGTACTGCGGAAGGCGTCTTTCGCAAGACGCCCATGTAGCGGCAATACATTGTCGGCAGTGTGGATCATTAAGGAGGGAGGTATTAAGCTTCCAGTAACCTCTGCTGCGCCACACTGACTGAGGTGGCAGAGCCAGGGAGCAAATGACGGCGCAATGGTCCGAAAATGCAAGGGGCCATCGTTCAGCTTGGGCGACTTCATTGCCGAGGTGAGCAGAGACATAAAACCGGTCCAGTCTGCTCGCAGAATGTGCTGTATAATGGGTAAAACCGGGGGTATTGCCATGAATTTTCTCCCAAACGTCCACTAGATGAAAATCTTCGATTAAGGTGAGCAGCGCCGGGCATGGCGAATAACCAGGTACTTGGTCCTGCGGATGGAGGACACAGTTGAAATCGCCTCCCATGATAAGGCGATCATAGCGTCCAGAAAACAGGGGCGCCACGTCATGTCCGAAGAAAGTGGACCGCTGCCGACGGTTCGTGGAGCCAGACGGAGCGTAGATATTGATGACGCGCGTGTCGAAGATGGTAACAGCCATGCCTCTTCCACAGGGAAGGATTGTCGTGTCCGTGAGTGGGATTCCTTCGCGTATGTAGAAAGCCACTCCACGCCCTGATTCATCACATGTGGACGTGTATGAGTCGTAGCCGTAGACTGGTGGTAGTGTGGCAACGCGTACTTCCTGAAGAAGGGCGACGTCGACGTCAGAGGCCCGAAGCATGTCACACAGGAGTTGCAGCTTGGGTGCAGTGCCGATCATGTTGATGTTCAGTGTGGCAAACCGGTATGTTTGTTTCAGTGGTGGTGGACGCGCATCTACCATCACCAAGGGAAGTAAGAGGAGGGCACCGACAGGAAGTCCCGTCCCATCAGCTGCAATGCCTCGCTTTTGATGTTAACAGGCAGCCTCGTCCGGCGGAGGTAACTCATCCGGAGGAGGGGGCGTACCTTCCTCAATGTCGTCGGCCCATGCTCCTGTGCCGTGGGTCTGTCCAATGTCCATGGGAATTGCGTCGTGGTGAGAGAGATCTGGAGTTGTCGGCGGGGAGACAGGCGTCTCAACCGGCGCACCGATCGTTACATTGTGCGTGGCGACCTCCATAGTGGTCCCGTCCTGCGAAACGTCTTGTTCATCGTGAAAGTTGTCCGCCGACCTCTGCGTGGAAATGTCGGCTGCTTGGGTGTCGTCTTCGTCGTCGCGGGTGGCAACGGTCTGAGAGCCCGTGGGGGAACGGCGACGGCGTTTGCGCCTACGTGGCGAGCGTTGTTTGCGCACGTGTTCCTCAGTGTCGGACGACGGCAAGGAGGAGCGTCGACCTGGTTCGAAGGCTTCGGTGGGTACAATGAGATTGTCAAACAGGTGTTGTGAAGATGTACTGGTCTCCTCAGCGTCCGGTGCGGGAGCCTGTTCGGCGGCAAGATTGTCAGGTGGGACGTCTGTACCGTCCGTTGGTGACTGGGACGGTGGGACGTGCCGACCAGAAGGACCGGGCGACGGACTGGACGAAACTGTAGACGTGGCAAGAGCCGCTGCGTAAGTGAGCGGTAGGGCGGTCATCGTGGGTGTGACGGACGCTTCCGACAACGGGAGCTGCGCGACACATCGTTGAATGCATTCAGACCGTAGGTGACCTTCTTTCCCGCAACCGGAACAGGTCCGAGGTTGGCCGTCGTACATTATAATGGCACGGCAGCCTCCGATACGTAGATAGGAAGGCACGTGTTTCTGCAACTCGATGCGGACCTGTCTAACACCGTTTAAAACTGGATAGGTCTGAAATTGGACCCATCGTTCGGCAACATGTTCCAGAACGTTGCCATAGGGACGGAGCGCCTCGATGACGACGTCTGCAGGTAGTTCGAACGGCAGTTCGAAGATCCTTATCGTCCGTGTGCCGAGACCTGCGTGATCGACGGTAACGGGTCCGACGTTGCCGTCGGAATGACAGAAGCGCAGTCCACGTTTTGCCTCTTGAAGCACCTTGTCGCACGCCGCATCGTTGATCATTTTGACGTAGACGGTACTGCTAACTATGGACAAGTGGATGCCAATTAGATCCGTTGGTGGTATTTTAACTTCATCGCGTATAAATCGTTCTACCTCCAGGGCCTTGGGTCGGGCGAAGTCGGAACAAAAGTTGAAACGTAATGTCTTCTTCCGATAGTTGTGCGCCATGGTGGTCTAGAAGGAAAACGGCACTTACAGCGGCCGAAGTAAACACAAACACACACCGTGCGCGCCTCGCCCGCAGCGCTCTGGCGCGTGACCGCCTCGCAGCACTGCCGGCGGCAGACTGCTCTGAGCACTATGGGACTCAACTGCTGTGGTCATAAGTCCCCTAGAACTTAGAACTACTTAAACCTAACTAACCTAAGGACAGCACACAACACCCAGCCATCACGAGGCAGAGAAAATCCCTGACCCCGCCGGGAATCGAACCCGGGAACCCGGGCGTGGGAAGCGAGAACGCTACCGCACGACCACGAGATGCGGGCCCCGGCTGACAGTTAGAGTAGCCCCGTATATTAAATTATATGGGTAAGTTGTTACTACCACGATTAAGGAGACGAATTCCGCCTCACGAGTGATATACTAAATTCTATGCAATGATCAGGTGCTACAAGGCAGAAGGATTCTCAGTACGTTTGAAGACGCAATTCAGGAAGCATGCACTTCAACTTCCCATCAGTCCTATTACTGCTGAAAGTGGGTTATAGCCACACAATCGCAAACACGGTGAACTACTTCCAGATACATCAGATGTATTATACCTGGTCCATCCTACTGTGCAAAAACGAATGTGATTATTTTCTCCTTCATGAAAATGGTCTAGCGAAAGTTTGAATGAATGGTCATTCACAGGTAGATGCTGATGGAGGTGATTTAGTGAGTCACAATGTGAGATCTTGAGAATTACGTTAAAATTCTCAGGGATACTACTGCTCCTGTACTACTCCTGCTTCGCAGGCCATAAATATATCAGTATCATTAAGTGTACTGTTGTAGAAAAAAGTGGTGGTGAATTACTACTGACAGATGATGAGATGCATACTGATATTACAGAGATATTACGAGCACATATCAGTTTTGTTCACTGAAATAATCCGAATGAATTGGTGGAACGATTAATATTCTTGCTAACATCGAAAGCAGTGGGCAATAAGTCACATGATAATGAAATAATATTATCGAAGAGGAGCTTCATGAAACATTGATTATTGTTTAAAGTTTGCAGTGGCTGAGGAAAACAAGGAGAAAGCCTTAGTTTCGGAATGGGAAGTTGCGTATAAGAGCATTAAGTAAGTTCAAAGACAATCGCAAAAGTCGTGTTTCGTAAATTTGAAAGCTTTGGAAACGATTCACGTAATTATTGTGTGGAATGAAAGCAAAATATGATGCTCTGTCACCAAGATAGAACATGCTTTCTAGTGCTCAATAATCACATTTTGTGCA
The DNA here is from genome assembly GCF_021461395.2 of Schistocerca americana. Taxonomy (NCBI): domain Eukaryota; kingdom Metazoa; phylum Arthropoda; class Insecta; order Orthoptera; family Acrididae; genus Schistocerca; species Schistocerca americana. The sequence goes on along the minus strand of NC_060130.1, from coordinate 884,033,870 downwards.
CATCAGAACTTGCTGATTCTACATGTATGTTTCAGAAAGTCAGAATTTTGCTTCTCCCATTCCTTACTTTTGTTCTAATTGACAAAAAAAGTCTCTGATAAATTTCATCTCAATCCAACAAATTCTAGGCGACCCTCAAACATTTTGAAGAGGGAACATAGCTCCGCAACACTTATTTCTGTTAAAACGCATTGTATTCTTCTGTATCTCAACTGTATACTTGTCTTTCGTGATAATAATGTATGTGATACATTCAAGTAAACACAGCAATTGTTTAAAATCATATTGAACAATATTACTGAAAAGTTCATTCGAGGCATTGAAAAACCAAAATGAAAAGTTTGAGAAGTATCTAGTTTATTTTCGGCAATACACACATTTTCAACCTGAGAAGCATTTTTTTATTTATAATAATCTTACAACATTCATAACTGTAGAATAAAATATAATTTAATTGAATGAACACTGATTATTATTTGATCATAAGAGACGATTTAGTATCAGCTGGGTATTTTTTATGGTCTCCAGCAATAATCTCTAAAACAAAATGTTCCTCACTTTTGTCTTATGTCTGAATGTTATTGTAGTTCTGAATGAGTTTGTCACCTCTTTCATCATCATTCACAATAACCATCTCCTCAAGCTTTTGAACTGCACTTTAAGAGTCTTTGAGGTGAAAATTAGTACTAACAGAAAACCTCATAAGAAAGTTTTCGCTACAGGTGTTACAAAAGATGAAAATTCAACATTCGTAAAAGAAGACAGATCATTTTCGCGCATAATATACCTTTTCGTGTGATTTTTTTTGCTTCTTCTTCATCACCTTTTTCTAATTCGAAAATAAATTGACCTATATTTGCTTTGACCTTTGTTGAAACGTTATCATCAAAGAAATCTAAAGCCACAGTTTCTGGAGGTAAGTACCAGAGTTGATTTGATTTTTTTTTCAATAGCCTTACTGATCACTGGTTCAGTGTCATGATAATTTATCAGTTGGCTGATAAATAGACAATCATGGCAAGCTGTCTCAACTGCTTCTGTTGACAGAAACGAAGCTCGGACGTACACACGTGGAAGAAAAATATAGATTCTTGTTAACGGGTTCTTCCATAGGGAAGACAGGTGAAACTGATCTTGAAGCATGTATAGTTTGAATGGATACATGCTCTTTGAAGCCACCTAGAATGAGTTACAGCTCCTGGGATGTGAAACGACATCACATTCTTTGGAATGTTGCCAAGAAAGATCACCGTTAACCCCAGCAGTTCTCGGTAATCATTTCGTGGTTGCTTCTGCGTAGAGAGCTGGTTTTGAAAAAATCCGAGAATAACAGATCGTACATCATCAGATGTTTCACTGCTGCCGGTTATGCAAACGTTCTTGTCGAGTTTCGGCCAAGTTAATCTACATTTCTTGAAAAGTTCCAAGTCCGGTCCAGAAGTCGCTCCCCTCAGTGAATCGAAACAGGTCCGCAACACCGCTTCAGAACTGTGATGACAGCAACGGAGGTATGATAGATCACTAACGAACAATTTTTCTACATTTTTACAGCTCCATTTAGTCGACCTGCTTGCTGTCGTGTAACAGCAAAGTTCTTGCGTTTTGTCAGCTATATCCTACTTCTTTACTGTCTGGTAAACAGCCATGACTTGATATTCTCCGGAAGATGTTGGGATTTCAGGGACTCCCAATAATTCTTGCTTGACTTGAAATGTTACTGATATCGCCCCACTGTATGTACCTTTTTAACACCTTTCAGCGCTGGGAGCAACTTCCCATCGTAGTACAACACTACTGCATGGCAATCATTCAGGTTTAATTTCTGCTGAATTTCTGCATGTTTCGCTTCTCTAAATTTTTTCTGAGACATTGAAAAGAAGTTCGATTTTAACCATGTTTTCAGTTTCATGTTCGAAAGCATCTGCAGCAGCCGTTAATATTTAAACCCCATTTCTGTCCCTGATTTTGTACCTAACAAATACTTCAGAGAGACAGGGAGTAAAAAACAGCAATGTACCTTGAGTTTTTGTCTCTGCTGAAACTTTTACTCTTAATGATATTTGTCGACAGACAACAAAGTAATTTTCGCTGTCATTACTACTATCACTTCCTTGTCTTCTTGATGTTAAATGATACTTGTTAAACGAGGGTTGTCCAGAAAGTAAGTTCCGATCGGTAGCGAAATGGAAATCACTCGTAAAATCCGGTAAACCTTTGCACAGATGTGTTGGGTAGTGTCTCAAGTATGTCCGTTGATCGTGTCGCGTCGCTCTTTTAAGTTTTGAGTGAACCGTGATCGCGTAAAGATGCATAGGGAATAGCGTCCCCCACCAATTACCAGGGCCTGGTTAGCGATTTCGCCTGTGTCATGCAGCCCACATAACACAACTGTCGAGCAGTTCCTTCTTCATGCCAATTCTCGGCCGCACACTGCAGGGGCAATGAAGACGCTCCTGAAGCATTTCCGATGAGAAATGTTTGATCACACACAATACAGTCCGTAATTGGCTCCCCCTGAGTCTCATCTCTGCTCACAAGAACGGCTGGCGGCGAAGACAAAATTTTTCCACAGACAACGAGATGCAGACCAGTGCAGATAACTGGCCGAAAGCACAGACGGCTGCTTTCTATGACGAGGATATTGGAAAGTTGGTACAACACTACGACAACACTCGAAACTGGAGCGGCGACTATGTAGAGAAGTAGGTGGAAGGTGTACCCAACTGTTGCAAATAAAACGTTCGTGGTTTTCACTGTGGTTTCCATTTTGGGACCAATCGGAACTTACTTTCTGGACAACCCTCGTGTATTAGGATTAAATATTATTTTATATTACGAATAGAGTCTTAAAGGAGGCTTATTAAAATAAGTATTTCTTACAAAAACTTTAAGTAATAATAATGAGTGTAAAAAACTTTGATGAAATTCACACAGTAAAAATTTGAAAAATCTTCGTCGATGAGGGTCGTCATGTAATTGTTCTATTGAGCTAAAATTTAGCACATACTGTTGTGTATTGATTGGAACAAAATAAGGGGTGGGTGCTAAACTTCTAGAAAGCTGAAAAATAAGGGCCACCCTACTCTACGTGGTGGAGTGCTATAAAAGCCGGAAGAGTCACTGCAATAGCTTTGTCATTGTTGCCCCACCATCAGAGTACACTTCATCATTGTAGCTGCCATCATCATTCATCACTTTTTCCGCAAAATGTTAGTGTACCATGCTCTACATATTACAACTAATAAAATCTATATATTTTGTTTATCAGTTACTTCTTGAAATAAAGGATATTACGGATTCCTATGCTTGCATGTTAAAGAACTCGAAGCATTTGGGTATCAGCGGAAGTGCAGTACGCACCGAAAGACTATCAGTCTTGGAGGAGGGACGGCGCCATCCAGTATTTAGCATGAGACGTGTCAACATCAAATCTGTAGTGGTGATGATGGTTCATCAGAAAGACTGCAGAATTTATCCGCCATCAATACTCTCGAGCGTCAGTGCAGGTGAACTTAATTTTCTCGACGGCGGTGCCACGTAAGTGATTTATCACTCAAGATTGAACAACATGAACACAGTTGATTCTGAAAATGGTGATATTTAAATTTTTTTAAGGTTCTGCATCTCAACTGGTAAAAACGGAAAGCTTATAGTATCATTTTGTTGTCCGTCCGTCCGTCTTTCTGTCTGACTGTTAAAAACTGTTTTTCTCGGAAACGGGTAGACGTGTCAAGTTGAAATTCGTGCCACATTCTGCGATCTTCTGTCACTTAGTGGTGTAGAAAATTGAAGTTTCCTAATCAATGTAATCAAAAGATATGGGCATTTATGTCATATACTTTGATACTCGTGACCTCACTCATCAAAATCTTCAGGGTACTTCCCTTTGGCCTAGAATCATAAAATTCGGCGGGAAGCAAGGTTTCACAGTAAAGTAAAACTCCGAAAAATGATAGTTCGTAATTATCTCAAACAAAAAAATGTTTTTGATATTTATTATCCAACTGTCTGTATGTCCACCTGTCTGTTAAGACCCATGTTCCTCATAAATGGGTAGACGTGTCAAGTTGAAATTTATGTCACTTACTACGGTCTATGGTCCCTAGGTGGTGTAAAATAGTTAAGCTTCTAAGTTAGTGCAGTCAACAGATACTGCCATTTCTGTAGTTATGTCACATATTGTAATACTTGCAAACTTATTCATTAAGACCTATAGGATACTTCCCGTCGACCTAGAATTATGAAATTTGGAAAAAAGGGAGCTTTTACATTAGAAGTATAGGAAAAAAGTCAGGAATTGTTACTCTGTAATTACATTACACAAAAATTTTCTTTTGTCAATTGTTATCCGACTCCAAATTTAAAATTAAAATAATCTCGAAAGTCTGCAATTCCCGTGACCGAAATCTAGCCAGCATCAGTGTCGACAACGGAACAAAATCGTCGAGATCCTCGATTCCCAGGATGAATGAAGCGTCTACAGAAATAATTAAGTTTGCAAAGAGACCTAAGAGAGCCCTACTCGCATCTGGCCAGACTTTTGTATGTGGCGAGCAAAAGAAAAACCGTGTATATGAAAATATCATTTCCTATAGACAAAGAATCACTAAGTGGATCTATAAGAGATGTTAATATTAAATCTCTAAAAGTCATTTGTTAGGATTGTTATCTAAATGCTTTTTCATAAATATTTCTTTATTCGTATGCAAAGAACAATAAAACACAATACAGGTGTTTATAAATGAGTATCGGAGTTTTAACGCTTTATAATATTTATTACATTAAACTTACAGTTATAAATGATATGTCAAATGAAAGAGCAACTCAAACAATTTTACCAAGAACCTTATAAATGTTCAAAGTGAGCACCATTTGTCACACGGCACACATTCACTGTACCCAAGCGCTGGATAGGCCGCAAGGGGCCCAATGACAGGGCTTGCTTTGCATGGCCTCCACGTTCACCCGACCTAACTCCATGCGATTTTTTTCCTTTGAGGTTTCATCAAGGATCGTGTGTACGTGCCTCAGCTACCAGCAGACCTCCCTGATTTAAGAAACCGGATTGAAGCAGCTGTTGCTACAATCACTGATGATACACTTATCAACGTTTGGGAAGAACTCGGCTATAGACTTGATGTGTGCCGTGTAACAAATGGTGCTCACATTGAACATTTATAAGGTTCTTGGTAAAGCTGATTGAGTTGCTCTTTCATTTGACATATCATTTATAACTGTAAGTTTAATGTAATAAATATTATAAAGCGTTAAAACTCCGATATTCATTTATAAACATCCTGTATAATATAAAACTACAGTGTAATATTAACTACAGAGAATTTCACACTGCATGAGTCCGATGTTCATCAGCCACAACGACACGGTCATTCACCGCAAAAATTCTTCTATGTCACAGTGTTGGTTCAGATTACTGCAAAGCAACAAGCGTTCAGAGTTCTACCTTTCCACACATTCACAAAATTCATCCGCCACTTCAGATTAGTCTTGCACCTTATCATCTCTGTTCCCAATCTGTTGAGGGTCTCCCAGGCACCTTATTGGAAATGGCAGCCTGATGGTAGTTTCTCTTTCGCCATCCGTAATCCTTCACGAGAATTTGTTCTCCACAGCTCAGATCGGCGGGCTTCTGTCGAAGTTAGGATTGGTGCTGTTGTAGACAGGAAGCTTTTCCTGGATTTCATTCGTGAACCACGAGTTCCGAACAATGGATGCCTTGGATCTGTTTCCTGCTTGTTATTTACATGCTCTGCTGCCACATGTCTTCCTACATCTGGAGGTGCTACTCCCTCGAGTGGAAAGATCTTATTGACTGGAGTTGGTCTTAGGCACACGGTGACAAAGCAGCTTGTCTCTTTGAGAGCCACATCAACTTGGTTAGCATGCGCAGAATTCCTCCATACTGGGCTGGATTACTGCGTACTGGAGAAACACTGAGTAAGTGCGGATGTGTGGAGGACACTGGGCTGCGTTCCACACATGGTGTTTGTCAGTTTGCGGTTAAGATAGTTCCTGGTGCCTGCATTACGTCTGACGTCTACACAACGATGCTTGTACGTTAAGACACGATCCATCTTTAACCCTAGGTTGTAAGGTGGCTATAATTTCGCATCTTACAAGCACCCATCCACATACTTTGCCGTGATCTTTTTTTTTCGTCATCAGTCTACTGACTGGTTTGATGCGGCCCGCCACGAATTCCTTTCCTGTGCTAACCTCTTCATCTCAGAGTAGCACTTCCAACCTACGTCCTCAATTATTTGCTTGACGTATTCCAATCTCTGTCTTCCTCTACAGTTTTTGCCGTCTACAGCTCCCTCTAGTACCATGGAAGTCATTCCCTCATGTCTTAGCAGATGTCCTATCATCCTGTCCCTTCTCCTTATCAGTGTTTTCCACATATTCCTTTCCTCTCCGATTCTGCGTAGAACCTCCTCATTCCTTGCCTTATCGGTCCACCTAATTTTCAACATTTGTCTATAGCACCACATCTCAAATGCTTCGATTCTCTTCTGTTCCGGTTTTCCCACAGTCCATGTTTCACTACCATACAATGCTGTACTCCAGACGTACATCCTCAGAAATTTCTTCCTCAAATTAAGGCTGGTATTTGATATTAGTAGACTTCTCTTGCCCAGAAATGCCTTTTTTGCCATAGCGAGTCTGCTTTTGATGGCCTCTTTGCTCCGTCCGTCATTGGTTATTTTACTGCCTAGGTAGCAGAATTCCTTAACTTCATTGACTTCGTGACCATCAATCCTGATGTTAAGTTTCTCGCTATTCTCATTTCTACTACTTCTCATTACCTTCGTCTTTCTCCGATTTACTCTCAAACCATACTGTGTACTCATTAGACTGTTCATTCCGTTCAGCAGATCATTTAAATCTTCTTCACTTTTTACTCAGGATAGCAATGTCATCAGCGAATCGTATCATTGATATCCTTTCACCTTGTATTTTAATTCCACTCCTGAACGTTTCTTTGATTTCCATCATTGCTTCCTCGATGTACAGATTGAAGAGTAGGGGCGAAAGGCTACTGCCTTGTCTCACACCCTTCTTGATACGAGCACTTCGTTCTTGATCGTCCACTCTTATTATTCCCTCTTGCTTGTTGTACATATTGTATATGACCCGTCTCTCCCTATAGCTTACCCCTACTTTTTTCAGAATCTCGAACAGCTTGCACCATTTTATACTGTCGAACGCTTTTTTCCAGGTCGACAAATCCTATGAAAGTGTCTTGATTTTTCTTTAGCCTTGCTTCCATTATTAGCCGTAACGTCAGAGTTGCCTCTCTCGTCCCTTTACTTTTCCTAAAGCCAAACTGATCGTCACCTAGCGCATTCTCAATTTTCTTTTCCATTCTTCTGTATATTATTTTTGTAAGCAGCTTCGATGCATGAGCTGTTAAGCTGATTGTGCGATAATTCTCGCACTTGTCAGCTCTTGCCGTCTTCGGAATTGTGTGGATGATGCTTTTCCGAAAGTCAGATGGCATATCGCCAGACTCATATATTCTACACACCAACGTGAATAGTCGTTTTGTTACCACTTCCCCAAATGATTTTAGAAATTCTGATGGAATGTTATCTATCCCTTCTGCCTTATTTGACCGTAAGTCCTCCAAAGCTCTTTTAAATTCCGATTCTAATACTCTATCCCTTATCTCTTCTAAATCGACTCCTGTTTCTTCTCCTATAACATCAGACAAATCTTCACCCTCATAGAGGCTTTCAATGTATTCTTTCCACCTATTTGCTCTCTCCTCTGCATTTAACAGTGGAATTCCTGTTGCACTCTTAATGTTACCACCGTTGCTTTTAATGTCACCAAAGGTTGTTTTGACTTTCCTGTATGCTGAGTCTGTCCTTCCGACAATCATATCTTTTTCGATGTCTTCACATTTTTCCTGCCACCATTTCGTCTTAGCTTCCCTGCACTTCCTATTTATTTCATTCCTGAGCGACTTGTATTTCTATATTCCTGATTTTCCCGGAACATGTTTGTACTTCCTCCTTTCATCAATCAACTGAAGTATTTCTTCTGTTACCCATGGTTTCTTCGCAGCTACCTTCTTTGTACCTATGTTTTCCTTCCCAACCTCTGTGATGGCCCTTTTTAGAGATGTCCATTCCTCTTCAACTGTACTGCCTACTGCGCTATTCCTTATTGCTGTATCTATAGCGTTAGAGAACTTCAAACGTATCTCGTCATTCCTTAGTACTTCCGTATCCCACTTTTTGCGTATTGATTCTCCCTGACTAATGTCTTGCACTTCAACCTACTCTTCATCACTACTATTTTGTGATCTGATTCTATATCTGCTCCTGGGTACGCCTTACAATCCAGTATCTGATTTCGGAATCTCTGTCTGACCATGATGTAATCTAATCGAAATCTTCCCGTATCTCCCGATCTACAAACACAATTAGGTATCATGTGATAGGTTGTACATCATATATATGAATATATAAAGGAGACTGACATTGTCATGTACGCCTTGTAAAGAATTGTTAACGCTTGCTGCATGAAAGGTGATGGAGTGTCTTTTCTATCAGAACGGCGTAATGAATGATTGCCTATACTAGTAGAGGTTGGAACGACAGTGGAAATGAAACAGCAAGCGGAAATCAAGACCTGGGTGGAAGGCCCACACAGATGTGTTGGACCCGCTTAAACATAGGAAGTAGCAATACAGACGTTGGGACACCTGAGCGCTGGGGCACAATAGAGTCGCGACCGGCCGGTATTGTAGCCAGACAGGATGGCTTATACTTCGGAAACTACGATAATCTTGGACGCAGCTGAGAGGAACGAGGAACCGTCACCTTGGAAATCATGTAGGCTGGGTTATTTGGTTCAAATGGCTCTGAGCACTATGCGACTTAACTTCTGAGGTCACCAGTCCCCTAGAACTTAGAACCACTTAAACCTAACTAACCTAAGGACGTCACACACATCCATACCCGAGGCAGGATTCGAACCTGCGACTGTAGCGGTTGCGCGGTTCCAGACTGTAGCACCTAGAACCGCTCGGCCACGCAGGCCGGCGCTGGGTTATTTCTGAGGATTTTTACTCAGCAGGCCGGAGTGGCCGAGCGGTTAAAGGCGCTACAGTCTGGAACCGCACGACCGCTACGGTAGCAGGTTCGAATCCTGCCTCGGGCATGGATGTGTGTGATGTCCTTAGGTTGGTTAGGTTTAAGTAGTTCTAAGTTCTAGGGGACTTATGACCACAGCAGTTGAGTCCCATAGTGCTCAGAGCCATTTGAACCATTTTTTTTTACTCAGAAGCATACCATTGTACGAGTATAGGTTTTTCCTTGCAAACTTTCCGCGCTGGACGACAAAAGACTAAAATATGGTTGGTCGGCGTTCGGAAGAACCTGTAGAGAGGGAGAATATTCCGTGATTTAGGGAATATAATTCTTTTTCGGAATTACGAGGGTGGGGAACCGAGCCTTGCTGGGAAGCCAGCGGTGGAGAGACGAGGTCTTCCGTTGTGAGCGCCCGTGTGTGAAGGTCGCTAGACATCAACTTTGTTGGTACAGATAGACTTGCTGTCTTTATTCTCAGGAGAGTTTATAGTTAGAACAGTAAGACACTGTACTGTTGCGGACCTATACGATTCCTGACTTCACTTCTGGGTTGGAAGTCGTAATTGAGTATGCGGCGTTCATTAATTGAGAGCACTTCCTCTGCCTATACTTTCGTTGAGACGTTATCTGGGAGTTCGCGTTTCTCGTCTGTAGAACACAGAGAGGAGAAGACAGTATTAGAGTATATTAGAGGACCGCCTTCTGCCGTCCTAGTGTTTGAAAGAGTTTATTTGTGACTGGAGTTCTTCAGTGTCGCAGACGAGTACGAGAACCATCACTTCGACGCACCGGACGCAGTACATACGGTGATATCGCAAATTGCTTCGGCTTATCAGGGCTATAAAAGCTAAACAGCTGTGATCACGTTAGTTTATTTCTACTGAGATTCCATACAACCGTAGATCATCTTTGAAAATAGTGTCTTCTATTGTTTGGTACGTAGACGATGTCAGTCATTTCGCGTTATTGAAATTAGATCGCGTAGTCATAATAAGGGGCAGAGTTGAGCAATTGATTAGTAATTTTACTTAGGAAATGTAAACTTTGTAATATAAAGGTTTTTTAATCTACAATAAATATATAAGCAGGAACAATGTTTATCATTTAGTAGTATTAGTTGCCTTAATCATTCATTTATGTTTAGGTTGTGTTTTATATGTTTAAAGTCCATTAAGAGACCCTAAGACCTGCTTCAGGGGTAATCAGACAGGGCCAAATCTTCATTTTAACGTTTATTATTTTCGGTTGCGCACGTTTATTTTTACACCCGCCTGGAGTAGCATCTTGGAAGGTATTGGGTGTGGCACAGTGATTTAGATTGCGTCCTTGCCAGGTGATGTTCAGCTTTCTTCTTGCCCTTTATTGAGTGCATGGAGCGCACAACTTGAATTTTGTCCGAATTGGATACCAAGCGGTTGTCGTTATAATTGATAGCAAGGATCTTCGAGATCAGATGTTAGCTTCGATTCAATTACAATTGTCGCTCCCGGAGCAGCGACAGTTTTGTCATCAGCATAGATGAAGGAGGAACACGTTCCAGCTTTGAATGGCTGTTCATTGGTGTGGTGTCACCGCCAGACACCACACTTGCTAGGTGGTAGCCTTTAAATCGGCCGCGGTCCGTTAGTATACGTCGGACCCGCGTGTCGCCACTGTCAGTGATTGCAGACCGAGCGCCGCCACACGGCAGCTCTATAGAGACTTCCTAGCACTCGCCCCAGTTGTACAGCCGACTTTGCTGGCGATGGTTCGCTGACAGATTGCGTTCTCAATTGCCGAGACGATAGTTAGCATAGCCTTCAGCTACGTCATTTGCTACGGCCTAGCAAGACGCCATTATCATTTGCTATTTATCTTGTGATGCATGTACCGTCAGACCGATGTTCACCAATTATGGATTAAAGTTAAGTATTCCAGAAGCTACGTACCTTTTTTGCTAGTTTCTATTCCTTTAACTGTTCCAGACCTCACGCCAGCCTGCGTGAGCTTAAACGCGTGCCTTTCGGCTTCCTCTCATAGTGGCTTGGCTGTCTTGCCAAGTCACAACAATTGGTACTTATCTTACACACAGACTGAAAATAAGTCGCAACACCAAAAAGGAGTAGGTGTGTTTCTACGTCTGAAAGACGATGTCTATTAAAATTTCGCGCCAGTAATATAAGAGTGGCGTTAGTGGTGCCACTATGAAGACACAAATCAGGTTTGCTTTAAATACATGATCTAACAGTCGTGAGCATTAGTTACCTTTGAGATTGGACACGGTGAGTTGATGTTAGTCAAGAACGCTTTTCAGACGACAAAGACGCCATTATCAGCACCTCACTGAGTTTGTATGGGTTCGTGTAATAGGACTACGAGAAACTGGATGTTACTTCAGTAGGAAGTAGGTTACAGTACACTTGTTCGCCCACTGCTTGAATACTGCTCACCGGTGTGGGATCCGTACCAGATAGGGTTGATAGAAGAGATAGAGAAGATCCAACGGAGGGCAACGCGCTTCGTTACAGGATCATTTAGTTATCGCGAAAGCGTTACGGAGATGATAGATAAACTCCAGTGGAAGACTCTACAAGAGAGACGCCCAGTAGCTCGTTACATGCTTTTGTTGAAGTTTCGACAACATACCTTCACCGAGGAGTCAAGCAGTATATTGCTCCCTCCTAGGTATATCTCGCGAAGAGACCACGAGGATAAAATCAGAGAGATTAGAGCCCACACACAGGCATACCGATAGTCTTAATTTGCACGAACAGTACGAGATTGGAATAGAAGGGAGAACCGATAGAGGTACTCAAGGTACCCTCCGCCATACACCGTCAGGTGGCTTGCGGAGTATGGATGTAGATGTAGATGTAGATATCGCAGGAAGGCTTGCAGGAATGTAGCGGCTGTACATGATTGTGGTCTCCTGACGTCTACATGGCATTACCCTGAGGGAAGACTATCGTGTTCGGCGTATGGCCCTGGAGCATTGTACTGCATCTACAGCAGCAATTTGAGCGGCAGTTGGTACCAGAGTGACGCAACGAACTGTTACAAATCGGTTACTTCAAGGACAGCTCCAAACCACAAGCGCTGTAGCGTACATTCTTCTGGCCCAAGACCACGGCCATTTGCGACTTCAGTGGTGTCAAGCGAGAGCTCATTGGATTGCAGGGAGGAGGTCTGTTGTGTTTTCTGATGAAATCTGGTTCTGTATCGGTGCCAGTGATGGCCGTTTGTTGGCTAAGAAGGCCAGTTGGGGGCCTGCTGCCAGCCTGCTTGAGTACTAGTCACACTGGACCTACACCTGAAGTTATTGTCTGGGGTGCGATTTCATTTGACAGCAGGAGCACTCTCGTGGTTATCCCACGCACCCTGACTGCAAATGTGTACGGCAGTCTGGTGATTCGACCTGCTGAGCTACCATTCATGAATAGCATTCCAGGGGGTGTTGTCCAACAGGATAACGCTCGTCCACATACCGCTGCTGTAACACAACACGCTCTGCAGAGTGTCGACATGTTGCCTTCACCTGCCCGGTCACCAGATCTGTCTCCAATCGAGCACATATGGAACATCAGCGGACGACAACTCCAGCGTCACCGACAAACAGCTTTAACCATTATTGTATTGATCGACAAAGTGCAACAGGCATGGAACTCCGTCCCAAAAACTGACATCCGGCACCTGTACATCACAATGCATACATATTTGCTTGCTTGCATTCAATATCCTGGCGGTTACACCAAACCAAACTGCGTGCCGACGGAGTATCGCCTCAGTTGTGCGACTGGATTCGTGATTTCCTGTCACAAAGGTCACAGTTCGTAGTAATAGACGGATGGTCATCGATCAAAACAGAAGTAATATCCGGCGTTCCCCAAGGAAGTGTTATAGGCCCTCTATTGTTCCTGAACTATATTAACGACATAGGAGACAATCTGAGTAGCCGTCTTCGACTGTTTGCAGATGATGCTGTCATTTACCGTCTTGTAAAGTCATCAGATGATCAAAACGACTTTCAAAATGATTTAGATAAGATATCCGTATGGTGCGAAAAGTGGCAATTGACCCTGAATAAAGAAAAATGCGAAGTTATTCACATGAGTACTAAAAGAAATCAGCTAAAATTCTATTACGCGACAAGTCACACAAATCTGAGGGCTGTAAATTCAACTAAATGCTTAGGGTTCAAATGGTTCAAATGGCTCTGAGCACTATGGGACTCAACATCTGAGGTCATCAGTCCCCTAGAACTTAGAACTACTTAAACCTAACTAACCTAAGGACATCACACACATCCATGCCCGAGGCAGGATTCGGACCTGCGACCGTAGCAGTCGCGCGGTTTCAAACTGAAGCGCCTAGAACCGCACGGCCACACCGGCCGGCAGTACTTAGGGGTTACAATAACAAATAACCTAAATTGGAACGATCACATAGATAATATTGTGGGTAGAGGAAACCAAAGACTGCGATTCATTCGTAGAACACTTAGAGGGTCTCCAAAGAGACTGCTTACACTACTCTTGTCCGCCCTATACTTGAGTACTGCTGTGCAGTGTGGGATTCGCATCAGGTGGGACTGACCGATGACATCGAAAAAGTACAAAGAAGGGCTGCTCGTTTTGTATTATCGCGAAATAGGGGAGATAGTGTTACAGACATGATACGTGAATTCGAGTGGCAATCATTAAAACAAAGGCGTTTCAATCACCAGTTTTCTCCTCCGATTGCGAAAACATTCTGTTGGCACCCACCAACATAGGGATAAATGATCATCACGATAGAATAAGAGAAATCAGGCCTCGCACGGAAAAATTTAAGTGCTCGTTTTTCCCGCGTGCCGTTCGAGAGTGGAACGGTAGACAGACAGCATGAATGTGGTTCATTGAACCCTCTGCTAGGCCATTTATTGTGAGTAGCATAGTAATCACGTAGATGTAGATGTACACCAGTTATTAATGTACCAGCATTTCACATTTGCAATGGCTTATCTCGCCCTTACGTTAACCTGTGGTCTTGCAACGTTAATTACTTCAATATGTTACCTAAACAAATGTATTCCCCATATTTCACTACTCTAAATTAATTATTTTTTTGTGTTGGATCTTTTTCTGTCAGCGTGTGCTATTGGAACCAGGGTACTTCCCTGGGGAAGGTCATTATGCTGTATACTGCATCGACTCTATCTGTCGTTTAGAATGACAAAAATTCGTCTGTTCTGAGTAAACTGCGTCAGTCGGTAGGCCATATTTGTTAGCTTCATTATTAGTTTCGTATATTTCACTGTATCATGACTAACTGTAAGATTGCTAATGGCAACTCCTGCAGTCTGCTTTTATTCATACCCTTCCTGTATGTGCTGCGTTAAATGAAGTATCTGACTAGTACATGACTTTCAGGGGCGGATCAAAATCATTCTCTCGAGAACTGTAAGCAAACGGTATAGAAACTGATACGGGTCTGAAGTTGTTGGGGTTATTAGGTTCTTTGCCTGGTTTAACCAGTGCGACGACTTTTGCCTTGCCCCAGATCTTTTCGATTATCATTCTAGTAACACAAGTGCTCGTCAAGTTCAGGATCCACTTGATAGTTACAGGGCTAAAGTTCTTTATTTGCTATGATCTCATGTCATTCAAGCCATCAATTTTCTTACTTTTCATCCGACGATTAGTAGCTCTCGTTTCTCAACTGTGAATGGAGTGCCAAGAAGATCATTCCCCTCCTCACATCGAGGAGGGGAATGGTTTTGCCATTCAACAGCAGTTGGCGTGCTATTTCGCCAGGGGTGACCTTGCTCACCCCTGACGGCAAAACTGTAGGATCATCGTTAAGTTTTCTCAATAACTTTCAGGCTTGTCGGCTACTGCGTTTCATGTCCAAACTTTCGAGGAGATTACGCCATTTTTCTGTTCGTGATGTTGGCATCGCTTGTATAAATTGTTCTCCTGTTTTTATTATCTCTTCTGAGAACCGATTGTTGTCGAAGAGCTATTTGCAATTCTTAAGAAGCACTTTTGAGTCTTTATCAAGTCGAGATATGTTCTTCACTACCTCCACAAAACCTCCAAAATTTTCTCGATCAGGACTGATTTTTGTGATTTCCTTGACCATGTCCTGACAAAATCATTCCCATCGAGGTTTTTTGAAGTCTTCTGAATACAACATTTGCTGGTTTAAAAACTATTTCTACAGCACATGTAAGAGCTCGGTGTTGTCTTCTTGAAAATAGTTCTGCACTATGCTTCTTGATTTAGTGAGCAATATGTTCGGATGCAAAAATATTATCCGGGTTTCAGCACCTTCTTCATCGTCCATTGTGAAAGTAATAGGGCAATTTGGGTCACGTATTAGTTTTTAAGCCTTGCATTCGGCCTAGTCTTCTAGGTGTTTCCTATTTGTGTCTGTCTTCTTGTCACCAAGAGGTATTATGACGACTAAAGTCACCAATTAAAAGCTTTGTTGCCTAGGAGTTAAAACTGCAAGTTTCTGTCAATTTGGATTCCTTATTTGATGGCTTGTAGACAAATGTAACAGTGCAAGATTGAGTTTCTGCTGTTAGGATTTCGATGTCGTCTGCACAGTTCATATCTACCGACAGTTTTGTGAAAATTTCACTCCCATATTGCCCGTCAGGTGTCTCTAAGGCAAGTTTCATTCCATTCCTCTGTGAGTTTCTTGGACCAATAATATATAACAGTTATGTTTCATGTAAATGTCAAGTACTAGTGCTTCCATCTCTGCTGAAATTTCTTCAGTATTACTGGAGAATGCTACTTGTGCTGGCATTGACAAATGCCGTTTTATGTGTGCCGTCGTAGTGTTTTTGGCGGTGGGGGATTAACCCGTTGAGGTTGCCCTCACCGTTATCCTGGGTACGCCCGATTGTTTTATAATTTTCGAGGAAGCATATTCAGAAGTGAATACCAAGATAATTCACTCACTTATGAGGGAGAGACTAATAGATGCTGAACACTTTATTGCTTCTGAAGTGTACAATAGGTGCGAATGTATTTATTACACTGAACTTTTTCCCATCAGTATAAGAAATTTATTGACTGCTACATTAAAGGTATGTTAATTACACTCAATACAGCTTGCACAAAAATGCAATTTAGTGTCATTTCGATTTTATTAAGGCAGATTCAGCAATCAAAACTTGGCTGTCTAATGGAAATATCTCAAATATTTGCTCAAACAGTAACAACGTACTGTTTGCAACAGTTAATATTCTCAAATGTATTGAATATGAAGTAGAATATGTATCAAATTTATATTTTTGTACTGTATGTGACAGCATAAAATGTCAAACGATTTGTGCAAGAAGTAAAATTTCACTGTGATTTATTGTATGAAAGTTCTTTATAATAAATTTTATATCCATTGTTTTTTGTGTATTATTTTCCTTTTCATTCTCTCGGTAATATTTTATAATGAAGAAGGAGATGTGTACACATTCCTTTTCAGTTGTGTGGCCGCAAATGATAGATGAAATTTAATGACAAAGCAGAGGTAGAAAGGAAGAGAGATATAAGAGAAGAAATTTCATGACATGACGGTACAGTGTTTACTGATGTGGAATATTATGCAGTGTGTGTGTTGGTAGGGGAAGGGGAAGGGAAGGGAATAGGGGTACTTAGGTATGCAATTCACAGAAAAATATGTTTTAATATAACCTAACTTTACATAAATAGACTGCCTCATTATAATATTATACTGATGAAATACAGAGGTGTGTGTGTGTGTGTGTGTGTGTGTGTGTGTGTGTGTGTGTGTATACGACACAGTTCGAAGGTAAATAACTTTGAACATAACGCTGCGTTACGCAAATATCTTTGACTTTGGCGCTTATTCGAGGGAACGTTACATGATCCTTTGCGAATACTGCGTATTTCTTTCGTGAAAGTAAGTAACGTGTGTACCAAGTTTGGTTGAAATCGATCCAGGGGCTTAGAAGGAGATGTTGTGGACAGGTGCATATGTGACATATACTACACACACGTATATCTGACTCTCTGCTGTTTTACACCATCGGACTCCAAGAGGATGTTAAATTTATCTGTAGTGGCTTAATCTTAGGTCTCGAAACATGTTGACGAAATCATTGGCTCACTACAGCGCTCTTTCTTGCGACCTGTTTGAATCATTGAATGGCACAAATATGAGACAGATTGCACTTCGTATGTCTAAAAGTATCCCATGTCAACTAAATATAGGAAATAAATACCAATATGTCGCTTTCGAACGATTTTACGTCACCCCTTCTCATCCATAACCCCACCCCTACTGATAGTGGGGAATCTTGGTACCACAGTATTTTTTACAAATAATAAACGATGCCCCCAACAGATCTGCTTGAAATTGCACCAGGTATTCCTGAGTTATGCATCAGTGTTACCTCGTTTACATTCCCACTTCTATGGGAGTAGGTAGTTTCTAAGCTCAGAGAGCTTCTCTCCAGATAGTAAGCAACAAGTAAACCCACAACTCTTTAAAGAACGGAGCTCCCGTGCATAAAACAGCTGCAAAGTTCTGATATTTTACAAATGAGTTAACGCGTTAAATATTTGACGTTAACCATGTAAGCGAGAAAAAGTTTAGAAATGGTTTGAAACTATGGTAAGGTTTGCTGGAAGTCAATAATTGCTCTCATTGTCAAACACTGGATGAGTATAGTCTGCGTAATTTGGGCTTGTTTTAAGAAAACTTAGTTTTTCACGCATCTCAGTGTTTATGATACCTTGTCTTCTGAACTATGTGTCGTACAATCGTATAATTCGGCTGGTACATTCAGTAGTGTATGTGGATACTATCTGCAAAATGTGTTGCGAGTAGAGTTAATAGTAATAAAATTAAACGTCATGCCTGATACGGCAGTTTTACTGCATGAACAGCGAAAAGGTAGTAAGGAATAAACTTTTTTCCTCTCGTCATTTTACGGGGATGTCAGCAAGAGAAAGTTATTCTCAGATACTGGATAATGAATATACTCTGGGTATTTGAGTACAGTGCGTTAAGTTTCTTTTTCAGATCCACTCTCGTCCCTTTGAGCAGTGAGTTCTTACCCCAAAGGTGTTTCTGTTCATATTGCAAGTGATATGTTAGCAAGTTTGGTTGAGATCGGTCCAGCAGTTTAGAAGGTGATGGTGAACATACATACAATCATGAATTTTTATAAGATACAGGCCTACAGATAGAGACGTGTTTTCCATTCTTACAGTGTCACACACATTACTTCAGTTCATGTCCTTCAGTAATGTCTTAAAATAATCAAGCTTTGGCTGATTGACTATCCTCCTAAACTCAAAATTTTGTGTAGTGATCAACATTAATATTTGATATAAGGATCTGGAAATCGTAGTCGGAGAGCCCAATAATTTTGTCCCAATAATTTTGTTCGTTAGATCTGTCTAAAAGGGTATCATCCGTCGCTGTTGGAATAATTGTTTAACCTAGTTGGACACTATTCGGTAGGAGTTCAGTTGAATGATAATATTACTGACTGCAAAAATTCTTACTGAGAAAGTTTTGAAAAAATTCATGTTAAAATCTCGAAGAACATATACTGTAAAAATAAACCAAAACAGGTTCAAGGTGATTTTTGAGTAGACTGATATTTCCTACAAGTGAGCGTTGCACATATATGGTGTTTAGTGAATAAGAAAGATAGAAATCAGCGGACGAGCGGGAACGACGTTCTTCAGATGAAGAACAACGTCGTTTCCACACAGTCTTTCTTCTTATTTCATTTTCTGAATTAGCGTACAGTATCCCATACATGAAATTGAATAGCTCTGTTATATTGGCAAAGTCAACTTTTCTTGGAAAGGTAAGATCTACCGTACAAGATGAAACCATTTATCCTTTCCATTGTGAATTTTCGGTTATCATTAACAATAAATCGTCCTCTTTTAAATGCCATGCTGACTAAGTTGGAGGACAAACGACGAAAATGGAAGCTTCACTAAACTCTATCGCAACCAACCTCTAGCACTGAGTGCAGGCATATGGGAAAACTGGACTTTGTTCCACATAACACAAATTGATCGAAATATGTAAAATATGTATACTAGATTTACATAATTTCCTAGTTATAAATTTCGATTTACCTGTATTGTGATTTGATTCTATGATCTAATTTAGTTCGTTACGTGTAAACTGTCCCCCCTTTTTTCTTTATGTTCATTCAGTCCTTAATTTTGGTATTCGCGTCACGACATCACTACTAAAAATGCCATTTACTCCGTAAGATTCGCTCAACATATTTTCCCAAAATTATTCACCAGTTTGCTATTGTCCTTTGCGATGATAATCAATTTTTGTTTGTTGATTGCCTCGTAAGCAAAACCCGGTTCACTAGATAAATAAAAGTTTTAGAACATCCGTAGTTCGTGTTTTCATTGATTAATGAAAATATTCTCCCAAGCTGCAGAATTCGTCAACAAGAAGGACGAGCTGGCAATGATTAATTTTCAGTTGAAACCTAGTTCATTAGCGACGAGCTCTACTGGACGACTGGTGTGGGAAATTGGCCAATCCAATGGTCTTATTAGGGAACCATCCCGGCATTGGACATTAATGAGTTAGACAAACTATGAAAATATAGATCTCTGACTGGGATTAGAATCACTCTTCTCCCTACGGGTGCCCTCAGTCACCTTGCCGGGCCCGATTTCTTTTTTTTTTTTTTTCTTTTTTTTTTTTTAATGTGTCAAACCCATAGCTTTATCTTTTGTAGCCAAAAAGTACGCCTCATTTAATTTGCGAGGCTCTCATATCAAATTTATTTGCTTACTCACATTAAGAAAATCATTGTGAGGAATGTGAGGAGTGTATCACTCATTGTACCATATGATATGACTGTTTCGTTGTTTATCATTACGTTGACAGATGGAGGACGAAACAAATGACTTACATGCAACAGTGCCAGCAATAGTAAACAGGAACATATTTTTGTGAGTGTAAATCCAGATAACTCACAAAAATCTGGTTCTTGAAATGGTGAAACTCAGTTTTCACAGAATGACCCGATTCTTCTGTCGAAGACGTGCCAGTTGTGTTTCTTAGCTATTTAGTTGACCTGATTTGTGATAGTTTTGCCTTTTCTGAGAACCTGTTAGTTTAGCGTCAGATGAATCCTACATACTAGAGCGGTATTCCAAAAGAGGCCGCACATGCAAGAGCAGGCAGTTACATCGCATAAGTGATGCAGTTTATTAACGGCCTGGGAATACCATAAGTGTAACAATTTACTGTAATTAAGCTAATGTAGACATCCCATATCTTGTCTCCACATATCTTTTCTCTGCTCCAAATATGTGGCAGATTCAAATTGCTTCTCATTACTCAATTAAACACACAAGAGTGATTTTTTCTATATTTAAAAATCTTTGACGTGCCTTGCATCGGACTGAACCTTTACAAAATCCGTGGAGATATTCAGAGATCATATCGGCTTAAGGAAGCAACGAAGGGAATCAGAGCTATCAGGAGCTATCAGTCTGGCATCGAGTTCGTAGAGACAGAGGTGGACGAGGACAGAGGAAGGAAACAGACCGTAGTGCAGTTCATAGAACCATGCCAGCATTCACCTGCAGAGACTTACAGAAGCCTAGCTCAGGGGTCTGGCACGAATTTTAACCCCTACCCTCTGGAGATGAGTCCAGGCTTCGCACCAGCTTGCTCGTTGGCTGCACTTACTGATACAGGAAAGTCTGTACCATCCAAGAAGTCGATAAAAGATAGCCTTAGAAATATATTATGAAGATTAAGGCTAAATGAAGATTCATTATGACGTATTTTTTTGGGTTTCACGCTGGAATACTGGAGCACATTTATAAAATTTCTCTCTGTCAGAACGGGCCGTCAGGGTCCTACTGTACCGACCGCCCGTCATGCCATCCCCAGCCCATAGACGACACTCAATACAAATATGGATGGGATGTGGTCAGCACACTGCTCTCTCGGCCGTTGTCGATTTCCGTGACCAGAGCCTCTACTTCTGAAGCAAGTAGGTCCTCAATTGGACTCACAAGGGGTGAGTGCACCCCGCTTGCCAATAACTCACGGCCAACCCGGACGATCACCCATCCAAGTGCTAGCCAAGCCCGACAACGCTTAATTTTGGTTCTTTGACAGGAACCGGTGTGACCAATACGGCAAGGCCATTGTCTTTATAAAATTTAGTATACTCAACACTAGCTTGTAATACAGATAAATCTACTGTTGCGCACTTCACGGGCCGCAGAAATGTAATCGTGTTTAAGGAAACAAATCAGGAAGCAGAAAAGATTAGAGTTTAACGTCCTGTGGACGACGAAATAATGCAAGCGGAACACCAGATAGCGTTAGGAAAGAAGGAACCATCCCGGCAGTCACGTTACGTGATTTTAGGGAAAGCGTGGAAATCCTAAATCTTGATGGACAGACGACGATTTTCTCAAATACGAATCCACTGCCTTACCTCAGCAAACGAATAACGAATCACACGTTAATTCAGTCACATGTTGTAAATACTGAGACGCAACAGTGCACTGGTACATTGTAATGAACGATCACATAGCTTTATTTGCAGGTCAGTGAAACAGCAGACTCCAATTAACTGGTAGTGCTCTAAAAACTGCAGTTTGTCTACAAAAGAGATTTGCTTGAAAACACTTGTACTCCTACTTTGGAATGCCGCTGATGTGTGTGGTCGCCACATCAGGTATGACTAAGGCGACTCTTCGAGAGTGGCACTATCCAACATGGTCACAGAGAGACTTCTGTGGGATATAAAGTTCGAAACACTTGGAGAACTAGTAATAGTTCAAGAAAAACGTACTTAGATAATTCCAACAATTCGAATTCGACTATTTTAGGTTAGGTTTTACAATGCTTTTTATTGGTGTCGATTGAAATTACAAGTTTACTGATATCAGTCACAGTTTTTTTATTTTCACGACGTGTTTCAGGGATTTAGATTACCATCACCTGTATTTATGTTAACTGAAATGGCTCTAAGCACTATGGGACTTAAGATCTGAGGTCATCAGTCCCCTAGACATAGAACTACTTAAACCTAACTAACCTAAGGAAATCAACACATCAATGCCCGAGGCAGGATTCGAACCTGCGACCGTAGCAGGAGTGCGGTTCCGGACTGAAGCGCCTAGAACCGCTCGGTCACAGCGGCCGGCCTTACATTAATTAAAACGGCATGTAGATGTTGAAACGTCCCCTTAGAAAAATTATACATGACTGTGCTTAAACTGACATACAATATTTTTTTTAGCGCAACGCAATCTGACTTTCAAAAATCCCTACAAAAGTATGGGCCTGACTAACATTAACCTATACCTTTCGCAAATCACTTACCTCACCAAAAATCTTCGTTACTCGAACTACCGCAATACAGCGAGCGCTACTACTGCCAGCTAAAAAAAAGATTCAAACTACGGAAGGCACTAACTACTGATAGGCACAGTTAGCAAATGAAAGATTTTAATAGAGAACAAACAATGTATTTATCTTAATAGTCATAATATATATAGCAGTTCATGACATCCATTCTTACAAATGTACTGTTTCTCTCACTTCCCCACATCCACCACTGCAGGCGGCTCGCCTCCAACTGCACAACGCTACGCGCTGTTAACAGCCAACTGCCCAACGCTACAATGGCGAGTATTCCAACAATGCCAACCAGCCACAGACTGCACACAGCACAGCCAGTGATTTTCATACAGAGCGCTACGTGGCGGCGGCGTTACCAATATAAGAACCTAAACAGCCTGCTTACAATGTTGTGTTTACCTCCTGTTCTGTCATGCTATATCACATACACTTCGTATGAAAACTGTTTACGAAGTGTAAGTGGCGCTGTATGTGATATAGCACGACAGAAAACAAGGCTGTGGCCACTGGAGACAATGCCATTGGATAAACCAAAATGGTACAAATAACACGAACATACCGTATTAATACACAGTAATCTACCTGCCGATGGAGGTTTGAACCTTTGAAACGTGTAGTCAGAATAGAAAAAATTGTGACTGATAATAATAAACTTGTTGTTTCAGTCGATATTCATCACTTCGGCTTTCCGAGGGAGGCTTACGAACACTCTTTAGTTCTGTACACTTCGCCTCTGTGTGACAAGAAAGCTGAAATAAGACCGATTGCAAGGTGTATAATATGTAAAAATTGTCGATCTGGACTGGGAAGAAAGCCACAGTATTCGAAAGATGACCCCTTATTAATTGACAATTTATAACTAGTAACTGTAAAGATAAGTCATTAATCCATAAAAATAATTAAAAGTTAACAAACAGAAAGGGCAAGTACCTCCAGTTTGCTAGAACAAATATTAATCTTTCCAAGAAGAATTGGGTATTCACAGAAAAAGACTTGTTCAATTCAAAATAGTGTTTGATCCCAAAATTTCTATCCTTTACTGTACGGCCGACTCCAGTCTATGTGAACGTCAACGTCTGTATCTGATTGCGATCACATACACTGTTGTCGATCATAAAATAGAGGATAAAAATTTTGCGATCTAACACTGTTCAAAAAATAGTATAAGTGGCTCAGAGCACTATGGGACTTAACTTCATCAGTCCCCTAGAACTTAGAACTACTTAAACCTAACTAACCTAAAGACATCACACACATCCATGCCCGAGGTAGGATTCGAACCTGCGACCGTAGCGGTCACGCGGTATCCAGACTGTAGAGCCTAGAACCGCTCGGCCACTCCGGCCGGCTTCCAAGACTGTTCTTAATTTTTCAAAATTCATTTATTTCATTGCTGTTTACATCATTGTCCTGATGTCAAACTTCAACGTTAATGGGACCATACGATTATACTAGTTGGACACGGCTTAGAAATTAAAAAAAAAAAAAAATAGAACGAGAAAGAACGGTGTGGGCAAATTTTACAAAATTATGGTTATTCCTTTTCTGCTGTACAGAGATAAGTGTGGACATCAATGCGTGAGAAAGAAAGAAATTTGTACATAGCAAGTCTGAAGCTCTTGGGTTGACATGAACAGAAGTGTATCCAAAAGAAAGGAAAATTAATGTCATGTTAGGCATAGAATTAAAACTACGAACTTCAAGAGAATGTATGTAACTTTTAGTCTGTAGAAAAAGTGGATAAATCACTTATATGATGTTGACAACACTCGTTTTCTCAAAAAGGAGAGAGGTCGAAGACCACTGGAAAATTTCAAACATTTGGTCGCTGTGTACATCATTTCCCTGATGTCAAACTTCATCATTAATGAAACCATACAATTATATTAGTTGGACATGGCTCAGAAAGAAAAAAAAATAGGGTAGAACGAGAAAGAAGGGTTTGGGGAAGTTTTACAAAATTATTGTTATTCTTTTTCTGCTATACAGAGATAAGTTTGGGCATCAGTGCGTGAGAAAAAAGATGTCTGAAGTTCTTGGGTTGACATGAACAGAAGTGTATCCAAAAGAAAGGAAAATTAATGTTATGTTAAGCACAGAATTAAAACTACGAACTTCAAGAGAATGTATTCGACTTTTAGTCTGTAGAAAAAGTGGATAAATCACTTACAAGGGGAAGACCTCAGACACGGCCAATCGAGTTTGCTCAAATTTGGCAGGTCGCTTCTGTACAACCTAAAACGAAGGACTCTAAGATATTTTGGGTCAACACCCTCACAATTTTGAGAAAATCACCCCTAAAAGTCATGACGAGCAATCGACTCAAAATTGGAGTGATCGATAGATAATTGTAAATAGAGCATTTTTCATAATCAGGTACGGGGTCCGCAAACGCAAACTTTTCCAGAAATCGATGAAAGAAACTTTTACAACTTCTGTACCCACATGTTAAACGCTTTTCGCGGACTGCGCCGATACCGTAACGGCCAAGGTAATTGGCTGGGAATGCGAAAAACCGTGTTCGAATCTCGAAGAAACCTAGCGCATGTTATTATTTTCATTTGTATGTTTCCATACCTCAATTGATAGGGATAGGAGGATTAATAAGGTAAGTAAATCAATAAGGAATGACAATAATAAGGTAGGCAAATAAATTTCTCAAACCTCTTGGGATAGTAAACAACTAAAATGTTACTCCAGGCCACTTTACACTCGCTCTTCCAGTCACTGTTACGTGTCCTCACTTTTCTTCGAACAACTAGACGGATGGTAAATGTCATATAAATATTCGAAACAAATATACTCATGGCATCAAGAACATCTAATGAATGCAATCTTTCGACAGCTGCACTGTTCCTTCCGAAGAGTTGGCGGAAAACAAACTTGGTTTACATTTAAAAATATTTCTGTTTCGGGAATTAATTTTGATGCGTACCACGCATACGATATCATTGCCTGAAAAATCGGTGCTGAAAGTTGGTTATGAATTATGTTGTGAATAGTTATTGCATCCGTGCGATTGTACAATTCCCAGCCAGTTACCTTGGCCTGTGTTTGGTCGTTGCGGACGTCACATGACATCCGTTCAAGTTCGTTTGTTGATAGTTCCACTCAGTTTTTTTTTATTAAATCTTTCGTGGTTGATGGGTCATATATGTCCCACTAACTTGGAGCGCCAGTTCGAGCGTCGGGATATATGTTACCCAGCTCTGCACGATGCTGCCATATAGGGACGACTGTACTGAACCTAAGAAAAAAATCGGGACTGCACTGCAAAGTTAATAGAGAAGCGGTGACTACTTTTGTTGACTGGCGTGTGTATATGGCTGCTGCAACGCCACTTATTTGTGTCATTCTTCAGTTTTCATCATTTCTCACCTTCCAGGGATGTCTGAAGTAAGTAATTCATCTTTTTATTAACTTAATAATCGTTTTTTAGTACAGATACAGTGTGGAATGTACTTCTCAGCGACTGTACTATCTTATAATCGAAATAAAATTAGTGGGACACATGTGTCCCAACAGACATTATTTGTAATGATTAGCAAGACAATTGATTAATGGGTACTCATCGAGGAAAAAGAGGGGATCAGTGCCCACTTTCTTTCCAGCAATGAGAGGAGTCTCTAGTGTTCCAGATGACGTCCGGCTCGTGAACGTAGGCAAACATGTACCGAAAGACAGTGGCACTAGGAAGCGATGCAGATTCTGCAGCACAAACTCTAAAGAGAAGAGAACGAAAGTTGTTTGCACCGCTTGTGGTGTACCACTCTGTGCCACACCATGGTTTTCCAAGTTTCATGGCATGTAAAGTTTTGTAAGTATTGATCATGTACGTATCATGAAAACTGAAATGTAATGAATATTTTTTACACTGGCTCTACACAAATAAAAAGATTACATGCATGTATAATTTGCAGTTATTTTATTCTCTGCAAAATCCTGTTTATGGCTAAAGAAATAAAATTACAAAATCAGTCAGTCAGCAGAAAAGGTATCTTGCGTTGGTTCATGAGACATGTGTGTCCCACTTCCTGTTGTGAAAAAATGGAGAATTTAAAAAATGTTTTGGTGGTGAAAATATAATAATGGGTCTGAAAAGAAACTGTTATCACCTTAATATTTTAAAAATTTGTAAAAAATGAATTTTATCCATGAA
This sequence comes from Schistocerca americana, assembly GCF_021461395.2. Taxonomy (NCBI): domain Eukaryota; kingdom Metazoa; phylum Arthropoda; class Insecta; order Orthoptera; family Acrididae; genus Schistocerca; species Schistocerca americana. The sequence continues at coordinate 884,007,212 of NC_060130.1, read as the reverse complement.
AGGGTTAAAGAGGCCAACCGGCTCTCTGACCGAACACACGGAGCCGGTCCGTTGCGCTATCGGTGTTGTCAGCGAAAAACGTTTACCATGTGGGTACAGAAGCTGCAGCTGTAAAAGTTTCTTAGCTCGATTTTTGGAAAAGCGTGCGTTTTCGGACTCCATACCTGATGATGAAAAATGCTCTATTTACAATTATCTAGCGATCCCGCCAATTTTGGGTCGACTGCTCGTCATAACCTTTAGGGATGATTTTCTCAAAAACGCGGGGGTGTTGACCCAAAATATCTTAGATTCCTTCGTTTCAGGTTCTCCAGAAGCGACCTGCCAAATTTGAGCCGAATCGGTTGGCCGTGTCTGAGGCCTTCCCCTTGTTAGATGATGTTGACAACACTCGTTTTGTCAAAAAGGCGAGAGGATCGGAATGATTAAGGGAAGCATGGAAGGACCGACACAATCAATAAGAAGAAGCTGTAATAGCCTACGTGGCCTAACGCAGACTGTCGTACCCGTTGGAGAGTACAGACGGGAAGACACATTAGCGAGGAGTCGCCTCGGCCGAGAGCTTGGTGCCGACTGGCGGCCCGGCGCGCGCTGCCGCTGGCGCCATCGCGGCGGCGACGGCGCGGGGGGCGTGTCCCGCGGCGGCGGCCCGCGCATGCGCGTGGCGGCAGGGTGCGGGGTGGGGGGCGGCGTCGCGGCGGCGTGCGCGCCTGCCCAGTAGTGTGCGGGCAGCGCGCCAGGCGGCACGTCGCCAGCCGGCATGTGCTAGGGACGCAGCCACCACGGAGTTCCTCGCGGCACCCACTGCGAGCCAATGCGCCGCCTTCTCGGCTGCGGGCGCTGGCGCTGACCAACACGCCATGAGCCAGCTGGGGACGGTGTACGCCACCAAGCGGCGACGGCGCAACGGCAAGAGGTGCGTGCTGCGTCGTCACGTGCTCGCGCTCGTCAGCTGATAGCCTTCGCGTGACGCCGGCTGGACACTCTTTCCCTTCCCGCAGCTGCCGACGTTGCGTGGACCCGCCGGCTGAGCCTCTAGAACGGCTACTTTGTCGAACGCCTGGGGAATTACACGCGTCTCTCCTCTCTATGCTCCTCTCACGTCTTGTCGGCCACTACAGAGATTATATGACTCTACGTGGGCTGTTATCCGTATCTGATACGACTGAGCCAGAAATAATAACACGTTGTTTGGCGTGAACTGTGTCTGGTTCTCGAATGATATAGGTTAAATATATGCTCGCAGTGAACGAACTGTATATTTTTTGGAAGTATCTGCTAACCTTCTTTTTGTGTTAGAAGTCACTACAACCCCTTCAGGACTGACGCACTCCTGTTCTCAGTGCTTCATCCCAGAATTCCATTCTCCAGAGTGGTACAAATGCTTCGATCTTCCATTCGTACTGATTTGTGCTGGAAGAAAAATTAAAATTCTCTCCAGTGTGACCTACAGCAGGGACATATTTTACGTAGAGTAAGCCATTTACCAAACGCACATTGACAATAGCGGTGTTTTCTAATTTACGTGAGTATACTACGTTGTAATTGGTACCTCTTCTGTATCCCATGGCACGTGCAATGTTTTAGAGGGTGGAAGTTTTTCGCTAGTCACTGGGCACTTACTCTCTTGAGGCTACGCCATTTCTGGATAATGAAATGCCAGAGACCAGAAAAAGCGCCTCCACGATAATGGAACTGCCTGGACTAATTACTTCGACTCTCGGAATATTTATCCATCGTAAAGTTATGAAACAAAATTGCTCCAGATCGATTTGAATTCATAAATAAACAATTAGTGTGAAGGACGTAACTTTGTTTTAAATATTAGCACGTATTCGATGGAAACGTCGTTCTATGAAAGCGTTTGTAAAATCGTAATTTATTCAATTACACTGCACTATTGGAACCCATTAGCGGATCAGACATTCTCGTAGCCGCAATAACAATTTCTCGGGTGCTTTCTTCTATTTTTTTTTTTTTTTTGTGAGATCAGTTAGTGATATTAGCGCTGTTTGAATAATCATAATACATAAATTGCTTTGAAACGTTTCGGTTATTATTTCGGATTTATACAGAAAAAATATAAAAGATTTTATTACGCCAGGTGTTATTTTAAATTAGAGTCGTCTATCCCAGTGGACGCCAGGGATCTGCCAAGTTTGGTCAAGAAATCTGTAAATTGCAGTTTTACGGAAATATTGTATGTGCATTAATCTTTAACAGAATGCCGATGTATCGATGAGTCGTTACTGTCAAATTATTGTTGCACCAAATTGTGTTCGCACGTACCGTTTCAAGTACTAGTGTGCTTATTAATTTTTGAACTGAGGCATCGGCGGTGACACAAGAAGAATCCATCGATTTTAGTAAAAATGTATCTTCGGGAAAAGTAGCTGAGTTGGGATATCGGAGGTGTACTCCCCGGCAGGGAATGGCCAGTCTTTCTCTCACGCCGAGGTCAGTGTTGAGCGGGGAACACTTCTTGCATAATGCCCATTGATTATTAGCCATCTTAGGTTCCCGGGTACCAATAACCATATCTCATCGATTACTGTTTGCCGAGAAGTAATCATAGCAGGGGGCTTTTGTGAGAAGCATGTCTGTCATTAGGTAGCGTGTAACATCTCCGCGATGAGGCTGGAAAATGAAGAACTATTATCACGTGAGTCACAGATTCCTGACATTCATCCGAGCGTCTCAATTAATGATTCTTTTTTGAACTGGTCACCTACTGTTCGGGGTCTTAAAGTAGGGTATTTTCCGATGAGTGGAAGTCTCTTCTGCATGCAGATATGGGTGGCGGTGGCGTACCGACTAATTCGCAACATTTCCAACAACGCCCATATTCCACTTCGCTGATGCTGTCGTGAATTAACTGACTAATGTCCTCTGCTACCGGATGAATTTTACATTTAATTAGTTATAAAATTAATTTTGGGTCAGTTAGTATGTTAACGTTTCAAGAAATATTACATTTTTACATCTTGTACTTCTACCAATAGTCGAAAAGATTATACCCCGCAGTAGGTACTTCATATTAATAACTGTTAATGAGTACTACAATTTATGTTCCACAGAAGTGTTTAAGCCGGCGATTTTCACTCGAGCATTCCTGCAAAACCGCCACTGTATGCAAACAAGATTTCCTGCTTCTTTGGCAAACAATGAAATACAATCATATGATACATAAAGCAATTAGCAGTCAGTGATGGGATACAGCAAATATTTGCGGAACATTTCGAAGAGAATCGGTTCTGCAACAATCAGTATTCATCCGTTACTAGTCTAGCAAATAATTCACCCTCGAATCTAATACCAGCTATAAGTTACTAGCGTTCACCACACTATCATTTACGCAGCAGTATATAATCTCTTTTCATTTTTTTCCTGCAATTTAAACGACATTTAGACTATCTCGTTAGAGATCAGAAGTGCAGCAATCATTATTTGCATCACAATTGTGCTGAAAATATCCGCATAAAGAAGGCTTATGAAAAACTTTTTGGTGATGCCTTAGCTGAGTCTACGACTTTAATTGGAATCTAAAGACAATGTGTAATTCATGGTGGCGACTAAAAAAAAATACGTGACCTGCAGCCAAGAAAAAGCTATTTCGTGGTATTCTGAAAGTGCAGTAGTTCCCGTTCTTTTGCTACAGTGCAGTTCCCTGTGTAAGCCATGGAGTATGTCCGAATCAATGAATAACCTGAGTGAGTAATGGGACCCATTAGTTACGGACCCAGATCTGCCACACGATGTGCTGCGTTGGGTTGGAGAGTTCTGTAATTTAAAAGCGTAAAAGTAAGCAATAACACATAGTGACAGACTATTGGGCGTATTCTTCAGGACAGAGTACTGATGCAGTGATTTGTGACGTCTGAGATGTTCACATGTTATCAGATCCACGCAAAAGTCGTATGTTAATGACAATCATGTGCCATTGACTGTGTAAGCAGTTGATCACATCGTATGGAAGAATACATATGTCTTGATAATCTTCTGCTCCGGAAGCGCTGTTGATACGAAGTTTATTTGTTGCAATAAAGCACGGACTGTCGTACCTGAGGAACAAAATCGGTTTGGGTCGGCGCCTTTGGCGGCTAGTTGTCGGGCTAGTCATTCAGTTAGCCGCACGTCTTTTCGTAACAGTTGATTTCTGTTTGACAAAATATAGTAGCAGCTTTCTATCTAAGCAGTCGCTCCATCCATATCTGTTTGGGAGAGTGAGATCATGTGCTGGAGAAGACACAGACACACTAGCCCCTATTGAACGATGCCACCTAAATCCCTGTTCTGCTCGAACCGGCATTCGAGTTGGTTATTGCAATACTTGACGCCATAAATTTAGAATGTCTAAGATATAATCTACCCATCATGACTAATCAGACTATAGATGTGGTACTCGGCTTTTACTGACGAGTGGAAGTGGATAAGCGCACTATATTCGTTACATTAAGTCGTCCCTGAAAGATCAAATACAATCCACACCAATAATGTGTGGGCAGATCTTGAGAATCTTGGGTCACACATTTAGACTAACTGGCACACGTAGAAAATATAAGTGTTTTGAATAGCCTTCCTTAGTGAATAGCTAATAGGCTGTACAGTTGTCTCTGATTTCCATTCGGGATGCGTAATGCGCCACTTACTGTCTCTTGCACTAATGATAACGGATGGGTCTGAACTCTCGCCAACAACGCAGCGTTTAAACCCGCAATTTTGGAATTAACAACATTACACTATCAAGCATTTTGAAACAATTTCAGTAAAAACACGATGTACGATGCAATCAAGACGACCTCCCAGTACCCCTAAATGTTTATCGGCAAATGCCAGTTACGAGTCGTTTAGTAAGAAATGAACCAACTCGTAAAACTGTACCATCCTGCAGCCATGACTTAACGGAATTTATCTACTGTTAAATCTTTACGTATTGAAACAGATTAACTTTTTTTATTTCCATTGTGTTAATTAATTGCTTTGGTACAATTACATGAACTCTTTCAAATGTTTATTTAAGTGGTTAGTCTCTTTCGGTCAGGTTATGTTTCGATTCCTCATCATTCCTCTATCAGCGGTGTTCATGTTTTTTTCTTTCATTATTTCTCCTGCCTGACTATATCTGAATGTCAAAATACGGAGAAAACTCTTTGTTGGATATGCTTCCCTTTCATTGATGTGAAGCGGGATTGCGGTAGCCATTCTGAGATTATAAACGCATTTCTAACAGGATTTTAATGTGAATGTGCTATGTTGAATTCAGTGGATTAACCTCTGTTACAAAACGATCTGTATGCCACAGACGTTTTATGTTTTGATGTAACAGAAATACGACGTTGCTAATTCCTTCTGGAGCAACTATTGTCACGGTTTCTTTGATTTTCTTTGAAGGTACGATTCTTGGCGAAATTTTACAACGGCACTTCAGAGTAATACTGCATGGCTATTCGGGGATCATGCACTAATAACATTTTGCTTCATATTTTCCTGGACATAAATGTCGATGTTTTATGTATTTGTTGTGAACAGAAATGACAGTATACACGCATGGAATTTTCAGGATCGCTTTTTAAACAAATCTAGCCAAGGGGTTCACTTTTTTCTTCGACACACTGTAATTATAAAACCAACTTACAGCTATAATTTATGTAATTAGTTTATATTTCTGCGTATTATAACGTTAAGGTAGCGTGGTAGGAACAATGGGCGGATTGCAGGGTTTTTATCCGAAATTACCACCTAACGAGGAAGTGTTGCGAATGAATTATTCGGCCTTTTAGCGCTTCAGACCCTTCTGCTAGCGTAGCCCTCTACGTTTTCTATTTATGATGCGTTGATAATTTTTCCGGAACTACAGACCCACTCATGACGGATGATTTACACCTGCAGCGGCATGGTCCACTGCTTTTCTAGATACATATCAATCATCTTTCATTACAAATGACACTCACTTCATTGTTGTCCTGTAGCATACATTGAATTTAATGTAACTGCTTGAGCAAGCAGAGTAGATAAAATCACTAACTGGCTTATAGACAACAGATTTTTAATAAACGTAAACGTGATCCGTAGTAGGCTGTAATGCGATTCTAATTTAATCGTACGATTAGCTAATTTCGACTACGTGTCATTGTCAAGCACATTTGTAACATGTGTACTTTATGTCATTTTAAAATCACTTCTAGTTACAAATAAAAAATAGCCATATTCTGTCATTTTTACTTGGAATTAAGAATGATTTGAAAATGACTTAAAGTACAGATGTTACAAATGTGCTTGACAATGATACGTAGTTGAAATTAGTTAATCGCACGATTAAATAAAAATCGCATTACAGCCTAGTATGGACCATGTTTACGTTTATTAAACATCTGGAGGCTGTGGATTCTCACAGATACAAAAATTTTAACGACGGTAGATTGTTTCTTAAATGCATTAAAACAAGGTACGTAAAGTTTATGTCACATAGCTCTAGTAAAGGCAACACTTTATTATTGCTACATGATGAAAGAATCATCCAGTTATTTTAAATTTCTGGGACTGACGATAAAAGGAAAACGTTTTTGGAAGTATCACATTTAGTATCTTATCCAGGAACTAATGATCTGTGCTGTTCAACTACACGGTAATTTGATACGCGGTAGATTGTTCGGTTTTATTATTTTCAAACTATTATGTCCTTTGGCATCGTATTTTCTGGAACTAAGCCAGGACAGTATACATATCCACTGAAGGATTTGTAGGTAATAGTAAGACTCACTCAAAAATAGCTGCCGCATTTACACATTGAAAACTAGATGAAAAACCGAATTGCACAAATGTGTCACTCCGTTATATATTTATAAAAAGATGAGCACTGTTTCGTAGGTATCATTAATGTAGGCACTGAATAGTAATAAAAAGTGATAGTGATAAACATCGGACTTAGGTATCTGAATATAATGATTGAGCTCTTTTCATTCTCTACAGCATTTCCTCCTAGTAGAGCAGATCCCTTTATTGCGTTTCACGTATATGAATACTGTCGCGAATCTCGTGTTTTCTGGTTTTTAATCAGATTTCTGTGAACTGTACGTGAATTTATTCGTTCCATAAACGGGGAGCTTTGACTCAGATGGACCCACGAAGCCTCAGAAAATAGATAAACAAACAAAATCCTGCGGTCGCTTTATGGGATAAATTGTAGATATGTTAAACAGTGTGGGACGTACCACATGAATGTAATTGCCGGAGGTTGCATTTTAATCATTTCTGACACTGGTAATAAAAATGACGCGAAGCAGGGGTTCCGGTTGTCGCATAAGTGAAGAAACGCAAGCGGCGAGGCCATTCTACAAATGGCCCGCGTCCTCTTCCGCAAATACTAAATGTCTCGTTAAGCATTCTGCCTGGGGAGGAGGGTCTCTTACGATATCCTTATCCAACTCTGCTGTGCGCGCGCCGTGAAATAACCTTGGTTTTATTTCGTCAGAAATAATTATGCACTGCTATAGGTACGATGACAAAGATTGGATTCACTGCGTTTGTGAACTCATGCCCTGTCCTAATGACGCTCAACCTTCGTCTTCCTTCCTTCCTTCTAAACCGTTTTGTGCTGCGCCTGTGTGTGTGCACGTGCGCGCGCGTTTGTGTGTGTGTGTGTGTGTGTGTGTGTGTGTGTGTGTGTGTGTGAGAGAGAGAGAGAGAGAGAGAGAGAGAGAGAGAGAGAGAGTGAGAGAGCGTGTGTTTCTCTTATAATTTATTCTTCTGAAATATCAAATGACAGTTTTTTATTTTCGCAAACATGTTAAATGTTGTCCCCAATACATTCCGCCAATCATTTTAAGAGCGCCGAATTGATTTCAGTTGCATTTAAATCCTGAATAACTAACCGACGAAAACCACACGTCATTCTCATTTGCAGTCACATGCGGTATACACTACATGGACAGCAACAATATTTCTGAAACGTTGTAAGAAGTGGAAACGACGTTTTCTGCAAGTTATACGATAGTACCCAAAGAGGTTAATATTTTTTTGTTTGTTTATACTTTAGTACTCGTATTATGTGCCTAAAGACGTAAGCAATGATGTGTCCTTTTTTCCAAACGGGACGATGTAATTTTTACTGCCATTCGATGGTTGAGAAATCAGTGTTTGAAGCGAAACTCTTCGCACAATTATCCGGGAAATGTACTAAATATGACGCGGAAATGTGTCGACTCGCTACTCTCTCAACCTGTTAACATGTGTGTATTCGGTAGTAGACATGAAACTGCGCTCTGCCGGCGGGCGGTTCTTTCTTTGGCGTATTTCCCAGAGTTTCTTTTAACTACAGACACAATATCACAGTACTCCTTTTTTGCAAAGGTTCTTGAATGTCCTTAAAAAATTGCAACATTGCATTTGACAGAAAAAGTTGTTTCGTAATCTGAACTATACAGTAAAATAATCTTTAGCGTCCTGTCACTTGCCAAAAACTTTGTTTCTATATCTTTAACTGTCTATGCAATACGAGAGCTGTTGTGTAGGATACGCTTTGAATATGGATAGAAACAGTTTTTAATTTGCGGGTTCATCATTTGTAAATTTCGCTAGTGTACCTAATAGTGAAGACACGTCTTGTTAACGCAAAGTAATATAATTCTTATGAAGCAAGAATGGCACCAATAAAGAAGCAAAAGAACAAATTTCACGGACTAAAACATAAACATTTCTGTGAAACATTCTCAGGTGAGCCTTCGCGGTTCGGAAGCCAGAAGGTAATAAATTTTGTTGAATTTGTTCTGAATATTTGAAGATCACATTATCACCGGTCTCTGGGATGCAAAACGAATTTCTTCTGCCGTCATAATACGTATTTTCAAACCTTACAGAATGCCGTACAGGCGTACTATGTTTTAAAAAGTTGTTTTAAGGTGCTGCTTTAACAGTTTCCAGAATTATTTACGTCCGTTGTTACTTGCCTTCCGTTTGGTGTGTGAATTTCTGTGCGGTGACTCACGGGCGGTTCGATACCTGCTCGGCTGGGCTAGCGTCTGTAAGCTGCGTCGTACCAGCCGACGATGTTTTCCCCGGCAGCTCGCATTGCCGATCTTACCATTACTTCTGCGAGTTCTCAGCGCTAGTACTGGCAAGCTACGCGGAACGAAAAACAAATGGTCTGGCCTTACTGTCACTTCGCTAGTGCCACCTTGTCATCACTTCTGCCAGACACCATCTGCTACCGCATGACATAAATACAAATGAACGTTTTTTGAAGAACTCACAAAAATAGTCACGTTGTCCATCGCTGTGGTATGTCGAATGCTTTTATGGGGCTTCTATAAAATTTCTTGCTGTTCCGCTTAAAGTGTGTTAGTAGTGTGCAATTATTGCCGTCTGATATCCATACAACAAACCGACAATAATTGTTTTGAACTTTGCTAAGAGACCTGTGACGAACTTCAACCTTTCATGCACGTCTTCATTTTCTTTTATAGTTTTACATAACTCACTTGTAGCAATTCAAAACAGTTATGTTTACCTTATCGAACAAAACAGGAACAAATACTTTTAAGTCATAACACTCGAAAAGTTTAAAAATGAAAACTTTGATGCAGACTGGTGTTTCTTCTCTAGATCAATAGCTCTTATCAGAATGCAGTTGAGTCAGTACCAGAGAAGCCGAAAGATAAAAGGATTGCCGTCATTATCGTTCCAATAACACGTGTCTAAATAAGAGAATTGAATATCAAAATCAAACTATTTATGTACTGATATTCGTTACGTTGTTTCTCCAATTTCCTTTGTTTCATTTGTGGCAAACAATATCAATAAACAATAGTCTAATATTTAGATGAGTTATAGACGAAATCTCCCTCAAATTATTTCCCACTTTGTAAGTTATAGGGCGATATAGTACAAATATGTATATTAAAATATGTAGTCCTACTTTTCCGTGATACTGTGGAGTTTCACAGTGTTTAGTTTTTCTTCTATGTTTTGCCAGAATCTGTTATAGTCTTAACTATGCCTATCTTGTGTCAATACATAATACGAGACGGATCTAGAATGACGAGAAATTGACATATAAAGTTAACGATTTACTCGTAACATCCAGTAAGACAGAGGAATAATACTTTTTTCTTACTGCGCTAATGTTTATGACAAGCCTAACGTGTTAAGCGTGTTATTTTCATGGAATTTAAATAAACCATTAGATCTCTTTGTATCTTTATAATTTTGTTTTCATGCTGCATTTATATTCTTTCACGGTTTCCTGATCAAAGTGTTGAACATTTTAGCATCGCCGATCGTGGATTTTGCGACTTGGTGTAAATGCTTCCACCATACATCAGAGTGGCTAAAGTTTTTGTGATGATGATGATGAGGTCCCGTACTCCGAGGTAGTACAGTTATATCTGTTTCAAATGACTCTAACTTTAATCATTATCAGATTTCGGACATCCTTCGTGCTTCCGTGACATGTAACTATTACTAACAGATCTGGCCCAGAATTCTTCGTACGTAATGTCATAATCCATCCAAATGTACCTGGTTTAACCGTCGGTAGAGTTATGGTGGCGATTTGTATATGATTTACGACTTGGCACATCGTAAATGTCACCACATGATTATGAGTTCCCAGAGGTGCAAATTTTCTATGCAAAATTAAGCAGTGCTAAATATTAACTCTTGATGATTACTTTTTCTGTTAGAGTTATCGGTAATCTGCTTAAAGTACAGTTCTTCCGTATAAAACAGGATCACGCCGTGTAAGTATTACACAATTTCTTCTTACAGTTGTTCGACATACGCAAAGTCTTTGAAGGTGTTATACGAAGCCGTATCTTCAACTGGTCTAGAAATCACGGTAGTCGATAATGGGGCGTGTTAATATTATTAAAGTTTATAAGGAGGTATGAATGGGTTATCAAAATGTAGAACATTTCCAGTGGTATTAATTACTTTAAATTCTTCATGCGTGTGTCTCCTACTTCATTGGTGATCATGGAACTACAATCCGAGTGCTTTTGTCATTATTTCTCCACTTACGTGCTAATCCAGTGATCCCTCATAATGTTGTGGAATAGGGACATCACCATATTGCCTAATAATAAATAATTATTTGATAAATACAAACTGAATACAGCTGCACTTATACTGAAATTTATTTGTTTTGCGACGTCAAACGTCGTCTACAGGTTTGATAGTCATTGTTAATTGTCGTTCTAAGCCGGAAGCACGTCCTCGGTGTAAGTAAGTACAACACTCACAATACTGCGTTTTCCGCTCTTGGATATGATGCTGTTATGACGTATAAGTTCGAAATAATCTGTTACATTTTATAATTATGTCCTCAAATCTTTTTTTCGATTTCTGATCTTTCTGGAACTAGGGCTTTTGAATGAGGTTCCCAATTTTAAAGCAAAAATGCCCAGTGTAAGTTTTGGGGTTAGTAAAAATAGAATTCTTCTTGTAGTATGAGGGAAGACCCAGTTTAATGCGCTATCGACAACAAGGTAAATAGAGATGTAGGTTTCCTGAATACTAATCCAGACTGCTGATGAACGGACTAAGATTTAAATTTTCGCACCGTCATAGGTATGTCTCTGAACGAAGATAATGCACTGTTTGAAGACCGACGTACAGAAAAAGTTCTGAAATATTTTTTGCAATAGAGTAGTTTTTTATGTCTTATTTTGAGTGGTACAGATAACGGCTTTTGCAATGAAAACATTAGTCAGCTTGTGCGACCCGAATAACATACCTGCCCTTTTTTGGGGTAAAAATCTATGCGGCTGTATTGATTTAGATTTTACGTGAATTCCCTAAATCACTTCAGGTGAATGCTGGAACGGAGTCACGGTTACTTTCTTCCTCCGTCGTTGTTATTACTACAAATGTTATGACCTTGATGTCTACAAGACCTCAAAATCTGACCTTCATGTGCAGTCCAACTGGGAGAATCCCATAACCGCACAACACAATAGCCATCACCTGGGTCGTTTCTTCATTAAACCTGTACACTGATCTAAAAGCGTTTTTATTTTCTTCTTTTATTTTTTATGGTAAATAGATTGTTTGTACTCGATGTTACAACGGATACTGGAAACGTTTCGCTATGTGCACACATTTATCTCACATTTTAAACAGTTTCCACTTTTTTTAGCCCATCTCGTCTCCCTCCAAACAAATAAATCAAATATCTTCTGACAGCCGGGAACATTACATGCCATACCTGATAGAGCTCTTCATCCCTTGACAACCGTTTAGTCCAGTCTTGACATGCTAGAACAATGGAGAAAGAATAATATAGGATAGGAACTCAGTAGCTACAAAGTATTTGGCACAAATTCTTGACATACTTACTGAAATATTGTCACGATCAAATATGTTGTTGCTGATTGTAAGTTAGAACAAACGGCGCGATGGATGATCCAGATGTCTACTCCCGTTTTCGACGGCTCTTGCAACTGCCTCTGCGACTCAAGGGAGGCATTGTTTCACGTACCATCACCGAGTGAATTTCGAACGTCGTATGTTTCGACTCTTAAAGCGAAGTAGGTAGCAATCATTCATCCATTTGTATCTCGAGATTTCCGTGCTCGGAAAGAGGTGTCTTCACCTTGAAAAAACACTTTTTTTTTGTAACTTGTTTAGAATACTGTGGGAGAAAGTGAGACTTTGTTGTCTGTAGCAGTGTTCGATAGGAAAGCGTCACTTTAGGGTATCTTAGTCATTCCCATGCAACACGGCCGCGTGGTGTAGCCGCGCGATCTTTGGTGCCTTGCGACGGTACGCGCGGCTCCCTCCGTCGGAGGTTCGAGTCCTCCCTCGAGCATGGGTGTGTATGTTGTCCTTAGTATAAGTTACTTTAAGTTAAATTAAGTAGTGTGTAAGCCTAGGGACCGATGAGCTCAGCAGTTTGATCCCATAGGAACTTACCACAAATTTCCAAAAATTTTCCATGCACCACGAACAATAATGTGCAACGTAATCCTCTGCCAAGAAGAGCAATGTTTCCTCCACTGAATCAATGTCGCAGAATGATACGATTTGGCGTTGTAAACAGACTGAAAGACTCTCCTGCTCTGAATCCACTAGTCCATTAGTCTCTCTACTTCAGTTGTATTTCCTTAAGTGATGAGTGAAGAATATCTTCCAAAGTGAAAAGTGTCACCCCTGCACTCCTTAATGTCTTGAATGCGTTAGTATGATAGGGGGAGGGGGGCGGCCTTATCGGAGTTTAAGGGAAAATTCCTCAAAGCAGTGATGCACCATCATCTTTCGAAACACACTGTACCTCAGAGCATCTCACCACATTCCTTTCCTCCACGCAGACATCCTTGGTCGACAGCTCTACCAGAATTAACAGGGGAAATTGAGTTCTTAGCTAAAGTGCATGTATGGCTAGTTTTAAACATGCTGCCGTAAACCTCGTATCTTGTTATCCTAAAACTTCGCATCGAAGAACTTTTCTGTCGTTAATATAGCATTATTTAATGATATCAGTCAGCTGTTCAAGGAATAACCAGGTTACTTCAGTACCAGGCACGTGCTGCATTTAATACAGAACTATCATCAGTGATAGTCTAATTCAATTTCTTGTTTCTGGCCTTCGACAGTTTTAAATTTTTTCTTTGTCGCATTCATCCGTTATAAGCAGTGTCAATATAACTAACTGGTGCCGGTTTCACAATAGAAGAAAAAGGCGTTTGTCACTATATTACTAATATTTATTATTACCTCAGAAGGGATATGCCGTTAAATAATTCAAAAAATGGTTCAAATGGCTCTGAGCACTATGGGACTTAACATCTGAGGTCATCAGTCCCCTAGAACTTAGAACTACTTAAACCTAACTAACCTAAGGACATCACACACAGCCATGCCCGAGGCAGGATTCGAACCTGCGACCGTAGTGGTCACGCGGTTCCAGACTGAAGCGCCTGGAACCGCTCGGCCACCCCGGCCGGCCGTTAAATAATTGTCAGAGAAATAAGTAACCTGATGGTTGCGCGGGTGTCGAACCTCCGATGCAAAAGTTCGAGATTCGATTTCGTTCTGATGCTTAAAGCTATTTTTATCCCTTGTAGTGCGTTGTGTTTGGGTTCCACTGTGTACTGTGCTCGGAAGAGCCGTTTCACAGGACGATGGAAAGTACTGCTTACGGCTTCAGAGAGGACAGTGCCCAGCAAAACAATGTCATAATCAAACTAGCCTCCGGGTTGATGGCCACTTTGTTTACACACTGCCAACGTAAGAATTACGAGATCAACTGCTTGACGTAATATGAGTATCCACTTAATACGGTATAAGGCCGCCATCTTATCCAGACATAGTCTGAATTTTGCTGGAGGCGCTACATATAAATCCTGAATGGGTCAATGTACACCAGTTTATGCCAACCCTCGCAAAGCTGGTGATCTAATTCTTTGAGAGCCGTCGAACGGCAGCAAACAGTCCTTAATATGTTTCGCCATAAAGACGGCAATGACTCAGCAGTACTCAAACGCGGTTTACGTGGTATCTAGGGAAGGCGAGTCATCGCATCCTCATGCTCGTAAAACTGTCCTTTAACATTTATGCACGCGGTAAGGTGCAGTCCCCTGTTGGGTACAACGCCCGCGTCGTTGAGCAAACTTTCTCGCCCAAAAGAGTCTTAATAACCTTACTGGTTACCTTTTCTCGCAATGTTACCTTAACGTTCTCAGAAAACTACGAAATAACAAGACCAAATCAGTACAGAACCTGCACTACACATTCGGAAGGAGACGTTCGTATAGTACGCTTTCTCTCGTGTAACCACGCCATAAGGTAGACACGAGACTAAAAACATACTCACATAACGACACGACGTGTTTCATTAGAGTTTTAAAAATACCGAAGCCTACCATAAGAAAGCGTAGACTACAGACCGAGTGACTTGGCACAGTGGTTAGCACCCTGGGCTGGCATTCGGGAGGACGACGGTTCAAACCCGCGACCGGCGATCCTGATTCAGGTTTTACCGTAATTTCCCTAAATCGCTTCAGTCAAATGCTGGGATGATTCCTTTGAAAGCACACGGTCGACTTCCTTCTCCATCCTTCTCTAGTCCGATGGGACCGATGATCTCGCTGTTTGGTCCCCTTCCCTCCATATCAACCAACCATCCGTAGATTACGGTACTTTTCCTAGTTGCCTGGGCAGTAAAGATCGTAACGGCGATACCATCTCGTTACATGTGTTCCATAGCTATCGGGTGTTACCCCATTTCGATCCCTTTGTCTGCGTACACGATCAGTGTCTTACTAGTTTCCACTAGAAACCGGATGCGGTGAACTACCTAGAAACTGAGTGAAGATATATAACGGGCTGCGTAACATACGGAACATTTTCATTCTGCATCGTAATCATCTTGCCTGTTACTTAAAAGTAAACAATATTTACAGCACAATTGAAATTGTTAATTTTTAGTGCAGGTTTTATTCCAAAATTGTTTATCTGTAACGTGAAACAGAGGGCTGTTCTAGTAAAAATGAAAAAAGATACAGATTTATCATATAGCACTAGACAACGCAATTACCTCGAAAAAAGGTGAAATGAAAAGAAAAGGCAAAATAAAAACGTATGAAGCGTTACTTCAATACCTTTCGAGCTTATATAAAAATTTTCTGTTGTTCATGAACAACCTTCGCACTTATCAATAAGAACACGAAAATCTTGCCTTTGATCGTGATGCAGAACGTCCTATTGAGTACAATATAACAGCAATAAATATATAGATCTTTTTCTCTTTGTGCATGTAAACTGTACTTTCACCAAAAGAAATTGTTTTTGTTACATACAAGCGCATAAATTACGCGATCAGCTCATTTGTGGTAGTTATAAAATACATTTTATGTTTTGTAAGGATATGAAATACAGAATGGACTAACACCGAAAAATGTGCGGTGCTAAACGTGTACCCAACAAACAAAATGAGAAGTCGTCAGCTCCTAGTTTCTCTCTGACACAGTAATTTATGTTTCTTTCCCTATCAATGCTACCGGTAATCCTACCATTTACTACTCACTTATGTACTGCACCGAAACCACTGAACCGCAGTTTTGGTAGGGCCCAAATCTAGTTCCCATTGGTTAGTAGCCGAGGTTTTGTCTTTCTTTCGAGAATAAGGCATTATATTTTCATAAAGTTGCTTTGCAAGAACATCTTCAACAGTAGTTGTAGGACGAATGTCTTGAACGTGTAGTTACTTTTGCACTGCTTTCTTCGGTACTGTGTTTCTAGACACATTAGAAATCCGCAGTACATATCGTGCCTGTGTTATCCATATTAGAGGCAAACATCCTCTTTAATGCTCTGTAAGTCCATCTTTATTCAAGATTGTTGCGGGACCTCGACTGTTCAATGTAAAATATCAAATCAGAAGAGCTTCAGTCGTCGAAATTTCCAGCATTATTTTATTTGGTTTGTGCAACCAGTTTCAGTGTTAAATTACACCACTTACAGACTCCCTAATCGAGGTGTGGGAAGAATCGCACCTCTTGTAGAGTCTAAATAGGGGCCAGCATACAATCACTGGTCTCTGCAGTTTTATTCTTAATACAGCGATCCCTTCGATCATCACTTGCTCACAACTGATGATCGAAGAGATCGCTGTGTGACGAAGATATCTATCTACTGTATGCTGGCTGCTATTTCGGATGTACAGGAGGTGGGATTCTTCCTGCACGTCTATTAGTGAGCCTGAAGATGGCGTAATGTAACACTGAAACTAGTTAGTTACTTGTCTATTGATCAATCTCACGATAATCGTTATGATGTATAACGTGTCAAGTGCATAAGAAATTCACACATGAATCAAGGTCTTTTTTTAAGCTTAAATTTTTTGTACCTACTCCATTCCCTTAAATGGCACAAAATGCATATATTATACTTAAAGATTTATTTATTCCTATTCAAGAATTCATGTGTGATAGAGAAGTAGTTGTCAACGAGACATGATTTCAGTTTATTTTTGAAACTATTACTGCTGTCTATCAGACATTTTATTTAATCTGGTAATTTATCGAAAAGTTTTACAGCAGCGTGTTTTACCCCTTTCTGTGCCAAAAAAAGGTTAAGTAGAGGATAGTGTAAGTCTTTCTTTCTTCTGGTATTATAATCATGAATGTCACTGTTGTTTTTGAACTGGTCCATGTTGAGAACAAATTTTGTTACTGAGTAGATATACTGTGAGGCCGTTGTGAGATTTCCTAACCTTTTAAACAGATACCTACAAGATGTGCGATTATGAGCCCCACACATTATTCTAACCACTTTCTTCTGAGCAGTGAATACTTTTTGTCTAAGTGTTGAGTTACCCTAAGATATTATTCCGTGTGACATCAGAGAGTGAAAATATGCAAAGTATGTTAGCTTATTAAAATCTGTATCCTCGAACTTGGCAATTATTCTGATTGCAAAAGTTGCTGAACCTAGTCGCTTTCGGAGATCCAAAAATATGAATTCTCCAATTAAGATGCCCATCTATATGTACACCCAAAAACTTGGTATGCTCTACCCTGGCTACTGACTTCTGTCGATGTGTTATATTTATTGAAGGAACTGTACTTCTTGCAGTAGAAAATTGGATGTACTGTGTTTTTTTTTTTCTTTTCAAAGTTCAGGGTAAGCCTATTCGCAGAAAACCAATCAATACCTTTTCCAAGGACATTGTGTCTAACATTTTCTATTGGGGTTTCTTTTACTGGATTAATAATGATGCTTGTATCATCAGCAAACAGTGTCAGTTTAGCATCTTGTTTCAGATAAGAAGGGAAGTCATTCACATATATCGAAAACAGAAGGGGACCCGATATCGAACCTTGTGGAATACCACTTGCACAAATAAAATAAAATAAGACTGAAAATTTAGTAGGCTCAAGGTGTTTTGATTGGACATTCCCTCTTTAAAGCTCTCCTTTCTTTATCAGTAATTGAAATTGTCTTCCATTATTCCACACAGAAAAAATTGTTTTCCTATTAACTGCAGAGTGTGTAGCCGAGCGGTCTGAGGGGCTTTGTCACGGTACGTGCGGCTCCCCCCGACCGAGGTTTGAATCCTTCCTCGGGCATGGGTGTGTGTACTGTCCTTAGCGTAAATTAGTCTGAGTTAGATTAAGGGGAGTAGGACGTCAAACGGACCGACTTGGAGCAAGAGAGTCATCACAGGACATTTTAATTTCCACTGTGTATACTTTTACAAATAAATTCATAAAACTTTGTCAGCATCACCAGGAAGGATTCAGGATTCACACTCATTGCAGTGGAAGATCGAAAACATAACAAAATAAATTTTTTTCCGTGTGAAATTTCATCATCCTTTCTCTTACTAATGGCTGCTTTTGTTGCTATAGGTACACTTTTCTTCAGAAGTTAGAGAGATTCTTCGATGAATTTTGCACAGCATACAAACCATACTCAAAGGTGTATGGAACTCTCGAATTTATTTAATTTATGAAAAAACGAATGAGCTGTTATATTTTAAACTTCATGTTTAGAAAAAACACAAATTCTCTAGTTAATTACCCCAATTTTTAGTACAGTTTTTAATATATTTGTAAAATTCTAGAGTTTCATACACCTTTCAGTATGGTTTGTATGCTGTGCAAAATTCACCGAAGAATCTCTCTCACTTATGAAGAAAAGTGTACCTATAGCAACAAATGCTGCCATTAGTAAGTGAAAAAAATGATGAAATTTCACACGTAAAAAAAATTTATTGTGTTACGTTTTCGAACTTCCACTGCTGTGAGTGTAAATTCTGAATCCTTCCTGGTCATGCTGACAAAGTTTTATGAATTTATTAGTAAAAGTATAGGTAGTGGAAATTAAAATGTCCTGTGATGCCTCTCCTGCTCCAAGTCGGCCCGTTTGACGTCTACATCTACATGATTGTAATTCACATTTAAGTGCTTGGCAGAGGGTTCATCGAACCACAATCATACTATCTCTCTGCCATTCCACTCCAGAACAGCGTGCGGGAAAAACGAACACCTAAACCTTTCTGTTCGAGCTCTGATTTCTCTTATTTTATTTTGATGATCATTCCTACCTATGTACGTTGGGCTCAACAAAATATTTTCGCATTCGGAAGAGAAATTGGTGACTGAAATTTCGTAAATAGACCTCGCCGCGACGTAAAACGTCTTTGCTTTAATGACTTCCATCCCAACTCGCGTGTCATATCTGCCACACTCTCTCCCCTATTACGTGATAATACAAAACGAGCTGCCCTTTTTTGCACCCTTTCGATGTCCTCCGTCAATCCCACCTGGTAAGGATCCCACACCGCGCAGCAATATTCTAACAGAGGACGAACGAGTGTAGTGTAAACTGTCTCTTTAGTGGACTTGTTGCATCTTCTAAGTGTCTTGCCAATGAAACGCAACCTTTGGCTCGCCTTCCCCACAATATTATCTATGTGGTCTTTCCAACTGAAGTTCTTCGTAATTTTAACACCTAGGTACTTAGTTGAATTGACAGACTTGAGAATTGTACTATTTATCGAGTAATCGAATTCCAACGGATTTCTTTTGGAACTCACGTGGATCACCTCACACTTTTCGTTATTTAGCGTCAACTGCCACCTGCCACACCATACAGCAATCTTTTCTAAATCGCTTTGCAACTGATACTGGTCTTCGGATGACCTTACTAGACGGTAAATTACAGCATCATCTGCGAACAACCTAAGAGTACTGCTCAGATTGTCACCCAGGTCATTTACATAGATCAAGAACAGCAGAGGTCCCAGGACGCTTCCCTGGGGAACGCCTGATATCACTTCAGTTTTACTCGATGATTTGCCGTCTATTACTACGTCCTACCCTCCTTAAGCAGTGTGTAAGCCTACGGACCGATGACCTCAGCAGATTGGTGCCACAAATTTCTAGATTTCCCCATTAACTCGGCTTGCTGTCATGACCTTGACTGGTCCCGGCGGAGGTTCGAGTCCTCCCTCGGGCATGGGTATGTGTGTTTGTCCTTAGGATAATTTATTTTAAGTAGTGTGTAAGCTTAGGGACTGATGACCTCAGCAGTTAAGTCCCATAAGATTTCACACACATTTGAACATTTGAACTGTCATGACCTTATGTCCTATTAACCCCGCCAGTATATTTACGTCTGTTACAGCGGACGCGTCAAAAATGTCGATTCAGTCAATTTGCTGTCGTCGGAAGTCAGTAATTTGGGAAACAGTACACCGACGTAGTGGTACAACAATCACAGACGTTGTGGACAGTTCCCAGAGGTGTCGTATCCTAAGGGGAAAAGACGACGCCAGCGTGTTAGAGATAAGTCAGAAAACGAGTTGTCGGTAGGACGGTGGCGGTGTTGCTGTGTCCATCCCCCCGTGGGTGGCGGCGGCGGCGGGCAGCTCGGCCGCGAGCGAGCCTCGGTCGATATTGGGCGCCGCTGCAGGCCGGCCGCCGCAGCGAGCAGCGCCAGACGCAGCGCCGCAGTTGTGATTGAGGCGTCGCGTGCCGACCCAGACGCACCCGCCATCGCACACGCATCTAGCATTCTCCCATCGCCTCTTCCCGCCTCATTTTCCCGCTATTCCTCCCTCATTTCGCCCGCCACTAATGTAAAAACTCTGTCGAAACAGAAGCTTTAACCATTATCAAACACCAACTACTACTCTTTAATGGTTTATCAGATCGTGTTCATTGAAACATTTCCAGAGCATAAGGCATCTTCTTCGTAATAATACATTTTCGGATTGTCCCACTCAGCTGCGTCTTTATAGCGATCGTACTTATTTTACGTTATCGATTTCGAAATTACACGGCATGTGTACCGATGTTGTTTTATGCTGCCTGCGATGTTATATCTGGCCTTCAAAATCCACGCCCGATATTTTCAAATTCTCTCGTTCTCTAGGCGCAAGCTACCAGTCCTACAGAAAAATTTTGTGGAAAATTTAAAATAATTAAGTTTTTTACTGGGATACGTTTTTGCTACAGCCTGTAGTTTTCGATTTATTAAAGACGAACATACAAAAGTGATCTCCAAACGCACCCCCACTCCCACATCCAGCCCCTCCTGTTAGGATGTGTGGTATATTGTTCGTGGCAGTACAAAAATTTGCGACAACACAAATTATTTCCCACATTCGACCTTTTTTGTCTTAATTGGCTGGCCTTATTACGCCACCGGCTTAGTCGAGCACTTAAAAATTGTAAAATTGACGTTTTTGTAAATTTTACGTAACAATTCTGTGAAGATATATATACTAAGATGGTATCTGTTCTTTCGGACATGTCCGAAAGAACAGATACCATCTTAGTATATATATAATTAAGGCTCACCGGCCACTTGACCGAAAGAACAGATACCATCTTAGTATATATATAATTAAGGCTCACCGGCCACTTGACCATCTTCTTCTGTGCGAAAGAACAGATACCATCTTAGTATATATATATAATTAAGGCTCACCGGCCACTTGACCATTTTCTTCTGTGCGAATGCACAAACAATGCCCGAACTCTTACGGGAATCGGCAACGCGCCGCGAGTAACGAGTGTAATGGGCGGGGGCAGTACGAATGTAGTGCGGGACAATACGTTGAGAATGTGAGTTTCGCGGGAGGCGTGCCAGAGATAAATCCCTGCAGTCGCCCTATCCTCTATGTCCTCGGTGGCTCAGATGGATGCCGGCACGGTAGCTCAGCGTGTTCGGTCATAGAGCCGGTTGGCCTCTGTAATAAAAAAACTGAATGGAAGGATCAACCACCGAACTTGAACAGGATGTCTTGCGACGTCCGCAACGACCAAACACAACGACAAAAAAAAAAAAAAAAAAAAAAAAAAAAAAAAAAAAAAAAAAAAAAAAAATGATAGAGCGTCTGCCATGTAAGCAGGAGATCCCGATTTTCATCAGTCCCCGTTGACGTATGTCAACGCCTGTCAGCAGCTAAGGGTGTTCATTTCATTGTAATTTAATTCTGTGAAGTTTAACAGCACAGAATAAACAATTAAGTCGTTCCATTCATCAGGCTTTCTGACTACGAAACTATTGTGCTTGTAAGAGTTCAGTTTAGATCGAATTGTCAACGTGATTTACTTTAGCATACCGTTTACAAAAGTCGTTTTTCTTTTATTGCCCACACGGGCACGTTTAAATTAATACTGTTGACGAAATAGTCGACTACGCTGAAGCGTGTAGTCGGAAATTTTTGAACAGTGGTAGGAGGGAGTGCCACGAATAACATACTAGAAATCCTGACTGGTGAGCGATGAGTGTGGGGGTGGAGTCGCGTTGGAATGTCACTTCCGTACGTTTTTCTCGGATAACTCGAAAACCGTGGCCTCCAGCGATAACGTATCCCAGTACAAAAGTTAACTACATTAAATTTCCAACAAAAAGGTAGGGTTCATTTCTTCTGTAGTAGTAATAGTTTGCTCGTAGCGAGTGAAAGAATACGAAAATCTCGCACGTGGTTTTTGAAGGTCATATTAACATTGCGGTTTGTGAAAAACGACATTGAGGGGCAGCTGAATCACCATCTACATCTACATCTACATCCATACTCCGCAAGCCACCTGACGGTGTGTGGCGGAGGGTACTTTGACTACCTCTATCGGTTCTCCCTTCTATTCCAGTCTCGTATTGTTCGTGGAATGAAAGATTGTCGGTATGCCTCTGTGTGAGCTCTAATCTCTCTGACTTTATCCTCATGGCCTCTTCGCGAGACATGCGTAGGAGGGAGCAATATACTACTTGACTCCTCGGTGAAGGTATGTTATCGAAACTTTAACAAAAGCCCGTACCGAGCTACTGAGCGTCTCTCTTGCAGAGTCTTCCACTGGAGTTTACCTATCATATCCGTAACTCTTTCGCGATTACTAAATGATCCTGTAACGAAGCGCGCTGCTCTCCGTTGGATCTTCTCTATATGTATGACTCTATATGTATAAATCCACTCTCAGACGTTCATATGATTGTCCAGATCAGTGTATGCTGGAGTGTATCGTTCAAGTCAAATAGTGCACACGTAGAAGAACCATCGTGCTAGCGAGTTTTATAAACAGATGAGCCAGGAAGACGCTAATGTGCGCATTCGCCTTTGTATGTGCACAGTATTTGAGTTGTTCAATATACTCCAATAGTGACTGACTTGCACCGCCTTATGTAAGTCTAAGAACGGTGTTTGTAAGATGAACATATCTTCGGAAACCTCCTATGCCACCTCATATTTCGTTCAGTGACAAACAATTAAACTTTGTATATGTAAAGTAACATGCAAATGAACTCTGAACTCAAACCACAGAGTAGGACGCTGTTTGATTAGAAGAAAACACCACGTAGGAAACAAA
Organism: Schistocerca americana; assembly: GCF_021461395.2. Taxonomy (NCBI): domain Eukaryota; kingdom Metazoa; phylum Arthropoda; class Insecta; order Orthoptera; family Acrididae; genus Schistocerca; species Schistocerca americana. Next base: position 883,983,897 of record NC_060130.1, on the reverse strand, counting down.
ATTGCTGAAACAGTATTGCATTTTCCTTTAAACTCTGGAGAGCGACGCCAAACAAGGCATAGTGGAAACATGCGGTGCAATAGTGTGTGGTAACAGTTAATATCGTAATACAGCAGTGGAAATAAGTCATAATCCAAAGTAAATTACTGCAAGTCTGTTCCATTTCAACACACAATTTACCTACAAATCTACCTCAATAAACGATCGACGGACTGCATCACAGCTCAGCTCATCTTGAGGTTACAAAGAACTAATTTCAAAATTAATAAAGTATTTCAGACTATTATGCCGTGATCTATGGGATTGCGCTTCAAAACCCGACGTTTTCGTACCCATCTGAGTGAAATCTCTTCGACCACGGGATAATAGCCCGAAATATTTTATTAATTGTGACAATTCCGTCCGTGAAAGTTTACATTTTACAAAGAACTGATTTGTATTGCAGGAGCTGTAGCACAGTTCTTGACATAGAAGACTACTTGTGAGTGGCAGTGTTGTTTGCATGTCGTGGAATCTCTAAATAACTTTCCTTCGGGTCAGATTCAATTGATAAACGCAGTCAGATTACCTATTTGTAGTCTAGTGGCAGGATAAGATAGCACGCATATTATATGATACACAGCTCCGAAATCGATAACATAACACAAATATTAATCTAATCATGTATCATTCGTAAGTACATATGAACGCCCAAGTAGTCAATGTGGTAGGATAGATAGCACAAAAATATCTGTTCGTGTCTTTACTAGTCTTAAGAAATATGAGCAGCTTTGATTCTACAACTCGTCCTTCTACATCGATCGTCTTCGGAAGAGAATTAGCTGTAATCATGGCTCTTACCTGAAGGCCGGCAGGTGTGGCCGTGCGGTTAAAGGCGCTTCAGTCTGGAACCGCGTGACCGCTACGGTCGCAGGTTCGAATCCTGCCTCGGGCATGGATGTGTGTGATGTCCTTAGTTAGGTTTAATTAGTTCTAAGTTCTAGGCGACTGATGACCTCAGAAGTTAAGTCGCATAGTGCTCAGAACCATTTGAACCATTTTCTTACCTGAAGAAAACAGTGTACACATAGAAGAAACATTGTGCAACCTAACTTTGGAAGCAGATGATCTCAGGAGACGCTAGAGTACACAGGCTGTTTTGTATGCGTACACCACTTGAATTGTCCGATTTTCTTCCATGATAGTTCATTCAGACGTCTATATAGACACATTAACATGCGCTTACATAATTCCAAAACCAAGAAAGTAGTATAAAAATCGTAAATTAGAACAGCTGAGTGGAGTAATCCGAACATATATTATTAGTTAATACAGCTGAACGCCCAAGACGTCTCTAAAGACCTCGATGTAGACGGCGTGCAACTTTAATTATTCTTCCTTGATTACTTACCTAATTTCTCCTGCGAATTACTCATGACTGCTGTTCGACTGCGTAAGATCACCACCAGGAACTCTTACAGAAAATATAAGATAATTTCATAATTTCAGAAAGGATGTTAAGCACCAACCAGACGTTAAAGTTGCTGGTTCGATTATTAGAATCAAAGCTAATTCTCCTGAGTAAATTTTGGCAATTAGTAATCCAGAGACAATGCATAAATTTTCAGCACCTACGTCTCGTATATTTCGCAAAAGGATCCTCGAAACGAGATAAATGATATAAGAGACTACAAGGAACCACACAAATGGTCAGTTCACCCCTACTACATTCACTAATTCTACAAGGAAGTACGTGATGAACGATGATACAAAACATTCGCTACAACACACCGTTTATACGTAAACAGAGATAAATTTTTATTCGTACCCGGAAGTAGTGCAGTGACGTATACTTTGGGGTCACATTGGCACACTGACGAGCCCGACAGCCGAGAGTGTATCAAATTAATCTCTTATTTCTTACGAACTCGCAGTGCTCTGACATTTATTTGCTATGTGTTTATGACAAAATTCTGAAAAATACGTTCGCTCAGCCAGTGCCGTTATGTGAACAAACAGTGCATTTTGGCTTAATTATGAATCACTTTAACCTAGTTCATGCACGTCCCTGTCCACGCTATACACGGAAGTTGTAACTAGGCAACAATTTTACTCAGTACTTGTCTTATTCTGTTCCAAAACTGAATGACAGATATGTCAGTGTATGCTGACGTATCCTTCCTAATATTCTACTCTTGCTCTTGTAGTCTTTGAGAAAAATATAGGGCGGCTAAACGAACTGATTTATAGAATTTCTGTTGGCTGTTCACTCTAGAAGATCTCGTAGGACTTCTTGAGGCGATCAACTGAACCTCTTTTCTACAATTTTTCATCTACAATGCTCAGTTTTATGATCTTGTGTTGGGTAATTTAGCCGTTTACACATCCACTAAAGTTTCCATGGATTCTTTTGAGCATATTTCTCATGAGAATAGAGGTTGCGGTCTTTCTGCCCCAATTTTTTTTTCCTTCTTCAATCTGTCACTGTCGTCTAATAATACCTACTCTTGTGAGGGTATTAGACTTCAACTCACCTTATTCATAGTCATTTGACCACTATGAATGCTCCTTGAAATATACGATTATTTTTAAACTGCATTTATCAGTGTTTGTATAAAGATATAAGAGTGTCCATACGTTGTTCACAATTGTCCTTAAATAATGCAAAACTCTTAGCAATTAAGTGTTCCATAAGAGGAGGAATACTAATCTCTGTCGCCAATTCAATTTCATGAAGATGTGCCACCACCCATGGAATTGTCTCCTAAGAACGTCTGAGAAAATGCTGCGAAGTTAAATATCATCGTTACGTATTTTTATCAGACTAAAACGAATACAGTAACAGAAAGGTCAGGATGGAAACTAACTACGCTTTTTCGTCCAGTCGCTGGAATTGTCTTCAAACCTTGTCCTGAAATGTGAAATTTCTTTGATTCTGATATTCTATTTCATAATCGATTGCAACTTTCCTGTTATTTCTGTTCGAAGGACCGAGCCATTGGATAGGGCCTTAGCAGACGAACGTCATCTCTTCTGTAGCGGTTTTCGGATATTTTACGAAGTATATTAACGAATTTAAGTATTCTTTTTTCATGTTAACGCTGTTCTTTCTTTGAGCTTTTAAACACTGAGTCTACGAAGACTACGCGAATGCATGTCGCATGCCCTTGTCATGCCCTTTATTCAACTTACGTCTCTCTACAATCGGCGGAAACCAGATTTACTTGCAGTCCAATGCGAACCTACATTCTTTTATCTAGGTGAGTCCAAAATTATTCGTAACACGAAGATTCGTTCCTGACTGAATATCCTGAGATCGAATTTGTGCACCAAAACTTCATGAAAGGATGTCTCCCAAAGCTGAGTTTAGTTGGGCGCCGAGAGTGGTTCCCGTGCCATCTGCAGCACCGTGAAACGGTTATTCTCATAAATTCATTGTAATTGGCATATTAGTATCATAGTCGGATATATGTATTCTGTCAGTCTGCACCAGCTCAATGTAGAAAACAGTTTTTTACAGGTCCAGTTTTAGGGTGTGAAGCGACGCATAGACTGCATAATTTATCACATAATATTAATAGGCTAAACAAATTAAATTAACGAAATGACGTCTTGAAGCCCATTCTTAGTTGGAATAATACGTTTGTACGTAAATAAGGGTGAATTTGACATGCATGTTATACCAGGAACAGATTTTAGTAATGGAAACTGACGCTTTAAGAACAGCACTGCTTCTTCTGGGCTACATCGTAATTAATTTTATGACAGTTGTACAGGTGTTAAAGAAATATGAGTAGTTTCATTACAGTCTGTCACTCTTCAACTATTACTTTCACCAAAATTTCAGTCAGTTATACTACCCCATAAAGTAATCAACAGCTTCTACTATTCTGTTTTGGGCAATTAATCTTTATTCTAACGGAATTTGAATTTCGAACTGTATACGTGTGGTTAGGTTATCCGAACACCTGACCTCATAACAGACCTCTCAAAAGAATACTCCTAGTAAATGGCTGACTGGCTGTGTCTTCAGCTAGCTGTACCATATTCTGTCTGTTTATTTGATTGATCCTTTCTCCCTTAAATTTATTGAAATGTATCGTCCCTTCTTCTTTTTGATGAAGCAGTCTCAGATATTCGTTAATGCTTAATAGTTTCACAACAAAATGACTTCATAAATTATTATTTCTGCTGTAAAGCTTTTCTCTAAGTGCATAAAATATTTAATGACCTATTAAAATTTCTGTTTCTGGATATTGTAGTCCTCGATACAACAAATTAAATCCTTTCAGGAAGGAACAGGAACGCAAAAAAATGTAGCTTTTTTCTTGTATTAAACACTTTTAATATTTTTATGCAACGTTTGTAAGCACTTTTCTTAACCCCAAAATTTTTCCGTGAATTTATTGATTGGAAAGTCATGTACGTAAGTGTGGCAGTAACTGCCAAAATCTGTGGTGTTATTCTTCCTCCTACTACAATGACATATAATATCATCAGTAAAATGTTACGTCAGGTGATACTGAAACCTTCTTACTATAGTTGCTTCTCAGTCGCTATTGCATTATTATCACTGCAGCATAATCAACAATGACATACATAATTTACGAGATAAAAGAAAAAGGAGGCAGAAGAAGAAGACATACACCATTTCAAAAAAGTGTAAGAGTCTGCCGCATCCGTTGTCTGGTTTGTTTCGTCAATGAAACTTGCAAGTAGCTAATTTTTTCTTACTTAGTTCGATGTAGCAAAGGATTGTCCTTAGATAACATAAATAGCGTCCATTCTGAAAACCTAGATGTACACATGAGCAGCCTGCAAAGTAAATTTTTGTCATCACGTACTTTACAGGTCAAAATGGCGGCCCCACTATTACCACAGATTTTTGTCTCCTTTTTCAGAATTTCCAGTGCAATGGCTGAGGCATTCAGAACATTTTATGGTTTTTCCCGTCTTTCGCAGATCTACCACAGTTTCCTGGCGATCGCCTTCGTTACTGTTTAGTAACGCTGGTAGGCGTTAATGCAACACTATAGCAACTGAAGACCTTACGTCAGCATCCTACCGGACAAACAGATTCACAGCGTAATGAGATACCAATGTTCATTATTCATGATTCTTAACATTTAGTTATCGCTTCGGCAAATCAGTGTAAAATATTAAGTACATGCAGGCCTTTATGTCTCGTTAATCTTTCCCCTTGAATACAGCAGTTACTTATCTCAAACGAACACAGGTGTCGAAATATAACAAAAGATGTGGTTCCATGTGCTAACTCGCTTTCGTGACAGTGAGAGTCAGTACACTACTAGAGAAACTGTTACACGGTGAATTTGTTTTTATGTCAGTGGCTGCAGAATTCTATTATTGGAGAGAAACATCCAACAGAGACAATGTGGTTGCTGTTTTTTCTGTGAGCAGAGTGAAACACTTGTTTAAATAACTGAGTTTCACTTAGTGTTTTTCTTTGTTGGTAAAGAAAGAAGCACCACCAACTGCCCCACAGTAACCTACAAGAAATCATCACACATTTCTAAAGCATAAAGGACTTCTGTAAGTACTTACATGGTTAGAAAGTAGACTGCCGTACAATAATCTCATTCACAAGAACGGGTGACGTGAAACATATGTCTTATTGCAACAGTCAATTTTGAATTTTTGCCATTCTCTTTGATGATTTTTGCTTTGCTCTTGTATCAGCTATGCAAACACTTTGAGAATAATCCTTATTTTGTCAAGACTCTCACCACTAACGATGCCGACGCACTTCTTACGCAATGACTCTAAAACTTATTTACCTCTTTCAAGAGTATGAGTGAATGTTTTTCCTCTGTTTGTTACTTTTTTACTTCGTTGTTCGGATACAGAGGTGTGCTTCAGCTTTTCAGTATCACTTAAACCCACTTTCCTGTCATGTCAGGGAGATTTACAGATTTACAGCTTGTTTTTATGGCGTTTCATTTCCCATTTGTAAAATAGTATTGTCAATATGTATTTATGACTTGTTAAAACAGGTCTTTGCATAAAGCCCCAATGTGTGCAAATAAATACTCATTTCCGTCATTGAAAATCTTTCGTCATAAAATCTGTTCCCTGCTGCCAGGCGAGGTGGTTCGGTGGTTAGCGCACAGGAATCGCATTCGGGAGGACGTTGGTTCAAACCCGCATCGGGCTACCCCGATTTAGGTTTTCCGTGATTTCCCTAAATCGCTCCAGGCAAATGACCGGATGGTTCCTTTGAAGGAACACGGCTGATTTCCTTTCCCAACCTTGATACAATCCGACCTTGTGCTCCGTCTGTAATGACCTCGATGTCGAAGGGGATGTTAAACTCAATCTCCCTTCCTTCCTTCTGTTTCCTGCTCAAGATATCGTGGTATTTCTAATCACATGGCATTTTCATCCTCTTTAAGCCTGTTTATAATATCCGTGAAGTAATATTGAAATTTTTATATATTATCTACTATTTCATGTACAGTTATTTTTGAGGTGAAAAAATACTTATCTGGCATGTTCTTCAGATTTATGGAAGAGTAGTAGCATAATGATAGACGTTAGTGGCATTCTGAAGACGGGAGATTATTTTTTTGGTATGAAACAACCGCGAATGCAGTCAACACCTGAGAAGACGTGCGAGAAAACAGATATTATTTAGTGAGCAAATTAGTTTGGTTAGCTATTCTAGATAGTTAGCAACTTCAGAAATATGTTAAAGCAAAAACGTAGATCTACATCGTCCTACAGATATTCCAGGAAAGACTACATACAGATTATTTTGATGGAAGTCGAAGAAATAAGAGCCTCTGCCATTTATGGCAGGGTCCACTGTGGCTTATGTACAGAAAGGAAATAGGAAATAAGAAGGACATTTGCATTTCTGGTGAACAGACTATGTTTTCAGCGACTCATTGGCCCTGTTTCTTAATCCTAACATTCATGCATCACTAAAAAATTTTGTGTCTCTCTATAGCGCAAGATTTATAATAAAGTTTCGCGTCCAGCTTTGTGTGCTTGAATGCATCATAAACAATTACTGTGCATTATCTCACAATAGCTCCTTCTTAATACTTTACTAAGAGCCTATAGTCGTGTTATCGTAATAGTTCAAGCAGCTGTACGTTTTCTAATATGCGAAATAACGCAGTAAGAAGAAGTTATACTATTGTTACTGTCCTACCAAATTTTTCTGCAATTTTTTTTTTCCAACACGCTTAGCGCCAATATTAGAGTGACTCTTTAATCTATATTACAGACGAAATATTCCCTTACCTTGCTATACTGAATCTATATTTCCAGTCACTTAGTTATCAATTGGACGTATAATTCTAACACAACAGGAAAGGAACCATTTATTGTTAAGGGGGAACTTCTCTGAAACGACTTCTTTCGATACTTTCGCACTAGTGTTCCGAAATTTACTGTATGTTGAAGTTTGAAAACTCCAAGCTGCACATGGTGACGTTTCTGAAAGATAAAGGAACTTGTAAAGTGTTGTCATTACTTATATTAAAATTAGAGCGGATCTGCTTTGTAGCAGAGTTTCGTGATTCACATCGGAACGCTGTCTCCGTTTGTAAGGACCTGTTGCTCTGCAGCCACAGTATCTTTCCGTGTTCACATTGCGAGTTCTGAGACTTCTCAATCCGCACGCTCAAATATAAAGAGGCCCGCTCTCATGAAATAATCTCCATCTTTCGTCTTCAGTGCATTTTATGAATTTATTAATTTACGATTATTCCGCTACAATATTATATTGACTGCCACTATCGTTCATAAGCGTTTGTCACTATTCGAGGAAAAATTAAAGGAAGAATACAAATCTAAGCTGATCTACCTATTTGGTGGAATGAACGATTTAATAAACAGCCTAATGTAAAATCTCAAGACTGAGAAATTTAAAAAAAAAAATGTTTACGTGGAACGTGAAATATTCAGAGTTGATTCCAAAGCAAGATGTAAAGCTAAAACATTCTTGGAAGGAAAATATATTAGATCTTAACTATAATTTAACAACATACGCTCTGAATAATTTTGTATCGACGTGACATTAGAACATATTACAGAGCGTCGCATTATTTCTTCATTGTATGTGTAATAACATTCTATTCCGCTAGTCAGACTTACAGAACATACTGTATCGGCGTAAAGGTTACTGTAGTATATTATGGAGCTCATCACTAGGCTGCCGTAGTAATCCATCAAGACATTTGGTCTGCTTCTTAGTATCTTAATTCACAAAAGAGAAGACGGTATTTGTTGTAAAACATAATATGCACGCACTTAACTAATTCTATTATGTATTTCTGCAGATCGCACAACAGTTCTCCCCTCGTGTATCAATACGCCAACGCTAAGATAGGAAAACAGTACTTCCCCTGGCATATAGCAAATAGTAACATCAGCTGCAGATGGACTTCTGGAACCTGATAATTTACTGCGTCATATTGCAATCTTCAGTCACCCGTTAAGTTTCGGTTCCTCTGTCTGCGTCAAAATAAACTGCATATCTACAAAATCAGCACCTGCTAATCCCAGCAATGTTTGCTCCCAGGTCTTTGGTGATTTATATATTTTCTTTGGACGAAGGGGATCTGTCGGAAAGTTTCCAGTTCAGATATGGTATGAACCGTGTTCTTTATCATAATACCACTTTTATTATATGGAACAGTATTGTTTAAATGTTATCCCGATACCCATCGGAAATATATCTTACTAGATTCACTTTGAAGTTCTCTTGTTCTCCCTACGGGTATAAAGCTAATAACATGAAATTTGTCAGCACAGATCGATACCATTCTACTGAAGGAAATCGGTGAATCACATTTATCACAAATGAGTTATCTACTTTACACTCAGCAGATGTTTTTGGTGGCGTTTGTGTGCAAATGATCAGCCAGAGTGATATACACTGAAAGGCTCTTATATATGTACTTATCCACTTCTGTGATTTAATTGGCATTCATAAAAAAATGGTTCAAATGGCTCTGAGCACTATGGGACTCAACTGCTGAGGTCATTAGTCCCCTAGAACTTAGAACTAGTTAAACCTAACTAACCTAAGGACATCACAAACATCCATGCCCGAGGCAGGATTCGAACCTGCGACCGTAGCGGTCTTGCAGTTCCAGACGGCATTCATAAAATTCGCAATTATACCTAGCGGCAATAATTGTTTCACATGGTTTGTATTAATTGAGAGTATATGGATTTTTTGGTTCATCGCTTCTGAGTCGTTTCAGACAGTCTACGAAACGTTTCGTGAGTATAAAAGACCAAGAACGATTTGGGCCTTTTCAAAAGCTGATGGGGTGTACAAGATTTGAACGATAACGCAATCTTTGAAACAGATTTTAGCGATTTTCTCGTCCATTCAGAATCGTCATGTGGTAAAAATATAAGAAAATATGAAAATAAATCAGCATTATTCGATTCTGGTATTGGTCATATCTAACTCGGGGTGACCAATGCAATTAAATCGTGCTAATTAAATGGCCCTGTAAGAATCATCTTACTCAGAATGCTGGAGTTTATAGTTGCGCTCTCTTCCTCGGCAAGGATATGGAATCTTCATCAACAATGTCACTATAGATAGGCGAAGAAAAAACAAAAGAGAAATACGTGCTTATATAAAGCAGGTCTTCTCGCAGTGGTCGTGTACCATCGACTTCCAGGAACTTCTTACCAAAAGGCAAGCTACTTGCAGACGAATGGTGTTGCTGTAACATGCTGTCTCATGCTACAAAACCGATGGTATGTGATACTGAGGGACGAATTCCTGCCACATTATGAATTCCCAGAGCGTTTCCGGTCTACATTTCCTTCTTCATGCCTTCCTCTAACAACGTTATCTCATTCCATTGCCCTGAGACGATAGATACCATCGCCATCCTGCACGGTCGGCAGGAAGTATGGAGAATGTCGTATGACAGTACAGTGTTTCTAAACTTTGAACAGACAACGTGACTGCAGGAGAGATAAAGTGTGAATTCATCATAATAAGCATGCACTGTTCTACCTAAGAAAAGGAACACCCCTCTGTATGATACATCGCACAAACCCGAAGAAAGTATAATATCTTCTTGCTTGCTCATTTCTGCTCTCCAGTATAATAAAATAAGCTTTGTGTCATCTTGAAATACCTATTGAAGAAACATTTCAGTGATTGCTTTAAGTCCTTTTTCTTAACTGTTATGGTATGGATTTTTCCTATAAAGAAATAGGGAATAAAGATGGAGTTTGACATTCCGTTGACATCGATGTTGCCAGAGACGTGGCACTAGCTCAGCCGGACACGAAGTTGGGCCAGATCCACGTTGACATCAAGCCATTTTGGGAAATCATAGAAAATCTAAACCAGAAGTCTTGTGTGCTACCTCGTTGTAATCATTTCCTAAATAGTAGCTGACACATTTACTTGGATCACTGTGGATCCCTTGCTGTGATGTTTGGCACACCTCTGTTCTACAAAATAATGTGGTTAACAGACGACTTAAATTCGTGACTTTCCAGGAATTATCTTACGCTGTTAATAAATTGAAGTGATTAATCAAAAAAAAGACTAAAAAGAGGAAATTAAAAATATTCTATGTGCCATTATTTTCAGAAAACGCTTTTTCAGTACTGTTTTGTTCTAGGTAGTTTGTTGCAGGTGTCAACATATGGAGAAAGTCTTTCGAACATGAGTTAGTAAATAGCACATGGTTTTGTGCTAAGATGTGCTTCCCTCTGGAGTTCCACAATTTAAAACATACGATAAGTATTTTCTGTTGATTACAGTGCTACCAGAAGTACCGCTAAGTGGTCAGCGCGGCTAACTGCTATGCGGAGGACTCGGGTTCGATTCCCGATACTCTCAGTGATATTTCTTTGGTATGAGGATTGGTACGAGGAACACAGCTTCGTGATGCCAAGAAGTTAATTGACCGAGTAGAAGCGGCTCCAGGTCACGAAAACTGTCACTGGCCCAGAGAGCGGTGTGCTGACCCCACGCCCCTGTATGCCGCATACATTGACAGAGGATGACATGGCGGTTGGTCGGTACTGATGGCCCCACCACGGCATGTGGACGGAGTTTACGTGCGTTTACGTTTGCAGTTCTGCTACTTAAAAACCTAATGCTGTATTTCTGCACTTCTGTTATCACAAATAAAATGTAGTTCATCAGTATTAATGACATTTATTTTGTCATCTCGTGGAATCGGGTGCACTGCCAGTGGTCTGTGTCTTCCCAGCACAATATTTCGACGTCGTAACTTGGAGTCGTAGGAAACACCTGATGAAGACGCCGAGTTACGATGTCGAAATATTGAGTTGAGTAGACGCAGACCACTGGCAGTACATCCGACTGCACGAGATGATACCGAATCGCAGAAAAAGTCTAAGAAATGAGACTTATTTTATCAAAACTGACGTTCTTGAGACTGTGGCTGTGTACAAAAAAAAAAAAAAACAAGCTAATTCTTGCAAAGTTGAAAACAGTGACCGTCCATAAAGTGCTCGTTTACACAAATATCGCTGTTACCAGTTTGGAACCGCCAACTTCATCTTCAGACGGCTGTTCACATCTATATTACATTTGTTTTTGTATACATTATTCGTAGGAAAAAAACGGCTAACAGCTAATGTAAACAACAACAAGCGTAATATACAGGATGAGTCACTTAACGTTACCGCTGGATATATTTCGTAAACCATATCAAATACTGACGAACCGATTCCACAGACCGAACGTGAGGAGAGGGGCTAGTGCAATTGTTTAATACAAACCATACAAAAATGCATGGAAGTATGTTTTTTAACACAAACCTACGTTTTTTTAAATGGAACCACGTTAGTTTTGTTAGCACATCTGAACATATAAACAAATACGTAATCAGTGCCGTTTGTTGCATTGTAAAATGTTAATTACATCCGGAGATATTGTAACCTAAAGTTGACGCTTGAAACCTCCGACGTTCAGTTGCGTGTTGTAAACACAGCTGCAATATACATCGCGTTTCTACAGAACGATCTGCCAACGTTGATCGTGGAGGACGCATAGATTGGCCAGCCCGTTCTCCTGATCTTACACCTCTGGACTTCTTTCTGTGGGGTACGTTAAAGGATAATGTGTACCGTGATGTGCCTACAACCCCAGAGGATATGAAACAACGTATTGTGGCAGCCTGCGACGACATTACAGCAGATGTACTGCGGCGTGTACGACATTCATTACGCCAGAGATTGCAATTGTGTGCAGCAAATGATGGCCACCACATTGAACATCTATTGGCCTGACATGTCGGGACATACTCTATTCCACTCCGTAATTGAAAACGGAAACCACGTGTGTACGTGTACCTCACCCCTCATGGTAATGTACATGTGCGTCAGTGAAAAAGACCAATAAAAAGGTGTTAGCATGTGGACGTAATGTGCTGTTCCAGTCTCTTCTGTACCTAAGGTCCATCACCGTTCCCTTTGGATCCCTACGTAATTCGGTGCTCTCCGATACACACGATCGAACAGCGGAGGAGTGGTACTCAAGCGTCAACTTTAGGTTACAATATCTCCGGATGTAATTAACATTTTACAATGCAACAAACGGCACTGATTACGTATTTGTTTATATGTTCAGATGTGATAACAAAACTAACGGGGTTCCATTTAAAAAAACGTAGGTTTGTGTTAAAAAACATACTTCCGTGCATTTTTGTATGGTTTGTATTATCCAATTACACTAGCCCCTCTCCTCACGTTCGGTCTGTGGAATCGGTTCGTCAGTATTTGATGTGGTTTACGAAATATATCCAGCGGTAATGTTAGGTACTCACCCTGTATATACATGAACGGCCATCTGATGATGAACGCGTTCGTTGTAAACTGTTAACGGTGCTATTTGTGTAAATAAACAGCATTGTTATCAGTGATAATATGCTGTTTTGTTCTATTGCGAGTACCCGCATAAAAAATCTCTTATTGGCATTAACAACCAGTCAGTTTCCTGATATGGACTTAGAATATTCTCAATAAAGTATTTCTTTCCTAATTTGCCGCATTATTTTATGCGGTGATGCAATGAACAGCATAATTCAGTGGTATGAGAATAGCTCCTCAATTGTTTGGGTACAAATCAGTTACCTACAAACAAAGATACATTTTCTTCTCATTCTGCTGACAAATGTCAGGTCTGACACTCAGAATTTTTTCCATTTCCACTCTTCAACTGTTTCTGTGAGCAAATTCGGGATTAGTATCATGAGAGCAACTGTGAAATTCGTGCACGTCGAATACGAAAATTTTAACAAAAATTCATCTCTGTTAACCTACGAATCGCATAAAACGCATTTCCGTTCCGATGCCTGTGTATTAGTGACTCGGTACTTTGATGTCTAGATAGAGCGTGTCGAAGGGACTGTTCAGAGACTCGGCTGCTGTGTGAGAGTGCAGTAATTTGGTTTAATGAGGAATGCGAAAGCTTGGGAACAAACGCAGCGAGCGCGGCGGGTACTTTGCCATTGGACACGCGCCTAGTGAGGCGAACCCAGTCTTACTCACGCCTTATTACTTCATAAAAATCCCAAGACTGCCCAGTGGCCTACAAAACCGCTTAAAAATCAAACTCATCCGGTGAAGGCGGCAGCTGCCCGTGGGAACACGCGGATCCTGCACTAATACACGCCAAGTTTCCAGACATTCTGTTTCACGAAAGTCATGAGATGAATAAATCTCTGCATTCTTCATAATGTGAAATCAATTATGCTATATAATAAGAAGAGTGTTCTGGTAGAAAAATAAAGCTCTGCAAGAAAATATCACGCGAGGCGGTGCAATAGCTGAGGCCTTGGACACGTACGCGGAAGGATCAGCGATCAAATCCCATTCGATCTTTACTAAATCAGGTTTTCAGTTACTTTTCCAAATCGCTTCAGGCTAATACCAAACAGCTACTTCAACAGGTCAAGGACGATTCTTCCCTCTAATCCTCGGCAACTGAATCTGTACACCGCCTTTAATTACTTCGATGTCAGCAAATGTGAAGTTCTAATCATGACATTATTTTCCTCCGTTTACGTATTTGAAAATCAGACGATTTCCTCAGATCACTAACTTTCTGTAAGTAGTGATAGTGCTGTTTCATTATCATTTACAAACATAGGTTTTAGTAGTTTTCCTTAAGCACAATCAACATGTAAAAACGTATAAATAGAATGAGATTTTCACTCTGCAGCGGAGTGTGCGCTGATATGAAACTTCCTGGCATATTAAAACTGTGTGCCCGACCGAGACTCGAACTCGGGACCTTTGCCTTTCGCGTGCAAGTGCTCTACCATCTGAGCTACCGAAGCACGACTCACGCCTGGTCCTCACAGCTTTACTTCTGCCAGTATCTCGTCTCCTACCTTCCAAACTTTACAGAAGCTCTCCTGCGAGCCTTGCAGGTAGAGCACTTGCCCGCGAAAGGCAAAGGTCCCGAGTTCGAGTCTCGGTCGGGCACACAGTTTTAATCTGCCAGGAAGTTTCATATCAGCGTACACTCCGCTGCAGAGTGAAAATCTCATTCTGGAAACATCCTCCAGGCTGTGGCTAAGCCATGTCTACGCAATATCCTTTCTTTCAGGAGTGCTAGTTCTGCAAGGTTCGCAGGAGAGCTTCTGTAAAGTTTGGAAGGTAGGAGACGAGATACTGGCAGAAGTAAAGCTGTGAGGAGCGGGTCTGAGTCGTGCTTCGGTAGCTCAGATGGTAGATAACTTGCCCTCGAAAGGCAAAGGTCCCGAGTTCGAGTCTCGGTCGGGCACACAGTTTTAATCTGCCAGGAAGTTTCACGTATAAAGAGGTTTACACATTGCAAGAACGTCAGTATTTTAGGAATCAACTTCGTATTTTTTAAATGGAGGAATAATGTTAGGTATGTTGGAAGAGGTTAGTTAACTATCTCTCTATTCGTCCAAAATGAGTGTAATTTTTTGTATAACTGTCTTGGATTTGATATCTATTTTTTAAATGGAGGAATAATGTTAGGTATGTTGGAAGAGGTTAGTTAACTATCTCTCTATTCGTCCAAAATGAGTGTAATTTTTTGTATAACTGTCTTGGATTTGATATCTAGCAGGCTTACTGAGATATTAAAAACAATTTTGTATCGAAACGCGAATGTTACAGCAATGTCTCGTCGACTTTGGGGTGATTATAAATGGAACCGTAGCTTAATTCGCCAAGCAAGTCACGACAAACATAAATCTTGATGGTGTGTACTGAGACTTGAATCCCTTCTCACAAATACATATCGTGCCGATGTGAATAAATCCAAAGGATGTTTCTCACGAGACAACGTACATTCCACATACAGATTCACTGTGTATTCATCAGAAGACTGACTGTCAATATTAGCATATTTGTATTGTGACCTACATGGGACGCAGCGAGGATTTAAGCAACTATCTCAACTTTAGATGGTGTACGAGGATTTATTGCGGTAAAACGTACTGCAGTAATTACAGTTCTTAATATTATTGTGTAGGTGAACTACATCGTTTATTTAATATGGTCATAATTACCTGGCTTAACAGTGTTTAATCCGCGGGGGAGTTAGTTACGTATAGAAATGGCTTGCGAAACAGGAAGGAGATCCGCTCCGCGTGTCGGATTAATTAGAGCTGGTACGAAACAGCGGTCAGCCTCTGTGCGATTTTTAGAAGGATTCCCTCACCGCAATTGGCAAATATTTGACGAGCTATAACGCCCATAGCAAAAGTTAAAACAAAGGACAAAGCTTACATGTCGTTCACAGACGGGCGTTGTACACGTTACAATCACTAAACCCATATCGCTATTTTTTGACATAAATAGATTGGTTTTACATGAAAATATGCATTGAGAATGGAAGATGATGATTGTATAGTGATCACAGACTAGTATGTGGAATGTACTGACCCCAATTATTGGCTGAAATGAGAATATGACGGAAGAAATAGTCTCTGACCACAGAAATGTTGATAAATGCATTAGTATCACGTGAGCTGGCTGCAGAGTTTTCAACGTTACATACAAAGACGACATTCTGTGTAATCTTTCAAGTAAGTTCACTCAATAGAAATTAAAAACAAAGCGTTTGGAACTGAAACAGTACGTCTCCATCACTAATTAATAGTTTATTCTCCAATAGTGAATACTTATTGTGGTATTTTATGGCAACAGAATTTGCGTTTACACTCCTTATAGTGACGTTATTGTAACTGTCTATACAGAGTCATACCGTGATGCTGTTCCAAACTTTCAGGGACGATGGAAAAAGGTAAATGTATCAATCTGAGCTAAGTAACACAGGTCCGGAAACGGGCGAGTCGAATGGCATAAGTAAAAGTCTACTAAAGTTCCGCGGTAGTCTTGCGCAGCGTTCTAAGGGCCCAACTTCCGAATCCTGACTACGACGTACAGAATTCCCGATGAATACACCCCGATATTGTCAGATAATTTCGGCCGTTGATGGACTAGTAACGGCGCAAGTAACTTGATGTCAGAGAGACCGAAAATTCTAAGTCTGCAGTACAGTAATAACGCAATCCATTTACCTGAACAAGTTTCACAAGCTGCTAAATTTACAACAGTTGTTCAAAATGGCGTTCCCTACCGTCACACAAAGTTGTGTCGTTTGAAAAGTGCCGGAGACAGCGAGAATTCTTGCCAGCCGATCTCCTTCAGTGTCGACAGGCGTCGACATGGCCTCACAAGAAGAAATCAAGTGCGATGAGATCAGGTGAACGTACCGACCACGACACAGGACGTCCTCTGCCTAAACACTCCTCAGGGAATATCTGATCCAGGTGTTCACGAACACTCTGTCAAAAAGTGAAGCGGGGCTTCATCATACTGGAACCACATCCGTTGATGGATAACAATTGCGGTTTGTTCCTGGAACCTGGGTAGTACAATCTTAGCAACAACAGTGCCGGAACATATATTGCTCTGTCAAAGGCATCAGAACGATTTACACTTAAAACTTTTGGTGGTTTCCGAACTTGGGTCACTTACCTCAGATTCGTACATTTATCCTTCTCCGTCATCTCAGAAAGTTTGTAACATCATCACGGACACACACTGTATAAAGGGAGCGATTTAACATCACATTTGACCGCTATAGACAGGATAAGCGTGTGTTTCGACATTCCAAGAATGTATTACTGCAACTACGTTCAAGTTACCGAGACAAACAGTACGACGACAGTCATAATTCATCAGAATCGCTGCCAGCATTCATAAAAATGTCGTGAAAGTCGATAATTCAATACCTGCTGGTCACGAAAGTGGACTCTCATTGTCGAAGCCCTAGAGGGGCGCTACCTGGTCAGTAATATCTGACGATGATAATGAGTTCTTCCCGGTTCCTTGTACAAAATGTGTTGGTTAAAGGTTCCAGTATGCCCATCATGATTTAGTTTTTCACTAAATCACTTGAGTTGTCACGATGGCTCCTTAGACGAGGACTTGGTCGATCTTCCCACAGTCTTGTCCATGTGTTGCGGTGTAATAGTCTCGACGTCCAAGAGACAATAAACTCTAGTATCTCCTACCTCTGCTTACCATTTTTGCTTATAAGTCATATCATATAAAATACACCGATGTATTTCAGATGCGGCACTAAAAATATAGCTTCCAAGTCAAAATGTTTAACCGTTGTCATTTACGTCACTTTTTTGCGTCGCTGAGATAATCGGGCGTTCCTACACGGATGTTCCAGACAAAACTCTTTCCTTCCCTTTCGACTTCTTTTGCTGTCTATGCCAGGATGATATACCACTGGAGGACGCAGAGTGTTTTTTTCGCGTAATTTGGAACTGAGAGGTTCCTTATGTTTCTCTACTGTTCTAGTCCTTTGGCGAGATTTTTTTATAGAATTTTTCGTTTCGCATTACATTAATAGCGTATACGCATTTATACTGATATTATTTATGTCTCAACTATTATGACTGATCCAATTTCATTTTTAAGAATACAATAAGCAGGTTCAAAAAGATGTAGGCTGCAGTAGTTATTCCGAAATGAAGAAGCTTGCACAGGGTAGAGTAACGTGGATAGCTGCATCAAACCAGTCACCGGACTGAAGACCACAACAACAACAACAACAACAACAACAACATATCTTACGAGTGCGCACTGCAACAAATCATTCGTTTCTTTCTAACAACTTGGTAATCTGACACAAGACTCCATTCCATCTTTCGATTTTTTTGTTTGAAAGAAGAAGTCTTAGTGAGAAAGAGTAGGGTAGGTGTGGGTAAAACCCTTTTTTTGGTTTTACTAAATATTTAAAAAACTTGCAGCAATATTATATCAATTACACGTTCAACACCCTGTTTGATATCTTTGTAATATTGTGTAAGAGTTTCATTGTCGCCCAATTATTATTAGGGGAGTAATCAAAGTTTTCCTAAATAATAACTTTCCGTATTTTGATCAAGTACTGTAGAGTGCCCTTAACATGTAACAAATGTGAAGGACAATAAATATTTGGCCTCAGCTTATTTATAAAAGTAACTGACTCACGGAAATTATGCAGACCAACTGTTTGAATATACACGGTTTTTTTATATATAAAAAGTGCCACATCTTGCTACAGGAGGTACTATTGCTCAAAAGCAGAAGAGAAGTTCCTATAACGATATGTCCGGAAAGCAACACTTGTTGAGATATTCGTAACTGAAGATCCGCTGTTCATAACCTGTATTTTATTTGCAGATGAAGCAGGCTTCACAAAAGATGGTATAGTATATTACCACAATAGGCATGTATAGGCAGACGCAAATACTCCAGCAATCATGGAGGTGAGACATCAGAATACCTTCAATATCAGTGTATGGACAGGAACTGTCGGTGACAGATTTGTAGTGCCACACACTTTACCAAGCAGATTAACAGGTGCTGTGTATCGCGGATTTCTGCGTGATGAATTACCAGCGCTATTGGAGAACGTTATCCTTGCAGAAAGCTAGCAGTTATTTTTTATGCTTGACGGGTATCACCCTATTTTCTACGCAAAGTGCGATAGTACCTCGCTGTAACGTGTCATGGATGATGGACTGGTCTAAGAGGTCCGGTAACATTGCCTCCCAGTTTACCGGAACTGAATTCGTTCGATTTCTTGCTGTAGGGACATTTAAAGGCATTCGTGTTACGCCCAACCCATCGACAAAATGCAGACGTTACAGGAGCGTGTACGCAGTGCATGTGAGGCAATCCGAATGGAACTAGATATATGTGAAACAGTGCGTGATTCACTGGCGAAGAAAGGCTCAGTTATGTGTCAGGATGCCTGTTAACCACATGTAACACTGCCTAGTAGTGTGCCTCTATGTAACAGACACATGGGAGTGAGAAGACAGATAGGCCGATATTCCAATAGATATTGTTTTCCCGACATGACATTATGGGAACTTTCCTTCCACTTTTGACCGATACTGCTTGCTGTAGGAATATGTGACACTTTTTCAACACTGTGTGTACAAAGTGTCCATGTTTGCTATTAGAACCAATCCTATGACAGGAACGTTTCAATGGCGTTAAGACAGAATTCAAGTTTATTTCAAATGTCGCTGCCTGTATGTCGGACTCTAATCTCTTTTATCTTATTATAATAATTGCTACGCGAGATATTTTATGGCTACAGTAGTACTATCAATTAGTATTCATCGAATACCCGATCCTCTAAATTTACCCAGTTTCGCGAAAACAATGAGCCGTTCTTTCCAAGATTTCCATTAAAATTTCCAGAAAATCCCTCCTACAGTTTTGTATGAACTACACCGATCTGTTGCGATCATGTAAATGCGACTCTGAATTCGTTCAGTGTCTGCCGACATGCCTACCTGATAAGGACTGCAAACGCTGGAACTATGTACCAAAGTTGATCGCACTACAATCTTGTATGCACTTTTATTTACCTAATTCTCCGTACTTAAAAACCTTCCAAAAAATCTAAGTCCTCCATTCAGCTTACCTACTAGAGTTCTTTCGTGTTCGGCCGAATTCATATCGCTCCTTCTAATATATTTTACTTGATTAAAGTCTTCCGTTCAGTTTCTTTCTTTCTGTGTGTAAAGTCTAATCTCGAGAACTACTCTAGTGATTTTGACGCGGGTTTCATTAATAGACTGATTAAGGAGGAAGGTGTTTGTATACAGGACGTCTCAAGAGGAATGGCCAGTATTCATGGGAGTGATGGGAACGATCATTCGAAGCAAAAATGTCTAGCAAATCTTGGCTGTAAAATGCACACATTAAGAGGTATGAGCACTTCATCTTCGATACTGTGAAACAAATCTCTTCTTCTGTAAGCTCGTTGCTTTCCACAATTTGAGAGGTAGTAGTATGGAGCAAAAAAAGGAAGAAATATCCAGTAAACACCGACTCTTAAGACCTACGAGTACCTATTCATCACAGCTGCTGTCAAAAATTATCTCTTCTACTAAACAAGCGCATTTTAGAGCCCTTGTTTGTTTGACAATTTTTTCATGTTTTTGTCCATACTACCTCCTCTCAAAATATGGGAAGCAAAGAGCTTGCAATAGAAAAGATTCGTATTAGAACAAGTAAGCCCTCGGTCACAAATATTAAGTCAAAATTGACCAGGTTTCGACGGTACTATGAGAGTCGTCTTCAGAATCAGACTAACTGTTCTAAAACATTAGGTATATAATACATTAATAAAATTAAAGTTTGTACGGACTGGAAAAGATGCAGTACTTACAAGTCACATATTAAAAAAGATCTAAGCCCGACTATTCATGACGTCGCCTTTCGGGCTTAGATCGTTTTTAATATGTGACTTGTAAGTACTGCATCTTTTCCAGTCAGTACAAACTTTAATTTTATTAATGTATTATATACCTAATGTTTTAGAACAGTTAGTCTAATTCTGAAGACGACGCTCATAGTAGCGTCGAAACCTGGTCAATTTTGACTTAATATTTGTAACCGAGGGCTTATTTGTTCTAATATAATTCTGACACGGTCATTGAACCTTAGCAGCTATGTTCAAAGAAAAGATTCGTTTCACATAATCGAAGATGACGAAGTGTTCATTAACTATTAAGGTATGCATTTTAGTGCCCATGTCATATCCCTGAATACTGACCATTTTTTCTGGAACTTTCTGATAATTTGTTACCGGTACGCCAGGTAAGTCACCCGGCAGTAGGTAATTAGTACTACCAATGCGGACCCTGGGCAGGTCACTAGTTATCACTAAAAATTTAAACAATGTGACGTTCTCTAGCAGTCTGCCACTAATCTTGTGATTGGGAAATATCGGGTTCTTTCTCTTTCTTATAAGTATTACTTTGGATTTTTCAACTTTTAAAGACAAACGGAACTACAGTGAACTCAATCGGCACATTTGCACCATTCTATCGCTAGGCAGTACTAGGGAACGAAGATTTCGGGAAATGTTCGCACGACTCATTTACGTTCTAAACGTGTTTTGGAGCGCATCTGAGCATTTAAGACCTAGCATATCTCATAGTAGTGAATTCAAATTTTTACTCGTGTATTGATATTACTACACAGTTCATAATGGCGACAGACTAACAGAGGTGGATATTTATTTAAAAGCTTTGAAAGAGTCTCGGCAGTATTTCGTTGCAAAACTTTTTGTTTCAGCTCACAGAAAGCACTAAGCTAAAAGCAGGACATGATAATCCGCAACATACTCAGTATAATGCATTTGGCGATTGAGGCGACAGTTTTTTGGGCGGCGATAAAGCAGCACAAATTCGTGTAGTCTGCTTTCGAGCGAAGCAGTTCCGAACGCAGGTAGGGGTCCCCTATATCCTGTCCCAGATTGCAGGAAGGAGTGGTGGCCGTTATAAAGGACGAGTATCGACCGTGACTTCAAGATACGGTCAGGCGTCGCAGAACTGGCCAGCTAACTACAAGTTCCACGAAATTGTGTCACGGTCTCCACATACCACTGCACTTCCACGTAAAGCCTGCGTAATTCTGACACTGTGCAAGCAAGTGACGTAAATAGAAGCGGCGCTTCGTCCGCTGTTTGTCAAAGGAAAGTTGGGATTCTCAAGAGTGACTGTCATTAACTCGTTGTTCCGCTCCGCAGGAGCTATGTTGTAAACCATTCTCACAGTTCGAAAAGATCCTCGTATTTCATAGGAGTGAGTATTTCCTCTTCCAGAACTAGTTACGAAAAGTTGTGCCCGTTCTTCATTTTTTTCCCAAGAGCATGCTTGTTTCCTGCCGACTGTTTTTGAAGAGCAAATAAATCATCAAAGCTGCCGTATAACGGGACTTTCATTCGGGAGAAGTGTGTTTCAAATTCGCATTTAGGTTTCGAGTAGTTTTCCTAAATCACTCGGGGCGAATGCCGAAATGCTTCCCTAAGGAAGGTTGCCGTCGATTTCGTTCTTCATTCTTCTCCAACGCGAGAATTCCTACTGTAATGACATCGATGTAGACGGATTGTTTGATTCAAATTTTCCGTCCTTTTTCTCCCTGTGGTATAATGGCAACGAAATGCAGGGTGGCCGAAATAAAAATTTCCTAGAAAGTGTTATCGGTATTTGATGACAAAAAAAAACAGCTCTGAGCACTATGGGACTTAACATCTGTGGTCATTAGTCTCCTAGAACTTAGAACTGCTTAAACCTAAGGACATCACACACATCCATGCCCGAGGCAGGATTCGAACCTGCGACCGAAGCGGTCAAGCGGTTCCAGACTGAAGCGCCTAGAACCGCACGGCCACACCGGCCGGATTTGATGACAAGGTAATCCGAAACGATACGAGTCAGACCACTTGAAAATTTTTTCAAGTGAAATCTAGCCTGTAGAAAATTCCAAGGTATTGCATAGGTTGAAATTAAAAGGTCGTCGTATTCCATCATATAAAAAAAGAAGTCCGTATTATTTTTACTGCGCATGAATTAATTCTACTAGAGCAAGATGTGCGTGTTCATTTCTGACGCTAGTTTTTTAATCAACGGTTACTAGGCCATATGGATCCTCAGTTTCTGATTTCTTCTGATGGACCTTGGTTCAGCCTGTCCAGCAGTGTAAACTCACAGAACAGAACACGGAAAGTTATGCATTGATATATTTTCACCAGTAATTGGAACAGCCGATATAATGGTAAAAACCGCATTATAAGCGCAAATTCCGAGTCAGTTTTATTTTGATTAGCCTGTCGGTCCATTGAAGTTGTTTCGTAAATAGCGGACCATTGTGCCGTGTTGGCACATTAAATTGGATTAACTGACTGTTGAACTGACAAACTGTTGAACAATTAACACAAATATATAATTTTTCTCAGATGCCAGTTTTATAAAAACTTACACAAAATTGCCAACTCGTTGGTATCTTGTGAGATATGGAGCTGACGTAGATGCGCATCGGATCAACGCCATTGGTGTGGTACACCATGCAGTCTTAGTGGGGGTTTTAGCCAGTTATTGCCATCCGTTTAGACGAATACTACGCAGTTTGCCATCATTGCCTCAGAAACACAGCAGCCAAACAGATAAGTACGGAAATACGCAGAACAGATTTCCAGACAATCAGCACACACAACTTCCCTCCACTTCGATTAAAATGACGCTGGAACACCGAGAAGGGTTTCCGGCCACCCCACAGAAGCAAAGTTTCCTCGTTCGTGGACATTATAATGGCGGGATAAAGTCAGGAAGTGACCTTACTTGGGTTGTGTTGAGTGAAACGCATTGTACTCACTTATTAATAATTCTGACAAAAACTTAAAAGAAAATTCTCAAATGTTTGATGTTGGTAGATGAAATAAGAAATTAACCTTTGAGAACGTGGAGAACTAACAGCGAGTATGAAATAGGTTATTGACACAAATGTGCAGTTGATAATCATATTTTTGATTTGAATAGTATGCTGTAGCAAGGTATTTTTATAGCCTATTGACACTCCTGATACATTTTATAATGTGAAGAGATACTTAAATAACTTAATAAATATTTGGAAAGGTAAATAACTATAAAATGGAACGACGGGAAAAGGAATGTAAAGGATAGCAACGAAGACTAATCATGTTTCTATATCATCACTGAGAAGATGTCTCCCAAGACGAATCCATTTAGGGAAGGTAGTAACTGTCGTCAGATTTAGGACAAGTGCACAGGGAGCGTATTACCTACAGGTGGTACACTAAATTGCATCAACTTTTTCGAAGTATTTAAATGACGCTTATGATCTGCTGTTGTATGTGGAGAAGTTGAGCTAACTACTACTCAGATAACATCAGTAACACTTATTTTCAAAGTTGCTCAGATACGTTGTACGTAACTAATATTTAGTACGTAATTCAGTCTGTTATATATAATTTTACTAGTTTTTATTACCAAAATAGCTTCTTTGATCAGGAATAGTTAATAACTTAAATGTCGCTTGTGATAACTGCGCTCGCTAGAGTGCTGCAATGAATATTTTCATCGTCCCTGAAACGAGCTGTTCAAAACATAAAAACAAAATCCAAATATCGAAGGAATGCCTCCATTTAACTGGTGGGATTACCGTAAAAACATGACTGATTATTTTCGGGCTTTCATCTATCTATATTTATGAAATAATAAATTTCAATAATTTGCCTCTTTCCGTAGATCTAGACAGTTATCACTCAATGACTATCAAAAATATGTACATTTCTCTTACTTGCAAAAACTCTTCTTACGCAGAATATTTGATTTTAAGATCCCGTCGACGGCGAGATCTGTGGAGACGGAGCACAGTGTGTACTGGATAAGGATGATGGGAAATCGGCCGTGGCCTTTGAAAAGGAACAACCTTGCACTGAACTTAATTGTTCTAGCGAAACATTGAAAACCTAAATCAGGAACGATGCACACTGATTTGAGTACGAGTTCAGTACCTTAACTTTGCTCGTATCAGTTATAATCATTTCAGGATACTAACTGTCCATGTGGGTCCCTGAATCTTATAGAAACTGCCAAAATTGTTAATAATTACTGTTATTTACAATCGTTTGTTTAATAGTTTACAAAAACACCGCGTGAGCGCGTGACTTAAATTTATATACATTCAACGCTTTCCATTGCAGTATGCTTATTACATAAATTTATTTCAGAAATAGTTGCAAAATTTTTTTTTTTCGAAGTGGACGAAATGGAGCAAGAAATATGTTGTACCCTGTTCAAAGGAACAAGGATGTAGCCAAGTGTGTGTGGGGGGGGGGGGAGGGGGAGATGGGGAGGGGGGGCTATCCAGAGGGTCTGGTCCCTCCCATCACTTAAATGAAATTATACATGACGTATTTTTCATGAGTAATAGAAGGATATTTTGACTTTGAAACATACAACGAAAAAGTGATACGCACTATCGATAGACAACAAGGCAATCGATAGATGAAACTACCGCCCATTCCTACTCTAGGCCGATTTTACACTATCAAATTTATTGGACAAAGTTGATTTGTCCGTTACATTGGACGCAATGTAATAGGGAACTTTTGTCAAAGTCACCTTTCGTCCAATTTATTTGATCAAATCTAGCGCCCCGTCTTAGATTTGATCAAAGAAATCGTTCGTCTTCCGTTTACTGCAGTGAGAAACGTAACTACTGGGAGCTCTAACATTGCTGAAGCTGTCTGCCATCTAATGGATATCAATATGGCTTCGAAATTTACATGGTGATTGATTGAAACAGACGAGGCAGATGAAGCACTGTATAACTTGCGACATCCCGAATACAAAAACAGAATAAGAATAAAAAAGAAGCCATTGTCCACTGGCCGCGAAGTATGACCAGAATGTACCCCGGAGGATATGAAGGAGAAAAATCTACAACTTTTGTAGAAGTAAAAATATTTCTTAGTGGCTATAGTACGTACTAAATAGTAATTTGCCTACAGAGATTCCTACTTCAGTGCTTTATAAATACCTTCACACGTTTCTGGTATTATTTTCGTTAATGTCCACTGCGGTATTCGAGTGCTATACTGCAAACTACAGTGTCTTTCACCTTTTGCCAGAAATCTGAGTGTCATGGTAAGTCTGTCTTTTGCAGTTATAGCAATTGTGAGGTGTTCTGCTTGGTAATATGAGGAGCCAGTTTACTGAGTACGTACTTAAATGTAGTCTCGTCCATTCGCAAGTAATTTTCATACGATTTTACTTCCTCGATTTGCAGCTCCCGTAACAAATTTTGTTCGATGCTTTCATTATTTCGCCAAGAAACCCACGTTTTCACCCCAATACGTTTCCTTTTCCTTTTTTTTCCGCTCGTCTTCCAAATTCAAACACAATGCAGTTGTACGTAGAACACAACTGCACATCATAGTAACAAGTTGTTGTCCACCATTCTGAAACTTTGACGAAATATTGGATGCCAGTGTAATACCAGTTTCTGTGCCACATCGAAGGTCTTTGTCAAAGATCTTTGTCCAATACTTAACCAAATTTCTTTGTCTAGTAAAGCGGATAGTATAACAACCCCCTTAGACCAACTACTGTACATTGTTGGCCTTTCTTGTGCTCAGTCGTTGTTTCGCTAATCAGTTCAGTTCTTACTTGCAGTTGGATTAATGCAAGTTGTGCCGTTTATTGTTTTTGTGCTGTGTGCTTTTATGACAGTTTCTAATTACGGATAAGTCTGTAACAAGAAAGAAGAGGAAACCGATTTTGATTCCACCTCTAGCGTTATGATAGTTAAAAGTACGTACGCACTACCGTAATAGCCTAATTACCTATCTACAGCTGTTTACTTTTGGCACTAGAGTAGTTATTTGGAGACTGGTAGATCCTTGGGGTTGCAATATTTCAGTATTTGCAAGGCAGCGGATCGGTAAGCATCATTACAAAAAAACATTATATTAAATCCAGCGCATAACATTACGTTTGGTTTTGCATGAGTCGTCCAAAAATTACGATTATCAGCGAAAACATCGCCCAAACGTCGATAGCTGCATTTCTTTATAAAATTAGCTCAAAATTCTGTCATTGGTACCCCAAATGGCAACATATCGCCCAATCTAGTCACCCGGGCGGCAGTTTAAATACGGAACGATGGGGTGGGGGAGGGGGAGGGGTGTATGCGGAGAGCGCAAAAGGGTGTGTGATGATCGTTTCTATAAGATTTTTTCGGCGGGCTCTTGAATTCGTCCGAGCTAACAGCGCCCTGCATCCCCATATCTCCCGATCGTGCAAAATCTATTTATGCTCTTGTAATCCTAAAATAACTGAAGCCAGGAATTCCATGAATAATTAAATGTTAAGAGATGCACGCATTCGTGCGCTATCAGATGACCAGACAAGCACAAGTAAGATAAAAGCATGCAATCTCAGAATTCCTTCTTTTGTTGTGAATCATTTTATTTTGTTTTAAACAATGTACAACAACCAGTTTTTCCACATTCTCGACCGACCGAGTTAGCTCTGCATGTCGAGATGCTGAGCTAGCAATCCCTGGATTCAGGAGGCGAGACAGTTCGATTCCATCCGCCGGCAACCATAAAAATGGGTTTCTGTGGCTGCTAGTTTTCAATGATGGCGTTGGGCGCCTACTATACGGCACATCCAGTTCTTTCCGAGTTCATTTCTTTATTGACAGATTCCAATCCCCTCACCTGCATCGAATTTGAGCAGAATATCTCTTCGGAGACTTCCAGCACTAAAAGTCACACGATAAATAAATAATAATCGAAATTCTTCTCATTTAACGTGATGCGTTTATCTGTAATAATCAGGGGTCCCAAAAAATTCACGTTCGTTCATTTGTGATCACATCCTCAGCTTAAACAGAGATTGAAAGAAGAAAAGTGTAAAATAACCAAGGAGGGTGAAGGGAGATTAAAGTATGAGTGCTTCGCATTGGTTTGCCAAAATACAGTACTCCTAAGTAACGATATTACTTGCACTATTAAGCATAATAGTGCAATATTGTGCACTAAAGGCAGGAAAAGGTGATTAACGTGCAAGATCGAAGTGTAATGTGTCATATTAAGTATTAAAAAAATCAAAATATGCAATATGCAAGAAATTTACTTCCTGTAAGGCAAAATAAGCAAACACGCGCGATAAAAGCCTGAGGCTGCATGTAGTAATAACATGGTTCTCACTTGTTTAAAATGACTAAAATTTTATCCGACCCGCATCAACAGCCGAGCCCGCTGGCTCGCCACTTCCGGGATGTGACAGTGAACCTTATATTAGATGACTGAGGTGTGTTTTTACGTTCAGGAGGCAATACATTACATCATAATTCGTTTGGCAATACAGTGAAGTTTTCATATTGCTCAATAAGGAAATATTTAATTATGCGTTTAGGTATTTCTTACATATTGTTCAAAATATATGTTACACTTTGTTTAAGAAAAGCTTTTGTTGCTTAATTTTTTGGCCAAACATTATTTGTATTGTGCCTCCCGAAAGCAAATTATGTATTACAAAAAAAATTTAAAAAATGATTCCAGAACAAATGAAAAACACGAGTCCCTTTAAGATCCTCTTTCACAAATCGGATCCCGCACCCCTCTTTTCACAAAATCCTGGCTACGTCGTTGAAAGGAACCGTCGTGTATTATCCTAAGCGATTTAGGGAAATCGCGAAAAAAAAATTCCACGATCTGATGGGAATGTAATCTACAATGTGAGTCTAGTGCCTTGATCACCGTAGTTACTCGGCTTCGTGTGAAAAATTTTGAGATGTAGGTCTCTTAGCATAGTTCAACGTTTGGAGCACATTCTCTTCGATGTATTTTATGCTGGTGCTGATGCGACAATCAGCTTCGATTTGGTACAAATTGCTGTCTTCCCATACGGTATCTTTACCCCATGATACATATGTATGTGTGTGTGATATGGTGCTTACAGATATGGAGGAACAGTGACATTATTTCCTCACTCAAAACAAACCTTTAGATTATTGATAAGGTGGGCTTTTTGTGAGAGCTAACAGAAAGTTCTCCAAAAGTAACATACGCAGGAAGTAGCTGTATTACATAATGTTACATCCTGCACATCGATTTTCATGAGGGAAGTACCTTTCCAAATTAAAAAACTTTTATTGCCATGGGATCAGGTTTTAAAACATCTTGCGTATTCTGTTGTTCACTGTAATACAATGAAAACTAAATAATGCTTTTTCACCGTTTACGTTGAGATTTTTCATTTTTAAAATGGATAACGGAGATGACGGGGCGGCTATTTCGACACAGTAAACTTGCCATCTTTATAAATTAACCCTTATAAAAACTTTAAGGTTCCCGACAGGCGTGTTATCTGTCAATATTTTCTATAGGTTCAAAAAACGCCACACGAATGCGCAAACGGTTGTCAGACTATTTCATTAAATTTCTGTATATTTCTATACTTTATGTCCAGCCAGACGAAAGTGTTTCGTTCCTCCCTGACACTCACTAGTTGAACCTCGTAGAGCATTGAAAAAAATAATAACTGCTGCTGTTGATTCAGCAACTTCCGGTGTGTGGGAGTGAGTAAATTAGCTAACATCTCACTACGAAAAGTCTTTCGTCAACTTTTACTAGCATCTTGATTATACACTGCAATCAGGTGCTACTATTTTATTAAAATATTTACATACAGCAGTGATACCCGAAAATGCCGTATTGAAATAAACGATCTTACAATTATACTTAATATTTCCTGAGTTTTAGAACAGACAAATGTCATAGTCTTAGTGTAGAACATGAATTCCTTGACAGTAAGCAAGTTACGTACATATGGTTATACACCAAATACAGACGTTACCTCGTGTCTCACACAGCTGTTTATTTTTGATCTGATTGTTTGTATGAAGGCCTCCCGAAAGCAAATTATGTACGTACTATCACTTCAACCATACTTAATTCTTTTCGAACCAATAGATTATATCTCTTCAGTTCCTTCAGAAAACACGTCTAAGTCACACAAATACCTATCAGTAATCAAGAAGTTATGCAAGCACTAAATAACGCGGGACTAACAAAAACATCAGCACACTTCAACACAAATTAGTAAGCAATCGAAACAAACAAACAAAAATAAAAAAGACGATTATTTACTAAATTACGATAAAATTATTATTCACTCATATAACTTTTTGGGAACCAACACAGGTATATTGCTGCTCAGGTGCTAAAGGCCTCACCAGATTTTTTAGACCAATACCTGTGCTCGATAAGTTTGGCATGTATCAGAGAGCCGTACCGATTTTATAACAAATTTACTTTGGTGAAGATAATATCTGCTCTTCAAAATTTTGTTCCAAAAGTGTCCTCTTCCAGCAGCAAATAATTTCGTCATTTTACCGCTGAATATATTAGTGTCGAATTCTAAATATCAGAATGTACCCTACCAGACCTTTAAAAAACCGGTTAAATAACTTAACAAAACCTTGCCTTAAGAGATAGTTTAAATTTAGTTGAAAATTGTGCTTATAATTCCAGATAAAATTAATAGTAAAAATGGTATAACAATGGAGAGAATAAGGTTAGTCGCTTACTGTAGTGCACATCACAATTCTTACATATTAAATACAAAAATTTGCTTCTTTTACACATGGCCCCTCTGTATTACATTTTACTAAATGTAAATATCTAACTGTTTCGACTCAGAATTTAATGATTATTAGACTAACATTTTGGTGGGAAAAGGGGCGGAATGTCGGCTGAGTTGCCTTTCTTAATCTTCTATTCGTTTTTGTAGAAAATTTCCTTTTCGTTCAGAATTTTAAAAGTTGTATTTATTGTAAGATCAGTGATTGGAAATTTTAAATATTTCCAGCGACCGTTGTCAGTAAGCGCTTACGGACTCTTAGTACATGAACAGACTACCTGAACTTTCTCGTGTGATTCTTCCTTATCATAGCAAATTGAATCCGTTCTTACTGTGCGAAGTTGCTGTCCAAACTTCGTTAACGTGAATATGCGGTTTTCACATTTAATTCCGTTATAATGCACATCACACTGAAAGAGCAAAGTAAAAAGTTGTTTATGGAAAATTATGAAATGCAAAAAGTGGACAGCTCATTATGTGTGTCGCACTGGATAAAATGCCGTTATTTACACACATTTTCATGTCCTATGACCATCAATTTTATGTCTGAATATTTAAATTTATTATGTTGCTACCTTCCATGTTTATTCAATGTAAAATCACATGATAACTTGAAGATAACTGTCCCGTTCAAGGAATCCATATGTTCGTTTATAGCCGACTGCTTATTACTGTTCAGGTATTCCATTATTATATGCGATTTGTAATGGAAAAACAGGCATTTTATTTTCGTTGGTGAATTGTCAAAGCGTTTTATAGCTACATTTCACTGCTTTCCATGATGAAGTTTGATTCATTGTAGTATAGTGCAAATTAATTTCCGTCTAGCCTCATACTGTTACTCCTAAGCCCAAATAAATTGTTGACGATGGTTCTCAGGGAATAAATTTACTGTGATGCCATAGTCACTATTTGCAGCTGCTTAAACATGTACCTACAAAATGTACGTGCATGAATCCCACATGTAATTACAATTACTTCCTTTAGTACAATGAGTATTTTTCGCGTGTGTAAAGAAGCACAACAAAATACTGCCCCTTAGGGCTTCATGAATAAAAAAAGTTAAATATGTTAACTTCTTTTCTATGTCCTAGAAGTTGGAAACGCTTCATATGGCAAATGTATTTGAACTACATTTTAGAACGTTTATTGTATGACTTTCACAGTTTAAGATATCACCCATATGTACATTAGAACTTTCTCACCCGTTTACAGTATTTTTTTCCTTGAAATACTAAATTAATGTAAACAGAATATTAGGACTGGAGCTGTCAGTAAATGATTGAAACGATTCCAAAATTGCTTAAAATCGGAAAACAGGAAGTTTCCTAAGGCGATTATTTGGAAAATTGAATATTTCCGGAATAGCGCGAGAAATCAAAGATGTGCAACAAAGCCGTGTAAATTATAGCTTCTCTAGCGAGTGAGGAGACCAGTGGTTAGCACACTGGACACGCTTTTTGGCGGACGGTTATTCAAATCACCGTCCGGCCATCCAGATTTAGGTTTTCCGTGAGCTCCCCAAATCACTCGTAGTGAGTACCGGACTGTTCCTTTGAAAGGCTGCGGCCGATTTTCTGTTTTATCTTTCTCTAGCCCGTTATTTTTCTTCATCTCCAGTGACCTCGTCGTCGACGAGACTTAGAACCTGTATCTTCCTTCCTTGTAACAAAATCCTAATTTTCCTGCCTGATAACATCCGTATTAGATTATTACTGACAAGTGCGCTGGTAAGTTACATTTTCTGAGATGGAAACACAGATTTCGTGAGAAGTATTGCAGTGGGTTTCTTCTGTCCGAAGTATCTAAAACAGCTATGTTTCCAAACGAGACATGAACTAGGGCTTACGCGATGTATCAAGACTTTTTCATTGCGCTTCCATAGTAAGCGATTACTAATGATAAGAGTTAAATAAATCGAACGTTTTAGAACGTTATACAGCGAAACCCTCTTTTAAAAAATCGTCATTGCCAATAAGTGAATTTCTTCCACCGACGCTTGGCGTAAAGACCGTGTGCCACTAAGCCACCAGGCGTTTAAAAGTCGTGAGACACCGCCATATGTAAAGAAAATCAACGTGTTTGAGTCTGGCCACTAAAGTGACAGGATAAATAAATTATCACAGCTCACGCGGAAGTTTGCTTAAGCAGCTGTCAGAGCTATATGCTAACCGATTATCGAATAACCGCGTCGGTCTGTTGCGCGTATGCGGGCCGCTTTATAATACCATGAGTGAGCTTGATTGATGACGTGATAATGGTGCTTCAGACACCTTCGCTGGACAGTGTATGCGGGTTTTAGCGCTCCTGGATTACTAAATGCAAAGAATGTGTGTCATCAGTTCCCTCAACACCTTATAGTCCATTTCTTAGACTGATAAATTGCCTTACAAGCTATTCTTCCGGTATACGGGCGCTTCGGGTGGCGAAGTGACCGAAATCCACGAATGCTCGGCAAGGAAACGGAAGCGGCGGGCAAACGCCGTTCCCGGCGCAGTTGTAATCGCTGCTGTGAGATGCTTACAACGGAGCCGTCTCGAGAGTTATCACTCGCCACACGCAGAACGTAGCTGTCCCTCAAGGGCGAAACACGTAAATCATTGGTACTTACGTAACAGCTGTCAGCCCATTGGCAGCTCTGGAAAGCAGTAATTACGGAGTAAAAACAACCGTGCTTACTGTTACGCCTGTAATTCAGTTGTATCATCTGTTACGCATTCGCTCGTGCGCTCCCAGGGATGCAGTTGCTGTCGGACGCAGACTGGTTTCAAATGGAATGACGGCACGCTGAATAAAGCTGATCGTAGGGCAGTGCCGGTGTCTCCATTAGGACGCGCTCAGCGATCAGCGACCTGTTGTATATTCCTGGCGCTGTACGCATACAGCTTTTGTGATCTAGACGAAATACGAACGTTTAGCTCCCCGTCGATGTCGTAAGGATCAGTCCTGGCTGGGCTAGAGGAGGATGGCGAAGGAATCATTCGCCCGAAGCCACACGGGCAAACTATGTAAATTCGAAATACTGGTGGCCATACGTCGCTTCTGGATATGAGTCACTGCGCCATTTCACCCGGTTTCTTCTCTGTTTTCATGTATCGTTGCAATTTTCCTTGTACAGGATGATAAGAAACAATTTGAAAAGTTTGTAAGGTTGTTGCAAGGTATTATGTGCTGAGAAATAATTGTTAAGAAAATAATTCGACACGTAGCGCCGTTTCAGATTTAATTAACATTGAAGTTAGCCAATCAGGTGGTTTCGCCCGCCAGATGCAATTAGCGTCAGTTGCTTTCATAGCGTAGCATCGTAGACGATAGCGCACGAAACTGCCCAGCCTTTGGCTCGGGTCCGATCCTTGCTACCGAGCCATGCCCAATTTTTGGATCACTCTGATGATCGGTTTTAGAAAAGCAAACGAAGAACACGACTGGTGGCAACGCCATTGGCGAGCCGCTTGAATTTGCGCGTAACGGTTCAAATGGTTCAAATGGCTCTGAGCACTATGGGACTCAACTGCTGAGGTCATTAGTCCCCTAGAACTTAGAACTAGTTAAACCTAAGGACATCACAAACAGCCATGCCCGAGGCAGGATTCGAACCTGCGACCGTAGCGGTCTTGCGGTTCCAGACTGCAGCGCCTTTAACCGCACGGCCACTTCGGCCGGCCGCGCTTAACGGTCAAATATTGGCTAACTTCAACGGTAATGAACTCGGGGACGGCGCAAACCTATCGAATTATTTTCTTAACAATTATTTCTCAGTGAAACCTACCCCGCACCTCCCTTAAAAGCTTTTTAGACTGTTTCTGATCGCTTTGCATAAAAAATGTATCGAATGAGCGATCCGTTCTGACCATAGTTACTACTTACTGCTGAAGCTGCGCGAGAATTAATTTGGTGGAATTTATTTTACGAGAAATGGGCCCCTCCTGTCGTGTGAATAGACACAAAAAAATTTTCAGCATATTTTATATCCAGTGGGATGATGTTCAGAATCAGTAAGTTAGGTTCCTTTCCTTTTTGTTTTCTTTTCTTAAGGACAGAGATTATCGTCACCTGTAAATAGTCAAATGTTAACGCAATAACTTTGACACGAGTAATGTAATTCTTGGATACCTAATTTTAACATACGACCCGCTATGACACAAAACAACAGAGTTCTTAGAGCAATTAAATACGGCAATAATATTTTAAAAATAAAAATATGTTACAGTAACTTATTCATTCCGAAAATTTTTCATCGTTTCTAGGAACTGACTTCCGATTTATGAGCCGGCCGCGGTGGTCTAGCGGTTCAGGCGCTCAGTCCGGAACCGCGGGACTGCTACGGTCGCAGGTTCGAATCCTGCCTCGGGCATGGATGTGTGTGATGTCCTTAGGTTAGTTAGGTTTAAGTAGTTCCAAGTTCTAGGGGACTGATGACAACAGATGTTAAGTCCCATAGTGCTCCGAGCCATTTGAACCATTTTTGAACCGATTTATGAACGTACAACTCAAAGTCTAAAGATCTTGCGCTGTACTCAGAAACATGCAATTTTAGTCGGTATGTAGCTTCTGATGTCCTTTTTTTTATTGTATCAACCTGTTAGCAATTTTTTACGATGTGGGTAATTGCAATAATATAGATTCGTATTTCAGTATGTTGGGACGGTAACAGAATCAGTGTATACCTCCGGAGATACATATACTGTTGGTTACATTCGTTATTTGCCAATTTACTTTTCATATTTCATTGCAGTTGTTGCAGTATATACCAGGAAACTTCTGACTTTAGTTAATTCAAATTATGATGCATGATGAAAAGTTCTTGGCCAGCACAAAGGTGGCGAGATTTTGTTTTGGTATGTTGGTACACTCTCAATTTGATCTGGGTTTGTGTTCATAAAATATTATCGCAAGCGCAAATTCATCCAAAGTTAACAAAACTCAGAAAGGTAACTGATTATTCAGTTTCAATAGCTGACAAACGAGTATTTGAATTCAAACAAGGCCGTACATATTTTGAAGTCAAAAATATCACAACCCTACAACTAGAGATAGAAGCACTGAGAAAGTATACAATATTCAATTATACGACAAACGATCAGAGGTACGTGAAATATTTAATACCGTGGGTGTATGGGAAAGAACATTAAGGTGCATTATACCCGACAAGTTGTCTATGAGAAAGCTATTTGCAAGATGGGTGTCGAAGTTTTCGAGGTTAACCAAGAAGAAGCGAAAACGAATTTCTCAGCATAATTTGGACCATTTTAAAAAAGAATTCAACTCATTTTTATGTGCTAATTTTTTAAATTGTGGATACAGCGTGGGTCAGAAAAGCAACAGTGCGGGTGGACGTTGGTGGTCCTACACCAAGATAGACGATGTCGACCTTATCTGTGGAAGGACTAAAACCAGTGTTCCCCTGGCATGAAAATGAAGTTATTTTTATAATTATTGTGCATGCGAATTAAGCAACAACTGGCGAAGACCAATCACAACTTCTGGCAAATTGACGAATAAATACGTGATAGCATACCTGGATTACAGAAGAAAGTTCTTTCATCAGGACACTGCACCTACACACAAAATGGCTTTGGCGATGGGGAATATAAGGACTTTACGGAGGAATAGTTGGAACATCAACTATTTTCACACGATTTGACACCCTCTGATAACCTGCTATTTGCACCGATAAAGAAATATATGGCTAGAAAACTGTTTGAGTGCAATGTAGAGGTAATGGAAATCGTAGACGAGTGTTTTGAAGACCTACCAGAACTGCAGTTCAAAGATGGGACTACTCACTGGAAAAACTTAATAGAGAGAGGCTACATCGAAATTAACGTATGCTCTTGATCTGCAAATAACTGTATTTCACTTCCAAGCTGGGGAATTTCCTTAGCCCTTACAGTCATTACTGATGGAAAGTTGGTTGGTTCCCAATCCACCGGAAATGGAAAGCAGTAAAGTTTAATCTCAATTTTAGCTGCTTGAACTGAACGGTTTTACTTTCTTCGAGCACATAAGCCTCTTCCCTTCGCGAATGCAAAGTGTTGCGTACTAGCCTGCCGGAGTAGCCGAGCGGTTCTAGGCGCTACAGTCTGGAACCGCGCGACCATTACGGTCGCAGGTTCGAATCCTGCCTCGAGCATGGATGTGTGTGATGCCCTTAGGTTAGTTAGGTTTAAGTATTTCTAAGTTCTAGGAGACTGATGACCTCAGAAGTTAAGTCCCATAGTGCTCAGAGTCATTTGAACCATTTTTTTTTTTTTGCTGCGTACTACGTGTAGTTGTCTTGTGTACGTAATTACGATAACCTTGTATAGAGTGTATTCATCATTTTTGTTTCTGTTTTTGTTGTCCATGCAAATGAATGGAAAAAGGGAAAGTAGTTCCAGCCTATGCCTGCTTCTTTCGACTATCATCAGTGACGCCGTTAAGCTTAACGTCCTCATCCGATCGACGGATCACCGCTATTATATAATTCCATTGCATGGGACACTATGGAAAGTTATGATATTTATCCTAGGATATTGGCGCATTTCAATCCGGAACTGCGGGACTGCTACGGTCGCAGGTTCGAATCCTACCTCGGGCATGGATGTGTGTGATGTCCTTAGGTTAGTTAGCTTTAAGTAGTTCTAAGTTCTAGGGGACTGATGACCACAGATGTTAAGTCCCATAGTGCTCAGAGCCATTTGAACCATTTTATTGGCGCATTATTTTAGGATAGGGGCTGTGTGACGCTATGTCGTCTTTCCTTGGCTGTCAAATTCTGAGGGTGAAAAATCTTGCCGGCCGGTGTGGCCGTGTGGTTCTAGGCGCTTCAGTCTGGAACCGCGTGACCGCTACGGGCAGGTTCGAATCCTGCCTCGGGCATGGATGTGTGTGATGTCCTTAGGTTAGATAGGTTTAAGTAGTTCTAAGTTCTAGGGGACTGATGACCACAGATGTTAAGTCCCATAGTGCTCAGAGCTATTTGAACCATTTTTTTGAAAAATCTTTCTTCACCGAGAAGGAATCGATCACATTCCGAACGCGCACTATAGCGTTTCTTGTTTGTCAACGACGTTGGTTACGTTTCCCTATTTTTCTTAATTTATACTGTTTTCATTCGTAATAATAAGCATATTAAGAATATTTAAGAAGTTAAAACACGTTTTACACACCTTCTTCTAAATTCTCCTGAGTAATTACTGGTTAGGCGGGTAGAGAAAGGATTAGAGATTTCTCCGCTCCACAAAAGAAGCAGTCGTCAAGTGTCACATGCCTGGAATCTACTAAGTCAGCTGTGAGCACGAACTAGTGTACATCAGTGGGACGAAGCAGTTTGTCAGTACACGCATAACGAAGCTCGATGGATACACATGACCAAGACAAAATAACAAGTCGTCGGAGGTACAAAATAACAATGAGTGTATCTGGCTTATAATGTTCTGGTTAAGCTTGCGTAATAGCTAGGCTTTCACTTGCCCTCAAGAGGGAAAAAGAAAGATGATTTCGATATGAGGTAGCCTGCCATGCAAATAACAGTTATGGTCTTGGCTGCCAGAAGTAGGCGGGCAAAAGGGCGGAGCAGCACATTTAGCGCATAGTCTAGCCTTAGGCGCCGCCGAGTATCGTGGGAGAAGTACCACGTCACGACACTGGCTTGCTCTTCACTCGACAATATTACCAATTAAAATTCAAATAAAAATCATAAGCTGTCAGCTTCCTCCTCTACACTCCTGTGATTTAGTAATGAGATGAGTTCTGCAGCATTCTTGAAAAGTGGTACCAGTTGAAGAATGGAACATAAGTACGTAAGAGTTAAGTTTATCAAGTCGCAACCAGTATGTTCTATATTTACCGGTTTCGCTCTATAATTTTAATTGTGCATCGGAAACTGGAATTTAATACAGCTAAGTGTGACAATACGGTATCTTACGCTGACATTCAGGAAATACTTAACTTACAGTATGGTAACTTATGCTTAAAATACAGTAGTTGGCTCAAGGCATTGGTGGCACCAGAGATTAAGTTGGCTATAAAACAGTACCTGCAACGTCTACGGCCATGTGCATCCTAAGATAATGTACCACTCTTATTGAGAGAGATGAGGGCCTATGTACATGCTCATTGGTTCGAATCTACTTTACGAAAAACCAGGGCATTTCAACTACTGCACTAACATCGAAGTAAAGTAAAGTATTGTCATTTGTCACAAAATTAATACTGCTACGGCAAACAGAAGTTTACTTTTATAACGCCGCTTTTATGGGCGTGTATAGCCTATACACACGCCATTTCTGCAATGGACAAAATTTAATTGTGCTGCAGTATCTATCAAAATACATATTAATAAATGTACGTTTAAAAATCTATTTACAAATGTATCGCCAAAAACATACATTCAAAAGTACAGTATCTCAAAAATATATCTATTAGGATAATACAGAATGTTGCTGACACACTCTCTTGAGTGATTATCTACAGCACCTGTTCGAATAATTGGAAGAATCCACTCAAGTTAAATTCGTTCTTTTCATTCAACAAATTTTGCGGGATTTCCTTCTTTCCCATGAAAATTTCTACCTCTTCCAAGATGTTTAGTAAAGGGCCTTTATCTGCGATGTGTAAACATAAGTTACAATATTGTAAATCAAATACGTCCTTTAATCTCAATGTAAGATTCCATATTGTCATACTTTGTTGTTTTAACTTCGAGAATCTCTTATTATGCTTTTGTAAAATTATGGTGTTGTACCGGTAAAAATAAAAAGGACTGATTGCGACTTGTGGCAATCCTGATAAACTTAATCCCAAGAGTTGCAGTTTGCCCTGCAGGCAATGCCTGCTCTCGGTATGTAAGAGTTGATCTACGCATTAGTAAATACTTGCAACAGTGGCCCAAACATTGGCCGTTATTACAAAATGATAGTGCAGTCTCATACTCCGATAATTTTTATTAAAAATGCAACTGCGGTTCCTATACATTACACTAACCAACCTTGGCAACGCGAAAAAGTGGTAGCGCATTCAGTTTCAAACAAATGAGCGTTAGTTAAAATTATAGGAACAGGAGGAAATTCCTTCACTGATAGGTTCTGCAACTTGCTATTGACTTCACGAAGTTAATTGAAAGCTGCAAAAAGGAAGAAGGTTCCAAGGGAATGGTGACAGATTGTTCGTCTAAGATGTCAAATTATAATAAGACATCCATGTATAAACTTCGAAAAACGAGTTAAGATGCAAGAAAGCCAATATGAAACTGAGCCGACAACTACTCATCAAACACGAATCTTCACGTTGTGCAACGGCCGTTCAACGTGCTGATATGGTGTTTCTGGTGCAGTTTCAGATTCTCTGACATGTCGATCTTAAAACTGTCTCTTGCTCAGGTACCTGGTGTTCCAACTTATTTCAGTTAAATTTCTGATTTTCTTTATTTATGTATTCACTCGAGTCACAAGCATACATATGGGATTCTACAAATTTCCAAATTCAGCTATGGAAATGAAAAGAATCTATACGTAAACAGGCATACAAATTTGAAATCAAACACTCTTTGTTCATAAATGAGCAGCTGCTGCACCTCTTTCTTGAGCTTTGAAAAACTCCTCTTTCTTGCAAAAATCAGGACAACATAAACACTGATTCAGATGTTTCGTTGTCCATACCTCCATCCACACAATGTTGCCCCTTGTAATTATCCTCATCTGATTAGGTTGTCCTTAGTTTTGCCACTGCCCGTTAGTAACCTGGTCAGTGCTGTCCAGCCCGATCCAAGTTGTATCCGGCTGATAAGCATTCTGCTGGGTTTAGCCCTCCTAGGGGGTGATTTATTTTGGCTGTCCACAGTTTTTCTCTGGTTTTCTTAGCTGATGTGTTTAGTGAAGATGTTGACTTTAAACAGCTCTTCCTAGACTTCAACGCAAGTCTTGGTGGATTACATCCATACAATGGGTGTAACTCTTTTTCTTCGACTCTCTCTCTTTCGGCATTTTCTGCTACTTTCTAATAGTCTCTTTGCTATATAGATTGTGCCGTATTGAAATCATGAAAACATTTTTCGGACCAGTTTTATTTTCGCCATGCGTCAAAACATGTAAGTAGTTAAGTGTACGATAATTATTGGGTGTCACATGTTAAGGTAGATGATGAAACGGAAAATACAATGTAAGCAAACAGTTTAGTGTATGGTAATTTTTGGGTATCACGTGTTATGGTAGATGATGAAACGGAAAACACAATATAAGACATCACGTTCACAATATAACAAAATGGTTCAAATGACTCTGAGCAGTATGGGACTCAACATCTGTGGTCATCAGTCCCCTAGAACTTAGAACTACTTAAACCTACCTAACCTAAGGACATCACACACACCCATGCCCGAGGCAGGATTCGAACCTGCGACCGTAGCAGTCGCGCGGTTCCGGACTGAGCGCCTAGAACCGCTAGACCACCGCGGCCGGCCACAATATAACATTCATTATTATCATCCGCTACTGAATCGACAGAAGACGGTACAGAGACCCAACGTACGAAGGTTATAGTATCATCATAAAAATAATTAGCCAAAGTATTTTGAGCAGCATAAACAAATAACTATCCTGGTTGTATTATATTAAAAATATACGGCCCATTTTCCTCCCCACCTTGTGCCATCCGAGATTGTACTCTGGCTCTAATTATGTTGTCGTCGATAGGATGTCAAACCCTAGTTCCTGTTTCCCTTCCTTCGAAATAACAGTAGCGATTAATGATCGGAGGTGAGGCGTGTCGGTCATTCCCAGTTCAATTTTTTCTGTGTCCTCATCCACTAAGTGGAAGATTAGACTATTTTTCTATTTCTATTTCTAATATACGATACGCAAACCATTAAAACACACGGAACAAAATCACGCAATTTATAACTTTTCACCACAGTTAAGATTACACAGACGCTCTCCCCCTAGACTGCATATCTGGTCATAGAACAAAATGTCATATCTGTGGTGAACTAAGTATCATCAGCTGCATTTCCATCCGTTCTAAAGAGTTTGAAGCAGAGGCTGCGTTTTATGTATTCTCTTCGTACTCCATTTGCGGATGGCCCACGTGAGAAACAACAGCCGGTGCTTCTTGCCTGTTTTTTGTGTCATGCTGACTGTGTAAAAACTACATAGGACATAACGTAATTTTAAGAATAAGCCTTCAGTGATACAATACATATCTCATGTAGAGTCTTCCATGGTTGACTGTTGATGTAGTTGCGACATTTCCACTCACGTTCTGACTAAACGAAACAGTGAAGTTTAGACTTTCTTACACGGAGCCCGCGGTCAATGCATGGAAAATGGCAGCAAATGGAAGAGTACTTAAATAAATTTTCGTATAAATGATTGCTCTGTAATTAACACTGAAGTATTTATACGCTTTTTATCCCAGTTACAGATCACTTTTTTTGTATATCAAGGTATTAAATTCGGTCCGTAATTACCATTTCCTGCTCTACAAAATTCAGAGGCATCTCGTCGTACAAAGTATACCAAAATTACAAAAAAATTATTTAATAAACGAATGCACAAAATAGTTTCAGTTGGAGTTAATAAAACTTAATATGTTGTATTATTAAAATTAAGAGAAGGGTAGCTTCATTTAACACCAATATTAAATAGGTCACAAAACAAATTTAAAATAACATTACTCCATTTAAATTGTGCAATGTTATTTTAAATCTGGTTTTTAATATACTTATTAACAATGTTGTCCACCCCCGGTAGCTGAATTGTGCCGGCACGGTAGCTCAGCGTGTTCGGTCAAAAAAAAACTGAGTGAACAGATCAACGAACAACCTGAACGGGTGTCCGCCACGAACAAAGTCAACGAACACCATAGAACAAAATGAGATTTTAAAAAATGGTCAGCGTGACAGATTGTAAATCCTCTTGGTCCGGGTTCGATTCCCGGCTGGGTCTGGGAATTTTCTCCGCATAGGGACTGGGTGCTGTGCTGCCTCATCATCATCATATCATTCTCATCGCCTACAGGCCGCCGAAGTGGCGTCAAATTGAAAAGACCGGCACCCGGTGAACGGCCTGCCCGACGGCGTGGAGGGGGGAGGGCTAGCCGTACGATTAAATAAATAAATTAATAATGTTAAACAAAGCCTCCCTTCCCTATGAGCTCTGACGCCACGTTCAGTCACATCCCAAATATGTTCGATCGTGCTCACGTCTGGAGAGTTGAGGGGCCAGCATATCAATCACATGTCACCGTTGTGTTCCTCAAACCACTCCATCACACTCCTGGCCTTGTGACATGGCGCGTTATCTTGTTGAAAATTGCCACTGCCACCGGGAAACATAATCGCCATGAAGGGTTTTACGTGTTCTGCAACCAGTGTACGATACTCCTTGGGCGTCAGCTCCACTGACCCGTGGATGCCCTCGCCAATGTTCCCCAGAGGATAATGGAGCCGCCGCCAGCTTATCTACGTCCTGCAGTAGAGGTGTCAAGGCGCTGTCCTCCTGGAAGACGACGGATTCGTGCCCTCCCATTGGCATGATGAAGAAGGTATCGGGATTCATCAGACCATGCAGCGCTCTGCCACTGCGCAGGAGTCTAGTGCCGATGGTCACGTGCCCATTGCGGTCGTAGTTGCCGATGTCGTGGTGTTAACATTGCCATATACATGGGTCGTCGGCTGCTAAGGCCCATCGTTACGAGTGTCCGGTGCACTGTGTGTTCAGACACACTTGTACTCGGCCCAGCATTAAAGTCTGACGTTAGTCCCGCCACAGTTCGCCACCTTTCCTGTTTCACTAGTCTGCTCAGCCTACGACGACCGACTTATATTGTATGTACTGTATTGAATGTTAACCGGGGACCTAGAAACGACGGAGAGGCTCCGTCCCCACCGCAGCCATAGTGGTCCACAACCCCACGACGACTACCGCAGTCCACTTCACCCCTCGGCCGCCCCACACCGAACACAGGGTTATTGTGCGATTCGGCCCCCGGTGGACCCCTCCCCACCCCTTCCCCAGGAAACGACTCACACAAGACGAGTGTAACCCCTTATGTTTGCATGGTAGAGTAATGGTGGTGTACGTGGAGAACTTGTTTGCGCAGCAATCGCCGACATAGTGTAACTGAGGCGGAATAGGGGGAACCAGCCCGCATTCGCCGAGGCAGATGGAAAACCGCCTAAAAACCACCCACAGACTGGCCGGTTCACCGGACCTCGACACAAATCCGCCGGGCGGATTCGTGCTGTGGACTAGGCGCTCCTTCACGCCCGGAAAGCCGTGCGTTAGACCGCATGACCAACCGGGCGGGCCACCGACATATATAATGAGGGGTGGCCACCAAACACCACGACGTCTGGACGTGGTTTCAGCTTGGTTTCGTCACGTGTTGAAGACACTCACCACAGCACTCCTCGAACACCCGACAAGTCGTGCAGTTTTCGAAATGCGCGTGGCGAGCTTCCGGGACATCACAGTCTGCCCTCGGTCAAACTCAAGATAGATCACGCGCCTTCCCCATTCTACACACAGACAGCACGCTCGCTAATGCTGCATGCACCGTGCGTGTGTCTGACTAGCAGTTATTCCTCGCCACGTG
Organism: Schistocerca americana; assembly: GCF_021461395.2. Taxonomy (NCBI): domain Eukaryota; kingdom Metazoa; phylum Arthropoda; class Insecta; order Orthoptera; family Acrididae; genus Schistocerca; species Schistocerca americana. The sequence continues at coordinate 883,939,828 of NC_060130.1, read as the reverse complement.
ACGCTGCTATCGCCTATACGATAGTACCATGCTGGATGTTCAGTGTAGCTCAGTAGACATGACGTCATAAACACTGAGAGACGTGAAAAACTGGCTTTTGCATAAAATTGAGCACAAATTATCTACACTACATTCATCCAGTGTTTCATGCACTGTTTCCAATAAACTTTAAGCATAATTTCAAAACTTTTTCGAACTTCTTCTCGCTTATATTCTTAACGTCAAATCTTCAACAAATTATGTCTTTTGTGAAGTAATTAGACAAATAATGGTTCAAATGGCTCTGAGCACTATGGGACTTAACATGTGAGGTCATCAGTCCCCTAGAACTTAGAAGCACTTAAACCTAACTATCCTAAGGACATCACACACATCCATGCCCGAGGCAGGATTCGAACCTGCGACCGTAGCAGTCACGCGGTTCCGGATTGAAGCGCCTAGAACCTCTCGGCCACCGCGGCCGGCTAAATTAAACGTTTGAAGCTGTTTTATACATGGGAGTTCGTGCCGAGGGATTACTGGTTGTAGTACAGGGGATGCAGAAAAATATGGAAGCTCCAAAATCACAACGCATTACTTTCCTTCCCGCTAAATACTGGTAAGTTCGAGCAACAGAGATGAAGGGGGATAGCGATCACGCACGCTTCTCTCAAAAGTAGACCACAAATGCTCAAACAAATTGAAATCTGGAAACTGTGGTGGCCAGTTGATATGCGGTAATTCATCGTCGTTCTCACAAAACTAACTCTGGACGATGCATGCTGTACGAACATGGACCCTGTCTTCTATTTAACACAGTGTCACCACTAGAGAAGAAATATTGAACCATGGAATGGGCCTGATCAGCCAAAATACTCACCTAATCCTTGGCAGTAATCCAACCTTGCTGAGTAATCATGGGGCTCATGAAATATCACGATATGGCTGTCCAAATTATTAGCCAAGCCCACGACATGTTCTATCTTGGGACGTAAACTCGACCAGAATTTGGAAACAGTGCGAAACAAGACTCATCCGATCGAATTTCTTTCTTCCATTACTCCATAGTCCAGGTTTTATGGCTTCGGCATCACGTTTCCCTATTAAGGACATTTCCATCAGTGATGTTTAGTTTTGGAATGCCAGCTCGCCCTGCAGTTCTCAGCTTTTGGAGCTCCCTTCGTGTTGTTTTGCTGCTGACAGGTTTCGCCAGTGTGACATTCAATTATGCAGTGACTTTTGCTTGCAGCTGTCGTTCTCTTATTCTTCGTCACAATCCTCTTCAATGACCGTGTGTCACCTTCACTTAAACACACACTTTCGTCTGCTTTATGACTTAGCGGATGATGTTTCTCTGCTTTTCCTGTAGGTGGTATATATCTTCCATGCGGTGCTTCTTGGAATACCAAAAACTTCATCACCTTTGGGTACGGAAGCACCCATCACACAAGCATGTTCGAATTCACTTAGCTTCCACGTAATGCACTCAAATTACACAGAACACTGTACTCACCACGACTGATACTTGCAACGTATGGAGTACATCGCACAGGTGCCGTCCGAGGTCAGATACGGTAGCAAAACCTGAAATTTTAGCTAACATCTGCATTTATGTTCAAGCATGCATTTCTCGCGGTGTATCCATATTTTTGCCCAATCAAAATGGTTCAATTGCCTCTGAGCACTATGGGACTCAACTGCTGTGGTCATCAGTCCCCTAGAACTTAGCACTACTTAAACCTAACTAACCTAAGGACATCACACACACCCATGCCCGAGGCAGGATTCGAACCTGCGACTGTAGCAGCAGCGCGGCTCCGGACTGGAGCGCCTAGAACCGCACGGCCACCGCGGCCGGTTTTTTGCCCAATCCTTGTATAATATGCTAGGAGTCGCACGAGAGCACTTACATCAAGTTTTATTAGGACGAACTGAAACGATTTTATTTATTCATTTATTAAATAAATGATTGATGCAGAAGTCATGTCAGCTGCTATCCAGCAACGACACTTAGCTTGCTGTACTGTACGCGCATTTTAGTCGTCGCTGCTCGGAATTTATAGAGGCAGCACGACAGTTACAACTGTCCATGTGTTGCTTATATTGTGTATGTATACGACGAAGGTTGTTTTGCCCCTTTTTTGTGTCTGTACCATTTTTACACATGCCGACTCGATATGATTAGCAAATTGTGTGCGCTCTGGTGCGTGACTATTTCGTTTATGGTTAAGCTGATTTCTGATGCCTTGTCTTTTGATTTTGGTCTCTTTTGTATTAGAAACCTCTAAATACTAAAAGTCTGAAAATTGACAATACGGATCTAAACTAATGATTTGATGTATAAAAAAATTTCGCTATCTGTAAGTGGAATAATAAATAAATGAATGTCTTTCTGGATCACTGGTAAGATTTTGTTGCGACTACGTCGTAGCTTGTCACACTCAACAGTTTGCCAGAGAGTTCATAGAACCACTTTCAGCCTATGTCTCGACCGATCCACTCTCTAAGTGCACGTGCAAAGAATGAAAACCTACATGTTTCCATGCGAACTCTGATTTCTCTGATTACGATGATGATTGTTTCTTCCTATGAAAGTAGGAGGCAACAAAATATTTTCGCAAATTTGAGGGTGACTGGGTCCACAGCCTTCGTAAAATCTTTGCATGAAATCATTCCGCTTTAGGCTATTTAAACATTGTTTATTGCACGCAGTAAATAATAAATTCATTGCAATAAATAATTTACAACAGCCTAAAGCCGAATGATTACATTAAAAAATATTTTCGAATTCGGAGGAGAAAGTTGGTGATTTAAATTTCTGGAAAAGATTTCGTGACAACGAAAAATGCCTCTGTTTTAATTATTGTCATCCCAACTCGATTATCACATCTGTGACTCTCCTCCGTCACTTTGACCCGGTGAGGATCCCACACCGCGCAGCAGTACTCTAGAAAAGAACGGACAAGCGTGGAGTAGGCAATTCCGTACATATGTGGCGTCACTGAAATGTCCAGCCAATAAAACGCAGTCCTGCTTTCGCCTTCTCCACAACATTTTCGGTGTGATGTTTCCAGTTTAAGCTGTTCATAATTGTAATTCCTACGTATCGATTGCATCGCCAACCTTCCTATCTGTGTGTTTATCGTGCGACTGAAATATAACTTTTTTTTTATCATGAGGAGGATCTACCACTTTCTGTTGTTTTAGGATCATCTGCTACTTTTCTACTTTTCTCACTACACAGATATATTGTCTAAATCATTTTGCAGTTCTTTTTGATCTTTGGGAGACTTTAATAGACGAAAATGACAGAAACACCTGCAAATAATCTAAGAGGGCTCCTCGAATTGTCTTCTAAATCGTTTATGTAGATGAAGAACTGCAGAGAGTTCTTTGAGAACACCAGATATCACGCCCGTTTGACTAGATGAGTTCCTGTTAATTACTACGAGGGCGTGCTGAAAAGTTATGCCTCCGAATTTTTTGTGAAAACTCTTACGGCTGTTTAAATAAAACAAACGTTATTAACATTCTACATCTTTATTCTTCATGTCTACGTATTTATTCCTGAACATAGTCACCCTGGCGACGAACACATTTCTCCCAATGAGAGACTAGTTTGTTGAAACCGTTAGTGTAGAATGTTTGACTTTGTTGAAGGAACCACAACCATACCTCTGCTTGCACCACTTCATCACCATTGAAGTGTAGCCCTCGAAGGTGTTCTTTAAGTTTTGTAAATAGACGAAAATCGGATGGGGCCAACTCGGGACTGTACGGAAGATGATCGAAGACAGTGAATCCAAGGCGTCGAATTGTTGCAGATGACGCAGCGCTCGTGTGTGGTCTGGAATTGTCATGCTGAAAGAGAGGGTGCTCCATACGTGGACGAACTCTTTGAATTCGAAACTCAATTACTGCACGCTGTTACTCACGCACCGACGTAGTTTCGTTAAACACTGCCACGCTAAGCGCCACAATTACGAACCCTCTAGCGTCAGATGACTGAAAACAAGCAGACATGAAGAATAAAGATGTAGAATACTAACAACGTTTGTGTTATTTAAAAAGCCTTAAGAGTTTACACGTAAGATACTTGGAGGCATTACTTTCCAGCAAGCCCTCGTACGAAAAGCGAACTTTATGAGAGGAAATCACGAATATAGCCACACAACTGAGATGAAACTCCTTAGGCACACGATTTAATTACAATCCACGTATGAGTAAAGGTGTCGAATTCTATGCCTAGTTGTTTCCTTTCGTACCTCAACCCTCGAAAGTTCTTCAGACCGACAAAGTTTTGAAATTAATCGGAAAAAATGGTTCAAATGGCTCTGAGCACTATGGGACTTAACTTCTGAGGTCGTCAGTCCCCTAGAACTTAAAACTACTTAAACCTAACTAACCTACGGACATTACACACATCCATGCCCGAGGCAGGATTCGAACCTGCGATCGTAGCGGTCGCGCGGTTCCAGACTGAAGCGCCTAGAACCGCTCCGCCACTCGGGCCGGCGAAATTAATCAGTATCTTTGTTTCTGTCCAATGTTTGTATTCCGCATTTCCGGCTCGCTCGTCAGATCATTTATTTTATACAGGATCTACCATTTTAATCCGTAAGGAGGAATAAATTGGCATAGAGATGGGATATAGCAAAATGCTTTAGATAAAAGTTGTAGGTGGCATAAAGGGTCACGCATTGCTACTAATGGCCGTGACATTGAACATGATTTTCAGTGTGATTTGGAGGTTAAAGTGATTTTTTTTTAATGGAAACTCTTATATTTAATTCAAGATTTGAAAACAGCGTCAAATTTTAGGTATATAATGATACATTATTGAAGGTCATGGCGAAATTAAGTGAAGGTCAAATAAGCAGGCACGTATGTTTTTGAAAACAGCCACGAGTAGCACTTTGTATTTTTTATTTATCTATTTTTTTCGAAAACTTTGTTTTAACAGTCTCTCCCGCTTCAGGCAATGCCTGCTCTTGCTAAGGAAATACGTCTTTTGTTCTAGAAGGGATTAATTCGAATTAGACGAGGGATACAGGAAAATACAATTTTAGATGCAGACTGGAAGGGGTACAAGGGGTCACGTATCACTAGCAATACCCATGATTTTAAAGGTAAGTATGAAAGGTCATTCGAAGGTTGTGTTTTGTTTCATGAAAACCCATATTTGTGAGTTCAGATTTGAAAAGAGCAAACTTGGATTTGAACTTTAAGTTCTAAATGACGTATTTATTGACGAAAATAAATAAATCATAGCCTTATGTTACTGTGGCATTTGCAAGAGAGAACAAACATAAAAAAACGTAGGCAATCGATTTACAAAGCGCTGAGTGAGTCCACTCGCGTCTCATTCCGCGGTATGTCACTTCGAATTTGTATCTAACATTGTATTTTGGTGTATCCCTCCTCTATTCTAAGTTAATCCCTACCGGAACTAAAAATATGTTTGCTTATTTGACCTTCATTGAGATAGCCATGACCTTGAAAAATGTATCATTTTATACGTCAGATTTGCCGCTCCTTTCAAATCTTGAGTCAAATATATGAGTTCCCATTTTAAAAAATCACTATAACCACCAAATCGCCTAGAAAATCACTATCAAGGTCACAGTCATTAGCAGCAATGCGTGACCCTTTTTGTCACCTACAACTTACAAGGGAACCACCCCATCGCACCCCCCTCATATTTAGTTATAAGTTGGCACAGTGGATAGGCTTTGAAAAACTGAACACAGATCAATCGAGAAAACAGGAGGAAGTTGTGTGGAACTACGAAAAAAATTAGTAAAATATACAAACTGAGTAGTCCATGCGAAGATATGCAACATCAAGGACAGCGGGGGTCAAATAGCGCCGTGGCCACGTGGTTAGCAAGAGTAGCTCCGGACAGAGAGGTCCTAGGTTCAAGTCTTCCTTCCAGTGTAGATTTTAAGTTTTTATTTACAGTTTATGTGAAAAACTCTTATGTTTTCATCACTTTTTTGGGAGTGTTATCACATCCACAAGAAAACCTAAATCGGGCAAGGTAGAAGAATCTTTTTACCCATTCACTAAGTGTACAAATTAGGTGGGTCGACAACATATTCCTGTCATGTGACGCACATGCCGTCACCAGTGTCGTATAGAATATATGAGACGTGTTTTCCTGTGGAGGAATCGGTTGACCTATGACTTTGCGATCAAATGTTTTCGGTTCCCATTGGAGAGGCACGTCCTTTCGTCTACTAATCGCACGGTTTTGCGGTGCGGTCGCAAAACACAGACACTAAACTTATTACCGTGAAGAGGGACGTCAATGAACGAACGGACAGATAAAAACTTTGCGAAAATAAAATTTTCAGTCGAGGGAAGACTTGAACCAAGGACTTCTTGTTCCGCAGCTACTCATGCTAACCACGGGACCACGACGCTCCTGGGCTCTCATTCTCCTTGATGTTGCCTATGTTTCGCATGGACTACTCAATTTGTATATTTTACTAATTTTTTTCATAGTTCCACACGATCTGTGTTCAGTTTTTCAAGGCCTATCCACTGTGCCAACTTATAACTAAATCTGAGGGGGGTGCAATGGGGAGGTTCCCTTGTTAGAGAAAACATTTTGCTGTACGTCATTTCAATCCGAATTATTCCTCAGTGTGGATCAAAATGGTCCACCTTGTATAGCTAGAGAGAAAAGCTCAAAGACGCTATATTCCAGAAGGCAGTATATATGCGTTGTTCTCCCTTTAAAATCGTCAGCGTTATCTGCGTTCAGCCACCAACGCTTGACTCCAATTCACAGCACAATCTAACGACGAACGCCTCCCCGATTTCGAAATCCTAGTTATCTTTTGATTCCTCCAATTCGGCGAGACCTTCAATGGCGATAAAGAAACGCCGGGTTGTGGGAGGGAGAAGCCAGAGGCGAGAGGCGGGAGCCTTTAATTGCCATCAGTGAGCCGCTGTGCGCGTGCGCGTGACGCCACGCAAGCGCAGCGGCCGCGGTCTCTGACGTCGCGTCGTGTCACACGAAAATGGCGGGCCGCTGCTCCAGGCTACAAACTCCTTGCCAGCAAGCGTACTTGTTTCAAGATACTCATAAATTCACATAAACTCAAATAAATAACAGTAACTTAATAATTTAGGTCTCGAAGATTGTAAAATTAGCCAAAATGTTGCACACATGCTCTGTCTGATCGAAAGTATCCAGAAACCTGTTAACAGACATTACAATGAAGTGTGTCTTCCCTTCGCTTTTATGACGGTGTGAACTCTGCTGACGACATTTGCAATGAGGTGTCTGAATGCTTGTGGATGAACAGCGACCAGTTCTTTCTCAAGAGTCGAAACCTCCCCCTTCCCTCTCCCCCCCCCCCCCCCCCCCCCATACTTACCTGTTGGCACTACATATGATGGCAGGTAACGTTCTCTAGATATTCGCCAAATCTAAACCATTTCATCAGGTGCCATATGGTATAGTGTGATTCATCGCTCCAAATATCCGCCCCGATAGCTGAGGGATGCCGGCACGGTAGCTCAGCGTGTTCGGTCAGAAGGTTAGCTACCGTCTGTAATAAAAAAACTGAGTGAACGGCTCAACGAAGAACCAGAACTGGTGTCATCATACGTCCACCCCGAACAAATTCAACGAACAATATAGAACTAAAGGAGGTCAACAAAAAAATAAAATAAAGAAGTGGTCAGCGTGACGGATTGCTGTCCTACGGGCCCGGGTTAGATTCCTGGCTGGGTCGGGGATTTTGTCCGCTCAGGGACTGGATGTTGTGCTGTCTCCATCATCATTTCATCTCCATCCGGCGCGCAGGTCGCCCAATGTGTCGTCGAATGTAATAAGACCTGAACCAAGGCCGCCAGACCTGCCCCGCAAGGGACCTCCCGGACAATGACGCCAAACGCTCGTTTCCATTTTTTTTTCTGTCACTCCAAATCACTCGTTTCCAGTCATATGCTGTCCAGTGGCATCGCTATTTACACCATCTCAAACGTCAATTAGTACTGACTTCGGAAATTCGTGGATTTTGAGGAGCCCCTCTGCCATTGTACCCGCTGTTTAACTCTCTACGCACAGTCGTTATAGTAATTGGACTGATGCCTTTGAAACTCAGGAGTGATTGTTGCCCCTGATCTCATGCGGTATTTTACGACCACTCTTCGCAGTGCCGTCCGTTAATACGTGAGGTGTGCTGGTCTTGTTTTAGCTGTAGCTTTTCCTTCGCACTTGCACGTCACAATCGCATCACCATGAGTCTACTTGGGTAGCTTCAACAGGGTTAAAACGTCCCTGATGTGTTCGTTACTCAGGTGACATCCAATGACTAGTCCACGTTCGAACTCACTGAGCTTCTCTGACGGGCCCATTCTGCTGTTAAGGCTTCTCCACTGTCAACGTAATACTCCCTGCCTCCTTTTACTTTGGCGGGTCCGCCTCTGGTGACATCTATTCATTACATGAGAGTGTTTGGGTACCTTTGATCAAATGGTGTATGAACGACGTTGATGCAACATTAAACCAGAGTTCCAGAAACAGAATTTACACTTGCAAACAACTGAATTAGATACGTAAAGTGCAGATAGCAACCACCATCATGACGGTTGCGGTCTGCGGTGGCATTGGCTCCACGAGGCAACGAAAGCGTTGGGGAGGCATACCGATATCTGACTGTTCAATTGCCACCGCCAACTCACGGAGAATGGACAGAGCTGGGCCCAAATTGGGTATACTCGCTCTAAGCCATCCCAGATGTGCTCAACACGATTGAATTCAGGTGGCCTAGGACAGACGTACAAGCATCCTCATGTCTTTGAACTATTCCTGAAGCCACTCTGACACTGTTCGGGGGCGATGGTGTGGCGCCGAGTCTTGCTGAACATATAAATCGCTCTTGGGGAGCGGTAGGCTACTAAATAAATACAAACGATCAGACAGCAGGTTTCCATATCGTTCGCTTGTGAGAAATAGCGCAGACGTGTCAGGAGCCTCATTCCGATCCACGTAAACATACCCTGCCTAACCGGTACTGTGCTGGCAAGCGGAATTCTTTGCCTCATTAGTTTTCAAAGCACTCGAACCATGTAATTGGTGTGTACCAACATGTAGCATTGATCCAAGGGAAATGTTCACTCGCTGCATCTGTTCATATGCTAAACTGTGGCCTTTGAAGTGGGCGTGGATCCATGGGACGGAGGGTTGAGAGGGTTGTGGGGGAGGTTCACGGGCCCCTCCACCAAAAAGATAAAGCACTGCACTGATGTAAGCAAATTATTATGATTGTAGTAAAACATTTAATACAGTATATTTTATCACAATTGTTTATCATTATTTGCAACTACTCCATTAGGACCACACAAAATATTTAAGAATTGGGCTTTTGCCATCCCTTGTGTCAATATTTCTTTCATTGCCTTCCTGTGGCTTCCTTTTTCACTTTAGACCATTTCGTTCGAGTCTTTGTCTTTGGTTTCTCCTTTTAGTTAACTTGCCATTTGTGAATTTTGGACATGAAGATTTCGTTCTTTGGACATCTTCCGGTGTAAATCCTGCCACTTTCAGATCAGTCATCATCTCGTTAATGCATTTCATTGTATTACATTAGCGTTATTCTTGTAGTCAAAGAATTCGACTATTTGTAAGTCTGTTTAAGTTCATTCTTTCAATGTGCCCACAGAACCTTATCTGCATGTTCTAATGTCACTGTGGATATATGTGTATTATTTTATTTCCTGTTTGCCTGTGATTTGGTATTGTTCGTCTACAAGTTTTGAGCCCAGAATGTCTCTCACGATTTTGCATTTTTCCTCATTGCTTTGAGAGTATGTTTACATGTTAAAAACTATTGTTCAAATGGTTCAAATGGCTCTGAGCGCTATGGGACTTAACATCTGAGGTCATCAGTCCCCTAGAACTTAGAACTACTTAAACCTAACTAACCTAAGGACATTACACACATCCATACCCGAGGCAGGATTCGAACCTGCAACCGTAGCGGTCGCGCGGTTCCAGACTGAAGCGCCTAGGACCTCTCGGCCACAACGGCCCGCAAAAGCTATTGTTACTGATACATAGAGGCACTCTGATTTAATTATTATAAGGTCATAGTTTTGTACACTAAGAGATACAGTTCTCACTCCAGATATTTTGGGTAGGTTCGTATGTAGCTTCCATCTTTTGGCATCTAATTTCGTTTGCTTTTGTTTCGATTCCATTTCTCTGAACAGTTTCACCGACGTGTTTAAACTGTGAAACTGGTTTTATTTTTCAATATTTCATCTCAGTGAATTTTGGTTCCTGTGTGTTGCAGGTCACGATTCGGTCTTCTCAAAAATGTCTAGAAAACGACTTGTTCTGCAGTTTCTTTCAAGAGTTAGTCCTGATTTTGGACTGATAAAATATCGCGAATTGCGGCTACTAAACCGTCTTCAAGTGCTAGGTAGTCTGTAGATAACTTGTCTCTTATCTGAAGTGTAATGACCAGAGGTCCAAGCCGGAGGGAACCTCTGTACCCGTAAATCAAGCAAGAGGAGGTCCTGGTTGTTATTGTGCAGCGTCCCATTGGCGAATTACATGGTTTGGATAAAAAGTAGTGGCCACACTGCCATAACGTGAAGTACGTGCGTCACATGGCATTTCTACCGTCTGTAGCTGATAGCAGAAGGTCAGTTCAGGTAGTGCAGTGAGCGGCAACGATTATGTTTGAAACAGTTGCTGTGTGTACAGTCTGAAATTGTGGGAAGCCAGTTCAAACACCCTTACAGTATGTTTAGGAAACACGAACAACATGCGAGGATCATGACTGAAGTGGCACATGGTCAAAGGGCATTTCCTTCTGTCATTACACCCTACTATCCTTCACGACCATGCACTATGCCATACGGCGCACCCAGTGCAGGAGCTCCTGTGGACATGGGGTGGGAGATACTGAAACATCCACGTATTCACCCGATTTGAGTCAGTGCAACTACGGCCTGTTCGCCAAAATGAGGAAACCTCTTCGTGGCGGGTACTACAGCACGACAGAAGACATCGTCTGTGCCATAAGGCGGTCCTTGCGAGACATCGACAGAGATGGATACGCTGGCGGTTTACGACGCCTTCCATCTCTGTGAGGGAAGGTGATCGAGATGCGGAACGATTATATTGATATATTGACACCATTTAATAGGGTGAACGTCTGTCAATGAAGTCTGGTGTGAGTTATAGCCTAGCTGCCATTATTTTTTATCTAACCGATGTATTTACTACGACTTGGCGCATCTATCCGCTGGCAACCCCTAGCATCAATACTGTTTTGTCTACGAAAGTTGTAATGTGGTTGAGGCAGTTTCCCGGAGTGACGTAATCACGGCAGAAGCTTGAAACCATATCTTGTGAGAAGCCCAGAGTCCGCACCACCTTAGAGGCGGTATGTCTCACGCATCTGATACCCACAATCTACCTGTGATCAAATGCTATGATATCTTGCGCCTTCCCCGTACTGCGCTCGGCAGTCACACGTACGACCAGGGTGGAATCTGACATCATCTCATTCACGCCGAACTATTCTATTGCAGATTTAGCGAGCGACAGAGCTCAGTAGTAAGGCACTGGCCTTACATTTTGGAGGGTGGTGGTTCACATTCCAGATTTATGTTTTCCGTGATTTCCCTAATTCGGCAAATACCACGCTGGCTCCTTTGAAAAGGAGACTGCCAATTTCCTTTACCAATCAGAGATTGTGCTCTGTCTCTAATGAACTCGTGGATGGTGGGACGTTGAACCGTAATCTTCCATTCTTTTTCTCCTACGTAGCAGTTACCTCTAATTCAATGGTTCATGAATGACTTACCGGGCATGTTTGAAATGTAAAAAGTTGTTGTGTTAGTTACAGTACCATCGAAAAAATTTAGGAGGTTGTTCGGGGATATTTTTTTAGTATTTTCGCATAAAAGAGACGTAATAATGTAATTATTACAGAGTAACAATATGTTGCAGAATACTAATGGAATTATGATTTATTCGGTTCGTCACCTTTGTTTCTGTGAAAACACTTTCATAATAGTGATTAAGCCTGTAGCAGCAGAAAAATACACTCAGATGTTCCATGACATCATTTTCCATATACAGAAGCAAGGCAAGGAGGTATCATTTTGCTGTGTACAAGGGCATGTGGGAATTTAACTGTAGTATCAGATGAAGCTGCTACGGATGCCTGCGCGTAAAACACAATTACCCCAGGAGCTGCCCCTGTACATCCATTCACGTCGTTGTTGAGGCACAGAATCACGTAGATGTGGGAGGAGGAGTGATGTGGATAAATAACAACAATCTGTGATCTGTGAACAAACTATACGGCCGTGGCGTACTCCTGGACATGGGTAACCTGCGTATGGACATCCCGCATAGGCTATCTCAGAAGATCTGGATGTCTGGAAATTCTCCAAACCAATCGTCCCACTCATTCTTCATACCATTGTTCAAAAAGGTTCTCCACTTGACTGCGCGAACTATTGAACGATAGTCCTTATCGCCCATGGAAGTAAAATCGTTCTCACTATATTGAATGACAGGTTGACCACATTCTTATTTCCGCAAATATATAGGCTTATTGCAGGCAAGAGAACTCCTGAGACCGGCCGTTGTGGCCGAGCGGTTCTAGGCGCTTCAGTCTGGAACCGCGTGACCACTACGGTCGAAGGTTCGAATCCTGCCTCGGGCATGGATGTGTGTGATGTCATTAGGTTAGTTAGGTTTAAGTAGTTCTAAGTTCGAGGGGACTGATGACCACAGATGTTAAGTCCCATAGCGCTCAGAGCTATTTGAACCATTTTTGAACTCCTGAGCAGATCCAAAATATCCGGCAGATGATAGAGAAGGCAAATGAATATAACATCAAGATGTTCATGTTCTTCGTGGATTACAAGAAAATTTCCGAGCATGTGAAATGGTCAAAGCTGTGGACTATCCTCCTCGAGATAGGTACGCCGAGGCGTCTGGTATACCTAATCCGGCAACTGTACTTTTCGAACACAGCGACAGTAAGAATCAGTAACACTTTCTCAGATACTTTTTCTACTAATGCTGGCGCCAGGCAAGCTGCATTCTCTCTCCACTATTGTTCAGTGCATATAGTGAGCTCATTATGAGGGAGGTTCCTGAAGACGGCATCTTCGTAGGTGGCAGAAAAGTTAACAATCTCAGATATGCACATAAAACTCTGATAACTACAACAGAAGTACATCACCTGGAAATCATCAGGCTAATGTTGGCCGAATGAAGCAGAGAATATGGTCTTGAAATCAAGAACACAAAGCCCAAAGTGATGATGCTGGTCGTGTTAATAACAGACCTGACATTACAAGAACTGCTGCGTACGAGGTCGTCAGGCGCTTCGAGTATCTAGGATCTGTTGTCATTGATACTTGAGACTGAGAGCCTAAGATCCGCAGGCGCATATCGACTGCGAGGCATTCTACAGCAAAAGTTGCTCACTTCTGGAAGGATACCTCCACAACTGCCAAGACAAAGCTCACCCTCGTCCGAACTCTAATCTTCGCTATCATGATCTATGCAACAGAGGCCTGGACGATGAAGACGGCGGATCGTCGCAGGATTGATACTCTGGAAATGTGGTGCTATAGAAGATTACTTACAAGGGAACCTCCCCATCGCACCCCCCTCAGATTTAGTTATAAGTTGGCACAGTGGATAGGCCTTGAAAAACTGAACACAGATGAATTGAGAAAACAGGAAGAAGTTGTGTGGAACTGTGAAAAAATAAGCAAAATATACAAACTGAGTAGTTCATGGGAAGATAGGCAACATCAAGGACACTGAGATCGCAGGAGCGCTGTGGTCTCGTGGTAACGTGAGCAGCTGCGGAACGATAGGTCCTTGGTTCAAATCTTCCATTGAGTGAAAACTTTAATTTTTAATTTTCAGTTTATGTGACAAACTCTTATGTTTTCATCACTTTTTTGGGAGTGATTATCACATACACAAGAAAACCTAAATCGGGCAAGGTAGAAGAATCTTTTTACCCATTCGCAAAGTGTACAAGTTGGTGGGTCGACAACATATTCCTGTCATGTGACACACATGCCGTCACCAATGTCGTATAGAATATATCAGATGTGTTTTCCTGTGGAGGAATCGGTTGACCTATGACCTTGCGATCAAATATTTTCGGTTCCGATTGGAGAGGCACGTCCTTTCGTCTACTAATCGCACGGTTTTGTGATGCGGTCGCAAAACACAGACACTAAACTTATTACAGTGAACAGAGACGTCAATGAACGAACGGACAGATAGTAACTACGCAAAAATAAAGAAAGTAAAACTTTCACTCGTGGGAAGACTTGAACCAAGAACCTCTCCTTCTACTGCTGCTCACGCTACCACGGGACCACGGCGCTCCTGAGCTCACGTTCTACTTGTTATTGCCTATATAGCACATGGACTACTCAGTTTGTATATTTTGCTTATTTTTTCACAGTTCCACTCAACTTCCTCCTGTTTTCTCAATTGATCTGTGTTCCGTTTATCGAGGCCTATCCACTGTGCCAACTTATAACTAAATCTGAGGGGGGTGCGATGGGGAGGTTCCCTTGTTAGAATACCATGGACAGCGCAGCGAACTAACGAACGGATTCTGAGGCAGCTCAATATCAGAACAAGACTGTCGACTCTTGTCAGTCAAAATCAGTTTTGCCAGAAGGCAAAAAGAAAAGGAAAGAAGGGTTATAAAAGGAAAAGTCTACTGCTGAAGCCTATTGGACGGCACCATTGCGGTGGATATACTAGATTAAGAACGTGACCGGATTGGGCTTGCAGCAAGCAAGTCACCATGGCCAAACAGAGCTTATTGGAGGGGGTTGTCAAAGGGCTTACCACGTGATGCCACTATATACTTGCTCTGGGCTAGATAACAGAGAGAGAGAGAGAGAGACTGACACTCTGTCTATAGAGGCAGATTCTTATATCGTTCAGACATATAATTTTGAAAGCAGCTGAACTGAAGCTGTTCTGGTTTTGTCCTGGCTCTCACTCCAATGAGTTTGTTATTTCGTTTAATCCTCCGGTGCCTGAGTTGCATTTTGCACTCGTACCCCGCAATGCACCTCCATCAGCAAGGCGCTCCCACCGACTTGATACGAGGCCAGTTCGCTTCAAAGCTCTCTTATACACATCGTTGGAGTAAAGATGAGGTCTTCCAACGTTATACGAACCTCCAAAAAGTTCTGTATCCAATAGGAAATTAGATATCTGTACAGGATCCACAGGGCTGACGTGGCTTAACCATCTAATTCGTCAGTGATTGAGCAAGCTAAACATATTAACGGCACATGTTCGCTTTTGAACATCGCCATTTGGTACTTGGTCTCGCCGAGAGGCCTGAAGGAACTTCGCGAAATAGCAGACTTCCTTTTTACACTCCTGGAAATGGAAAAAAGAACACATTGACACCGGTGTGTCAGACCCACCATACTTGCTCCGGACACTGCGAGAGGGCTGTACAAGCAATGATCACACGCACGGCACAGCGGACACACCAGGAACCGCGCTGTTGGCCGTCGAATGGCGCTAGCTGCGCAGCATTTGTGCACCGCCGCCGTCAGTGTCAGCCAGTTTGCCGTGGCATACGGAGCTCCATCGCAGTCTTTAACACTGGTAGCATGCCGCGACAGCGTGTACGTGAAGCGTATGTGCAGTTGACGGACTTTGAGCGAGGGCGTATAGTGGGCATGCGGGAGGCCGGGTGGACGTACCGCCGAATTGCTCAACACGTGGGGCGTGAGGTCTCCACAGTACATCGATGTTGTCGCCAGTGGTCGGCGGAAGGTGCACGTGCCCGTCGACCTGGGACCGGACCGCAGCGACGCACGGATGCACGCCAAGACCGTAGGATCCTACGCAGTGCCGTAGGGGACCGCACCGCCACTTCTCAGCAAATTAGGGACACTGTTGCTCCTGGGGTATCGCCGAGGACCATTCGCAACCGTCTCCATGAAGCTGGGCTACGGTCCCGCACACCGTTAGGCCGTCTTCCGCTCACGCCCCAACATCGTGCAGCCCGCCTCCAGTGGTGTCGCGACAGGCGTGAATGGAGGGACGAATGGAGACGTGTCGTCTTCAGCGATGAGAGTCGCTTCTGCCTTGGTGCCAATGATGGTCGTATGCGTGTTTGGCGCCGTGCAGGTGAGCGCCACAATCAGGACTGCATACGACCGAGGCACACAGGGCCAACACCCGGCATCATGATGTGGGGAGCGATCTCCTACACTGGCCGTACACCACTGGTGATCGTCGAGGGGACACTGAAGAGTGCACGGTACATCCAAACCGTCATCGAACCCATCGTTCTACCATTCCTAGACCGGCAAGGGAACTTGCTGTTCCAACAGGACAATCCACGTCCGCATGTATCCCGTGCCACCCAACGTGCTCTAGAAGGTGTAAGTCAACTACCCTGGCCAGCAAGATCTCCGGATCTGTCCCCCATTGAGCATGTTTGGGACTGGATGAAGCGTCGTCTCACGCGGTCTGCACGTCCAGCACGAACGCTGGTCCGACTGAGGCGCCAGGTGGAAATGGCATGGCAAGCCGTTCCACAGGACTACATCCAGCATCTCTACGATCGTCTCCATGGGAGAATAGCAGCCTGCATTGCTGCGAAAGGTGGATATACACTGTACTAGTGCCGACATTGTGCATGCTCTGTTGCCTGTGTCTATGTGCCTGTGGTTCTGTCAGTGTGATCATGTGATGTATCTGACCCCAGGAATGTGTCAATAAAGTTTCCCCTTCCTGGGACAATGAATTCACGGTGTTCTTATTTCAATTTCCAGGAGTGTATTTCGCAAAGTGGTCGTCCAGGCATCACTGTCACACGCAAACATGGTGAATGTCCAGCAACGATTATTCGAGGTTTGTTATTTTCTGTTTGCAGTGTATTATCGGAAACCATTTTCTTGAGACTGGGCATAACTGCAGTTAATTTACCAATTTTGTAGGTGACAACGTCCAGTGACACCTACTAGTTATGGTGAAGCGTATGTACGTGGAGCTGTTTACTACCTCCAAAGGACGTGCGATAAGGGTGACGGAGGCGGAGCGCCTGTGTCCTTGCTATAATGTTAGTTTCCTTGAAACTGACGCCTAAGACCAAACTTCCGTAGCCGGCCGCGGAGGTCATGCGGTTCTACGCGCTGCAGGCCGGAACCGCGGGACTGCTACGGTCGCAGGTTCGAATCCTGCCTCGGGCATGGATGTGTGTGCTGTCCTTAGGTTAGTTAGGTTTAAGTAGTTCTAAGTTCTAGGGGACTGATGACCTAAGATGTTAAGTCCCATAGTGCTCAGAGCCATTTTTGAACCAAACTTCCGTCACACGGCTGATAACCGATCGATGAGGTGCTATAGCTATTGTACGTTACACCTGCCCTTTAGACGATTAACGTGTTTGTCTTCGAAGGATGAAAGTTTTACTGAGATGACAACCTTAAGGTATCTGGGTAGTTGTATCATGTTCATGAATGAACACAGCGTTGCCTATGAGGGGACTAGTGCGCCGATCCACTCAAAATGCCTCAAGGGCAGTTTGAAACAGTTTACATTGTTTCTTGATACATTACTGGCCATTAAAAGTGCTACATTAAGAAGAAATGCAGATGATAAGCGGGTATTCATTGGACAAATATATTATACTAGAACTGACATGTGATTACATTTTCACGCAATTTGGGTGCATAGATACAGAGAAATCAGTACCCAGAACAACCACCTCTGGCCGTAATAACGGCCTTGATACGTCTGGGCGTTGAGTCAAACAGAGCTTGGATGGCGTGTACAGGTACAGCTGCACATGCAGCTTCAACACGATACTACAGTTCATCAAGAGTAGTGACTGGCGTAGGCGTATTGTGACGAGCCAGTTGCTCGGCCACCATTGACCAGACGTTTTCAATTGGTGAAAGATCTGGAGAACGTGCTGGCCAGGGCAGCAGTCGAACATTTTCTGTATCCAGAAAGGCCCTTACAGGACCTGCAACATGTGGTCGTGCATTATCCTGCTGAAATGTAGGGTTTCGCAGGGATCGAATGAAGGGTAGACCCACGGGTCGTAACACATCTGAAATGTAACGTCCACTGTTCAAAGTGCCGCCTATGCGAACAAGAGGTGACCGAGACGTGTAACCAATGGCACCCCATACCATCACGCCGGGTGATACGCCAGTATGGCGATGAAGAATACTCGCTTCCAATGTGCGTTCACCGCGATGTCGCCAAACACGGATGCGACCATCATTATGCTGTAAACAGAAGCTGGATTCAGCCGAAAAAATGACGTTTTGCCATTCGTGCACCCAGGTTCGTCGTTGAGTACACCATCGCAGGTGCTCCTGTCAGTGTTGCAGCGTCAAGGGTAACCGCAGCCAGGGTCTCCGAGCTGATAGTCCATGCTGCTGCAAACGTCGTCGAACTGTTCGCGCAGATGGTTGTTGTCTTGCAAACGTCCCCATCTGTTGACTCAGGGATCGAGACTTGGCTGCACGATCCGTTACAGCCATTTGGATAAGATGCCTGTCATCTCTACTGCTAGTGATACGAGGCCGTTGGGATCCAGCACGGCGTTCCGTATTACCTTCCTGAACCTACCGATTCCATATTCTGCTAACAGTCATTGAATCTCGACCAACGCGAGCAGCAATGTCGCGATACGATAAACCGCAATCACGATAGGCTACAATCCGATCTTTATCAAAGTCGGAAACGTGATGGTACGCATTTCTCCTCCTTACACGAGGTATCACAACAACGTTTCACCAGGCAACGCCGGTCAACTGCTGTTTGTGTATGAGAAATCGGTTGGAAACTTTCCTCATGTCAGCACGTTGTAGGTGTCGCCACCGGCGCCAACCTTGTGTGAATGCTCTAAAAATCTAATAATTTGCGTATCACGGAATCTTCTTCCTGTCGGTTAAATTTCGCGTCTGTAGCACGTCATCTTCGTGGTGTAGCAATTTTAATGGCCAGTAGTGTATAATAGATCGTTAGCTGTGAATTATGATTACATTCATCTATTTCAATTGGGGCAAGCAGTTTTCATGCTATGTACTTACAATATTATACGCTGTCCCGTTACATTAATGTGATCACCT
This sequence comes from Schistocerca americana, assembly GCF_021461395.2. NCBI lineage: Eukaryota > Metazoa > Arthropoda > Insecta > Orthoptera > Acrididae > Schistocerca > Schistocerca americana. Next base: position 883,920,703 of record NC_060130.1, on the reverse strand, counting down.
GTCAAACGTCTGAGTAGCCACCTTTCGCAGGGCAGATCGCTGCGATACACGCAGAAAGAAAGTCAGTGACGTTCTGAAAGGTACCGGCAGGGATATGGTGCCATCCCGACTTCGGTCCCCTGGACAACTGCTCTAGTTTTCTTGGTTCAGGATCCGTACCGCGAACAGCCCGACCGAGGTGGATCCACATATTACCGATTGGATTTAAATCCTGGGAGCTATGTAGCCAGAGGAGTGGGGAAAACTCATCCTGGTGCTCTTAGAACCACCCACGTACCCTACGTGCTGTGTGATACTTTGCATTGTCTTGCTTATAGATGCCATCGTGTCGAGGAAAAACAGATTTCATGCAGATGTGTACATGGTCCCCAAGGATAGATGCATATTTGTGTGGATCTATTGTGCCTCCATTATGGTGAATTCACCCAGGGAATGCCACGAAAACATTTTCCAGACCATTAATATCCCTCCTCCAGACTGGATCCCTTTGCTCTCAGAAGTTTCATGCTGTACACGCCAACGGCATCTGCCCGATGGAGCCTAAAACGTGAGTCATCTGAAAAGGCCACCTGTCGCTACTCAGTGGACGTTCAGTTCTGATACTGACGTGCAAATTCCAGCCGTCGTCACAGATGGACAGCAATCAGCATGGGTGCATGATCCAGGCACCTGCTGCGGAGGCCCAAACTCATCAACGTTCGCTGAACGCTCCTTGAGGAGACACTGTTCGTAGCTCTTTGATTCATCTGGGCCGCCAGTTGCTCAACAGTAGCGCGTCTATTCGCTAGTATACATTTCCGCAGCCGTCGTTCACACCTGTCATCTATGAAACGTGGTGCACTACTAGTTGCCTCAGAGCCGGTTTTGCGTAGCACCATTTTGCCACGCACGGTATAATTTAACCACGCCGGCACACGAACACTTTAAGAACTTTTCTGTTTCGGAAATGCTTCCACCGTTGACCCGATAGACAATATTCGTGCCCTTTTGGACGTCAGACAAATCGTTCCGTTTCCGCATTACGACATTGACTGCACTGTTACGCGCGTCCGCCCTCTCCCCCCAGCGCGCTTTATATACCCTTCACTGCTAGTGCTGCCAGCTGCCGCCTGTGAGTAGTTACTGCGATGTAACTAAACCGTGTATATTTTGTGCTTTAACAAGGTTTCCATTTGGAAGACAACGATTGAAATGTGTGTTTGGCGTAGTCATATTTAGTGTAAAATTCCGTCATATGCTGCAACTGAAGAGTCAAGGAAGTAAGGAAGGAAGAATAGGATTTAACGTCCCGTCGACGACGAGGTTGTTAGAGACGGAGTACAAGCTCCTATTGCGGAAGGATGGAGTAGGTTCAAATGGCTCTGAGCACTATGCGACTTAACTTCTAAGGTCATCAGTCGCCTAGAACTTAGAACTAATTAAACCTAACTAACCTAAGGACATCACACACATCCATGCCCGAGGCAGGATTCGAACCTGCGACCGTTGCGGTCGCTCGGCTCCAGACTGTAGCGCCCAGAACGGCACGGCCACTCGATGGAGAAGGAAACCGGCCATTTTTTTTTCAGAGGACATATTCTAGCATTTTCCAAAAGCAATTTCAGGAAACCACGGAAAACGTTAGCCTGAATGGTCAGAGGGGATTTGAATCTTCTGCCCCAGTCCATTCTCTCACCACTGCGTCACCTCCAACATTCTGAAGAATCAAAGCGGCTAGAAATAACAGCAGTTATCACAACATGCGTCATCTGCAGGAAAACCTACGAAAAGTACTCGAAAATCACAAGTTATTTTACTTTTTGGATATAGTTCCTCTGGCCACTATTCACCTTTTAATCAGTGGAAATTAATCGTCAAATCAAATTTTTTCCCAACATCTCGCGCAATGCGTGCAGTAACTCCTTATCTGCAGGGGGATGCCATTCTTTCAGCCAAGGCCTCGCTTGTCAAAACAAAAGAATACCACGTCTCCTATTATCAGGGCTGCAAATGACCATGTTCGAGACCCACGCCTACTGCAGTTAGTTAGTACACCCTTTGAATTACATCCGTCAAGTTTCAGGCATTCAGCGGCACAAGTTCTACTTCTTATGCTGACTTGTGAGTAGAATGCGTGCCCGAAATTAATAGGTTATTCCTTTTGCTGTGGATATGAGAAGAGTCACATATTGGTTACGCCTAACCGTGACTGTCACTATTGTAATACTCGGATACCTGTAACCAGTCACTGTCACTTCCATCTCCACTATCCGTTTCGGCAGATTGTACCTCACTCGTGAGGTGGAGTTGCTTAAATTAACGTTACATTGACAGTCTGTGCATTTCTGGGCTACCTGTGACTATCTTTCATAGACCACTCGCTGCTTTTCCGACTCTTATTTGCTGAAAGACGAACAGATTTTTATCTTCAGGGCTACATGCGTACAGACGTAATTTGTGTCCTGTGAGTCACTAGGGTTCTCACACTATAAAGCATTCCTTCTACCCTTCATAGCCGATCGGTGTGGTCGAGCGGTTCTAGGCGCTACAGTCTGGAACCGCGCGCCCGCTACGGTCGCAGGTTCGAATCCTGCCTCGGGCATGGATGTGTGTGATGTACTTAGGTTAGCTAGGTTTAAGTAGTTCTAAGTTCTAGGGGACTGATGACCTCAGATGTTAAGTCCCATGGTGCTCAGAGCTATTTGAACCATTTTTTTACCCTTCATAAAAATCGTGGCAGTATGGGCGAGAGCGTGGCTACGAGCAAGTGAAAGATGGAAACGAGGAAGAAAGTGTTGTCTGTGGGTAGAAGAGATACAAGGAGAAATGCACTGAAATATCGATGTGTATGCCTTTGATTACGTTGGTCATCTTGGTGTCGTGCAAGCCACAGCTGAGCAAGGTGTGGAGGAAGCCTATATTAAAATCCTGTACCATATAAAAAAAAAATTACACATTTCGTTAGCGTCGGGAAACCAACTCAAGAGTTTACAATTCACAATGGAGTGAAACAAGATTTTAACTTTAAAAAACAATGAAATGAGGATCATGACCTAACAGCCTGAGATTTTCAGATTGTACTATTGGCAAATAATTTTGAAAACTACCGACGGTGGAGTATCGGATCTCGCCTTGGGATGTCAGGCAGTGCGACGGAGCACAGACTTTTCCAAGGCAAAAGTACGTTATACGCAAATTTAGAGCTACACAGTGAGGTGTAAAAAGGTCTTTGTTAGGATTTACAAGGAAAGGCAAAAAGAGAGCAGAAGACGTAAATCAGTTACCATCTTCAAGGACGTCTTGGAGAGAACAGTTACTATGACATGGCAATGGACCAGCCACGCTGCCAGAATATATTATGACCGCTGGATAGGGGCGGTGCTGGAATGGAGTCCAAGAGACGGAGGCAGAGCACGAGGAGGACCGTGGGAGAAACACCTGCAGAAGATCGCTGGAGTCAGCTGGCCGACGCCGCTCACGCCCGTTCCTTGTGGAAGATGAAGTACCAGTACCTGGACCAACCACGTCATTCAATGATAGACATTGCTAATGATGATGATGCTGTTGATGATGTTGCGTATTTGAGATGACGAATAGGGACTCTCTGGGAGAGATGAACGTACGCTGACAATTGAAAGTCGTCTAAAATGTGTGATATATCTGTTTACATGTCTATGCTGGCGGCAAGACACAGCAATGATTCTATCGTTAACCTTTCTTATCTTTATGTACCACTTACGCGTGAGATACTGAACCATCGCACTACCAATCAGGGCGTTTTCCAACGAGCACCAGGGCACTACAAATAACATAGCCCCAAATTACACGAGTAGTATATTCGGAGGCAAAGTAAGTTCGTGACAAAAGTGACTCACTTTAATTAAAAGCAGAGGACGGGGGATACGAGATGCGTGGCGTAGGTAGCTCAAATCTAGCGTCGGCCAGCTAATTAGAGTGGTAGGGCGACTAGTAATTTCTGAGAGAGTGGCAGCGCCGCGTTTAGGGCCCTGCCGGGACCGCGAAACGCAGCGCCGCTGCCCCTAGGTCGCAGCCGTGCCAATGGCCCGCCTAAGCGCTAATGGCGCTCTGCTCTGGACAACGCAGGGGGACTTTCCGCCTACTGAGGGAGCGACACGGCCGCTTACGGCACGGGGAACGGGCAAGTTCTACGAGAAATACGCGCGCGAGAGGTAGAAGGGGCGTTCAGTAAGTAATGCAACACTTTTATTTCTTATTCAGGAATCCAATACACCATATTATTACTCACTCTTTTGGCTACAAAACTCTATTTTTCAACATAATCTCCGTTCAATATGATGGCTTTATTCCATCTTACTGGGAGGGGATGTATGCCCGCATGCTACCACTCCACTGACCGACGTCGGAACCAACATCTTGCTGCTTAAATAACCTCCCCATTAGCCATGTACTGCTCCCCGTGGAGTGCATCCTTCATTGAGTCAAAAAGATGGAAATCGTAAGGTGCGAAATCCGGGCTTTACGGTAGACGAGGAAGAACAGTGCAATGAAGTTTTGCGAGCTCCTCTCAGGTACGCAGACTTGTGTGACGAGACATTGGCGAGGAGAAGGAGTGTTTAATTGTGATCCGTCGATTACCTCGAATGAGTGTGTTCGCATGTTCAAACAACGCAGGAGTCACAGCTGCGTGCGGCCGGCTGGCACGCTCCATATCGGACAGGTTTGATGATCTCGTTGCGATGATGACAGACCCCTGGCCCAACGACTCACCGTGCTTTTGTTTTCTGGAAGGTATACGTAGACACTCTGCAAGCGCCAGTATATACACACATCAGAAAAAGTCTTGCATCACCCCGGTTCCCAGAACTCCTGAAGATAGACGATGACTGTGGATATTGTATCACACACACAGTCCCTTTGACTGTTCAGAGATGTCACTAAAGATGTAAACAACCGTCGATCAGTTCCAGTCATAACACCAGGAAGGACGTACACGACTCTTGTTGTCTGTAGTTCAACCCTGCCTAGACGGTCAATACCGTGGTTCCATCGCGTCCGCATTGTTATTTTGTGCCAGGAAGGGCTCTCAACAAGGGAAGTATCCAGGCGTCTCGGAGTGAACCAAAACGATGTTGCTCTGACATGAAGGATATACAGAGAGACAGGAACTATCGATTACATACCTCGCTCTGGCCGCCCAAGGGCTACTATGCAGTGGATGACCGCAACCTACGGATTATGGCTCGGGAGAACCCTGATAGCAACGCCACCATGTCCAATAATGCTTTTCGTGCAACCACAGACGTCGTGTTACGACTCAAACTGTGCGCAATAGACTGCATGATGCGGAACTTCACTCCGACGTCCATGGCGGGGTTCATCTTTGCAACCACGACACCATGCAGAGCGGTACAGATGGGCCCAACAACATGCCGAATGGACCGCTCAGGATTGGCATCACGTTCTCTTCATCGATGCGTATGCCTTCAATCAGACAATCGTCGCAGACGTGTTTGCAGGCAACCCTGCGAGGCTGAACGCCTTAAACACACTGTCCAGCGAGTGCAGCAAGGTGGAGGTTCCCTACTGTTTCGGGGTGGCATTATGTGGGGCCGACGTACGTCGCTGGTGGTCATGGAAGGCGCTGTAACGGCTGTACGATACGTGAATTCCATCCTCCGACCGATAGTGCAACCATATCGGCAGCATATTGGCGAGGCATTCGTCTTCATGGACGACAATTCGCGCCCCCATCGTGCACATCTTGTGAATGACTTCCTTCAGGATAACGACATCGCTCGACTAGAGTGGCCAGCATATTCTTCAGACATGAACCCTATCGAACATCCCTGGGATAGACTGAAGAGCGGTGTTTATGGACGACGTGATCCACCAACCACTCTGAGGTATCTACGCCGAATCGCCGTTGAGGAATGGGACAATCTGGACCAACAGTGCCTTGATGAACTTGTGGATGGTATACCACGACGATCACAGGCATGCATCAGTGCAAGAGGACGTGCTACTGGGTACGTGATACTGGTACGGGTGTGTTCAGCAATCTAGACCATCACCTCTGAAAGTCGGGCTGTATGGTGGTACAACATGCAATGTGTGGTTTTCATTAGCAATAAAAAAAGGCGGAAATGATGTTTATGTTCATCTCTATTCCAATTTCCTGTACAGGTTCCGAAACTCTCGGAACCGAGGTGATGCAAAACTTTTTTTGATGTGTGTATATGCAATGCTCTGGTTTTCCGCCAAAAGAAACTCAATGATAGCTCTCCGCTTGGAACGAACCTACGCTACAGGCGCCATTTTGAAGATTACGTATAGCGGTGCCACTTATCGGAACTTCTTTAAACTATATATATAAGGGAAAATTCCACGATGTTCCACAACAAATTCAGCATTTTTTTCAACGGAAACTGGCCGAGAAAAACATGTGTTGCAGTACTTATTGAACGCTCCTCGAATTTTCTAGTGAGAGAGGACTCGTCTTTGTTCGACGACGCTGTACATGCATTTCCCAACAGTGGTTGAAAATTTTGCGCTGTGCATTTTTTCTCGCAATGAAGCCAGCAGGAATGCCATATGTAAGGCAGAGAGGGCCAGGGCATGAAGTTTTTCAGCAATGGAACATTCGTAAATGAAATCAACACGATCCCGTTCACGTTCCTGACGGCCTGAATTAATAAAAGATTAATATTAAGTAGAAAATCACTCTCTAATGTTCTACAACATTATATTTATTTGGTCACGAACCTGTTTTCGGTTTCTTAGACCATCCTCAGGAGATAAATGAATACCACTAACACAAACAAAAATTATGCGCGTCTTACACAGATGTCATTTGTAGAGAAGATACAAAAATCACCTACAACACAAGATTCACACTTTGCGCGAAGAAGGACACCTTTCTACTGAGGCAGCTGAGCAACCTCTCGAAAGTCTCCTACTCACCAACGCCATATCTTTTCAGTTTACTGTACTTTGTGGATGACTCGTATCCTATTTTGAAATCTACCACAAGGCGGCAATTCAAAATAAGTGATACAGAATTGTTAAAGCCACAGAGTACTTCAAGTTAGTGCACTTAAACTGTGACGAACATAAAATTACATACTTTCATAGTTTACTGTAAGTCAGGGTACAGTTGCAAGGGAAAAAAACGGGAAATAGGCGAGTAACTTATCCGTTTTACTGGTTGCTAAGATCCGAGGCTGCTGTATTTCGCCGGCCGGTGTGGCCGTGCGGTTAAAGGCGCTTCAGTCTGGAACCGCGTGACCGCTACGGTCGCAGGTTCGAATCCTGCCTCGTGCATGGATGTCTGTGATGTCCTTAGGTTAGTTAGGTTTAATTAGTTCTAAGTTCTAGGCGACTGATGACCTCAGCAGTTAAGTCGCATAGTGCTCAGAGCCATTTTTTTTTTTTTGCTGTATTTCTTAAAAGAAAATACCTGATTCCACTTTCTGGAGTCTCTTTTCTTTTGACCAGTGGTCATGGAGCGGAGTTCAGCTTTCGATAGACTCCACTGCATACAGTCTAGCATCAGTTACGTCGTTACTGTCCGTATTTTCTGTATGCAAGCGGTGCCTTTGTCATTCCCGTATTTGTGTATTAACACATGCCGTTTTGCTTTGAACAACGCTACTGCACTGATACACGGCGAAAACTATGCAACTACGAAACAGGCACTATGGAAAGATGTAGAACGTGCAAAAAAAAATTACGATTGTGCTGCTAAGTTCGTTGACGTGCATCCTATTTTATTTCAAGAAGTTGACCACGCCATGAGTATTTATGCATCAGTAGTCGAACGATCCTGTTTCAATGTATTACATATGTACGGTGAAAAATCTCGCATAAAGGTTCTCTATTTACGTATGGACTCTATGTCTTCGTTTTTTTGTGCTCTTACGCATTATGATTGTGCGAAACTGTTATTGTAGACGCCATCACACCTCGCTTTTTCCCGACTCTGCTGTGTGGGTCATAATAATAATAATGCAAACGCAAACTTGTTTAATGTGCTGTAGTTTGATAATGCTGAAAGGGGCGAAATGACGTAACTGATAATTAATAAAAAAAATTTTTACTTCAAAATAAAGACATGCCTAAACAGGGAAATTACTTCCTTTAAGAAACGGTATTGGGCACAGTCCATACCTCCATCTTAAACTGGTGGTCAAAGGGTTGCGTAAGTAATTAGAACGCTATAAACAGTCCAATGAAATTTCAACAACAGGCGCGATGAGCTCTGACGTCTCATAACATACGAATCTTTTTTTTCTCTAAATATGTGTCGAAGTACTGCACTATGGACAAAGTTCAACACTCTAGTTGGCTGTAAATCCTCAAGATATGTAATAGTCAAATGTCAAATGTGGTGAAATCTTATGGGACTTAACTGCTAAGGTCATCAGTCCCAAGCTTACACACTACTTAACCTAAATTATCCTAAGGACAAACACACACACCCATGCCCGAGGGAGGACTCGAACCTCCACCGGGACATATCTGACAGTGAAAGCAGTATTTCGTTAATGGCTAACATCATGGGACTTCGTGACTATGATAATATGGGAAATCTTATACAAACGCTGTCGTTCTCTATTACAAATTAACGTTCAGATTTATATCTACAACGCCATAATCATTTTCACGCACAGAGAATTCTTAACTAGCTGGTGCAGTACGTGCTTTATTGTCAGATACCTCCATTAATGTTTGTGTTTAATGGCGGTATCGGTTGAAATGCTTGCGTTTCGTCTTAGGTATTCACAACTTATTGGATCAACACGCAAATTTTCAATGAAGCATGTCTTCTGCCTTCTCATGATGAAATTTTGTAAGTTCAAAACCAGTTGTGGATTTTGTAAACCTAATCAGAACACATTTAGAAGCTGGAAACTGATTATGAAGACTAGAGCTACTGGGTAAGGGGGGGGGGGGGGGGGAGTCGGGCGGCTGGATCCATAACAAAGCAAATTGTTAGCCACACTAATTTGTCAGTCAGCGATACTGGTGCGGACGTGAGGTAAGTTGTTGCAGTTACCAAATCGTGTGGAAAGCTAATTAGTGACCAAGAAGTACAGGTTTTTTGCAAATAGGTAAATATGAACGTAACTCTTAATGAAGACTATACGTCTTCTTTAAAGTTATAGTTTTGTATATTCCGTTGGCATAGTGGAACACTACCTCACCTACACAGAGTGGAATCGGCTGCGAGTTTCTCAAAGGGATCACCAAAACAAAATACTGAATTGATCATATGAGAACTGCGATGTACAGTAATCAGAACGGTCGGATGGCGGACAGCAGCGGTTGACGCACTGCTCCACATCACTCTAAATGGTAACTATAGACAAGTTTGTTTGCGTGGCCATCATAAGACTCGATGTTTTCGCTTCCATATTATTACATTAGCTGAACTTGGAGAGTGGTCTTTCGTCACCAGTCGGTAGCGGCACTAGATTCACTGTTGGCAGAGAGATACGACTCGGGAACATTTCGCAAAGAATTAGCAGCGTCCGTCCTTAATAATCGGTCCCGATCAAGAAATATCTGGAAATTAAGAGGTGCTCAAATCACGACAGATGACCTCAAAAGCAAACCGGGTGTTCCAGATAGCAAGGGCACCGTGTTATCGCCTCTCGACCTTGATGTTTCTGTCCTAGGGGGAGTTGGGACTGTACTTGGAAACAGCAATCACTGATGATGTACTTGGCAGCAGCAATTCATATTAATGGTTTGCGTGTATCACACGGCATCTGATGCGATCAGTGAGGGGCACCACAAAGTTATGTGGTGTCACGATAGCAATTCAATTATCACGGTATGGGCACATGCGTGTCCCGTTACTCAGTCACGGACTCCCAATCTAGCAGACAGCTCAATTTAATCACTTCGGGCATGTAGCCTGTATACTTATGATAGCAGCGAAGTTACTCAAGTGCTTTGTACTCTTCTACAGCTCTGCTCCTCGAGCCGATGTAAGGTGCGTGGAGGAGGGTACACCGTAATCCAAAATTATTTTCGTCCCTTCCTGTTCTATTCAGCGGATGTTCCGTGGAAAGAAAGATCGATAGTCTCTGTATAGTCAAGCATTTCTGTAGTTTTACGTCGTAGTCGCGAAGTGAGATATAAATTTGGCGTACTAATTATCGTGTATCTTAACTCGTATTGTCTTCCCCGTAGCGGAATGGTCAGCGTCGAGGGCTGCCATGCGGAGGGCACAGGTTCGAGTCCCGCTACTGCCAATAATTTTTCCTTGGGGGGAGGACTGGTGCGGGATACACTCAAACTCGTGATGCCAATTGAGGATTTATCTGACCGAGGTGTAGCTACTACACGGTCTGGAAAGTCTGCCGAGAGAGCGGTTTGCTGACCATATGACCATCCATACCACTTCCGTATGACGCCGCCAGAAAGAGGATGACACGGCGGTCAGTAGACATCCCTTGGACATTCACAGCCTGGTAAGAGCTCGCTTGTTTTTTAATTTTCGAATAAAACCGTAGACTATGGCAGTTTTTGTAGTACCATTGGTCAGTTAATATTGTAACTCGTTGCCTGCACATTAACTGTGTTGAATACCTATCGGACGTAACCTCATTTCAACCCCTTTGTTTGCACTTGTATTGGAACTGGATAAAGGTCTCCAAGATTCTCAACACTCTTTCTATAGCGTCTCCAGTTCGAGTTTATTTAGTATATCTGTGATGCTCTCGAGCTAATATAGGCCTAAACACGTGAGGAAGAGCGCAGCTCTTCTTTGAACCTTTTCTCTGCACATTTCCGTAGGATTCTCTGTCTAGCATCTGCGTTTTTCACTGCTAGATTAAGCGGTCTTTCCGGCTTAAATCCCTCACAACAGATATTACGATGTAGTTAGCAGTTGTCATTGATTGCAGTGCCTGGTCAGGTGTAGCCAGTCGATATAGCTGGTGTTTTAATACCGTAGGTGCAAACGAAACCGACGAGTACATGTCAATGAAACACGCAAATAACCCTATTAAACACAGGTCTGGAAATCAACAGTTTCCCCGAAACGACGTGTGTACAAGCGCAGTAAAGCCAATGTTACTACACTGTTAATGTCTAACGCTGCGTTTATGATGCAACTTTACTGCTGCCTAGAGTTTTAAAACTACCCTAGGCCATCACAGACTATCATAAGTAAGCGAAGACTATAGCAGTTTTTCTAGTACCATTCGTCAGTTAAGACTGTAACCGCGTTACCTGTACATGAAGTGTGTTGAATACCTATCGGGCGTTACCTCATTTCGACTGCTTTTTTTGCACTTGCGAACAATGACCTACTACGTTCCGCTAGAAAGCGGAAGCGGTGAACCTTCTATAAACTGGGTGATAGTGTATAAAGAGCCGCGTAATCTATGTAACATCATTGTTCTACATAGTTATTCTTCTGTTTGATATAAAGTAACAGCCTTTAGTGCAAAAATTATACTGTCGACGTTTAATTCAGGTTTTATTCGAAAATTGTTGATATGTAACGTGAAACAGAGGGCTATTGTAGTAAAAATGAGAAACAATACATATTTTTCATATAGCGCTGGAAAACGAAATTTCCTGCAAAAAACGTAAAATTAAAAACAAAAAACACAAGAGAAAGAACATATCAAACATCGCTTCAATACTTTGTTGATCTTATATGAAACATGTTTCTGTTAGTCATAAACAACTTTCACACTTATCAGTAACAACAGGGAACTCCTTCCTTCGATTATGGTGAAAAACGTTCACCGTAGCCTTGGTAACAATATATATATATATATATATATATATATATAGTTACCAACGCTATGTATACGCCGTTGCACAGCGAACAACACACGTGTTGTAAATAAATCGCTTTGGCACACTTCACAACGTTCTGTCAGCTAGAGCGTCACGCGTGTGCTTTACACTCGATGTTTTTGTTTACAATTCAAAGACGTATATGCTTAGTGGATATAATGTAAAAGACCTTAGATTCAATGGTGTTGTGTGGCTAGCTCAAGGCATTCAGCTCGATACCACTTCGTTCCGTTGCATGCCAGGCGTCTTATGTGTAATTGTTTTTGTTGTTTCTTACTGTAAATTGCGTGAGATTGTAGTGCCACTGTTGTGTTGTTGTTGACAATAAGAGTGAAGGGAGAGGGTGCCAGCATGTAGCCTACTCCTCTCAAATAACATCAGTGGGACCGCAAAATGCATGACGGACGGACACCATCAACAGTTCAAAATACTCTCACACCATGGGGCACAGCGGAGGGGTGTGGTATTTCTCCCAGAGCATTGACGCCAGGACTAATGACAAGGTATTCTTATCTTATTTTCGGACAAATGCGTCTAATGAACATTTCTTCTGTGAGCGGCATTCGAACCGGGTAGCTCTAAGTCAAACGCCAGGGCAGGATTATGACTAGAGGGGCAAATATCTGTGAAAGTGGAAGCATTTCGTATCGTGAAGTGCCTGTCACCCCTTTTCAGGGGTGCAGTTGGTCCCACCTTCCTCCTGATGGATGATAACGCATGGCCCCACCGAGCTGTCATCGTGGAGGAGTACCTTGAAACAGAAGATATCAGGTGAATAGAGCGGCCTGCCTGTTTTCCAGACCTAAACCCCATCGAGCACGTCTGGGATGTTTTCGGTCGACGTATCGCTGCACATCAAACCCCTACGACACTTCAGGAGCTCCGGCAGGCACTGGTGCAAGAATGGGAGGCTATACTCCAGCAGCTGCTCGACCACCTGATCCAGAGTATGCTAACCCGTTGTGCAGCCTGTGTACGTGTGTATGGGGATCATATCTCATATTCATGTCGGGGTACATGCGCAGGAAACAGTGGCTACATCGCGAAGAAATATTCAAAGCACTTATCATCCAAGAGCAATGGTAGTTACGCACATACTAGACATCAGTTCACTGATAGGCTACGGGAAATGCAATTCATCCTTTCAATACACTGATCATGAAACTGTTGGACAAAGTGTACTGGAATATACTTAAGTGTTCGACATTCGTGTTATGTCAATGGATACATAGCTTGTTCAAGGAAAGGGCAGCACTGCATTATCACAGTTTTACTTAACGCTAAAAAATCAGAATTAGGTGAAACTCTAATAATGACGTAGAATATCTTTCTAAAATATTCTTACGTAATTACCAGTATCGTGTTTTTACGAGGAATCGTGGATATTCTGTAGCATTTTAACATCATTTACGTAGGAATCGTGAAAATAAGATTGCAACTTGCAGCTCACTCAGAAGCATTTAGGTTGGCGATCTCGCCACAGTCCATCCGTTAATGCAACCGTAGCAACTCTTTGTCCCACCTATAATGTCATTTGCAGATAGAAGTGTAAGGTGATTCGCTTTCTTAAGTCTTCGTAGGGGAACTAGTCGTGTCGAATATTGGGTATGGACTGCCAATCTTTTTTGACATCACAAGAGGACAGTCATATATGATGTGGTGAACTGTGCAGCTTCTCCAGAATTTTTTGTAGCTTTCTGTTCGTGGAATCCATTACTCGTCAGTAATTGTGAGTTGCTGGCCTCGAACATGCAAAATGAGTGTCTCCTTGGACCTAAGCACCGACGAAGGTCGTGTGACGCTTGTAGACCATGACAATGAAAAATCTCAGACTTTTCCGATATCCTTTTCTTACGATTGGTAAACTTTTTTTTTTCGAAATAAATGTTAGATCGATGTTTCATCCAAGTAGTCTCAACAAGTAATTAGAATTTCAGGTATAATCCCAAAATATTTGGGGACAGTCACATAATAGTACCGCAGAAACTTTGCAATGCCTACTGAAATATCAGAATTTTTTAATGTATTAGGGCTAGCTAGTATTAAGCTACAATAATCCTGCCACACAAACACCCTTTTTTCACAAATACGGGTAGTATGTCAGATATTTATAAAGATTAGCTTACCGAGGACGTCAAAAGTAGGTCGAAACATGTTTGGGACACAAATAAAATTATACATTATAAAAATTAAATATTTAAACAGGATTCTAGTAACCTGACAGTGAATATTTCTGTATCATAAAACACTGCGGTTCCAGCCACTGAATGGTCATTCTGGTCAAACTGATCAGCTTTTTGAGCGCATTAAACTCGTTCGTGATGTTACAGTTGCTCCCATAGTATACATAACAAATTCGTGCAATAATAGGTATTTCGCTTCTAGAAAAAATACTGTTAAGTAAGCAAGATCGCTGTCCATATCATCAGCCTTAAAGTTAAAGTTCCGCTTCTCGTTGTAAGTCGGAAATATATGAGTGCATACAAATTGTGTAGTTTTGATGACAGTGATTGCCTCTGTGTATGTGCCACTGAGACTTGGCTTATCACCCCAGTGACATCCGAATTGTAAATTATTGGGCCTTTTCACGACAGTGCTCTAAATTTGTTCTACCACTGAATCGACTTTCGCTTGCGCTCGCCTTATATTTCTGTTATCTATTTCCGCCTGGTTGGGATCCACACACTCCCGTAACACGAGATGATACCAAGCTCTATTGCGAAGTTGTTTTGGGCTGCTACCGCATGGTAGATAAGAAACTCATTCCTTAGCTTCAAGTAGTAAACACTGACCTTTCAAAGCTATTGTGTTTGCTTAGCTAACATAACAGAAACTAGTTTTCAGTTTTGAGATAAGCATTATCTAACCAAAAGATTTGGCTGTAGTCTCCGAATACTGTTTCGAAACTTCCTCCAGTTTAATACTGTGTGCCGGACCGGGACACGAACCCGGACCTCTGCATTCACAGGGGATGACCTCACCGGCGGATCTACTCAGGCAGGTGCCTGGTCCCGCCTTACGGCTTTAATCTACCAGTATTCCTGTTTCCATAAGCAAATGGTCCTACGTGATATTAGGTGCTTGAGTGGCATCTTTGAAGCGATGAATGTTCAGTGTCGGTAGGACAAACAGCGTATTTCCTATTTCTGAAAATGACAACGGCCATTTTTGACAACTGCGTTTGCTTCGACTGCGTGATTCCGTGCAGCGAAACTCGATCTACATCTGCATGGCTACTCTGCAATTCACACTCAAGTGCCTGGCAGGGGGTTCATCGAACCATTTTCACACTACTTCCCTACCATTTCACTCTCGAATGGCGCATGTGAAAAAGGAACACCTAAATCTTTCCGTTCGAGCTCTGATTTCACTTATTTTATTATGATGCTCACTTCTCCCTACGTAGGTGGGTGTCAACAAAACATTCGGAATAGAAAGCTAGTGATTGAAATTTCGTAAATACATCTCGCCGCAAAGAAAACCGCCTATGCTTCAGTGACTGCCACCCCAACTCGCGTATCATATCAGTGACACTCTCACCCCTATTGCGCGAAACCACGGAACGAGCTGCCCTTCTTTGCACTTTTTCGATGTCCTCCGTCAATCCTACCTGATAAGGATCCCACACCGTGCAGCAATATTCCAGCAGAGGACGGGCAAGTGTAATGTAGGCTGACTCTTTAGTGGGTTTGTCGCATCTTCTAAGTGTTCTGCCAACAAAGCGCCTTCCCCACAACATTATCTATGTGGTCTTTCCAGTTTAAGTTGCTTGTAATTGTCACTCCTAGGTATTTAGTCGAATTGACAGCCCTTCAATTTGTGCGATTTATCGTATACCCAAAACTTATCGGATTTATTTTAGTACCCATGTGGATGACATCGCAGTTTTCTTTGTATAGTACCAATTGCCGCTTTTCGCACCATACAGAAATTTTCTCTAGATCATTTTGTAATTGGAATTGATCGTCTGATGATTTTAATAGGCGGTACATTACAGCGTCATCTAAAAACATACTAAGGGGGCTGCTCGGATTATCACCTAGATCATTTATGTAAATCAGGAACAGCAGAGGGCCTATGACACTACCCTGCTGAACGCCAGATATCACATCTCTTCTACTCGATGATTTACCGTCTATCACTACGAACTATGACCTCTCTGAGAGGAAATGACGAATACAGTCACACAACTGAGACGATACTCCATATGCACGCAATTTGATTAACAGTCGCTTGTGAGAAACGGTATCAAAAGCCATCTGTAAATCTAGGAATATAGAATCGATCTGAGATCCCTTGTCGACTGCACTCATTACTTCATGGGAATAAAGAGCTAGCTAGCTGAGTTGCACAAGAACGATATTTTCTGAATCCGTGTTGGTTATGTATCGATAAGCCATTTTGGTTCAAATGGTCTGAGCACTATGGGACTTAACATCTGAGGTCATCAGTCCCCTAGAACTTAGAACTACTTAAACCTAACTAACCTATGGACATTACACACATCCATGCCCGAGGCAGGATTCGATCCTGCGACCGTAGCGGCCGCGCGGTTCCAGACTGAATTGCCTAGAATCACTCGACCACACCGGCCGGCCGATAAGCCATTTTCTTCAAGGTGATTCATAATATTTGAATACAGTATATACTGCAAAATCCTACTGCGAATTGAGATCAGTCATATGGGCCTGTAATTCAATAGGTTACTCCTATTTCCTTTCTTGAATGTAGGTGTGACCTGTGCTACTTTCCAGTCTTTAGGAACAGACCTTTCGTCAAGTGAGCGGTTGTATATGATTGCTAAGAAAGGCGCTATTGTGTCTGCATACTTTGAAAGGAACCTGATTGGTATATCATCTGGACCGGAAGATTTGCCTTTCTTAAGTGATCTGAATTGTTTCGCAACACCTAAGATATCTAGTAGTAAGTGAAGCAGGCAAAAAGGAATACAAACGTCTCAAAAATGAGATCGACAGGATGTGCAAAATGGCTAAGCAGGGATGGCTAGAGGACAAATGTAAGGATGTAGAGGCTTGTCTCACTAGGGGTAAGATAGATATTGCCTACAGGAAAATTAAAGAGACCTTTGGCGAAAAGAGAACCACTTGTATGAATATCAAGAGCTCAGATGGAAACCCAGTTATAAGCAAAGAAGGGAAAGCAGAAAGGTGGAAGGAGTATACAGAGGATCTATACAAGGGCGATGTACTTGAGGACAGTATTATGGAAATGGAAGAGGATATAGATGAAGATGAAATTGGACATACGATACTGCGGAAAGAGTTTGACAGAGCACTGAAAGACCTGAGTCAAAACAAGGCCCCGGGAGTAGACAACATTCCATTAGAACTACTGACGGCCTTTGGAGAGCCAGTCCTGACAAAACTCTACCATCTGGTGAGCAAGATGTATGAGACAGGCGAAATACCCTCAGACTTCAAGAAGAATATAATAATTCCAATCCCAAAGAAAGCAGGTGTTAACAGATGTGAAAATTACCGAACTATCAGTTTAATAAGTCACAGCTGAAAAATACTAACGCCAATTCTTTACAGACGAATGGAAAAACTGGTAGAAGCCGACCTCGGGGAAAATCAGTTTGGATTCCGTAGAAATATTGGAACACGTGAGGCAATACTGACCCTACGACTTATCTTAGAAGAAAGATTAAGGAAAGGCAAACCTACGTTTCCAGCTTTTGTAGATTTAGAGAAAGCTTTTGACAATGTTGACTGGAATACTTTCTTTCAAATTCTAAAGGTGACAGGGGTAAAATACAGGAAGCGAAAGGCTATTTACAATCTGTACAGATACCAGATGGCAGTTATAAGAGTCGAGGGGCATGAAAGGGAAGAGGTGGTTGGGAAGGGAGTGAGACAGGGTTGTAGCCTCTCCCCGATGTTATTCAATCTGTATATTGAGCAAGCAGTAAAGGAAACAAAAGAAAAATTCGGAGTAGGTATTAAAATCCATGGAGAAGAAAAAAAAACTTTGAGGTTCGCCGATGACATTGTAATTCTGTCAGAGACAGCAAAGGACTTGGAAGAGCAGTTGAACGGAATGGACAGTGTCTTGAAAGGAGGATATAAGATGAACATCAACAAATGTAAAACATGGATAATGGAATGTAGTCTAATTAAGTCTGGTGATGCTGAGGGAATTAGATTAGGAAATGAGACACTTAAAGTAGTAAAGGAGTTTTGCTATTTGGGGAGCAAAATAACTGATGATGGTCGAAGTAGAGAGGATATAAAATGTAGACTGGCAGTGGCAAGGAAAGCGTTTCTGAAGAAGAGAAATTTGTTAACATCGAGTATAAATTTAAGTGTCAGAAAGTCGTTTCTGAAAGTATTTGTATGGAGTGTAGCCATGTATGGAAGTGGAACATGGACGATAAACAGTTTGGACAAGAAGAGAATATAAGCTTTCGAAATGTGGTGCTACAGAAGAATGCTGAAGATTAGGTGGGTAGATCACATGACTAATGAGGAGGTATTGAATAGAATTGGGGAGAAGAGGAGTTTGTGGCACAACTAGACGACAAGAAGGGACCGGTTGGTAGGACATGTTCTGAGGCATCAATGAATCATAAATTTAGCATTGGAGGGCAGCGTGGAGGGTAAAAGTCGTAGAGGGAGACCAAGAGATGAATACACCAAGCAGATTCAGGAGCATGTAGGTTGCAGTAAGTAATGGGAGACGAAGAAGCTTGCACAGGATAGAGTAGCATGGAGAGCTGCATCAAACCACTTTCAGGACTTAAGACCGCAACAACTACAAGATATCTACTTTTATGTCACTCATGCCAACAGCTGTTCTGGTTTCTAATTCTGGAATGTTTCCTTCGTCTTCTTTCGTGATGGAATTACCGTTATGATTCGTCGAAATCGAGGAGCACATAGTACGTTCATTTACTCCTGCCCAGAAATATTAAGCTTCTGCGACCAACAATGAAATGGAAGTGGTGTACGGGCTCGTCCCCGAGGCCGCGTTGTGTCGTGTTGCGTGTGCGAGCTGATGAACTTCCCTCCTGGGACGCTCACCACCATTCGCAAATTGAGCTGCACCCCTAAATGAGCAACCTGCTTATTGTTTTGTTTCCATTTTTTACCCGCTAAATGGATAGTGTATAATTTATCATGCGCGCGTGCGGCGCACGCCACTCGCCCGCATCCACTCCCGCAGTGTTGCCAGTAATAAACATTTCTAGCCGTAATTTCACCAGAGTTTTCTCTCCCTGCTGGGACGCCGTACTGCTTTACTGCTTTGATAGCGATTCCTTTTGTTTTAATTAGCCGGGTTCGCGGCCCGTGTTCGTGATAGTTTGTGCGCGGGTTCCCGTCCGAGTACTGAGGCGGATCACGCTTTGATAAACGGTGCTGCATCCAACGTCCGCCCACACTGGGCGTTATTACAGGTCGCGAACTTAGCCTCTGATCTGACAGCTGTCAGAGAGGAAATCGTACTAAACGTCCATCGCTTAAGTGTTAGCCTGTAGTCGTACAGGGGAAAGAGGACAGACGCTGGACTTCCAGTCGATTATAGAAATATTATTTTGGTAGGCTGGTTTCACCCTGTAAACTCAATTACAACCCACATATCTGTGATATGACTTCTGAAACGACTTGTAGTGGCATTTTCACGGTATTCCAGCATGTGAGAAAGCACTAGTATCAATCAAGCACTCGTTGTAATGCCAGGAACTTCAAATTAGCATTCCTGAAAGTCCTAAGCCATAGTTTAAGAAAAAAGGGAAGTTATACTTTCTCTTTGCAAGCAAAATATGGCCGTCCGCGGTGGCCGTGCGGTTCTAGGCGCTTCAGTCCGGAACCGCGGGACTGCTACGGTCGCAGGTTCGAATCCTGCCTCGGGCATGGATGTGTGTGATGTCCTTAGGTTAGTTAGGTTTAAGTAGTTCTAAGTTCTAGGGGACTGATGACCTAAGATGTTAAGTCCCATAGTGCTCAGAGCCATTTGAACCAAGCAAAATATTTGATGATGGTTCAAATGGCTCTGAGCACTATGAGACTTAACTTCTGAGGTCATCAGTCCCCTAGAACTTAGAACTACTTAAACCTAACTAATATAAGGATGTCACACACATCATACCCGAGGCAGGATTCGAACCTGCGACCGTAGCGGTCGGGCGGTTCCAGACTGTTGCGCCTAGAACCGATCGGCCACTCAGCCTGGGAAATATGTGATGATTTTGAGGTCATAACGTGAGTCAAACAAAGGGATTCAGTATCCCAGTTTCAATTAATAGTAAAATTCACAACATAATTAGTGAAAAAGTAAAATTATTACAAAATACAAGACAATTGAAGAGCAAAACTAATATTCATGATAAAAAAGCAAATAAACAACGTGCTTCAGCTCAGCTAGCGATCCAGTAAGTAGTAATGTACTACAAATCATATTACACAACTTTTGCACAAACCAATGAATTTCATATATTTGTTTTGCTGGCCATCTTCCGCAGCAGCTGTAAAAATCAGTTATTATTGGTTTCTCCGTCTTAAGGTAACTGCAAGCATTTCGCCTTTATTTGCAAAGCATCTTCTGGGGTCATTCTGTTGTTACAGATGAAAAATAGTATTTCTTAGGAAGTTGACTGTCCACTTTACTTACGGTGTCTCTGCATCTTGTTCACATATTCGTCAAACAATTGCTTTCTCCTTCTTTGTTATCGGAGGCTGAAATCGAAAGAGACTTCGTTGTACATATACACCTCGAAATTTTCTGCCTGTTTGAACTTTCTCTTACGCTGCATTTGCGCTATTTGCACTTCACTTCACTTTTGTAAACAGAACTGCAGTTCTGCAGTTATATGTGATCGCATTGAGCACAGTATTACAGTGCTGGTTTATTTGTTTTTCACATGTGTCGTGAGCTATATATATCAAAAAGTCAGTATAAATTTGATAACTCAATAAACCACGGAATAATGTAGATAGAGAAGCAAAAATTGACACACATGCTTGGAATGACATGGGGTTTTATTAGAACCACCCCATATTGCTAGACGCGTGAAAGATCTCTTGCGCGCGTCGTTTGGTGATGATCGTGTGCTCAACCGCCACTTTCGTCATGCTTGGCCTCCCAGGTCCCCAGACCTCAGTCCGTGCGATTATTGGCTTTGGGGTTACCTGAAGTCGCAAGTGTATCGTGATCGACCGACATCTCTAGGGATGCTGAAAGACAACATCCGACGCCAATGCCTCACCATAACTCCGGACATGCTTTACAGTGCTGTTCACAACATTATTCCTCGATTACAGATATTGTTGAGGAATGATGGTGGACATATTGAGCATTTCCTGTGAAGAACATCATATTTGCTTTGTCTTACTTTGTTATGCTAATTATTGCTATTCTGATCCGTCTGACATTTTGTGAACTTTTGTATTTTTTTTTTTTTTTTGTTTGTTCTAGTAAAACCCCCATGTCATTCCAAGCATGTGTGTCAATTTGTACCTCTGTATCTACATTATTCCGTGGTTTATTCAGTTTTCAAATTTATACCGACTTTTCGATCACCCGGTATATATATGGGGGGGGGGGGGGGGGGAGACTGTAAAAATTCTCTTTATCTGCAGTAAGCTTAAGACGGAGAATCAATAATAACTGACCAATGAATTTAATTATCGTAGAACCCTGCTATTCTAGAAATTCCGAAAACGAATTAGGAATTCAAGAGACTTACAAACGTTACTAAGGCCTTGCGACAATTTTCAAAAGCAAGTTACCTCCTATGAACATACACACACACAATTTTTCGTATCTGCACAGGGCGTGATTTCGTCGTAGACCATCACTAGCGACAAAAAAGTAACTACGAGAATATTAGCCATCAATGGCTCGACTACAAACCCGGGGAGCCGAGCCGCGCGGTGTAGCCGCGTGGTCTGGGTCGTCTTGCTACGGTTCGGGCTGCTTCCCCCGTCGGAGGTTCGAGTCCTCCCTCGGGCACGGGTATATGTGTGTTTCCCTTAGCGTAAGTTAGTCTAAGTAGTGTGTAAGCCTAGGGACCGATGACCTCAGCAGTTTGGTCTCGTAGGAATTCACACACATTAGAACATTTCGGGGAGCCGAGCCCCGGAAGAGAGAGCAAAATTCGACTTGCGGGTATGTCTACGGGGGAGCAGAGGTTCCGACAGCGCGTAGAGACGAGCACGGAGATAAAGGACAAATGTGACCAGCACGAGTGATTGAACAACTAAGCACGCGAAACAGAGCACAGGGCGAGGCGTAGGGCAGGTCTGAGGTAGTTGAAACCACCGTAAGAACTGTTGGGCGCTGGCCTAACGTCGCCGGCAGGTGAACACCTGGGTCAGTGGTTCCGACCATGCAATGCTCCGTGGCAGCTTGCCGTACTACACTGCTGCGAGACGCACGCCAGCTGATCTGCGTCGAGGTCGACATGCGAGGGTGGGGATGGTAAAAGGTCTTTTATTGTACCAATTTTAAACAGTAGGTCTGCGGCCTGGACTCTCACAAAAGAAAGAAGTTACATGTAAAAATAGAAAACAGAGTAGGAAAATTATTTATGAGGACAAAGAAATGTGACTCAGTGTTGGTCATACTGCAGTGAAGAGCCTTGTAGGAGAAAGCCTGCAGCTTGTAAAACTTAATACCAATGATAATAACACAAATAATAATAATAATAATAATACTTGCTGTTTTCCGGATTACTTTATTCGTAATGAAAACAACGGACTTGATTCTGTACCTAACTGCCTCTACAAGCCTGCGGCAAGTTCGTCGTATCTTGCCATGTTCTTATGAGCTCTTGGAACAATTTGATAACGGAACTGGAACTTCTGCATGCTGAATGAACGATAACAGTAGCGTCTCAAAAATTTCATGCAGAGCACTGTGGCGCAGTGGTTATCACACTCCACTCGCATTTGAGTGGACGACGGTTCAAATCTCCAGTCGACCATCCGGATTCAGGTTTACCTGGTTTCTCTAAATCGCTCCAGGCAAATGCCGGCGTGATGTCTTCGAGAGGACACTGCCGGTTTACTTCATCATCTATGGAACAAACCGATGTTGTGCTACATCTCTAAAAGACCTCGATGTCGACGGGACGTTAAACCCTTTTCCCCTTTTCCTTCAAAATTTTGATGGGTTGTATTGAAGCAGTGTAGCTATATAATTGTATTCATTGACATATGTTAGCACAATGACTCTCAGCCTGGAGGGAGACGGCTCGAATCTGGCTGCTGTAAAAAATTATTACTCAATTTGACCAGAAAAGGGTCAAGAAGTGGCTGCGTATCGTTCTTGATTGCCAGATTGTGTTCCAAGACCGTGTGTTAAATTCTGAACCTTTAAACATTGTCTTCTGGTGTGATGTCATATCAAAATGCTAATGGAACACCACAAGTCTCATCAAAATCATCTACTAGACACAGTTCCACAACTGACATTACCAATACCTCAGAGAAACGTAATAGCTAAACACCAGTACTAAAATCGGTTGATAGGTCACATTCTGAGGCGTCAAGAAAATTTGGTAACAGAGAGAAGTGACCGGGGTAAAAATTGTAGGGGAGGGGGGGGGGGGGGGGACGAAGGCTTTCCAACGGTAAGCAAGCTCAAGTGGAGTAGCTCAAGTTGTAGTACTTATCCACAGGATGAACTAGCTTGGGAGTTGCATCAGACCAGTCTTCGTACTTAAAACCCCAACAACAATACTTCAATCTTTCTTCATTTCACCTGAAGTTACAAATTCATTTTTAGAAGGAATACTAAGCAAGAAATCCATCTTAAAAATATTCTACATCAGTTTGCATAATCCTCACTTGAGAAGTGCGAGAACGGTATTAAATTAATTAGAGCAATACGAAAGCATGGGGGCAGACATTGTTTCTGTATCGATTTCGCCGACGGAACAAGAAGAACGTTCGATAATTTTAAAAGTTGTCCTCTGCTATGCATTTCACGTTGATTGGTATTCTGCGGTCGTATGCTTAGACATATGTGTTTTAATGGACTTAAATGGGAGGGATGTACTCAAACTATGACTAGCCGTTAAACTGGAACTTTTCTTTTCCAAGACTACGTCACTATAACCTCTCCAGCCATCGTAATGGATATTTCTTAATTTCGAGTGCTAAGACTCTTTTAATTGAGTCTCTAGCTTAATGCAGAGCTCACTGACTCGTCAGGAGGGATAGGTGACGAAGACCAGAATGGAATCCGTACTCCGTGATAACAGCCACTAGTCCGATACACCGGCCAGTTTTTTATACGTGCATAACGAAATGGCGGATTGAGTCCCAGTCTTCGTCTCACAAACAGAACCCAAGAACCATTCAACCATACGAGCGTACACAGAACACTGCTCTGTGGAAGACAATTCACAGATAAATGTGTACATGTCTTTGCTCCTTCAAAGCAACTTTTTTTGTGGTGACACAATTGTAAAGTATATGACAAATTGTGGGTGCGTGATTCTTCATAATTAGCGTACCCTACCGATTTGAGGAAAATTATGAATAAATAAGTCGTAGCATTGGGTGTCGGAGTCCTACAAACACCCATTTCCCAACTGAAATATGCGTTTGTGGAGATTTAAAGTGGAACGACAACATAAAGCCTGTTGTAGAAAAAGCTGGTATCTGACTGAGAAACAAACTCATCCACAAAATGATTCTGGGAAATTTAAAATATTTTTGTCTCCGTTTGTCAGTGACTGCCAAATGTGAAGTAATTTTCAACGTTTACAAATCATGTAAATTGCAGCACAACGAAAAGTAGTTTCCTGTAATAGCTTTTATTTTTATGTAGTATGTACACAGGGCGGTCAGAAACAGTCTGAAATGCTTGGAAAGTTATTGCAGGATAGGTTGTGCTGAGAAATAATTGTTAAGATAAAATGTGATACTTTGTGCCGTTTCCGAATTAATTAGTATTGAAGTTAGCCTCAGACAGTTACGCGCAAATTCAAGTGGCCCGCCAAATACAACTAGCGTCAGTTGTTCTCATAGCATGCATGACAGCGCACGAGATAGCTCAGCTTTTGGCTCGGGTTTGATCCTTATGTCCAATTTTTCTATCGGTCTCTTATTCGGTTTTAGGAAACCAAATGAAGCCACGTTTGACAACACCGTCTCCGGAGGGGCCACTTGAATTTGTCCGCACAACTTGATTGGCTAACTTCAATGTTAATTAACACAGAAACGGCGCAACGTATCGATTTTTTTCTTAACAATTATTCAATTATTTCTCAGCACAACCCACCGTGCAACGCCCTTAAGAATTCATCAGACTGTTTCTGACCATCCTGTATTTTTAGAGACAAGACAGAGCTAACGTTCTCCGCATCGATCTTCGACATACACCAGCAGTCATCACATAGAGATTTAGATTACGTGGAATACAGAACGTCAGTCATATTTAACCGTTTGCGTAGCTGAATTTAGCAGCAGCCTGTTTCATAATATCGCCATCATGTTAGCGAACTCAGATTTAGCCGTGTACACGCTTATCCGCAGATACCGATTTTCAAACTACAAATAAACGGAATTAGCAATCTCAAATGCACTCTGAAACAGTGATCACTACATTCCAGAATTTGCTAACGGATTAGCATTAGAAAATACCATAAGATTCGGACTGATTTCTGTACATATATACAGATTGTCCCAAATAAAGTGTACACTGTTAATTCATGAAAAATTGACCAAGACACTGAAACATTACCTTCAATGAAGTGTGAGGACTTCGCTGCCTGGTCCATGACTTTGTACTTTTTGTACACAAACTATCTCTTGTAATGATTCAACGTGGTACACATCTCACACTGATGAGCGAAGCTCAAGAATTGATCGAATAGGTGTTTCGCAATCCATTTCTTTTGTAGATGAATTACATTTCCTTAAGCTTCTTTCAACGAATCTGTTTGCCAACTGTTTTTTTATAGTTACATACACAAGGTGGATCACGTAAGACGTAACATCCCTTTATTTCCTGAGCAGTTTCAGATACCGAAACGAGGTTTTCCGCAATTGGATCTATGCTGTAGGGCACATAATGTTTTGTGTCGATAACGCTCTGTACTCTGGCGTCAACCAAGATATTGAAACAAGTATGGCTTTTTTTGGTGGAACCTTATACTTTTCATAACTGCATTCAATAGCTCTTTAAAAAGACAATTACAGTGATTTAGCACTTTTTAATATTGTCTCCGAAACCTTTCGCAAATAATTCGTTAAATGTGCTAAAACTGGAAAGCAATGCGGCCAGAGTTTGCTGTTGTGGTGTAAACACTGCCAAGCAAAGCTCTCATGCCAGGATCCGTCGTTATACTGGTATTTAGCAAGAGAAGCCTATGCTACTAAGATAAAATGTCATTTCGTATACGACAGAGATACAGGGTCAGCTACGTTTTTTTGTATTTGCAACTATGTCAGATGAAATCTTCTGGCTCACCACCATTTCAAATTTCTGTACATGTCAGGGTTGTTGTGGAACAACTACAGTTTCGTCAGGCAGTTTTCCACTTAAATCCTCCCCGTTGCTGCTTACTTACCAAAGCCGAAACAGAAACATCGGTCGTTCATATTTCACAATGAAAAATAGCCCTATTCAGGGAGAGAAAGAAACTGTATTAACGTTCCTACAATTGAAAAAAGAATATCTGATCTGTTTTTTTTTCTGGAGACGCCTAAGAGCTTCTTGAAGGTCAAACACCTGTTGTCGGACAAACGTGTCTATAGATACTACTCGAAATTGTAATCAGACGGAATTTACTTTAAATAAACTTAATATTTTATTCAGAATGA
Source organism: Schistocerca americana (assembly GCF_021461395.2). NCBI lineage: Eukaryota > Metazoa > Arthropoda > Insecta > Orthoptera > Acrididae > Schistocerca > Schistocerca americana. The sequence continues at coordinate 883,894,127 of NC_060130.1, read as the reverse complement.
CTGACAGCATGTCACCCACAAAATTAATGCTTTTCGTAATGAATCACAGTTTTATAATCCATTAGGTCTACAACTTTACTTCCGCCGTTTTGCAACAGATGGCAGTGGTGGCAGGTCGCTAGTCGTGTCATATAATAAGCTTACACATCTATAAACATAACGCAATCAAATTATTAGTCAATTTGTGGTTACATCATAAAGTTATTCTCAATTGAATATGTCAACTTACGAGCCCATTTCTCGTCATTTGCGGGAAGTTTTAATTTTCTGCTTTAACATGAAGATGTCTGCTGCTGAGGCTCATAAAATCTTGGGTAATACCTATGGTGAGGCAACTACTGGTGAAAAGCTGTGCAGAGAATGGTTTCCACACTTCAAGAACGGTGGTTTAGACGTCAAAGACCGACCTGCCGGTGGAAAAGAGGTTTTTTAAGCTACTGAGGCCGACGGAAATGATCACAGGATATCGTTATCTAAAGCAATTGATGCGTTTGAGCCGACTACTGAAAGACAAACGGCCACAATGCAGCGATAGATATGGAAAGCTGATTTTGAAGCATGGCAGTGCTCGACACCATGTCGCAAAAGCCGTCAAAACATACTTGTAAACGTTGAAATGGGAAGTCCTACCCCACCCATCATATTGTACAAACATTTCCGTCTCTGACTACCATCTTTTACGATCAATGGCAATGGCCTGGCTGACTAGCACTTCCGGTCGAACGAACAACTGCAAAACTGGATCGACGCCCAGTTCTATCGCCGCGGGATTCATATGCTGCGCGAAAGATGGGAGAAAGTAAAGGCCAGCGATGGCCAAAACAGTGAAAGATGAAGTTTTTATAAGTTTTTCACAATAAAGCCTCGAACTTCGAGAAAAATTACGGAAGCAAATTTGTGGACCCAACATTTAAGTATGTGCTCAAATTCCTTACCATTGTTAGCGAGGCTCATTTGCAGTCGCCGTTCGAAAGATGAAAATACGTTGCGTGCTGTGGTGATTCGACATCGTATTTTATCTGGCGTATCTGGGGGTAGTGGGAGGGGCGGCTTCATGATAGACCCCATCTTTCAGTGCTCCCCATAGAAAGAAAGCAAGAGGAGTCAAATCAGGATTCCTGGCCGACCACTGTAATATAACATTACGTCCTAGCCAACGCTCAGGATACTTTTCATTCGGCGTTTGCGTTTTAGCACGGAAAGAGTGAGCTGGGCACCCATCATGTTGGAACCACGTAAATTGTCGCCTATCCAGTGCTGCCTCTTCTAGAAAAACATGCAAAATGCTCGTAATAAAGCGTGCATACTTATTTCCATTTAAGACCCCTGGGACGAAGTAAGGTCCCACAGTGGAAAATGGTTCAAATGGCTCTGAGCACTATGGGACTCAACTGCTGAGGTCATTAGTCCCCTAGAACTTAGAACTAGTTAAACCTAACTAACCTAAGGACATCACACACATCCATGCCCGAGGCAGGATTCGAACCTGCGACCGTAGCGGTCTCGCGGTTCCAGACTGCAGCGCCAGAACCGCGCGGCCACTTCGGCCGGCCCCACAGTGGAATTTCATATGTCGACACACCACACGTTTCGCTCCATCGTCGTTGGTGTTGTATCTGACGAAACCAGCGCGGATTTTCTGCTGCCCAGTAGTGCATTTTACGAAAATTTACGTGGTTCGTAAACATTGCTTCGTCGGTAAAGAACACACGTTGGAAAAACGTAGTGTCGTCTCCCAGACGAAGCGTAGCGAACCGACGAAATTCTATACGACGTTCGAAACCACGTCTGTGGCCTCCGTGATGGAGTGTCAAGCGTGGAATTTACTGTGTGTCGTCGCTAGATGCGTATGACACTCGTCTGGCTGCTCTCACATTCCTTGGCAATACGTCTCGTGCCATGATGCGTACTCATATGCGTCATAGGCAGAACACCTTCTTCATGTGCTGAGTCAGCTGCAGTCTTCGTCCTCGTCCTCTATTATACAATGATGTTGCCTGTTCGCGCTAGTGTGCACAACTGACAGTGACGATCATGATAGACTACCTTATACCGCCGTACCTTCTTGATGGAATTCCTTTGACACTCGCCGTATAAAAGGAGCATGTCTAACTTCTCCTCATGTCTGCATGTAAGGAATGTTGAAGCAGAAGTGACCTGCCGATAGACGATATAAATCCTTTTAGTTCTGCAGTTCAGTCAAGCAAACAGTCGAAAGACTTGATACAGTGACGTAGTCTGACATGAGCGTGTTTACAACAAAATACTTGATTCCGACCGACTGGCCTTTCAGTTTTAGTATATTTCTCGAATTCTTTTGCGAAGAGATTCAGCCTCGAAATTAACAACCATTATATCGTCGTACTCGTCTTTTCAAGCGCTTTCGGATGCCGCTAAAACAGTATATTACTCTATTTAAAAAATCATGCTTGCTTCAATATCTCGATCGATATGAGAGTTAAGACTCGTTATCACATAACAATAGTACATGTCCTTTAGCGCACTATCATTTGCCGGAAACCTTGTTTTGATATCTGGAACCATTCAAGGGGTGTTACGTCTTACGTGACTCATCCTGTATGTAGTCATACCCGATTAGGTCACTCGGCACGTTTATAAAAAAATATTTTACGCTTGTCAGTGTTTTCAGTGATTTATCGTGAATATTGTAGTCGAACAGTTGTACCCTCAAGTTTACATGGGTTCACTGTAACAATATTTTATTGTTGGTTAAAGCAAAGATTTAGAAATATGCAACCCAAATTGTTATTTTTTTTAAAAAAGAAACAATCTCCGAGTTTTACGAGAATGATGGAAAGTCCGCAGCTCGTGGTCGTGCGGTAACGTTCTCGCTTCCCACGCCCGGGTTCCCGGGTTCGATTCCCGGCGGGGTCAGGAATTTTCTCTGCCTCGTGATGACTGGGTGTTGTGTGATGTCCTTAGGTTAGTTAGGTTTAAGTAGTTCTAAGTTCTAGGGGACTGATGACCATAGATGTTAAGTCCCATAGTGCTCAGAGCCATTTGAACCAATGATGGAAAAGTGAAGTAGAACAGCGAACATAAGCTTAATTCATTTCATACAGAATATATCCACTGAAATAAAATAATGAGAAATACGTCCATAACTTATCATATGGGCGTCCTTTGTGGGTGAGTATAGACAGCAGCAGCGGACTGTAGTACTGTATGTTTACTGCGAGATGAAAGAGAGGGCCTGTCTGGCACAGAACAGAGCAGGGATCTGCCACACTATTGTGCTGAAAATTAGACCGGAAGTCCGTACCAGCAGTATGCGTTGCGCGTCGCGATATGTCGCCAGCCTACCACCCAGATGCAGGAGCGGTTGGCGCTCGCTGCTACAAATAGAACCCGCTGCTCTGTCATGTCTGCGTATTTTTTTAGGTTTCCGCACGAACTCTCTGTATATCATCACATATTGGGGACGAAATACCATTTTTCAGCAGGCGATCAGTCTCACTTTGAGTCATAGCTCGTGACACGTGGTGGCTTAATAAGTGATTTGTGTGTCTCATGATAACACAAATCGCTATTGTTCTAGCAGTAATTATTTCGCTGCGGACTATTTTTCATCTTATTAGGCGACCTGACAAGTACTAGTAGAACAAGCGGAATTTCTGTAGTCATCATTCATAAAAATTGCACTGTTCTACCAGAAACCAACGGACGAATCAATAAAAGTGAGTAATTACTACATTATCTGTGACCCAGTGAGCTTTATAATTTCACTCCGCACTATTAAATTTCAGAAACGAAGAAGACATGTGTACATGGCATTCTCGAAGGTATCGTCTCATAAACCTAGACCTTCGCCATCTCTTCTACGTGATCACATGTATCTTCATTCTAAGTGGCAGCATTAGTTCGATAATGTAATTCCGCGAAATGATGGTAGCCAGATAGTCTAACCTTCCTCAGTTAGGTGAGTATATTTACGAAAATATTCCAAGAAGGGCAGCCCGTTTCGTGTTATCGCGCAATAGGAGTGAGAATGTCACTGATATGATACGCGAGTTGGGGTGGCAGTCACTGAAACAAAGCGGTTTTCTTTGCGGCGAGATCTATTTACGAAATTTCAGTCACCAACTTTCTCTTCCGAATGCAAAAATATTTTGTTGACACCCACCTACGTAGGGAGAAATGATCACCATAATAAAATAATAGAAATCAGAGCTCGAACGGAAAGATTTCGGTGTTCCTTTTTCCCATGGGCCATTCGAGAGTGGAATGGTAGAGAAGTAGTATGAAAATGGTTCGATGAACCCTCTGCCACGCACTTAAGTGTGAACTGCAGAGTTATCATGTAGATGTATGTGTGGGCTTCATTGTTAGTCCGACGATATCTGTTTTTGTCTCCCATTGTTACGCTGCCTCTTTGCATGCATTCTTGGTATCGGCCACAGATACTCCATAACTTTTTCTATCCCCATTTATTAGTACTTTCCTCTCTTATCATAACGACGTTCATGTTCAGCATATTTATGCACTATTTATCAATTACTTTTCATCAGTGGTTAGCATCTCAGGACCATAATTTATATAAATTACAAAAGGCGTAGCCATCTGTTGAATTATTCGGCCGCAAAAGTGCTACTTCCTTAAATCATCAGCTGAACTGCAGAATCTGATGCTAGAGCTGTTTTAAAACTACATGAAGAATTCCTATCTGAATTTCTGAGAGAAAAAGCAATAACTTAGGGCACCTATTCTAAACGATAGAAATAAAACCTTGATAGCACTCTAACAACGACCTGAAAGGAGCAAGCCCACATATACATGATATCAGTAATAACATTTTGATATATTCTCAAGATGTGTTCAGAGCACTCCTTTTACCCTGCTGACCCCGCTACGTGTCATAGCATGTGGCCTCGAGGAAACACGGAAAATGGGGAGCACCCTAATCCATGACACCTCAAATACCGCCCACTACTCACAGAGACCTTTCAGAGGTGAAACCGAAGCACGTTCTGCACAACTCGCTCCATAGCATAGCGGAAGTGTTCAATACATGCTGTCACGTGACATGGCGAGCTACATAGTATCCTTGAGTATTTCTCATTCGTGAGAGACAATTATGAGGTTAGACGAAGGAGATGCTTAATAAACTCCAATGGCAGGCAGTACAAGATATGCATTTCCACTACGGAACGTTTTGAAGTAGAAATTCCAGTAAGATTAAGGCAACGTATCATTTTCATTACAACGAAAAACCCAAAGAAATAAATGCTCATAATGAGGCATATCGACGGTCACTTCACGCTGCGTTCGCAACTGGCTTGTACAATACTGATATAAAAGGCAGATGTCCACGGGCTCTACCTGAAACTATTCTCGAACAGTTCAGAGGCGAGGACCTGGAGCGTTCCCTTGCTGAAGATACAGAGAAGCTGTGCGATGCTGCAAGAGAATAAACGGGGACACGTTATTGGTCAGTAGGTTTCTGTATCGTTCGCAGGTGAAAAATAATGACACACGCGTCATGAACATCATACACTGAAGAGTTAAAGACGCTGATACACCTGCCTAATATCGTGTAGAGTCCCCGTGAGCACGCAGAAGTGTCGCAACATGACGTGGCATGGACTCGACTAATGTCTGAAGTAATGCTGGAGGGAACTGATACGATGAATCCTGCAGGGTTGTCCATAATTCCGTTAGAGTACGAGGGGGTGCAGATCTCTTCTGAACAGCTCAATGCAAACCATCCCAGATATATTCAATATTGGTCACGTCTGCGGAGTCTGGTGGTCAGCGGAAGTGTTTAAACTCAGAAGAGTGTTCCTGGAGACACTCTGTAACAATTCTGGAAGTGTGAGGTGTCGCAGTGTCCTGCTGGAATTCTCCAAGTCCGTTGGAATACACAATGGACATGAATGGATGCAGGTGATCAGACAGGATGCTTGCGTACATGTCACCTGTCAGAATCGTATCTAGGCGTATCAGGGATCCCATATCACTCCAACTGCACACCCCCACACCATTACAGAGCCTCCACCAGCCTGAATAGTCCCCTGCTCACATGCAGGGTTCATGGATTCATGAGGTTGTCTCCATACCCGTACACGTCCATCTGCACGATACAGTTTGAAACGAGACTCGTCCGACCAGGCAACATGTTTCCTGTTGTGACTTAGCAAGACAGCCAAGTCACAACGAGAGGAAACCGAAAGGCACGCGTTAAGCTCACGCAGATTGGCGTGAGGTCTGGAATAGTTAAAAGGAAATGAGAACTTAGAAAATGGACGCAGTTGCTGTAATACTTAACTTTAATCCACATTTGTAGAACATCGCTCTTGATGATACATTAATAGAATCTCAATACCAATTGAATACGGCGCCTTGCTAGGTCGTAGCAAATGTAGCAGAAGGCTATGCTAACTATCGTCTCGGCAAATGAGAGCGTAGTTGTCAGTGAACTGTAGCTAGCTACGTCGGCTGTACAACTGGGGCGAGTGCCACTACGTCTCTCTAGACCTGCCGTGTGGTGGCGCTCGGTCTGCGATCACTGACAGTGGCGACACGCGGGTCCGGCGTATACTAATGGACCGCGGCCGATTTAAAGGCTACCACCTAGCAAGTGTGGTGTCTGGCGGTAACACCACATTTCCAGTCATCAACAGTCCAGTGCCGGTGTTGACGGGCCCAGGAGAGGCGTAAACCTTTGTGTCGTAGAGTCATCAAGGGTTCACGAGTGGGCCTTCGGCTCCGAAAGGCAGAAGTAAAGCTGTGAGGGCGGGGCGTGAGTCTTGCTCGGGTAGCTCAGTGGTAGAGCACTCGCCCGCGAAAGGCAAAGGTCCCGAGTTCGAGTCTCGGTCCGGCACACAGTTTTCATCAGCCAGGAAGTTTCAAAAATATGAAGCACTCTGAAGATATAGTTGGATGTCAATCTAATATCGTAAATCTCGTAGACGTACACAAAACCGGTGGGTTTGTAAGTAAATAGAGTTCCAATTCCTGTGACAGTTAGTACGGCCACTAGAGTGCATTAGTTAGTGTTGATTCGTTACCACGTCTGGTATGGTATATAAGAGGTGTGAACACCACCAGATGTTGAGTGATTGCTCTAAAGGATTCAGAGATGCCGCGTACTCGAGTGAGGCAGAGTTATCAGCACTTCACAGAGTGTGAAAGTGGCCTCATTGCTGATCTCCATCGACCAACAGGTCGAATCGAGTAATATCCAGACTGTAACAATGGCCCGATGTTGGACTGCATGAGAACATGAGAGTAGGCATACTCGTCAAGGTTCCAGTCGACCATGACTAACAACCGCTATTGAGGATCGCCGTACTGTGCACCAGGCACATTGTAACCCGTTCGCATCTGCGCCTGCCGTCTGAGAACATCTAATGGACTTCCTGAAGCATTCTGTGTCATTCTGCACCACTGGTCGGAGATTAGCAGCAGCACTGGTCGAATGATATTTTTCTCACATTGGTTGGTTGGTTGTTTCGGGGAAGGAGACCAGACAGCGAGGTCATTGGTCTCATCGGATTAGGGAAGGACGGGGAAGGAAGTCGGCCGTGCCCTTTGAAATGAACCATCCCGGCATTTGCCTGGAGCGATTTAGGGAAATCACGGAAAACCTAAATCAGGATGGCCGGACGCGGGATTGAACCGTCGTCCTCCCGAATTTCTCACATTGTTTCCAACTTCTGGCCAAGTTCACATCCCAAGAGTGAAACATGGAGAGGATTCGATAATGATTTGGGCAGCCATACCGTCGTATTCCATGGGTCACACTGTTACTCTGCTAGGGTGCATTACTGCCAAGGATTATATGACCATTTTGGCTGATAAGATCCATCCGATGCTACTGATGATGCTGTGTTCCAAGACAGCAGGGCCTTTGTTCACACAGCTCGCTTCGTCCGGAATTGTTTTTGTAAGCACGAGGAAGAATTGTCGCATCTTCCCTGGCCACCACTGTCACTATATTCCAGTATTATTGAGCCTTTGTGGTCTACTTTGCAGAGAAGACTGCGTGATCGCTATCCTCCTCCTTCATCGTTACCTGGACTCGCCAGTATGTTGCAGGAAGAATGATAGAGGATTCCCTTGAACACCATACAGAACCTGCATTTATCTATTGCAAATCGACTGTAAGCTGTTTCGAATGCCAACTGTTTTCCGACACCGTACTGGGCATGTAAATGTGTTGTGCTTTTGGTGTTTCCATATTTTTGTACAACCAATATAGATTTCTGTGAGAGCTGTTGACGAGTCGTCCATGAATACTCTGAAAAAGCAAACCGGAAGAAACTACGTACAATTTAGTCGTAACTATTTAAATATAGTTCTTGACAACGACATATTGCTATAGCGAGGAACAGGGATTTTAGCAGCCCTTGGTATCAGTAGCTAATTAGTCTAAGGGGAACGTGAGTTGGCGCCATCGCGATAGACACTTTCAAGAGAGATCGAAATCCTGTGCTAGACACAGAAACTTCGCATATGCAGTGAAGAGTCCCGGAGAGGAATTGACTAAGCATTTCCAAAACGGGGAAACTAGATTATCCCGCTCCCATCTAGTCCTTCATGAATAAGGGACAGTTCTGTTTGCAAAACGCGTCATCCAGTGCTTATAATTTTGGGGCGTTAGACACTAAAGCGAAATGAAACTAGTATAGGCATGCGTATTCAAATACGGACATATGTAAACAGTCAGAACACAGCGCTGCGCTTGGCAACGCCTATATAAGACAAGTGTCTGGCGCAGTTGTCAGATCGGTTACTGCTGCTGCAAAGTCAGGTTTTCAGGATGAAAGTGAGTTTGAACGTGGTGTTACAGCTGACGTACAAGCGATGGGACACAGTATCTCCGAGGTAGCGATGAAGTAGGGATTTTCCCGTACGACCATTTCCCGAGGGTACCGTGAATATCAGAAAGCCGGTAAAACATCAAATCTCCGACATCGCTGTGGCTGGAAAAAGATCCTTCAGGTACACGACCAACGACGACTGAAGAGAATCGTTCAACGTAACAGAAGTGCAATCCTTCCGCAAATTGCTGCAGATTTCAATGCTGGACCATCGACATGTGTCAATGTGCGAACCATTCAAAGAAACATCATCGACATGGGCTTTCGGAGCCGAAGGCCCACTCGTGTATCCTTGATGATTGCACGACACAAAACTTTACGCCTCGCCTGGACCCATCAACCTCCGATATTGGACTATTGACGACTGGAAACCTGTTGCCTGGTCGGACGAATAACTTTTCAAATCGCATCGAGCGGATGGATGTGTTCGGGTATGGAGGCAACCTCACGAATCCATGAACCCTGGATGTTAGCAGGGGACTATTCAAATTGGTGGAGGCTCTGTAATGATGCGGGGCGTGTGTATTTGAAGTGTTATGGGACTCCAGATACGTCTAGACACGACTCTGACAGGTGGCACGTAGCTAAGCATCCTGTCTGATCACCTGCATCCATTCGTGTCCATTGTGCATACCGACGGACTTGGGCAATTCTAGCAGGTTCAAATGGTTCAAATGGCTCTGAGCACTATGGGACTCAACTGCTGTGGTCATAAGTCCCCTAGAACTTAGAACTACTTAAACCTAACTAACCTAAGGACAGCACACAACACCCAGCCATCACGAGGCAGAGAAAATCCCTGACCCCGCCGGGAATCGAAACCGGGAACCCGGGCGTGGGAAGCGAGAACGCTACCGCACGACCACGAGATGCGGGCAATTCTAGCAGGACAATACGACACCCCACACTCCCAGAATTGCTACAGAATGGTTCCAGGAACACTCTTCTGAGTTTAAACACTTCCGCTGTCTACCAAACTCCCCAGACGTGAGCATTATTGGGCATATTTCGAATGTCTTGCAACGTGCTGTTCAGACCAGATCTCCGCCCCCTCGTACTCTTACGAATTTATGGACAGCTCTGCTGGATTCATGGTGTCAGTTCCCTTCAGCACTACTTCAGACATTTGTCGAGTACATCCACATCATGTTGCGGCACATCCGCTGGCCCGCTGGGGTCCTACACGATGTTAGTCACGTGCACCCTTTTCTTTGGCTCTTCAGTTTACAAAGCCAAGCAAGAAGTTCGTTTGTTTATTTTAGTGCGGTGTAGACAAGAAGGCCTGTTCTGTAAGACTTCGTTATATCTGTCAATTATTCTGTTACTCTCACCAGCTCTAAGCTATTCCGTATCTACACTCCTGGAAATTGAAATAAGAACACCGTGAATTCATTGTCCCAGGAAGGGGAAACTTTATTGACACATTCCTGGGGTCAGATACATCACATGATCACACTGACAGAACCACAACACATAGACACAGGCAACAGAGCATGCACAATGTCGGCACTAGTACAGTGTATATCCACCTTTCGCAGCAATGCAGGCTGCTATTCTCCCATGGAGACGATCGTAGAGATGCTGGATGTAGTCCTGTGGAACGGCTTGCCATGCCATTTCCACCTGGCGCCTCAGTTGGACCAGCGTTCGTGCTGGACGTGCAGACCGCGTGAGACGACGCTTCATCCAGTCCCAAACATGCTCAATGGGGGACAGATACGGAGATCTTGCTGGCCAGGGTAGTTGCCTTACACCTTCTAGAGCACGTTGGGTGGCACGGGATACATGCGGACGTGCATTGTCCTGTTGGAACAGCAAGTTCCCTTGCCGGTCTAGGAATGGTAGAACGATGGGTTCGATGACGGTTTGGATGTACCGTGCACTATTCAGTGTCCCCTCGACGATCACCAGTGGTGTACAGCCAGTGTAGGAAATCGCTCCCCACACCGTGATGCCGGGTGTTGGCCCTGTGTGCCTCGGTCGTATGCAGTCCTGATTGTGGCGCTCACCTGCACGCCGCCAAACACGCATGCGACCATCATTGGCACCAAGGCAGAAGCGACTCTCATCGCTGAAGACGACACGTCTCCATTCGTCCCTCCATTCACGCCTGTCGCAACACCACTGGAGGCGGGCTGCACGATGTTGGGGCGTGAGCGGAAGACGGCCTAACGGTGTGCGGGACCGTAGCCCAGCTTCATGGAGACGGTTGCGAATGGTCCTCGCCGATACCCCAGGAGCAACAGTGTCCCTAATTTGCTGGGAAGTGGCGGTGCGGTCCCCTACGGCACTGCGTAGGATCCTACGGTCTTGGCGTGCATCCGTGCGTCGCTGCGGTCCGGTCCCAGGTCGACGGGCACGTGCACCTTCCGCCGACCACTGGCGACAACATCGATGTACTGTGGAGACCTCACGCCCCACGTGTTGAGCAATTCGGCGGTACGTCCACCCGGCCTCCCGCATGCCCACTATACGCCCTCGCTCAAAGTCCGTTAACTGCACATACGGTTCACGTCCACGCTGTCGCGGCATGCTACCAGTGTTAAAGACTGCGATGGAGCTCCGTATGCCACGGCAAACTGGCTGACACTGACGGCGGCGGTGCACAAATGCTGCGCAGCTAGCGCCATTCGACGGCCAACACCGCGGTTCCTGGTGTGTCCGCTGTGCCGTGCGTGTGATCATTGCTTGTACAGCCCTCTCGCAGTGTCCGGAGCAAGTATGGTGGGTCTGACACACCGGTGTCAATGTGTTCTTTTTTCCATTTCCAGGAGTGTATATTCCTTTCGTGATCATAGCAGACGGCATAATGACAAATCCTTAACTTACAAGAAGACTGTTATCCTCGAGGTATTTTTTCAGCAAGAAGAATTTTACTTTTTCAAATATTTAGTTTACAAAAAAATCCGTCAGTTTCATCAGTCATGGGAAAAACTTCAAAAGATGGAAATTTCTTTAGTTTTGGCTGACGTTGAAGAAGACAATCTTGTCGAGTTTAAAGCGAAGCTGAAGAGAAAGCAGGAGCCCCTAACCTCTTCCACTCCCTCCCTCACACCCATCCCATCCGCCAAAAACAGAGCTCATTCGGTAAGAGCATTGGTGAGGACGCAAGGTTCAGGGTTCGATTTTCGGTCAATCACACAGAGTTAATCTGGCAGTATGTTTCTAGACAGAGCACAGCGAAATATTCATTGTGGACGGAGTATTAACTTGTCACAATGGTTTCATACAGTTATTATCTTTAACTGCCCGAGGGAGTTCATGTAGGTAACGCAGACATTTTCAAATTCTTGTACAAAGAAGAGCTGCAAAGCGTCGGGATTAGACGTGGCCCTTCTTGCGCTGAAATTTTCACCTCCCGCGGCCACGTAGTGTGAGACGGCGCGTCACGAAGCAGCGGCACGCTAGATTAATCAACAGCCCTCGTATCACATGCACAGCCGCGGCGCCGGCAGTAAACGCTGCACCTTGTTAGCTCGACTAATGTGTGCGCACGGCCGGTTTAATGAACAGCTTTCTGGACGTCACAGTGACCTGTGAATGCAGCTAATTACATCGTCTTGCTGGCGCTACGAAAGAAACGCCGTCCAGTAGCCCTTAAAGCCAAATATACTTACAGCAGCAATAACTACAAAGTATGTGCTATTAAAGATACGCATCCCCGTCCGGGACGTATCCCTAGCATTTGTACGAGGTACAGTTTCTTTTTCTTTCTTTCTTTCTTTCTTTCTTTTTTATTATTATTTTTTTAAATCTATATACGAACTTCTCTCAGCAGTCTTGGATGTTGCTTCCTGAGTTCAAAAATGTTCAAATGTGTGTGAAATCTTATGGGACTTAACTGCTAAGGTCATCAGTCCCTAAGCTTACACGCTACTTAACCTAAATTATCCTAAGGACAAACACACACACCCATGTCCGAGGGAGGACTTGAACCTCCGCCGAGACCAGCCGCACAGCCCATGACTGCAGCGTCTGAGACCGCTCGGCTAATCCCGCGCGGTCCTGAGTTCCTGACGTGTTTTGGGGGTTACGTATGTCACTCGATAAAAACGGAACCCTTACAGGTTTACTTTGTTGTTTGTCTGTCAGTCCGACTGTTAAGAGCTCATTTTCCCTCATGAAGAGGTAGACGTATCAATTTGAAATTTATGTCACATACTAAATAAAGTAAATGGTCCTTTGGCGATGCCAAACAATTAAGCTTCTACGCCTATGAAATCAAAAGATAGGCCGCCTATATCACATATTTTGATACTCGCAAACTTACCAAAATCTATAGCGTACTCCCATTGACCTAAAATCATGAAATTTGGAAGGAAGCAAGGTTCCACGATACAAATGAAGGAAAAATCCGAAATATGTTAGTTTATAATTTTAAATTATTTATTTATTTATTTATTTATTTTTTGCCGGCCGGAGTGGCCGAGCGGTTCTAGGCGCTACAGTCTGGCACCGCGCGACCACTACGGTCGCAGGTTCGAATCCTGCCTCGGGCATGGGTGTGTGTATTGTCCTTAGGTTAGTTAGCTTTAAGCAGTTCTAAGTTCTAGGGGACTAATGACCACAGCAGTCCCACAGTGTTCAGAGCCATTTTTTTAAATTTTTTTGTCATTTGTTTTCGGACTGTCTGGCCGTCCGTCTGTTAGGTACAGTATTTCATAGCCTCCGCAAACGTCACCGTTTCACCAGCTAATATCTATGCGCCTCTCAGTTGCTGAATAATTCTTTCTTTCATAATTCGTGAACAGAAAAAGTTTTTTGTCCCGTGTACATTTTTTATCCGCCTATATAGATTTGAATACACCCCGAGTAAATTCTTACAGATACTTTTTGGTTTCCATAAATCGCTTAAGGCAAATGCGGAGATAGTTCCTTTAAAGAAGAAATGACTTCTTTTTCCATCCCGTGCCAATCCCAGCTGATGCTCTGTCTCAGATTACCTCCTCGTCTGCCGATATTGCGCACACACACACACACACACACACACACACACACACACACACACACACACAGAGAGAGAGAGAGAGAGAGAGAGAGAGACAGAGAGAGAGAGAGAGAGATAAACAAAAGCTTTGCATCACACCTTTATTTCGAAATACATGTAAAGGAAAACAAATAGGCTTTTAGGCATGCCTATATGTTCATTTCCGATGTGTCCAACTCTATAAGTCAAAAAACAAACATATGTTTAACGTCAATATCGTCTGTTTCCCATAAGGGGTGCGCGAGGGGGGGGGGGGGGGGGGGGAGGTTCACAGCACTCCTGGGCAACGTCAATACGTGGTGGAACGTCTCCTTTCTCGGATGCAGGCTTCAATCCGTCATGGGACACCATCGATGAAATCGTCAAGCCAGCCCTGGTCCAAATTTTCCCACTGTTCAATGGCAATTCTATGTAGGTGGCACAGGCTTACGGGGTCGTCGTCGACGTCCAAGAACAGTTCGTTTCAATCGAATCCACACGTGTTCGATTGGGTTAATGGTCGGGAATCAGGCAGCCCACTCCATTCTAGTGATCTTAGAATGGTGAAGAAACGTGTTCACGACAACAGCACGATAAGAAAGTGAGTATCATTCATCAAGATGAAATTGTCACCAAAATATTGGCGATACGGTCGCACTATTGGTTGCAGAATCTCGTCGCTCTACCGTCGAGAAATGAGATTGCCCTCAATAGCAGTGAGAGGTTTGCGGTGGCCCCATCTAGTGCCATCCCATAACGCAACTCCATCAGTACCTTGTTGCACGTGTGGGACGTATCGTTGGAGCCATTCGATATTACCGGTTTGAATCCAAACTCATTGTCTGCGATTGTGGAGGTACAAGTAGATTCGAGTTTCGTCCGTAAACAACATCCGACGTCAATCCTGGAGCATTAGTTCTGCATGATTTCTTCCCCATCTGAAATGGAAAACATGGTGTTGTCGTGTACGACATGATACTCGCTTTGTTCGTATGGAATTAAGATTCGCGTCATGCAATCTTCTCCTTAACAGTTTGATGCAATACATAACGTCCTGTATCCTCTTCTAAGATCTAATTCAGTACTAGAGCACGCAGCCCTCGGTTCCTTCGACTCAGAAGTCGTAGATGCCGATGATCCTATGCATCTGTCGAACATGGGCAACCTGTGCCGTGTAGTCCTAAACACTACCTGTCAATTGGAACCGATTACATGTCCGCACCACATCAATTTGACTAGGGTGCACACGTCGAGCAACTGCCCTGGTTAACCAGCCTTCGCGCGTGACGTGATGATACGGACCCAGCCATTGGTCGTGAGTGTGCTTCGTGGCATGGTGGATGCGCGCTCTACTGGTCCACAGACGTGTCTAATGCGTCCGTGCTAGTGCTTTAAGTTCGACTGAAATGCTGTAGTCCATTAGTGTGAGGTGTTGTGCCGGAGGTAACCCTCGTGGTAACTGAGTGTATGTTCATAAACAACGTCGGCGGCGACCTTCCCATCGGTACAGAATCAGTTGCAATAGCAACACACCAGCACGACATGTCAGGATGATGTAACACTTTTGTTGATGTGTGTCTTACTAGAATGTTTTAGCTGGTTCAGTGACAGCTAAAGAAGAGGAGGAGTATTACATTTTGTTTCATTTCACGAATGTCTCAAGCGTTCGTAACGTCTTTGAATAAATCGCTGTCTTCTATGTGTACTTCCTAACTCGTCGATCTGGGAGAACATTTCGCACATTTCACTAGTGAGCAGATAGTATCTGTTTGCTTTTGAAAAATAAAACTTGTTTGCCATGTATCCTTTTTTTTAACACTATGGGACTTAACATCTGAGGTCAACAGTCCCCTATACTTAGAACTACTTAAACCTAACTAAATTAAGGACATCACACACATCCATTCCCGAGGCAGGATTCGAACCTGCGATCGCAGCAGCAGCGCAGTTCCGGACTGAAGCGCCTAGAGCCGCTCGGCCACAGCGGCCGGTGCCATTTATCTCTTGAAGCGTAGAAGAATTCATTTTGCCACCAAGAGAAGAATGTTTATAGGCACAAAAAGCGAAGTTCCATAGCACATTTGCAGAGTCTGGCACTTCAGTTAGTCCAGAAGTGCTAGATATTTTTTAGATGCGTTGTGGTTGGCCGTGGATACGCAGTATGTACGTGCAAGTATTGAAGTGCGGTACAAAGTCAAAAGAATGACAGAGTTGTTCTCCACCTCTCTCTTGTCACTGATATAAATGCTCAAGCCTGGGGCACCTTGCTGTTATTCAGTTTCTAGGGAAAGAGAAATCTTCGTGATTAAAGCACATAAGTTGTCTATAGAAACTTTTCCATTGGACAATGATATTGCGGTGCATCACATTATATGGTATTCTATGTGCAAGCCTCATTGGGCCCTGAGCTTCGTATTACATATCAGGATAATCTTGCATCATATTTGTACATTATGAGTGTCGTAACTGATTTTACTGCAAGTTTAGATAAACGCTGCTGTCTTCTCCCCTCATATCCTACTCCCAGTTTTCTCACGCACCTAATCCCGGTCAATAGAGAGTGTCTCCAATCTCTTGGCTGAAATGGAAACAGGTGACAGTGGGTCCAAAACCGATTACATTGAGACAGTTAACGAATTATCGGAAACGAATATTTATTGTGTTAAGGACATACACATCGTACAACGCATAATAACAACGTAGCTCGTAGCAATTGTTCAAAGTGACGACCACCAGTGTCAAGGCATGTAACACAACGGCGAACGCAGTTCCGCCGCACTGCCGCAAAGATTCAGGGCGTCTGTTGTACTCTGGAACAGACAGTGGGAGGTAAACAGCTTACACCTCTGACCGCGAAACAGATATACTGTACACAAATTAGCTCATAGCATGTGTATCCTGTGATGACCGCATGCATCGCTCCAGCACATTACCAGTGTCAACACAAACCCCTATCCCTGGTGTCAATTGTCCATTGCATCAGACAGCTGACGATGTGTCCATGGTGAAACGTGTTACTGTGCAGAGTGAATAACGCGTAGTCAAAGATGGAACGTTACTCGTCACCCAGATTAGCAGATATGCATTTAAAGTATGGTGCAGCAGGTTACCTCCCTGTAAAACAGCACGAATGTACAGAGAACGCTTTCCCAACTGGTGTCATCCTAATTGGAAGAAGTCCACAACCGTGAATACCAATACGAAAGACGAGTCGTTCGCGCCACAGAGAGCCGGTCAAGGTTCCCGCCAGAGACATGTATGAACACCAACATTGAGGAGATGGTATTGGATCGTGTGGCCGACGACCCAGCAATAATTTCCTGTCAACTTGCTCGTGAAACGCACACAGCAAAGGATACAGTGTGGAGAGTACTGGTGCAACACGTATTACACCCCTGTAATAAAGAATGTGTACAAGACTGGGACCAACGGATTTTGAGACCCGCGTGTACTTCTTTCAATGGCTTATCCACCGCAATGCCGTAGTGCCGAACTTCACACACTTTGTATTGTTCACGAATGAGGCCTCATTCACCCTTGATGGTAGTTTCAGACAGACACAACAGTCATGTCTGAAGTGAGGACAATCCCCACTTCATCCACATCGGTGGCCACCAGCAGAGATTCTCTGTCAACTTACGGGCGGGCATTGTCCAAGATCACCTAATGGAACCTCATTTGCTGCTCCCTGTTTGACTGGTCCACGTTACCTGGTGTTCCTGCGAGATGTGCAGGCATAGTTCTCGGGAACTGTACCCGTTGTTGTACGCGAAAGGATGTGTTTCCAACGCGACGGTGCACCAGCTCACTTTGATGTTAAAGCCTGAGAGCAATTGAACAACATGTACGTTCATCGTTGGATTGGGAGGGGAGGTTCTGTCCCACGGCCAGCGCGATCACTGCATCTCACACTATTGGACATTTTGCACCGGCGTTGCGTCAAGACGTTGGTGTAAGAAACGACATAAGACCTGCCTGCTAGGGTCTAAGCTGCCTGTCTACTGGTCCGAGAGACACCAGGCCGGCCGCTGTGACCGAACACTTCTAGGCGCTTCAGTCCGGAACCACGCTGCTGCTACGGTCGCAGGTTCGAATCCTGCCTCGTACATGGTTGTGTGTCATGTCCTTAGGTTAGTTAGGTTTAAGTAGTTCTAAGTCTAGGGGACTGATGACCTCAGATGTTAAGTCCAATAGTGCTTAGAGCCATTTGAACAATTTTGACAGACACCAGAGATTTCTGAGAGAGTGCGGCAGAATTTCATGCGCCGTTGCAATGCGTGCATTGAGATTAGCGGTCGTCACTTTGAACAGCTACTATGAGCTATGTTGTTGTTATACGGTGTATGCTGTGCATGTCCAAAATGACATTTAATATCTATTTCCGACCATTGAGTCTCTATCTCAATATAATCTGTTAAGGACCCACTATCACCTGTTTGACACAAAAGGTTTGACACACCCTGTATAAATAAGCGGTTGTACCCTAGGGCTCATCGGATACACTGATCGCAAATGATAGATATTGTATGGAGCATCTTTCTAGTGTGAACTGCATAGGTTTCATTACTCTTAGCAGCAACGCAGTGTTTATGTACAGATTTAGGCAGGCAAATCGAGGTTAGTTTCGCATGTACCAACACATTTGACAGAACTAAAACTCCAGTTTCATTGTTTACTTCTATGAGAGAAGAGAATTAAGATTGGGATGATTAGTAAAGAGAATCAATAAATAATGTTATTGTAAAACTGACTGGAAACTGCTGAGACACCCAAAATAAAAAGTTGTTTGGTATCCTATTTTCTGCAATAAATACGTAAATATTCGTTTAGGAATTAAGCAACTTTTTCTTGCTGCAGTGTTGCTACTTAACTTTGCAAACTCATTCCTCATTTTACACACAGGTCATCGTCAACAGATTTTTCTTGAGTAGTACACATACACTACCTAATCAAAAGTATAGACATACCCATATGTAATGCGAAATCGACCACTAGATAACACGAGAGACCGACTCTCCAGTATAAAAGGAGACAGAAAGTATTGTGTTGTCACCAGAAAGGCAGTAACAGTAGAATGGGTCGGACATGGGAGCTCAGTGACTTCGAACATGGACTAGTCAGTGGATGTCGCCTGGGTAACAAGTCCATCACTGATATTTCAACTCTTCTGAAGCTGCCCAAGTAGACTGTTGGTATGATGTAACGTGGAGACGTGAAGGAACAACTAGGGTTAAACCAAGAGAAGGATGACATATACTGAAGGATTGGGACCTTCGGATTTGCGGAGGGTGGTAGTCAGTGGAAAGAATCACTCGTGAGTTTTTCAAAGTGCTACCAGTAATTCAGCTAGCGGTGGTACAGTGGTCGAGCAGCTCCTCAAAAGCCACACATTTCAGTAGTCAGTGCTAAGCGACGCTTGAGGTGGTGCAAAGAACAACCCCATTAAACAGTACATGGCTGGAACTGAGTGATTTGGAGTGGTGAATCACGCTAAGCCCTACGGTAATCCGATAGAAGGCTTTGTGCTTTGCGAATGCCTGGGGAATCTTAACCTGCATTCACATGTAGTGCGAACAGCGTTGCGTGGAGGAGATGGTGTTACGGTATGAGAGTGTTTTTCGTGGTTGGGGTATGGTCCTTTTATTGACTCAGGAAAAGCTAAATGCTGAAGCTATGAACACATTACATAGTACTATGTACTTCGTACAGCAGATGAACAGTTTTGTGACGATTATGGTTTGTACCAGCTTCACAATGCACCCTGTCAAAACAGTACGTATGAGGCAGTGTTTTGTGGACAGTAACATTACTAAAATGGACTGTCCTGTCTAGAGTCCAAGACTGAACCCAATGGAACATCTTTGGGATGAGTTACAACACTGACTTAGCTCCAGACCCCAGCACCAAACATCATCACTCTCTCTGGTTTCGGCTCTTGAGGAAGAATGGGCTGCCCGCCCACAGACATTCAGATACCTCACTGAAACTGTCCTCAGCAGAATTCAAGCCGTCATAAAGGCAGAGTGTGGCTATGCCTCATATTAACGTCCGCTAATAAGTATTCGCATTCTATGAATCAGATAGTGTAGAAATTATTTATTTAAAACATTTCGTGTCCTCCTTCCGCCGTTTAAAGTGCTGTCGATTACGATCTCGGCTTCACCCCCAGTCCGGTGTCTATGGAGGTTCCCGCAGCAATGAAGGGAACTTGTACGCTAGGGGGAGGGGGAGGGGGGGGGGAGACGAGTGATGAAGCCGTGCGGGAAATCGGGGCTGCGGCGCGCTTTGCTGTGAGATGAGAGCGGCGCCCAGTGGCACCGACTCCACTCGTATTGACCGCGGCGATCGCCGACGCCGCCAATTTGCTGACCTCCGGCTCCAGCCGCGCGCATGCGCACATCGCGCCTCAATTTTAAGTTCCGCCTCGCGAACGCAGAGTCTCATTATTGGCAGCAACTTTTCGCCGCAAGTGCCGATGTACTGCGAGCGTACCACTCACACCAAACCACCGCAGAAAAAATTTAAACATTTACGCTATATTTAACAATAACACATTCGTAGTTGTGATGATTTATAAGAATACATCAATTACGAGCATTTGTTCACAGATCCGCGCATATATTTGGAGTTATCACTAGACATCCGGTAAAGTAAATTGAATTGGAAGCATTTAGAAAATCCGAAATTTCGGAGATACCACGGATAAAATACAGGGAGAGGAAGGTACCTTCAACCTGTACAGAAACCAGACCTCAGTTACAAAGGCTGAAAGACGTGAAAGGGGAGCAGCAGTTGAGATGGGAGTGAAACACGGATGTAGACTCTTCCAATGTTACTCAGTTTTTACATACAGAAAGTTGTGAAGGAAATAATGGACAAATTTTGAAAGGGATTTTAAAGTTCAGGGAGAAGAAATAATAAATTCGAGGTACACCGATGTCATTCAGCCATAGATGGCAAAGGACTTGGACGAGCAGTTGAATGGAATTGATAATGTCTTTAACCGATGCAACACGATGAATACCAACAAAAGTAAAACAAGGGTAATGCATTGCAGTAGTTTCACATTAAGCGATGCTGAGGAAACAAGATTAGGAAATGAGACACTTAAATTAGCGGATGAGTTTAGCTACTAGGGCAACAAAATAACTCAAAAAAATTTGTTAACACCCAGAACAATTTTAAACGTTATGGAGTATTTCCCAAAGGTGTTTTTCATGACTGTAACCTTGTGTATGTGTGAAACATACAGTTCTGACAAGAATATAAGAGAAATTTTTGAAATATGGTGCTATAACAGAATGCTGAAGATTAGATGGATACAGAATAGCTAATAAAGACGAACTGAAACGAAAAGTGGAGAAAAGAAAAGTATGGTACAACCTGAATAAAAGAAGGGGATGTTTTGTAGGATTCGTCCTGCGCATCAAGGTGAAATACACTATGTGATCAAAAGTATCCCGACCCCCCCCCCCCCCCCCCCAAAACATACGTTTTTCATATTAGGTGCAGTGTGCTGCCACCTACTGCCAGGTATTCCATATCAGCGACCTCAGTAGTCATTAGACATCGTGAGAAAGCAGAATGGGGCGCTCCGTGGAACTCACGGACTTCGAACGTGGTCAGGTGAATGGGTGTCACTTGTGTCATACGTCTGTACGCGAGATTTCCACACCCCTAGACATCCCTAGGTCCACTGTTTCCGATTTGATAGTGAAGTGGAAACGTGAAGGGACACGTACAACACAAAAGCGATCAGGCCGACCTCATCTGTTGACTGACAGAAAGCCTTGAATACTAATTCTCTTCGAATTAAAGATACGCTCTTTAATTATTGCACACTTGACAGAATCCCCTGGTTCAGAAAACTAAGGCTATTCTTGGCTCTAAAGTCTAGTTAATGCTTGCTCGATTTTCTGTTGAACAATTTTGACGAAGTCTCGTAGTTATTCGCCAGAAGCTATGAATGATACTTTTCAGAAAACTTTATAAAAGTAATTACTTGCACTTTCGTAAACCGCCCAGAGTCTGCACGTGTGCTAATGCATCAGTGGGTGAGAGGAGGTGACAGTCGTCGTGTTGCTGTAGATATGAAAAAGAAAGTTTCCTACAATAGTGTTTGCAGGTTCTAACTATACGCCACGCGGGTTTGACCGAGCGGTCTTGCGCGCTGCAGTCATGGACTGTGTGGCTGGTCCCGGCGGAGGATCGAGTCCTTAGGATAATTTAGGTTAAGTAGTGTGTAAGCTTGGGGACTGATTACCTTAGCAGTTAAGATTTCACA
Source organism: Schistocerca americana (assembly GCF_021461395.2). NCBI lineage: Eukaryota > Metazoa > Arthropoda > Insecta > Orthoptera > Acrididae > Schistocerca > Schistocerca americana. The sequence goes on along the minus strand of NC_060130.1, from coordinate 883,872,034 downwards.
CACATTTTGAACATTTTTTCTAACTATCCACACTTTCCTTATCGATCGCCGAAATATTTTGGGTAAGATTCCGTCAGTCAAATTGAAACTCGAGCATACTTTTGTCAATAATGAACAAAAAAATATTGCGGAAAAGGCAGTACACTTTTGCCCTACATCATCGATGTGATTCCTTTCATAGCTAGAGCACATTAATGATCTGTTATTAATATGAATTGAAAATTATGTAATGGCGACTGCCAACAACGCCTAGACTATATAAAAGAATCTAGTCCTAAGACACTGCCCGCCTGTTTCAAGTTCCCGAAGAGAAGTAATTCCACCTCAGTTCCATTTTAATGAATTCTCATTTCACGGAGTAACTGCCGAGCTGTGATGAAAAATGCTCAGGTTTCAATTATCTATCGAACCTGATAGTATTTAGTCGACTGCGTGTCATGAAATTTAGTGGTGAGTGAATCGTTTAAGGAAAATGGCGGGATGGCTGCTTCAGAAAACGACGGTCGATTTCCATCCACATCCTTCTCCATTTTGAGCTGGAGTACTGTCTCTAATCAACTCATCCTCGATGGGGCGTTAAACTTTAACTCTTCTTTCCTGGTGGGGTCAAGGATTTTCACGTGCTTCGAGGCGACTAAGTGTTTGTGTTGGCCTCATCATTTCATCATCATTCGTGAAAGTGGCGAGATTGGACCGAGCAATAGTTGGGATTTTGTACGGTCGCCGATAACCGCGCAGTTGAGCGCTCCACAAAGCAACATCATCATCATCAGCAGCAGCATCAGCATCATCTTTCCTAGTAAAAGGACACTGTCAAATCGCATTAATTTGACCACTTGTCAAAAGGCTGAACATCCACCTTTTGCAGCGCAGACCGCTGCAAGATGCGCAGGAAGAGTCAGTGATGTTGTGGAAGGTACCAACAGAGATATGGATCCATGCCGATTCCAATGCCGTGGTGCCTACAGCCCGGTTGAGGTGTTCCCACAGATTCTCTATTGGGTTTAAATCTGGGAAGTTCGGTGACCAGGAAAAAACGTTAAACTCATCCTGGTGCTCTTCGAACTTCGCACGTACACTGCCGGCTGTCATACTCATCATATTCTGACGAAGTTTCGAAATAAATATACGGACATCCGCAATATCTCGACATTACTTAATACACTGAAGAGACTTAGAAACTGGTATAGCTGCCAAATATCGTGTAAGGCCCCCGAGAGCACGCAGAAGTGTCGCAACGCGACGTGGCATGGACTCGACTAATGTCTGAAGTAATTCTGGAGGGAATTTACACCATTAATCCTGCAGGGCTGTCCATAAATTCCTAAGAGTACGAGGAGGTGGAGATCTCTTCTGTACAGCACGTTCCAAGAGATCTCAGATATGCTCAATAATTACAGAGCCTCCACCAGCTTGAACAGTCCCCTGACCGACACGCAGGTTCCATGGATTCATGAATTTGTCACCATACCTGTACACCTCCACCCGTCCTACACAATTTGAAACGAGACTCGTCCGACCAGGCAATATGTTTCCTGTCATCAACAGTCCAATGTCGGTGTTGACGGGCCCAGGGGAGGCGAAAAGCTTTGTGTCGCGCAGTCATCAAGGGTACACGAGTGGGCCTTCGGCTCCGAAAGCCCTTGCCGATGATGTTTCGTTGAGTGGTTCGCACACTGACACTTGTTGATGGCCCAGCACTGAAATCTGCAGCAGTTTGCGGAAGGGTTGCACTTCCGTCACGTTGAACGATTCTCTTCAGTCGTCGTTGGTCCCGTTCTTGCGGGATCTTTTCTCGGCCGCAGCGATGTCGGAGATTTGATATTTTACCGGATTTCTGAGAATCACGGTACACTCGTGAAATGGTCGTACGGGAAAATCCCCACTTCATCACTGTCTCGGTGATACTGCGCCCCGTCGCTCGTGCGCCGACTATAACACCACATTCAAACTCAATTAAATATTGATATCCTGCCATTGTAGCAACAGTAACCGATCTAACAACTGCGCCAGGCACTTGTTGACTTATATAGGCGTTGCCGACTGCAGGGTCGTATTCTGCCTGTTTACATATCTCTGTATTTGAATACGCATGCCTATACCAGTTTCTTTGGCGCTTCAGTGTAAGATGATGACTAAGACCCTTTGCGAAACGTTGTGGCGTCTCGGCGCAAGTACCCGCCTGGAAACCCGAAAGCTTTTCATCATCTGTCAGGGTGGTCATATAGTACGATACGAATTTAAATTATAGCAGAAGATGAGATTATTACGCTTTGTTAAAGTTGCGACATCTAGGAAGTTTCTGATGCAAACAGATCGGGTACACAACAGACACATCTTAACTAGGTCCTCAGTGAAGACATATAGGTACAGCTGTTGGAAAGAAATACTTTGTAAAGTGAATTTTACTTGTCCTTTGGCCATTTTCCAGTACTTGGATATATTTGTTAGCTCTTTGAAGGTGTTGTTATATTCCATTAAATTGGCAGTGTTTTTCCTGCATCCATTTTACGAGCTTAGAGGCAACAAACGCATCCGGGTATATGAAACTGGTCTAAGGCTGAAATTATACAATGGTACGAAATTCAAATTAAAATCAACAGTTGCATGAATCATGGAGTCATTCAGATTTTGTAGGTAAACATCATTATGCTAGTGGTTTGAACCTTTTGAAATACAGACCATATTTTTCGTTGCGTGCCAGTCATAATTTTGGCAGACGAAAGAAAATCATTGAAATACTTACTACGTGAAAGCAAGTGTTCGTTATAATTCTGGTAACAGTTTAAAAGATTTTTACGAGAAAGGTATTTTATCTCTGAAAGCCCGTTGAAAAGTTACGACCAACCGTTTGCGAAAGCTTGTGTTCCTCTCTCTCTCTCTCTCTCTCTCTCTCTCTCTCTCTCTCTCTCACTCTGTTCAGTTTTGCTTGTGCAGTTTGGCACGATTCTGTTATAATGCACACAGGATCTTCATTTCTTTCATCGTGCATAATTAGATTTGCTATCAGAATACCGAGGACTTAACAAGCGCTTACATCATGTGTTTCCACTTAATGCCCCACATGCAGGAGTTGATGGATATTCGCAACACAGTGATATGAATACTGTTGTTATCATCTGAGGTTGGATTCTGACCGAAAATAGTTACAGTGAAAAAATTAAAGTTTTCCATTACATCTGCAATTTTTTAACCTCCCTGAATGAGATATTAGCCATAGATCTCATAGAGATCTATCATGGATAAAAGACTGCCACGGCCTTCTCGTCCCGCTTTGTACAAAATCTTAATTAACAGAAGAGATATCCTTTTTCGTTAACAAGTTCTCACCAATGTCGCAAACAACTTATTCTGCCTCTCATATTTAAATTTCGTTTTGGAATTACGGTTTTTTTTTTTTTCAGTGTAAAGATGGAAATGCCTCTCATATTTAAATTTCGTTTTGGAATTACGGTTTTTTTTTCAGTGTAAAGATGGAAATAATTTTCAGTAAGGTAATTAAAAAAAGAAGAAAAATGCAAAGAAGTATACAGGCATATAGAATTCGGCTCCACATTTATGCACGATAACTACTCAACGACTGATCATAAATAATGTCCCTTCTTATTAGAACGGTTTCCTCAATAGTTTATACTGCACCAAGGATAAGATATACGGAGGTTGCGGCCTGATGTTTTATTGCTCTTTGTGCGCTTTAGTGTGTTAGGCACTCGTTGATATTCAAATGTCTTTCCATTAACCCACTCGCAGCTCTTGAAACTGACAGTTTCTTCTTTTCAATAGTACGCGAAGTTTAAAGACAGAGTATTATCACTTTACAAAGCGTCCTCTCGTCTGTCTACCTATTTTTAAATTTGAAACTTTGACCATTTGTGGAAAACATGTCGTTTTTATTTTTTTCTATGTTTTACGTCGCTGTCTGAGGGAAGCGGGTAAATAAATGGACGTTTCGCGCCTTGCCGAATTTCCGACCTTAACAAACTGCGCCCGGCTGTTGGGACGTTTAACGGCTGTGCACTGTGTGGGCCGCATTATAATACTAACGAGCCTATGAGTGTCTCCGCTGCTTGCCTATTTTTTCCAGACCTCATTTTCCATTTCCACTCTTGAGAGTCAGTTGTAAAAACGAAATTAACTGCACCTTCTTTTGGTCATTTGTAAAGACGTAAAATAAACGAACTCGTTTTCAGTTTCTTTCAACGGCTGGCCATCAGTTCCTCTGTTTATACTTTCATTGAATACAAGGGACTTTTTGCCAAATAGACTAAATCTCTTAGCACCTGTTTGCCTTTTTTTATAGAAGTCGCTGAAGTAATCTTATCTGAATCTGACATCACAGGTTTTATACATAGATAAATATTTCAAATTCGTACAGGAATTATAAACGTGTACACATTTGCAAGATTCATAGTAAAAGTATTACGAACATCTATTCTTTAATAATGTAAGGACAAAAAAATTTCAATACTATTTCTGTATCTATTACTAGTAATCATGTTGATGTCCTTCCGCAGGTCATACGTAACCAAGAGTTGGTAACCATTTAAATACACCACTTAATTCATTCTGAAACCACACACACAAACACACACACACACACACACACACACACACACACACATACATACACAGAGGGAGAGAGAGAGAAAATTTCATGAATACCATAGTTATTGAATGAGTCAAGGATGACACAGTCTTGCCTCGCTGTCCAGTTCTTTATATAAGTAAACTACGTACGAATGCAGGCCATTTACACACACAACAACTGACTTTTATAAGAAATGTACTGCAATTTCTAGAAAAGCTTTCACTATTACATTTTTTGAGTAAATTCTACATCTACATCTACACGATTACTCTGCTATTCACAATAAAGTGCCTGCCATAGGGTTCAATGAATCACCTTCAAGCTGTCTCTCTACCGTTCCACTCTCGAACGGCGCGCGGGAAAAACGAGCACTTCAATTTTTCTGTGCGAGCCTTGTTTTCTCTTATTTTATTGTGAAGATCATTTCTGCCTATGTAGGTGAGTGCCAACAGAATGTCTTCGCAACCTGATGCGGATCCCACACTGCACAGCAATACTCCAGAATAGGGCGGACAAGCGTGGTGTAAGCTGTCTCTTTAATAGACCCCCCCCTGCGGGTTCGGGGCTTAGAATAGGCCCGCGGTATTCCTGCCTGTCGTAAGAGGCGACTAAAAGGAGTCTCAAATGTTTTGGCCTTAATGTGATGGTCCCCCTTGGGGTTTGACCTCCATTTTTCAAAATTCTACAGAAGTACGAGCCTTTTGGGGAAGGACACCTTACATGGTGTACCACTGGTCCTAAGTGCACTAAGACCTTGGCACTCAGCATTGCACCGGCGTTGTCACCATACCCATTATTCCTCAAATTGGGCCTACACGCCTGATGGGTTGTCCACGTTACGCCCATAGTGCCTCTCCATCTGCACCAGCGATCATGATGGACTTTCCATGGCACCAGAAATCCAGCACGGTAGCCAGCCCGTTGTGGTGGGGTCGTCATGTACCCTCTAGGTTGTAGCCCCCTGACAACACAGGGATCGTACTGCCGATACCTGAGCTGCACCCTCCCCACGTTGGCCAAGGAGTAGATGCCCGTCTCCTTGGGGCATCAGGACTCCCGGCAATGGTCATCCTGCCAGGTGGCCCTTGCTGCGGCTGGGTGGCGCCCGTGGGGAGAGCCCCTGGTCGGAGTGGGTGGTATCGGGGCGGATGTTTCGCACATGAAACGTCAGCACGTATCAGGTCGCTCTGCGGCCGAGTCTTCCAAAAGAAAAGGTACCGTTTCTAGTTCTGGTTCTCCTGCCCTTTCCCCCTTGGCCACTCCATGGGAGGAGGGACAGGCCCTCCGGCTTGGGGCGAAGTACTTCCCCCGCTATTTGGTCTGTTCTCGAACAGATGGGGGGACGTTCGCCACCTCCAAGCCCATGTTCTTTGTTCAACACATTGAGGACGTCTTCGGGGAAATCGAGGCTCTCAGCAAGATGCGATCTGGGTCCGTTCTTATCAAGACCACCTCTGCCACACAATCGGCGGCACTCCAGGCGTGCGACCGCCTAGGGGACATCCCGGTCTCCATTGTCCCACATCTGGCACTCAATAGGACGCAGGGGGTCATTTTTCATCGTGACCTCCTGCTACAATCTGATGAGGAGCTCAGGGCCAACCTGGAGCGCCGCGGCGTGCATTTCGTCCGGCGAGTCCAGCGCGGCCCCAAAGACCGTCGCATCGACACCGGGGCCTTTATCCTCGCCTTCGAGGGGGACGTTCTCCCGGAGAAGGTAAAGGTGATGTGCTACCGGTGCGACGTGCGACCTTACGTCCCGCCTCCTATGCGCTGTTTTAGATGTTTGCGTTTTGGGCACATGTCGTCCCGGTGTGAGGCTGAGCCCCTTTGCGGCGACTGTGGACGTCCTCTTCGTGAGGAACATACTTGCACCCCACCACCTCGGTGCCCTAATTGTCCTGGCGTCCACTCGCCTAGGTCCCCAGACTGCCCCGCCTATCAGAAGGAGAAAAAGTTACAAGAAATCAAAACTTTGGATCGGCTCTCTTATTCTGAGGCCAGGAAGAAGTATGACCGCCTTCATCCCGTGTCACTGGCCACTTCGTTTGCCTCAGTTGTGTCCACTCCTTCCGCTGTATCCTCACCTTTATCCTGTCCCCCCTCCGCCTCCTCTGCCCGTCAGGGGGCTCTGCCTCCGCCTCCCAAATCCCTCCCTTCCAACTCCTCCTCCCCCGCGGCCCCCACCCCCCCTGCCCCAGGGGCCACCCTTCCTCCTCCTCCTCCCCCCACGCCACCTGAGAAGCGATCCTCTTCTCAGGCGTCCATCGGGGAAACGTTCCGGACCCCAGCTTCCGAGGTCCGGCGTTCCAAAACGGACCCCGCGCGTGAGGACCTTCTTCGGGTCCAGCCCAACATCCCTGTGCCTCCTCGGCCTTCCAAGAAGGCCTCCAAGAAGAAATCTCTCTCCCCCTCTCCACCCCGGCGCGTTTCATCTGACGCTTCATCCGTGAGTCGCTGCTCCCGGCCGTCCTCAGTTTCGCCAGGACGCTCTGCTGCCAGGCGTTCCGCCGGCCTTTTGTCGGCAAATGATGCGGCCCCTCCTACACAATCAGGGACAGCGGCCGCAGCTGGCGACGAGTCGATGGAACCGGATCCGCCTGCCGTCAGTTGTAGCGTTGTTACCTCGCAACCTGGCCCTCCGCGGCCATCGAGGTGACCAGCTCTTCCCCGTCTCGTTCCCCCAACTTTTTGACTAGCGATGGCGTTGTTTCATTGGAACATAAGAGGTATTCGATCTAATCGGGAGGAATTACAACTGCTCCTCCGCCTGCACTGTCCGCTCGTCCTTGGTCTCCAGGAAACCAAGTTGCGCCCGACTGACCGTATTGCCTTTTCCCACTATACCTCGGAGCGGTATGACCTCGCCCCTGTGGACGGTATCCCAGCTCATGGTGGGGTCATGTTGCTCGTTCGGGACGATGTCTATTACCATCCCATCCCATTGACCACCCCACTCCAAGCAATAGCTATCCGCATTACTCTTTCTGCTTTTACTTTTTCAGTTTGTACCGTCTACACTCCACCGTCATCTGCTGTTAGCCGGGCAGACATGATGCACCTGATCGATCAGCTTCCCCCGCCGTTCTTATTGTTTGGCGACTTCAATGCCCATCATCCCCTTTGGGGCTCTCCTGCATTCTGTCAAAGAGGCTCACTCTTGGCGGATGTCTTCAACCATCTCAATCTTGTCTGCCTCAATACCGGCGCCCCGACTTTCCTCTCGGACTCTACTCATACCTACTCCCACTTGGACCTCTCGATCTGTTCTACCACTCTTGCCCGTCGGTTCGAGTGGTATGTCCTTTCTGACACCTATTCGAGCGACCACTTCCCCTGTGTCGTTCGTCTCCTGCACCACACCCCATCCCCACGTCCTTCGCGCTGGAACATACTGAAAGCTGACTGGGGACTTTACTCCTCCCTGGCGACCTTTCCGGACCGCGATTTTTTCAGTTGTGACAGTCAGGTCGAATACCTCACGGCTGTTATTATCAATGCTGCCGAACGTTCCATACCTCGTACTACTTCTTCTTCACGTCGCGTTTCCGTCCCCTGGTGGAACGAGGCTTGTAGGGACGCTATCCGTGCTCGACGACGTGCTTTACGCACCTTTCGCCGCCATCCTACGTTGGCGAATTGTATTGAATACAAACGACTCCGAGCGCAATGCCGTAGAGTCATCAAAGACAGCAAAAAAGCTTGCTGGGCCTCTTTCACGAGCTCCTTTACCAGTTTTACTCCCTCTTCCGTTGTTTGGGGTAGCCTGCGCCGGCTGTCGGGCATTAAGGCCCACTCCTCAGTACCTGGCCTGACCTCAGGTAATGAGGTCCTTGTTGATCCTGTGGCTGTCTCCAACGCCTTTGGCCGCTTTTTCGCGGAGGTTTCAAGCTCCGCCCATTACCATCCTGCCTTCCTTCCCAGGAAAGAGGCAGACGAGGCTCGGCGACCTTCCTTCCACTCGCTGAATCTGGAGACTTACAATGCCCCCTTTACTATGCGGGAACTCGAACGTGCGCTTGCACTGTCCCGGTCCTCTGCTCCGGGGCCAGATGCCATTCACGTTCAGATGCTGGCACACCTTTCTCCGGCGGGCAAAAGCTTCCTTCTTCGTACCTACAATCGCGTCTGGACCGAAGGTCAGGTCCCCATGCGTTGGCGTGACGCCGTTGTTGTTCCTATACCCAAACCCGGGAAGGATAGACACCTTCCTTCTAGTTACCGCCCCATTTCTCTTACAAGCTGTGTCTGTAAGGTGATGGAGCGCATGGTTAATGCTCGGTTAGTTTGGATTCTTGAATCTCGACGACTACTTACTAATGTCCAATGCGGCTTTCGTCGCCGCCGCTCCGCTGTTGACCACCTTGTGACCTTGTCGACATTCATCATGAACAACTTTTTGCGAAGGCGCCAAACGGTAGCCGTGTTCTTCGACTTGGAGAAGGCTTATGATACCTGTTGGAGAGGAGGTATCCTCCGCACTATGCACAAGTGGGGCCTACGTGGTCGTCTGCCCCTTTTTATTGATTCCTTTTTAACGGATCGAAAGTTTAGGGTACGTGTGGGTTCAGTATTGTCCGACGTCTTCCTCCAGGAGAACGGAGTGCCTCAGGGCTCCGTCTCGAGCGTAGCCCTTTTTGCCATCGCGATCAATCCAATTATGGATTGCATTCCACCTAATGTCTCAGGCTCTCTCTTTGTCGATGACTTCGCGATCTACTGCAGTGCCCAGAGAACATGCCTCCTGGAGCGCTGCCTCCAGCGTTGTCTAGACAGCCTCTACTCCTGGAGCGTGGCAAATGGCTTCCGGTTCTCTGAAGAGAAGACGGTTTGTATCAACTTTTGGCGATATAAAGCGTTCCTTCCGCCATCCTTACATCTCGGTCCCGTTGTTCTCCCATTCGTGGACACAACTAAGTTTCTAGGGCTCACGTTGGACCGGAAACTGTGTTGGTCTCCACATGTCTCTTATTTGGCGGCCCGTTGTACACGTTCCCTTAATGTCCTCAGAGTTCTTAGCGGTTCATCTTGGGGAGCGGATCGCACTGTCCTGCTTCGCTTGTATCGGTCCATAGTCCGATCGAAGCTGGATTATGGGAGCTTCGTCTACTCGTCCACTCGGCCATCCCTCTTACGCCGGCTCAACTCCATCCACCATCGGGGGATACGTCTTGCGACCGGAGCCTTCTACACTAGTCCTGTCGAGAGTCTTTACGCTGAAGCTGCCGAGTTACCGTTGACCTACCGGCGCGACATACTGCTGTGTCGGTATGCCTGCCGGCTGTTGTCTATGCCCGACCACCCCTCTTACAAGTCCTTCTTCGCTGATTCTCTCGACCGTCAGTACGGGTTATATGTGTCTGCCCTGCTGCCCCCCGGAGTCCGCTTCCGTCGCCTGCTTCGACAATTGGATTTTGCCCTCCCTACCACCTTCAGAGAGGGTGAGAGCCCGACACCACCTTGGCTCCAGGCTCCGGTTCGTATTTATCTCGACCTCAGCTCACTCCCGAAGGAGGGTACTCCGGCTGCAGTGTATTGCTCACGGTTTGTCGAACTTCGTGCTCGACTTGCTGGTCACACCTTTATTTACACCGATGGCTCCAAAACTGACGATGGTGTCGGCTGTGCCTTTGTCGTCGGGACCGCCACCTTTAAATACCGGCTCCTTGACCAATGTTCCAGCTTTACGGCCGAGCTTTTTGCTCTCCATCAGGCCATTCAGTATGCCCGCCGCCACCGCCATTCATCGTATGTCCTCTGCACTGACTCACTCAGTGCTCTTCAGAGCCTTGGGGCTCCCTATCCGGTCCATCCCTTGATTCAACGAATACAGCAGTCCCTCCATTGTTTCGCCGATAATGGCGGTTCTGTCAGCTTTCTGTGGGTCCCCGGACATGTGGGAGTGCCTGGGAATGAGGCTGCGGATGCTGCAGCCAAGGCTGCAGTCCTCCAGCCTCGGCCAGCCTCCCATTGTGTCCCGTCATCTGACGTTTGTGGGGCTGTATGTAAGAGGCTTGTGTCCTTGTGGTGGGATGCTTGGTCATCCCTCCAAGGAAACAAGCTCCAGGCAGTCAAACCGCTCCCAACTGCTTGGTCAACTTCCTCCCGACCATCTCGGCGCGAGGAGGTCCTTCTGACCAGGTTGCGGATTGGGCATTGCCGGTTTAGCCACCGCTACCTGCTCTCTGGTGACCCAGCCCCGCAGTGCCCTTGTGGTCAGGCATTAACGGTGCGCCATGTTTTATTGTCGTGTCCCCGTTTTAGTCAATTTCGTGTTGTCCTGTCCCTGCCATCTACCTTACCGGATGTTTTAGCTGATGACGCTCGAGCAGCTGCTCGTCTTCTGCGTTTTATAACTTTAACTGGCTTGACCAAAGACATCTAACCTTTTTACTTATTTCATCTGCATCTTTGTCAGGTCCTTTTGATGTCCCCCCATCCCCTTGAGTTTTAGCAGGTTCCTTGTGCTCTAACACCAGTGACTGGGCGCTAATGACCTCAGCAGTTGAGCGCCCTTAAACCCTACCAAAAAAAAAAAAAAAAAAATCTTTAATAGACCTGTTGCACCTTCGAAGTGTTCTACCAATGAGTCGCAGTCTTTGGTTTGCTCTACCCACAACATTATCTGTGTGATCGTTCCAATTTAGGTTGTCTGTAATTGTAATCCCTAAGTATTTAGTTGAAATCATTGGGTACATTCCAACATGTGGATGTTATGAAACTTCCTGGCAGATTAAAACTGTGTGCCCGACCGAGACTCGAACTCGGGACCTTTGCCTTTCGCGGGCAAGTGCTCTACCAACTGAGCTACCGAAGCACGACTCACGCCCGGTATTCACAGCTTTACTTCTGCCAGTACCTCGTCTCCTACCTTCCAAACCTTACAGAAGCTCTCCTGCGAACCTTGCAGAACTAGCACTCCTGAAAGAAAGGATATTGCGGAGACATGGCTTAGCCACAGCCTGCGGGAAGTAAAGCTGTGAATACCGGCCGTGAGTCGTGCTTCGGTAGCTCAGTTGGTAGAGCACTTGCCCGCGAAAGGCAAAGGTCCCAAGTTCGAGTCTCGGTCGGGCACACAGTTTTAATCTGCCAGGAAGTTTCATATCAGCGCACACTCCGCTGCAGAGTGAAAATCTCATTCTGGATGTGGATGTTATGACAGTTACCGGAACTTTCTCTATTTTTTGCCTCAGGAGCGCTGCCTCTTAATTCGGTCTGAGAGAAAATGCTTGTAGTCACAATTGTTAATTTTAATGATGTATCATCCCCAAAAAATCAGATAGGTCATAGCAAGCATCTTTAGTGAGAAATGCCTTTACTTTATTGTTGATGGCTATACCTCCTTTATTTCTTATTTGACACTGGTTCGTTGGCTATGGGATAAGCATCCCACTACAAGAATAAAGTTTAGTGGTCCAGTTTTCAGTATTTCTCGGGATTTTTGTTACCTATGGCTTTTTTCGGCTAAGTATGTTATCTGTTTACGTGAAGAATGCTGAGCTTACTGTGTTGTGTTAAAATGTAGATTGACCTGTAACTGACTGGGTAACTCAGTTCGAACATGGTAGGAATCACAGAGCGTTCACCGCAAAAACGACAGCGTCTAGTAACGCAATGTAGGGTTCAGACAATTTTCGGGTTAATAACAGCTTTACCTTACTGCTCTGCTAAGTATGTCTCCCCACCAGTGGTTTTCTTAGGCGGTATAGACACAACATGAAGACTGCGGATGCCAATAATACTGGGACTGTGTACGTGAAGATTCATCGGAAAGAAATCTGGTTCATTGCTGTAGACTTAATAAGTGAGTGCTCAGATACACCCGTTAAGCCAAAGAAGGTAGTCATGGTACTTTTAAGACACCCTCACAGAACGTCCAGTTACTATATAAGACTTTCATAATGCTTCTCTAGAATAGCACTCTGTTAAAAAATAAAAGAATTCGAAATGAGACGCACCCTTTTAAATGACATGTACAGCATATACAGGCTAGCAATTATTAAACCATATGAACAAAAATGTAAATTAGTTACAAACTACGGCGTGCAAACACTTTATTCGACATGTAAATGTCACTACAGATATTCGGATTTAGGTAAAGACATGTTCGATATGCCTGCCATCATTGGTGATGATACGGCGCAGACGAATAGTGAATTTCTGCACGACCCGCTGAAGTGTCACAGCATCGATGCTGTCGATGACCTCCTGAATGGCTGTTTTCAGGTCAGCAATGGTTTTGGGGCTACTGCTGCATACCTTGTTTTTAATATAGCCCCACAAAAGGGAGTCTCATGTGTTCAGATACGGAGAATATGGCGGCCAATCTAGACCCATGACTGTGGCTTCTGGGTACCCCAGAGCCAGAATGCGGTCCCCAAAGTGCTCCTGCAGGATGTCAAACACTCTCCTGCTTCGATGGGATCGAACTCTGTCTTGCATGAGCCACATCCTGTCGAAATGAGGGTCACTTTTGGTAACAGGGATGAAATCTTCTTCCAATCCTTCACGTACAGTTCGGTAGTGACCGTACCATCAAGGAATATCACACCAATTATTCTGTGACTGAACGTTGCACACCACACGGTCATCCATTGAGGGTGAAGAGACTTCTCGATCCTGAAATGCGGATTCTCAGTCTTCCAAATGCGCCATTTTTGCTTTTTGACGAACCCATCCAAATGAAAGTGGGCTTCGTCGCTAAACCAAATCATACATACCATACTAATTCCGCTCATGCCCCGAGGCCAACCGTGCGGTTTGAACGTCCTAACGCAAACCGTTCACAAGTTACGACGATTTTATTTCATATAGTTCAATTATTGCCACTCTGTACATTTATTGACAAAAAAGTAAAGCATTCAGAAGACATGGGTCGTATGTCAACGCAACTTCATACATGTACAACCATTGGTGGGTATGTAAATGATCAGATTTGCAGTTTGCTGAGACAGGTAGCATGGGCAGCGGTGTGTATTAGAGTTGTTCAAGTTTGGTGTTGTTACCAGCCGGCCGAAGTGGCCGAGCGGTTCTAGGCGCTACAGTCTGGAACCGCGCGACCACTACGGTCGCAGATTCGAATCCTGCCTCGGGCATGGATGTGTGTGATGTCCTTAGGTTAGTTAGGTTTAAGTAGTTCTAAGTTATAGGGGACTGATGACCTCAGAAGATAAGTCCCATAGTGCTCAGAGCCATTTGAACCATTTTTTGTTGTTACCAAACCTGGTAGGGTATATCAGGGACGTGAACTACGTCAGACGTTGACTGATCGCTGTGAAGGGCACGGAGATGCTGCGTACTCGAGTGAGAGAGCACTATCAGCACCTGATAGAGTTTGAGAGGGTCTTCATTCTAGGTCTCCATTTGGCCTGCTGGTCGAATCCTGCTGTATCCAGATTTGTGGACCATTCAGGTGTGACAGTGGCCCGATAATGCACTGGACGGGAAAGTGAGGGCAGACATGCTCGTCATCAAGGTTCCATTCGACCAAGTCTGACCCTCACTGGGGAGAATCACAGTATTGTGCACCAAGCACTTCGTAACCTCCTCGCGTTTGCGCTTGCCATCTGAAAATAAGTAATGGACTCCCTCCAACAACAGTCTCTGTTCTCTCTCACCATTGGTTGGAAACTAGCAGACTAGGGAATTACCGTCCCATGCTTAGACTCCCGTCAACACCACAACACAAACGGTTGTATTTTGAGTGGTACCGTTTCCAGAAAGCTTAAACTTGGACTGCTGATGAATGGCGTCACGTTGTGTTGAACGATGAATAGCGGTTCTACACTACCCCAGATGAGCACCGGTGGTGGGTATGGTGGCGACCTGAGGAGAGGTCTCATTCTTCCAGTGTTTTGAAAAAACACAGTGGTGTTTACTTCTGGCGCCATGGTGTGGGAACCATCGGTTACGACTTCAGGTCACAGCTGGTAGTGATCGAGGGAACTCTGACGGCACAACGGTACGTCACTAACATCCTGCACACGAGAATTAGCTCACACGTGGCATTACCGTGGTGCCGTTTTTCAACAGGGCAATGCTGGTCCACGTATGACATGTGTCTGTATGAACCGTCTGCTTGATGTTGAGATACTGTGGTGTCAGACAAGATCCCCAGATCTGTCCGTGACAGTCTTCGGGTTATCAAGGACCAATTCCAGCAGTTATGGGTCTGCTTGTCTCAGGAGAGAATAGAATTGCTTTCAGATTCCCTTCCCAAATGAATCAGCGGATGCAACATCTACTGATAAGTGGGCCCATACTGCCAAGTTGTTTGTAAATTTGACTCGATTTTTAACCAGTTAAATAAAATCACATACTCTCTCAAAGTGTGAAGTTTCATTTCGTTTCCTCCTTCCCTTCTGGGTGTTTCACTTTTTGTGTCAGGCAGTGCATATTTCTAAGATGAACAGACTCCATGATGACTTTGACTGTGCGTTGTCCGTTCATTTAAAACATTCTTATTTCCGAGTGGAAGATTTTTTTGGGTTTAACTACATGGACACTACTTGCTTACACCCTATTAATATGATGCTTGAGTGATTGGTATGAAAGTTATAAACGGAAATAGACATCACGCGTCTTCTGTACTAGGTGACTGAGTACTTATATACTGCTCTTCCGAAAAACAAACATATACGAATCGTACCTTCTATCCTTTTCATTATTTCAATTATTTGAAGCCTGTATGTTCCACAAACAGATGTGCAATAGGCGAGTATGTGTAGCATAATACTCGCTACGCCGCTTGTGAAGCTCGAACAAGAAAGTTGTCTCCAGCTGAATGGACGTAGTCGTTGCATTTCGTAGTTCACACATCGGTCATACCGAAGTAATTTACACAAGTGTGTGTAGTTACAAACCTATCGCTAATGATTCACTCAAAACAAATAGGGTCTTTCAACAGACTATGAAAATTACTTTACAGCTGTTTATACATATGTAGCAAGTAGTCTCTGGCCATCTCACCGCACGCTGTCTAGACCATATCAGGATTCGGAGCTGAATGTACACTACTGGCCATTAAAATTGCTACACCACGAAGATGACGTTCTACAGACGCGAAATTTAACCCACAGGAAGAAGATGCTGTGATATTCAAATGATTAGCGCTTCAGAGCATTCACACAAGGTTGGCGCCGGTGGCGACACCTACAACGTGCTGACATGAGGAAAGTTTCCAACCGATTTCTCATACACAAACAGCAGTTGGCCGGCGTTGACTGGTGAAACGTTGTTGTGATGCCTCGTGTAAGGAGGAGAAATGCGTACCACTACGTTTCCGACTTCGATAAATGACGGACTGAGGCCTATCGCGATTGCGGTTTATCGTATCGCGACATTGCTGCTCGCGTTGGTCGAGAACCAATGACTGTTAGCAGAATATGGAATCGGTGGGTTCAGGAGGGTAATACGGAACGCCGTGCTGGATCCCAACGGCCTCGTATCACTAGCAGTCGAGATGACAGGCATCTTATCCGCATGGCTGTAACGGATCGTGCAGTCACGTCTCGATCCCTGAGTCAACAGATGGGGACGTTTGCCAGACAACAACCATATGTGCGAACAGTTCGATGACGTTTGCAGCAGCATGGACTATCAGCTCGGAGACCACGACTGCGGTTACCCTTGACGCTGCATCACAGACAGGAGCACCTGCGATGGTGTACTCAACGACGAACCTGCGTGCACGAATGACAAAACGTCAGTTTTTCGGATGAATCCAGATTCTGTTTACAGCATCATGATGGTCGCATCCGTGTTTGGCGACATCGCGGTGAACGCACATTGGAAGCCTGTATTCGTCATCGCCATACAGGCGTATTACCTGGCGTGATGGTATGGGGTGCCATTGGTTACACGTCTCGGTCACCTCTTGTTCGCATTGACGGCACTTTGAACAGTCGACGTTACATTTCAGATGTGTTACGACCCGTGGCTCTACCCTCCATTCGATCCTGTGAAACCCTACATTTCAGCAGGATAATGCACGACCGCATGTTGCAGGTCCTGTACGGGCCTTTCTGGATACAGAAAATATTCGACTGCTGCCCTGGCCAACACATTTTCTAGATCTCTCAACAATTGAAAACGTCTAGTCACTGGTGGCCGAGCAACTGGCTCGTCACAATACGCCAGTCACTACTCTTGATGAACTGTGGTATCGTGTTGAAGCTGCATGGGCAGCTGTACCTGTACATGCCATCCAAGTTCTGTTTGTCTCAATGCCCAGGCGTCGTTATTACGCCCAGAGGTGGTTGTTCTGGGTACTGATTTCTCAGGATCTAAGCACCCAAACTGAGTGAAAATGTAATCACATGCCAGTTCTAGTATAATATATTTGTCCAATGAATATCCGTTTATCATCTACATTTCTTCTTGGTGTAGCAATTGTAATGGCCAGTAGTGTATATAGTAGTTACGAGAACAGACTCGTATTCTTAAGTGTGAGATGGTATTCGTAAATGGCTTAATGCAAATTCGGAGAAATTTCTCGTACCTTCGAAATCGACCACGACTGCTTTCCTTCGGCTTGCTTCTTCGATCCGTAACGATTTTGTAGTCTACAGAATGTCAAACCTTAGTCTTCGTTTTTCACGTAAATTTTCAGTTATGTTGGTATGTTTTGGTAACGCCAGGCAGTCATTTAATCCAACGATCCCCTAGCATACTTAAGAAACTAAGTAACAGGACTGGCTGAACGCGAAAGCGTGCTGCACTAACTAATCACCCTGATTATCTGTTGCAGAGGACTTCCCTTGCGTGCCACTTACGGGGGCCTTTGAATCTCGACGAGAGGTTGTTTGACACAGCATTCTTGGTCGTGGTGCTACTAAGAAACCACTGACCATAATAATGAGTAAACAATATGCTGTAAACAAGGCCGTGATTGTCTGTGGAGCAATGGATGTGGATTTTATAATGTAATGACACACAGTTCAGGGCATAGCTCTCAAATGATGGGCATGTGGCAATCTATCGAATGCCTGGTGAGTGATATTTTCCAGCACGTTTTACGAGAAACGGTGGAGGCTATGATCTGCGTTTGTTCCATACGGTTTGTGATTGTACCATTAGACTCAGTCGATGGCAAAATTAACGCAGGTGTCATGAAAAAATATTTAGACAACTCAACACTTACGACACTCTAGGAACAGTCTGTATTATTTTCTTTGTCAGCATGATAATTTTCCTGCCAAAAATCAAATACTTTTGTCATGGTTCAAAAAAGCTGGGCACAGATTGGCCGTCACATAACCCACGCCTGACACCTACCAAACATCTCTCGATTCAGCATTCTTCAGAAAAAAAGTTCGGTAATCCGTGGATCAGAACTTAGGTAAATGTCTTATCCGAAGACTAAAAACTATAACTGGAACAATTAAAAGTCCCAGACACTATTATTTACACGGCTGTCGTCTTTAGATCGAATATCTAGTAATGTTCCGCGGATCTGAGGGACGATGTGTACATGCAGATGGTGCACTATGGACTGATTTTCTGCACATCTTGACAAATGCCATTGTTTACCAATGCCATTGTTTACCATGCCATTGTTTACCAATTTCATACAAATAACAGCAGCGTTTGCTAATCGTCACGAAGGTCTACCGACAGTACATACACAGACTGCAGTTCTACAACGCTTCCTAGCGTGACGCGTGATAGGTTTGGTGAGTCCGGCGAGAACGCTTGCTCGAGTCATCGAGGCCTGGGGCGCAGCGTCGGTTTTTATTCCATCGGGAAAGCTTTCTTGAATTCCAAGGAGGCGCGGCACCGTTTATTGATCCCGCAGAGCGAGGGATATCTCAGTCCGACAACGCAGCGCCGCATGACAATCTTAGCGGCCCTCATACTTTAAACACGGAAGAATTCCGAGCTACGTATTCTCATGGTGCATTCTCGCATAATTATCCCTCTACCACGTCTTGCGAAGTGTTTCTTTTTCACTTAATGAATCTAAAATACTTCACTTTTTTTGTTTTGTGTATAAGTTACTGTAATTTCAAGACATAATTTAAAGTTGGAAAATTTTAAAAGAAATACGTGTTCATAAGGGCTAATTAATATAATTATTGAAACGCCGAGCCATAAATTTCTACAAGCCAAGTGTCCCAACTATGAGAACATGTTGTTTTTTTTCACTTCGTTTGACTGTGCTAGAGTACACTGAAGTTTCCTCGTCGATGTTGTACGCGTTCTGCTGTATTATCCAACAGACTGACCCGATGATCGCTATAAGTCTGAGAATCAGCAATGATGTTGATTGGAGAATTTTCTGTTAAATGAAATGAGGGTTAAATTAGATCAAATATCATCTCACACTGTGACAGTGAACAAAAGAGTTTTCCGGTTGCTGCATCTCTGAGGGAATATATATGGATTCCGGGTGAATCACTTGTTTGAAACACAGCTCTCTTTATTTCGCAAATTATGTCTGACAAATATAGATTCAGAGTAACAGGTAGGATACTTTCGCATCACATTTAACACTGAACAACACTATATACTGATGGAAAAGGTAGGATCATACGGACTATCTTTAAAAACATCCACCGCCTTGAGAAATTTTTGGACCATAGAACCAAGTACGCAAAAACAGACAGCAAATGTTCAACATATACGAAAGTAATATATGGTGCGCCCAATAGAAATCTGATAGGACCGCTTACGTTCTCAATACACTTGAACGATTTAAGAGATAGAGTCAACAGCACTGAGTGTTCTTAATGAAACTTTTGTCTATAAGAAACTACAGTCGCTGGGTGATAAAAAGGAGATGCTAAACAACTTCTGGTTATGAACTCAAGATCTCCTGAAATTAATATATAATAGAACTCAAGACAAAAAGAAACAACCTCACACTATTCGATTAAAATAATCGTAGGAAACTTCAGTGTTGTGCCACGTCACTTCGATGTGTATGCTTAATAGTAAGAAGCGATATCTACCAGACAACCACGTGAAATAGGGGTCTTAACGGATAATTTAGCTTTGTTGTGAAGGTGCATGGAAATGCTTTGCATCTGTAAAAGAAAGAGCACACAGGATGATAGTCCGACCAATGCTCCAGCGTTGGGAGACGTTTTCAAGTAAGCACAGCAGCGGACATCGAACGAATTACGAGGCGCGGTCCAAGGATTACAGGTCAAAGCAGCACATATGTAAGTCTAACTGAGATGTTAAGGACATTTAAATTGGAATCTTGGGAAGAAAGTAGAAGTTGCCCTCGCTAAACTCTGTTGGGCAAATTACATTCGAGGAGAACTGTACAATAATGCCTTTGCTTGCATCGCACATTGCGTGTGGATACCACGGTTAACAGTTAATAAGCTGTGTTTATGTTAGCTAATCGGACGTAATTAATGCTTTATGATGATGGGCTCGTACCCGAACACCGAATTGAAGAACAAAATTATTATTCTTAGGGACTTCAAAAAGTAGGTTACAAATGTAGGGCCACATTAAGAACATTGCGCAGCAAGACTGGCGCAGTATCAGAAGACAGTACGAGTCTGTTAGTTATTGCTCAGTGCTGTATTAAGTAGGAAGTTGTGTCGCACAGTTTGCGAATTTCGAGATGGCAGAGTTAGAACAGCAAGGCGTCTGCATTAAATTTTGCCTGAAACTCAAGGTTGGCTTGGTTCAAATGGCTCTGAGCACTATGGGACTCAACTGCTGAGGTCATTAGTCCCCTAGAACTTAGAACTAGTTAAACCTAACTAACCTAAGGACATCACAAACATCCATGCCCGAAGCAGGATTCGAACCTGCGACCGTAGCGGTCTTGCGGTTCCAGACTGCAGCGCCTTTAACCGCACGGCCACTTCGGCCGGCCGAAACTCAAGGAAACCTTTACAGAGACACACCAAATGATGCAGGAAGCCTACGGTGATGAGTGCTTAAGCCGTACTCGGTGTTACGCATGGTTCACACGGTTTAAAAATGGCCGGACGTAAGTTAAAGATGACACTCGTTCAGGACCCTTTGGACTGCTGCCGACGACTCTCATGTCAGGAACGTTGACGAAGTTGTGCGTGCAAATCGAAAACTGAATGTCCGAGATATTGTAGAAGAATGTAACATTTCAGTTGGATCATGTTATGAAATCCTGGCACAGCGTCTTGGAATGCATGGCGTTGCCGCCAAGTTCGTCCTACGGCTTATGAGTCAAGACCAGAAAGACCTTCGCCTCCTAATCTGTGAATAGCTTTTGGATCGCGCAAATAAGAACGAGATATGCCTTAAGAGAACCGTAATTGGTGGTGAGACGTGGGTCTACGGTTGCGATGTTGAGACCAAGGTTCGAGCTTCAGAAAAGGTCGGGAAAGGTTTCACCAAGAACAAAAAAATGTCAAAGCCATGCCGATAGTTTCCCTTGACTTTGAAGGATTAGTTCTTCATGAATTCGCGCCACAGGGACAAACTGTTAATCGATGATACTATCGGGACGTGTTGCGACGCCTGCGTGAAAATGTGAGAAGGAAACGGCATGAAATGTGTCAAGACAATTCATGGCTCTTACATCGCGATAACCCACCCGCACTTTCATCCCTGTTGATGCGCGAGTATTGCACAAAAAACGAAATCACTGTGCTGCTTCATCCTCCATACTCTCCAGACCTTGCCCTTGCGTACTCTTTTTTTTATTTCCAAAGTTGAAAATCCCGTTGAAATGACGAAGATTTGCAACCATAGAAGAGAGAAAAGAAATTTCGCAGACGACGCTTCGCGCGACCCTGTAAGAGGCGTACCGAGACCGCTTCCGGGAGTGGAAACGACGTTGGGACCGGTGTATCAATTGTGGGGGAGAGTATTTCGTAGGAGACCATGCACAACAAGTAAAAGGTACGGGTAGGAAAATTTTGTTGATCAAGTTCCGGAATTTTCTGAACCAACCTCGTACATGTTCCGGGTACCCTACACAGACAGTTCTGCTGCGATACAAATAACAAGCGTATCACTGTACCTGAGTGAAATAGCGTGGTTGGCTGAAATACGCGAGGCAGCGCGATTCTTGTGAACAAAATTCCAACAATTCGACTTGGGCAGCACAGACGTGGGTCATAATTATCCGCCAAGCAGTCCGGATCAGGCGCCGCGCGATTTCCATCTGTCCGACAAGCTGAAAGAAAATTTTGAGGAAAGAGGTTTTTCTAGGTTGAGGACGTTCAGACAGAGGTTCTCGAGTGGCTTCGTGGTGGAGGAACGGATTTCTACTGTCGAGAAATGGAACAATCGGTAGACAGTTCCGACCGTCGTTTATAGAGACTTCGCGACTATGTTGAAAAACGGTGTCATGTATGTGTATCACTTTGAAGTGTACTCTAGAATGAGGTGAAAGTTACTTGGCCTGCGATAATAATGTTAAACTTACTTTTTGGAGTCCTCTCGTATATACAGCTTAAACGCGTTTTTTTAACAAAAAATGTTATTTATGAAATAGAACTATTTTTCCCTCGTTCCATACTCGAATGGAATAGGATGCAAAGCCGCTAATTTCGATACGTAATACCCCCCCCCCCCCCCCCCCCCCGCTGTGCACCGTTATTTTAAAAATTAGTGACAGTGGAACGAAATGGTTTAACGAGGATGTTGCATTACAGTTATTCTCGAGAGATACTGTAGATCAGAGCTGTGAAATAATTTCCAGTCCCAAAAGATGACCGTCCACATTGCCTTATGACATTAATATGCTTCAAGATTTTCTGAAGAATGGCTTGATTATCGAAGGTACTCCGCCCTTAATTAAAACTTCTTCAACGAGCACTGTAAAGAGCCTATTGTGATGTACGGAAGCAGATTGACTCCTTTCAATTGACTGCAGCTGTACTTCACACCATTCCTTGGAAACAAACAAAGATGGGAAACTTATATGTTTCTGGATATAAACCTCCATGACAAAGAATTAGATGGCACATAATGTCTCGAGATGCAAGGAGATACTTCAAGTTGGAAAGTGGCACAATGATGAATAACGCTGTTACAGGCAATGAAACATATTTTCATTAATACGATGTCCCTACCAAGTAACAAAACAGGAAGTAAGTTTTACAATGAGGGAGTACCTGTCACGGCCTGCAGTCTTCGATCTGTCAATAAGAGGACGGTGACAGTGTACTTTGGTACACGTGGTAGCCGACCCTCAAAAACTATTCATTGGGGTGTAGTTCAAAGTGTGACGCCTGTCGCATATCGAGTAGGCGCTTACAACCATCCGCCAAAGGGCAACACGCGACATTTAGTTCTTTTGTCACAACGCCCGTCACTTCGCTAAGGAAAAATGTCTGTAGTCGCATCGAAATTCTCGAGTACCTTCTACATGTATTCGATTTTATTCCGCGCGGCTTTATTTAATACTCCTAGCATCCTTTGCACGTTCCGATCACTCGCTGATTTCACTGACAGTACTTGATGTAAATGTAAATGTCGTGTGACTAGGGTCTCCCGTCGGGTAGACCGTTTGCCGGGTGCAAGTCTTTCGATTTGACGCCACTTCGGCAACTTGCACGTCGATGGGGAGAGAAAATCTCCGACCCAGCCGCGAATCAAACCCGGACACTTAGGACTGACATTCTGTCGCGCTGACCACTCAGCTACCGGGGGCGGGCACAGTACTTGATGACTCCTGATAACACGCACCTTGCACGTTTTCTTATTCGGACTTTTTAAGTAAATTGACCTAAAAATTAGTCACCGAAATATCCGATTACGCCTTGTTAGCTTCTTCGAATATTCTTGGTTCTAATAAACACTGATGAGAAAAAATCGCAGCACCAAAAAGTAATTAACGTGGGTAATGAACATTCGGGAATACATTTGTCTAGGTAACATATTCAAGTGATTAACATTGCAAGATCAAAGGTTAATATAAGCGCGAGATAAGCTATTGCAAATGTCAAATGCTGTTATCAATGACCGGTGCAACAGTCATAATGTTGAATGCAAGCAAGCAAACGTGTATGCATTGTGATGTACAGGCGCCGGATGTCAGTTTGTGGGATGGGGTTCCATGCCTGTTGCACTTTGTCGTCAGTACAGGGACGGTAAATGCTCTTTATGGATGACGCTGGAGTTGTCGGCCGATAATGTCCCGTGATGATCGAGGAGGCCAAGGCAACATGTCGACACTTTGTAGAGCATGTTGGGTTACAACAGCGGTACGTGAGCGAGCGTTATCCTGTTGGAAAACACCCCGTGTAATTATGTTCATGAATGGCTGTACAACAGGTCGAATCACCAGGTGATGTACAAGTCTGCAGTGGGATATCCACTAGAGTGCCCCTGCTGTCATGTGAAATCGCACCCCACATCATAACTCCAGGTGTAGGTCCAGTAGCACGCAGGCATGTTGCTTTCAGGCCTTCTACTGGTCTCCTTCTAACAAACACACGCTCAACAAGGCAGAACCAGCTTTCACCAGAAAACACAATAGACCTCCACCCTACCCTCCAATGAACTCTAGCTTGACACCACTGACATCGCAAACGTCGGTGATCTGGGATGAGTGAAATGCGCGCTACAGCACTTCTGCCCCGGAGCTTTCCTTGAAGTAGCCGATTTCTAACAGTTCTTTGTGATAATACAGTGCCAACTGCGGTTCAGTTTGTTGCTGCATGTCCACACCGTTTTCAAGTTGTTCTGAGAACTTCCTAATCTGCTGATGTAGTTGGTGACTTTCGTCTGTCTAATTACACTCTTCAACACTTTCCAGTATTGTCTGTAGTGAGTTTCTGTAATTGGGCTGTGAATGTCCTTCATATTAGGACACAGTCTTCGTTTCCTCCTCACTTACTACTACACATTTCTGCTGCAGTAGTTCAATGGAAAAGAAATATCAAAGAAGGTGATGAAGTGTTATAGAAACGTATGATACATGTCATTTAACATGTCCGAGTAGTGGATTTGTAGCCAGCTGTACTTTCTGAAACTGTCTTTAAATGTCTGAATTGCAAGTGGAGCTATATCTCTCTTTTTTGCAGCGAAACTTTTGCAGTTATGTCACCGCGTTTATGACATGTGGATATGAGCTTGCCTTAATTGCTTGTAGTGTTCTAACAGTCATTAACGTTAACGTTAATACACACTCCAAACATCTTCTTTTCAACCTGATTTATTTCCTGTTATAAAAAATATATTGAGCGTATCGATTACCACCGCTGCGATGAAACAAATTCCGTGAAGATGAACACCATATGTGCTCTGTTTAACAAAGTGTCGTAATTTTAAATCCATAATACTGTATCAAGCATTTATCCGAATGTCTACGTTAAATTTCCGTGTGCTACACGGAGATGTTTCATCGGAATTTTTGAGGCCACAAAACAAAAACAGTTGTCCGAAGACTGTGTGAGTCTGCGCAAAAAGTGGTATTAGTGAGGAATTATTGTCAAAGTTGCTTGTAAAGACCACGAGAAATTTTTTGTGGGAGTACGTAGGGATGCTTTTCCGAAATTACTGCTGATTTTCAAACAGGTTCAGTACGCTATTAATTAAAATTAATTAGCCAGAATTTCACCTAATTATAAACGACAGCCTGATAGGCAGGGAAGATTACTGGTGTGCATTTAATCTTGTCGTTAAATAAAACATTTTCTTTTCCCTAAGATAACGCTTAATTATTATATTACTTTGAAATTAATAATGTACTAGAAATAAGACATCTTAATGGGTGATTTAGCTGTCCATTATGTGCCCAATTATAGGAAGCGATTAATTAGGTGATAACAGAATTTGCAACGGACAAATGTTTACGTGCAACTGTTGTTTAACGTACGCCAGCGCCGGCACCAGTTCGACCGACCCATCCTCAATCAAGATAGAGAACCAGTCAGCTACGATGCCAGTATGCAGATACGCCAGCTAGCTGCGCTGATAACGTCGCTAACCGTAAGAAACGCACCTCTACTGGAGGAGACCTCTAACGACCAACTTCTGTCCAGTAATTTGTAGGAAAGCAACTAGCGTATTTATAGAGGAACCGATACAGCATGTAAAGTACACATAATATTTTGTGTCTCGAAATGAACCTCTTTACGGATCTTTAGTTCCGGATCGTGCTCAAAAGATCGTAAACTGCCACAACTTATCTTCAAGCCGCTATCGACAGGGGATGTCAAGTTGTATTCGTATTTCTAGATTTCCGGAAAGTTTTTGATACCGTTCCTCACAAGCGACCTCTAATCAAGCTGCGGGCCTATGGGGTATCGTCTCAGTCGTGCGACTGGATTCGTGATTTCCTGTCAGGAAAGTCGCAGTTCGTAGTAATAGACGGCAAATCATCGAGTAAAACTGAAGTGGTATCAGGTGTTCCCCAGGGAAGCGTCCTGGGACCTCTGCTGTTCCCGATCTATATAAATGACCTGGGTGACAATCTGAGCAGTTCTCTTAGGTTGTTCGCAGATGATGCTGTAATTTACCGTCTAGTAAGGTCATCCGAAGACCAGTATCAGTTGCAAAGCGGTTTACAAAAGATTGCTGTATGGTGTGGCAGGTGGCAGTTGACGCTAAATAACGAAAAGTGTGAGGTGATCCACATGAGTTCCAAAAGAAATCCGTTGGAATTCGATTACTCGATAAATGCTACAATTCTCAAGGCTGTCAATTCAATTAAGTACCTGGGTGTTAAAATTACGAACAACTTCAGTTGGAAAGACCACATAGATAATATTGTGGGGAAAGCGAGCCAAAGGTTGCGTTTCATTGGCAGGACACTTAGAAGATCCAACAAGTCCACTAAAGAGACAGCTTACACAACACTCGTTCGTCTTCTGTTAGAATATTGCTGCGCGGTGTGGGATCCTTACCAGGTGGGATTGACGGAGGACATCGAAAGGGTGCAAAAAAGGGCAGCTCGTTTAGTATTATCACGTAATAGGGGAGAGAGTGTGGCAGATATGATACGCGAGTTGGGATGGAAGTCATTAAAGCAAAGACTTTTTCGTCGCGGCGAGATCTATTTACGAAATTTCAGTCACCAATTTCTCTTCAGAATGCGAAAATATTTTGTTGAGCCCAGCCTACATAGGTAGGAATGATCATCAAAATAAAATAAGAGAAATCAGAGCTCGAACAGAAAGGTTTAGGTGTTCGTTTTTCCCGCGCGCTGTTCGGGAGTGGAATGGTAGAGAGACAGTATGATTGTGGTTCGATGAACCCTCTGCCAAGCACTTAAATGTGAATTGCAGAGTAATCATGTAGATGTAGATGTAGAAGCACTCCATCCCTCATTACATACATTTGCTTATTACCTGTCCAAAATCCGTCGCTTCTTTCATTATGTCTGCAGATCGCAAGTTGGTGAGTCTTTTCCCATTTATTCCAGTTCCCCTTTCTTTCCGACTAATTTTGAACATAGCCATCTGAAGGTCTGCTATAAATAGTTTCGGTGATATGGTGTCACCTTGCGTTACTCTTCTTCCAGTAGAAAAGTTTCTAGTGTGTTTTGCCTATGCTGAGAGAAGCCATCAAATTCAAACGAAACATCTCTCTGTAGGACACTTAAATTTAACGTAGACATTCGGATAAATGCTTGATACAGTATTATGGATTTAAAATTACGACACTTTGTTAAACAGACACATACGCTGTTCATCTTCACGTTTCCACACCTTGTTTTGTCAGTACATATACAACAGCAGTGTGGCCTTTTCAAAGTCTGTAAAAGCTACCCATACTGGCATTTCCTATTCATTAGCTCGACTAATTATTTCACACAGGGAATGTACTTGTATATGGTCAGTTGCGCTGCAGCTACTACCGAATCACGCTTGTTCTGTGGGTTGTGCGTTATTCGCAACTGCATTGATGCGATTTGTTAACACTTTATTGAAAACTTTGTAGATAACACGGAGTAAAGTGCTGGGATGGTAATTGTTCAAACCACGAATACGCAAGTACTCATACACATTTGCGTACATCAACCACTGCATGTTGAACAAATGTTATATGTATATTGCACGAATCCACATCTGATACTTTTAGATTCATTTTGACATTCACTTTTGGTGAATTTAAGTATGCTCTCATTTTGTTTCCGGCCAAAATAGCAAGGAAACCAATTATCCATTTCAAAGAAATGAATGTATGATATATTCTGTAAATGATATACGTAACGATTAGAATATGTACTTTAAGTAGTAATATAAACTTTTGGCAGCAGGGGAAAGGGGGGGGGGGGGTGGTAGCTGGGGGTTGACGAGCTCCCTTATAGCCTTTACTGCATCCTCTTACAGTGAACTCTCAGTCAGATGAAAAAACACAAGGAGATTATATGTTTCATAATTATATTCTGTTCTTGCAGAGGAAGGTTACCTAGCGATAAAGAACTTCTTCTGTAAGGAAATTTCGGAAAATTGTCCACAAAATCTTAAAAAGGTGTTTTTTTAGCTGTTTACCAGCTAGGGTAGCTGAATGTGTGAAATACACGATTGGCTGATGAATAATAACATCTCGCTCAATATTTTCCTGTAAATTGCAGTCAATGAAACGAGGTACGCCGAAACGGTGGAGAAGAGAAACGTCCGCGAAATTTTTCAAAGAAGCGTGTGACAAAGAGATCGCGCATTTCCAGTGCAGGCTCGAGCACCGCGCTATTCCGACAGCCGATCTAAATGCATTACCGCAAATAAACACGAAAGAAAGTGTTTAAAAGCAAGATATCACGAAAGCGCCTCAAAGGATGTCGAAACGACGCTTCCATTTACTTCGAAGTGGAAATCAGGGCGAGAGATAATTTAAAAGAGGTTGAGCACGTTTTTATCGGGATGACTCGGTCTCGTTTAAGGCGACACCACAGACCTACGGGCACACACACGCAGTGTGGCTGCGAGTGCGTGTTCGGTGGCCGCTCTAGAGGAACGCTGACGGCTTGCTCACGCGTACCGACAGGCGTGACGGATGGCGACCCCGGTAATGACTTGCGGCTGCGCGCAAGCCCAGCAAACGCGCCGCCCTCGCCCTCACATCACACCGCGCGACCTACAAGTGTCCCAGCAGTCACAACATTAATGGGAGTAGTCATACAGTTGTAATTCTCACCGCGAGACAATAAAGTTGCGACCACGGAATTTGGTAATGAGGAGTCGTTCTCTAGATATTCATGCTTCAATGCGATACATTTTCCCCAACGATGGATGACTTGGCGGAGAACTTTGCCGCAGAAGTCCGCATTTTGGCTCTTCAGGAGGCGGTCCACCTCGAAAATTACCTTGTCGGAAGTTTTCACTGTGTGCATGCACACTGGAGTGACAAAAGTCATGGAATACCTCCAAATATCGTGTCGGACCTACTTTTCCCCAGCGTAGTGCAGTAACTCGATATGGTGTTGTGTTGGCTGAACAGCCAACACCGTTTTACGAGGGGAGGCCGAACTGCACGCGTTTTAGCTCACGCAGGCTGGCGTGAGGAGGGAAGAACTATACTGACGTGAGGTCTGGAACATGACAAGGAATTAGAATTTAGAAAGCGGACGAAATTAGTTGATACTTAACTTTAATCCATTAATGATGAACGTCGCTCTTGACGGCACATGATTCACAGTATTATCTGTTCAGATTATAGTAACTGAATATGGCACCTTGCTAGGTCGTAGCAAATGACGTAGCTGAAGGCTATGCTAAACTGTCGTCTCTGCAAATGAGAGCGTATGTAGGCAGTGAACCATCACTAGCAAAGTCGGCTGTACAACTGGAGCGAGTGCTGGGGAGTCTCTCTAGACTAGACCTGCCGTGTGGCGGCGCTCGGTCAGCAATCACTGATAATGGCTACACGCGGCTCCGACGTATACTAACGGACCGCGGCCGATTTAAAGGCTACCACCTAGCAAGTGTGGTGTCTGGCGGTGACACCACATATAGTATGGCCTCATTAAGTCGTTGCAAGTCTCCTGCAGAAATACTGAGCCATGCTGCCTCTGTAGCCGTCCATAATTACGAAAATGTTGCTGATGCAGGATTTTGTGCACGAACTGACCTCTCGATTATGTCCAATACATGTCTATGGGATTCATGTAAGGGCGATCTGGGTGAGCAAGTCTTCCGCTCGAATTGTCCAGAATGTTCTTCAAACCAATAGCGAACAATTGTGGCCCACTGACACGGTGCATTGGCTCAAATGGCTCTGAGCACTATGGGACTTAACTTCTGAGGTGATCAGTCCCCTATAACTTAGAACTACTTAAACCTAAGGACATCACACACATCCATGCCCGAGGCTGGATTCGAACCTGCGACCGTAGTGGTCTCGCCATGGCGCATTGTCATCCATCGTTGTTTGGGGACATTAAGTCCTTCAATGGCTGCAAATGGTCTTCAAGTAGCCGGATATAACCATTTCCGGTCAGTGATCCATGTAATCACAACACACACTAACGTGCAGGGTGCCTTGTTGACAACTTGGGTCAATGGCTTGGTGGAGTCTGCGGCACACTCGAACCCTACCATCAGCTCTTACAAAGGAACCTCCCCATCGCACCCCCCTCAGATTTAGTTATAATTTGGCACAGTGGATAGGCCTTGAAAAACTGAACACAGATCAATTGAGAAAACAGGAAGAACTTGTATGGAACTATGAAAAAATAAGCAAAATATACAAACTGAGTAGTCCATGCGCAAGATAGGCAACATCAAGCAGAGTGTCAGCTCAGGAGCGCCGTGGTCCCGTGGTTAGTGTGAGCAGCTGCAGAAGGAGAGGTCCTTGGTTCGAATCTTCCTTCGAGTAAAAATTTTAATTTTTTATTTTCAGACAATTATCAAAGTTCAGGCACACACAAATAATCAACTTCGCTCTCCAAAATTCCAGGACATGTTTAGATTTGCTTGGACATACGCATGATTTGACGGTCTACACACGGAAAAATTTGAAAACGTTAAAAATATATGTTTAGACAGAGCACTGGGAAATTTCTGCTGCCACTTCCGGTCCCATCTTCGCCCACCCGAGCTTCTGGTCTCTTTCAGTCTCCAGTGATGTCATCATTGTTGACATGTTAAATCTGATCCTTCCTTATTTTCAGAACTCTGATTAAGAGGTAAGAGGTGACTACAGGAAGGGCAAGGGGCCACTCTGTAATATTAACAATGTCAAATCCGATAGTAACCGTGCCTTCCACGTACAGGTACGGCATACAGGCAAAAGAAAATAGGAAAATGATTCCGTGCGACTTCTGTCTGACTGTGACAGTCGTATTTTGCCAAATGGTGGGTTGTGGGGGCGGAACAACAGCGTGGGCAAGCATCATGAGAGCAGCCAGCCAAATAAACGGTTTAGCGTCTCCATGAAGCAGAAGCCACGATATTGACCGATCTCCCCTCTTCTCCCCACTTCCTCATTTCCACTTTGTCAACAACGAATTCCAAAGCAATTCCTCTTTCCGACATTGAGTCATTAGTGGAACCGGAAGCAAAAGATGATTTTCCAAGCGGATAAACTTGCTCGTTCGACTCAGTGACAATGGATGAGCTGTTCACAGTAGATGTGGTCTTGAGCTCCGCCGCAAAGCAAATACTTCACAGTTCCTGCACAGACTCACAGAAAACGACGCGCTGAAATGTTTTGAGCTGAGGAAGGCGGGAATGCCATTCTGTGTGGACTCAAATACGTCCTACTTTGACGGCGACCACCTCTACTGAAGATATTTATTCAGTACGTAAATTGCTACAATAGTCTCGTTTTTCTTTTATCACATCTTATATTCGACATTTCCCGGTGTTGCAGAACATGTTTGTTATAAACTGCACGACCACTACTATTGACTTGGTCGAGACTTAAAACTTGTCACATCGACAAGGCACATTTCGTGATTGAAATATAGTCAGGCACTAATACGCTGCAATAAATATTTCCTTAGTTATCAGACGAGTTTTCTATCGTTTTTGTTGACCCTCGTATAGAGAATGTGAGCGAGCATAATAGACAGTTTTCCAACATGCTCCGAGCTGTCTGAAGCGAATTAATAAGTACCTATCTGGTAATCCTGTATTTAACGTGGGTCTCTTATATACTTCGTGCTTACTAATAGTGGTAAAATATTTGATAAACAGCTAAGGCCGAAACCGATCGTACTTATAAAATTAAATCATTGACCTTCTACATTTACAAACAGTTTTGCGGTTCATTGTAAATATCACACTTTCGATTTAGGAGGATGAGCGCCTAGGAGACACTCTTCTCAAAAAGACATACGACACTTACAATGTGTAAGCATTATTATTGCATTTTCATGGCAATGATTCTGCCATTTTATTCATTCACAAAGGAGGAAGGCTATAAATTCTGCAATTAAATAAAAACAGTACTTTATTATTATTATGTTATTATCATTCAAGTTGACGCCTTACTGGAAGAGGAGATACACAACACAGAGCGTTTAATTATTTTCCTTCTGCCTTTCTTTATGCTCAGATTACTTCCACTCTCGAAGAAGGGGTCCTTCCTACACTCAGACAAAATGTTTCCGGTCTCCTTGGCTTCCTTCTGTCTGGCCACCTGTCCAATCACGAATTTCCCGCCGAAATATTTTTCTATCTTTTATTTACTTTTGTGTTATCACTGCTTCTTTCAGTTAGTATTGTTATTATTACCGTCATTAATATTACTGTAATAAAAATACATCTTATTTATAGATTTAAAATTAATAAGACGGAGTGAATTCTTCTGACTGGAGATATCTTCTATGTAGTTTGTTTTCTTCATAAGAAGGAGTTCTATAATCAAACTACCTGTACGAAACCTCGTAGTGTTTTACATCACACTTCATGAACAAAAATTGCTCGTCCGTGTCTAAAGCACATGTGGAACCCGAGCTTCCGTCACCATTATTGTCGTAGAGGGAGGGGGGGAGGACAAGTTCTAATTCGATTTTTCAGTTCTAAGTCGATTTTTTTCATGAAATCTCAAGTTCCACAAGTGACTTAAACATCGAAAAGACTTTATTCAAACGAATAAATAAATAAAACGCGATCGAGGAGGAGGAATATTCCTTAGGACTGCTTGAAACCCCTCTGACTTAATACATAACTGGGCAAACAATCCTTTTCGAAGTCTTCATCGATTTCAACGTGCATCTACAACAAAATGCTTTCTCGCACCCAAATCAAATTAACAATCATTATTCGCTTATTACTAAATTACACTTTGCGAGTGCTTTCATTTGCAACTCCACTGCCTTCGAGTTTCTTTATATCGATGATAACGAGGGAATTTCTTTGAAATAAACTATGTTACGCATGTATAGCGTTCGCCGGACCAATACGTGTTGCGCAGGTATCAGGAGCTCGGTGTGGCTGTCTCCGAACCCCGTAACAATGCGTGGTATCTTGAACAAGTCCTTCTACCCTATAATTTTCCATCTTCGAAGCACAAACTTTCAGTTTTTTTTTATTTTAGCGCTTGCGTCGTCATTGCTACACACCACTGAACTAAAACACGGCAGGTAACCTTGGAGCGGGAATGGTGAGCTGTGAGACGAGATGTGGGACGTGGCGCCAGCGCCAGAACAAGGCTGTGACATTCAGAGCGGCGCGCCCGTGGCTCTTTACTAATTACAACGCGTTTGTCAAAATTACTTAACGCACTTCCGTGCAGCCACGGGAACTTGCTAATTACTCTAACTGGAGCATAATATACAGCACAGGGTCACTCCCTCTTGCTGCTCCCCAACTATGGCAAAAGCACGTTTTCTGCGTAATTACAGAAATAAACTAGCTGAAAGGCGACGTATATTTAACCGCTAACATATATCTTTTTTTGTGAAAGTCGTTCCACTGCGAGCATGAAATAAAGCAAATATTACTCGCTGAAATACGACAAAAATTTGTTGTTATACCTGATATTCGGTTATGAATATTACTTCTCGGTACTCCTACGCAACCAGTTGTGCAGGTGGCGGTCGATTCGGACGTAGTTAGTTCCGATCCTGTTGGTGGATGAAATTTGCTCATCTCACGGTGTGCCACTATCGTGGGTAAAATGCAGATGATCAGTTTACACTTTTTCTGAAGAATTCTGCCTCAGCAAAGGACTTTGAAGACGTTTGAGTAGAATATATAAAACAACTGAGAAAAGAATTTGTAAGATGATCGTCAACTAAGAAAAAAACATTGGTAATGGAACGGAGCCTAACTGAATCAAGCGATGCTGAGGGAATTAGATTGAGAAACAGGAAGGAAGGAAGGAAGATTGGGTTAACGTTCCGATTAGGAACTGAGACGCTGAGGAAGTGACCTGCTATATCAAGAAAAACGTTTGTTATGAGAGGGATTTGTTGACAAAGAATATAAACTTAAGAGATAGACAATGTTGGATGGTTGATTTGGGGAAGGGGACCAATCAGCAACGCCATCTGTCCTCTCGGATTGGGAATTATGGGGAAGGAATTCGGCCGTGCCCTTTCAAAGGAACCATCCCGCCGGCTGTAGTGGCCGTGCGGTTAAAGGCGCTGCAGTCTGGAACCGCAAGACCGCTACGGTCGCAGGTTCGAATCCTGCCTCGGGCGTGGATGTTTGTGATGTCCTTAGGTTAGTTAGGTTTAACTAGTTCTAAGTTCTAGGGGACTAATGACCTCAGCAGTTGAGTCCCATAGTGCTCAGAGCCATTTTGAACCATCCCGGCATTCGCCTGAAGCGACTTGGGAAAATCGCAGAAAACCCATATCAGGATGGCCAGACGCGGGTCTGAACCGTCGTTCTCCCGAATGCGAATCCAGTGTGCTATCCACGGCGCTCAGTGATAGGCAACGTTCGTTATCTGAAGATATTTGTCTGGTTAGTAGCCTCGTATCGAGGTGAAACGTGAACATTAATCAGTTCACGCTAGAAGAGGAAAAGAAATCCACTAATGCACAACTACACTAATGATAACATATTGCTGGAAACAGTATCCACCGTAAAATAACAAGGAACAACTAGCCAGAGCGACCTTAAGTGGAATGACCATACAGACCAAGTATCAGGAGAAACACACGCCAGACAGATTCATAGGCAGAATCTTAGGGAAATGTAAGTCATCCATGAAGGTAGGCGCTATTTCCACGGATTCTTGAGTATTGTTCATCTATCTGTGACACCAGGCAGGGCTGATAAAACAGATAGAGAAGATCCAACGATGAGTGTCGCGTTTCGACACGGGATCGTTTGGTCGGTGCGAGAGCGTTACAGAAATTATTAACAAACTCGAATGGGTGACGTTGCAAGAGAGGCGTTGTGCATCACGGAGAGGTTTACCATTGAAATTTCGAGAGAACACTTTCCGGACAGAGTCGAACAACATATTACTTCCTCTCACATACATCTCGCGAAATGACCAAGAGGAGAAAATCGACAAATTAGATTCAATACAGAGGCTTGCGATCAGTCATTCTTCCCCGCGCCATTCGCGAGTGAAACACGGAAGGGGGATGAGTTAGTGCTACCAGACGTACGCTGCGCCATACACGTTTAGATGGCTTGCGGAGTAGATGTAGATTTACATGTCAAAGATTTTGAAATTGGATGCTACGGAAGAATACTGAAGATCAGATGTGTATACATAATAACTAATGACGAAGTACTGAATTGAATTGGCATAAAGGGGATTTATGGCACAATTTGACTAAAAGAAGGAATCTTCAATTAGAAAATGGAAGAAAGTGGGGGGGATGGGTGAGGGGAGGAGGGAGGATGTAGAGGGAGACCAATGGCTAAACACAGCAAGTAGGTTAAAATGGATGTAGGTTGCAGCAATTATTCGGAGACTAAGAGAGTTGCAAAGGATGTACTAGCGTGGAGAGCTGCATCAAACCATTCTTCGGACAGAATACCACAACAACAACAACAACAACAACAACAACAAGATAAGCAGAATCCTATAATTTTACCATACTGTCAAAATCAAATCTACCTACAGGGATCTTTCAGAGAGGATGAACAACAGTGAAACTTGTTTGCTTCTAGTGGTTTTGTGTTCGTAAAAATGTCGTTGTTAAGTTACTGTGTGGAAATTCAGAATGACTTACAAGGGGAGGCCGCCAACTGTGAAATTCAGATTCGATTCATACTGCGCATAATAAAAGCTCATGGCCAGAGGTGTAATGTGGCAAAGCACCAAGATGCACTTCTCAGCCGTTGTCGAGAAAATCGACGGTTAAAAGTAACCGTTGCGGTGAAATACTCTCTACGATTAGTAATTTTCTACAGCGACGTGGCGCAGCGGTAAGCGCTCGGGTTCGTAAACCGAAGGTCGCCGGATCGAATCTCGCGCCATGCAATTTTTTATTATTAGTTTTTTGTAATTATATATATATATATATATATATATATATATATATATATATATATATACTATTAATGAATTGCTTATGCATCTTGGTGAAAGCGGATCGCTCTCCAATCGTACCGCCTCCATTTTTCCGTTTGTTTAACGGGGTGTACCAAAGCTCTCGCGTCCGCACTGATATATATATATATATAATTCCCGGCAATCAGTTGCAACAATTATGCGTATAATAAGTTGTTGAAAGTCGTTTGTCGTGGAAAAACTGGCGACTTCGAACATCATTATGTTTTCCGCAAACAAAGTTGTATTTCACAAATGTTATTAATTTTCTTCATAATGTTAACCACGTATAGTTAACGGAAGACGCAGAAACGATATTCCGAAACGAATACGTATAGCGCAAGTCAAACGTTCGAATTAGAATAGAGACCCCACGAACACAAATTTGCTGTGGCAGGTAAGAAATATAAACTCCGTTACTCGCTCGTTACACTTGAAGGACAGATGTTGAATGGGCCGAAACGAGCCGCCGAGTAACAGCGTAGTTGCCTGCTAACTTCGAAAGAAGGTAGACGCGGTCCCTAGCGCAACTTAGAACATCGTCGAAAATCAGTGCAGACGTGAGAGCTTTGGTACACCCTGTTAAACAAACGGAAAAATGGAGGCGGTACAATTGGAGAGCGATCCGCCTTCACCAACATGCATAAGCAATTCATTAATGTTTGAATTACAAAAAATTAATAAAAAAAAATTGCATGGCACGAGATTCGATCCGGGGACCTTCGCTGCGCTACGACGCTGTAGGAAAATCGTTCATCGCAGAGAGTATTTCTCCGCAACGGTTACTTTTAACTGTCGATTTTCTCGACAACGGCTGAGAAGTGCATCTTGGTGCTTTGCCACATTACACCTCTGGCCATGAGCTTTTATTATGCACAGTATGAATCGAATCTGAATTTCGCAATTGGCGGCCTCCCCTTGTTAGAATGTATATTTAGTGTGACGGTAATTTACTTCAGTTAAGTATAGGTAAATATAAGTTAACGCTGATGGGTAGGAGTAGCATTACTGTAGCATTCGAATGCAATATTAATGTTACGCTGTTTGATTCAACGTTAATTAAATATCTGGGTGTAACTTTTCGAAGCGACATAAAATGGAACGAGCACTTAGGTTCCGGCGTATGAAAGATTAATCGCTGATTTCGTCTTACTGGGCGATAACGGCAAAATGTAGGGCACATGGGAAGGAGCTGCCTGCACCTATGTAATCCATTCCTGAATACCGCTCGAGTGTTTGATCATTACCATATCGGATTTAATAAATACACCGAAGAGATGTGTTGTTAGATTCGTTACCGGTCGCTTCGATCAAAACTAGAAAGTGAACTTAATGATAATCTTTACATGGAAATAGGCGTTCTGTAGTTTAGAGAATCAGCATTTGCGACGGATTGCAAAACGATTCTCCTGCCCCTAGCGTCTTGTGCAAGGACTGCAAGGACAAGACAAAAGCGATTATTATTCGTACATGGGAAAATAGACAAAAATTGTAACCAGCTCCACTTACGAGTAGGACGGGAAATTGAATGCCTAGTAGCATTGTTACAAAGTACCCTCTGGATTTTACAATGACTTACAGCGTACCTATGTGGACGTTGGTGGATGCAGATGCATCCGTCAGTTATGGACGTTCTACACTCATGGATTAGAATCATATTTACAAAACCAGGTTCATCAGATGCAAATCAAGTGGCATCAATTGGAAAGGTTTCCGCCGGGCCCTGAGTCACACGTTTCGCTTGCAGTCGTTTAGAGAAGACCTTTGGTCAGGTAGTATTTGGCATTAAACCGTACATTCAGTACCATACTGCTGTTTAATTGTCTGCTTACGTCCTACCAAAGAGCCAGTTTTACGGCGAGGAAGAAGCCTTAGATCTAATCACAGATGCAGTAGCGCGTAAATAAAATTTTATTTTCCACGTGTGAGTGTGAGATCTGTAGAGTCTTTTCACAAGCGTTCAGATCTGTTTTAGCAACTGCAACTGTATTCAACATAGTTTCTCCCGCAGTCAATACTGTACAGGTGTACGATATTTGTGAGTCACGAAGTATGCGACACGGCAGTTTTCGTGAATGAAACCCGCGGAAACGAGCTCCGCATTCTTGACCACACACTATAGGGCAGGTGGCAGTACCGGAATCCTGTGAGTTGCCTAAAATTAGCATAACCAGTCGGTCAGCTCTGAGGGTGCTTGCGCATTAACCACCTTAGCAAGGCAGCTGGTGCAAGGACTAGACGCTGCTCTTACGTTTCAGATGACACACAGGTGTAAACTCAGGCTTATGCACTTGCTCCCTTTCTCTTCCTTTCCTCTCTCTCTCTCTCTCTCTCTCTCTCTCATACACATCCACACAACCACCCACCCACCCACACACACACACACACACACACACACACACACACACACACACACGTTCACTGCACGCTTATACTTCATTTTACATGCTGCAAACTGGCTGTCGTCGTCTTTTCCCCTCAAGTCTATCTCTCGATTTCATTGCAAGGGACGTGGTGCCTGTATTCCATCAGTCTGACTCATCGGCTGCTACATATCTATGATTTCCATGCCAAAGACGATTTTTTGTGTTTTCAGTATCGTCCAATAAAGCTTTCCACGTCAGTGAATTCGCTAAATTGTAGTCGGTAGTATCAAAGTAACGAAGGTGTCCTATGAACAGAAGAACCGGAGGTTTTACAAGGAAAATAATTCCTAATGGTACACAAGTTGAAGCATGCTTGTTGTCTCAGTGCTGAAAGATGAAGGGGCAGGTTACCTTCTGGGAGCGTCGAATTTGAGCGAGGAACATTGTTTCAAAAGTGACTAATACCAAGGCCATAACGAACTTTCATGTCTTTATTTTTCACCAAACGGTATCCTGTTTTGTTTGTACGAGAATTTCTGTTGTCATTACAGAAGTAACCTTCATAGAGTGAAAAGACTTCTCAACTTCCTCTTCTTCCAAAAGTGCAATAGCTATCTAATATAATCCCAACTCATGTGTTTATTTCTTTTCTTGTTACATTAGAGACTGTGCGTTCCATTTAATGCTTGTAGGACACAAGAATAAAGATCAGTGTTTTACGTACTGTCGAATGAGTTTTTTTTAGAGATGGACGACTTGCTCAGTTGGACTAAGATGATGAAAGTTGTCGGTCGTGGCCAAGTTGGAGAAAGCATCCTGGAATTTATCATAGCAGATGTAGGGGAAACCACCGAAAAACTATATCAATAATGAACGTTCGGCGATTTGAATCTTAGAGCAGGATAGCTACCATGTGAAACACCAGCAACGTACCCACTAAACTTGGTGAAACTGGTATAGCGTTCAGTCTTAAAGTTATTGTTGTAGCTTTTAGTATTTTTCAGACATCAGGAATTTTTTGAGGAGCTATCATAATCGTATTACACATGCTATATTATCGCTGTCAGCCATGCAATTGAAACGGGAGTGTTAATGTGTGACGATTATCCGCAGTTTGAAAGTGGGTTTCGGTGGAATTCAGTATCTAAGTGATTACATTTGGTATATAGTGCTTCAGTGCCTACGACCTTTCTTAGTTCCATCAGACGCGAAAAGAACTCTTCATGATGAAAGTGTGGCTGGGTGCCGAACAGCAGCCACTGCCAACAGACTAGCGTTTCATTTCCGACGAATGAAAAGAAGAAGTTCTATGCTCATAGCATTATTCCTGGTAGTGGATGGAAAGACTACTTCTAAGATATTGCAGAAGTGTCTTCAAATGTGTAAGATTTGCAGTCGAAGGACTGTCTAAACCAGAGACACGAGGCGTTCAATTTGCCTTTCCATCGGCTGACTGAGATTCAAAATCGCAATTCGCGACAAAACATTGTAGCCAAATGGTTCAAATGGCTCTGAGCACTATGGGACTTAACATCTATGGTCATCAGTCCCCTAGAACTTAGAACTACTTAAACCTAACTAACCTAAGGACAGCACACAGCACCCAGTCATCACGAGGCAGAGAAAATCGCTGACCCCGCCGGGAATCGACCCCGGGAACCCGGGCGTGGGAACCGAGAACGCTACCGCACAACCACGAGCTGCGGACCATTGTAGCCATAACTTGAGCTAGACGAGAGACGGATGTGGTGCTTTGATGATCGTCCGTCAAATACCAAAATAACAAGACAAGTGAGAGAAAGAATTAGACTCAAAGAAAGAAGAACAGTAAGCGTAAAACGGTACTCTGGAACATATCTTCCTAAACTTCTCAAAAAAGTCCAGGAGATGCGGGCAAAGGCTGCACTACATGGGATTAATACCAACGGTACAGCTTACCAGCTCAACCGGATTACATCAGTTTTTTTTAGACATAATGAATCCAATCATGTCCGATGTCCTTCACACACAAGATGTCTGGTGGTTTTTTTGTTCTCCAGACACAAATAGAAGCAACTGACGCACATGATTTAGAATATGCGGAGATGGCTATGTCACCCACAAACTTTCCTAAGGAAGCATATCGTTGATACTTGTAGCAGTATTCAAGGTTACGTAAAACTCACAGGAAATGATTTAGAAAAGATTGACCCTCGCCTAATCGTGCCCACTACGTATATCGTAGACTGGTGAGCCAAAACATTATGACCGTTGCCCACAGCAAACACCTGCTTGTGTTGTGAGCATGTGGCGCGGTAAGGAAATTATGTAAACGGAGCAGATACTGAAACGTCCCCTTAGAAAAATTTATGAATTACTGTGTTGATAAACCTCTTACATTATTTGATTTTCAAGCAGCTGAGTAGAACTGAACGTACTCAGACATTTCTCTCTTTACTTATTCTGATCAACAGTAAACTAACACACAATATTTTTAGCGCGACGCAATCTTACTTTCAATAACCCCTACAAAAGAATGGCCCTGACTAACAATAACCTATACTTTTCATGAATCACTTACCTCACAAAAATCTTCGTTGCTCGAACTACTGGTTGGTTGGTTGGTTTGGGGAAGGAGACCAGACAGCGTGGTCATCGGTCTCATCGGATTAGGGAAGGATGGGGAAGGAAGTCGGCCGTGCCCTTTCAGAGGAACCATCCCGGCATTTGCCTGGATTGATTTAGGGAAATCACGGAAAACCTAAATCAGGATGGCCGGACGCGGGATTGAACCGTCGTCCTTCCGAATGCGAGTCCAGTGTCTAATCGAACTACTGCAATACTGCCAGCTAAATAAAGGATTCTAACTACTGAAGGCACTAACTACTGATAGGCGTAGTTAGCAAATGAAAGATTTTGATAGAGAACAAACAGTGTATTTACCTTACTAACGTTCAAAAGTCATCATATATATCAGTTCATGATATACAGTATTACAAATTTACTCTTTCTGATGGACACACGTCCAGGTCGTCCGCTCTCAAAATTCTGCCATCTCTCTCCCCACATCCACCACTGCTGGCGGCTCCCAACTGCGCAACTCTACGCACTGTTCACATCCAACTGCCCAACACTACAATAGCGAATATTCCAACAATGCCATCCAGCAACAGACTGCACACAGCACAGCTAGTGATTTTTATACAGAGCGCTACGTGACGTTACCAACATAAAAACCTAAACAGCCTACTTACAATACCAATTAGAAATCATTCTAGAGACGATTTGTGTCGTAAATGGGGAAATTCACTGACATAGGCGACTCTGACAAAGGGCAGACTGTTATGACCCGACGCCTGGGAACAAACGTCTCAGAAACGGTGAACCAAGTCAGCTATTTGCTTGACTGTCGTGAATATCTATGGAAAGTGGTTCAAGGTTGGTGATACCACGAATAAGCGCCAAGGTGTTGGCATTTCATCTTTCATCACAGAATGTGAAGCCGGCCTGTGTGGCCGTTCGGTTCTAGGCGCTTCAGTCTGGAACCACGCGACCGCTACGGTCGCAGGTTCGAATCCTGCCTCGGGCATGGATGTGTGTGATGTCCTTAGGTTAGTTAGGTTTAAGTAGTTCTAAGTTCTACGGGACTGATGACCACATATGCTAAGTCCTATAGTGCTCAGAGCCATTTGAACCAATTTTGAACAGAATGTGAAGGTCGGAGGCGTGCCCGATCTGTCAAACAGGATAGATGACGATCTGTGGCAGATCTGACGACAGAGTACAGTACTAGCGCAGGCAGCAGTGTTTCGAAGCACACTGTTCAGTGCTCTTTGTTGAACACGAGGCGTCGCCGCAGACGACTCCCGTATTCCTATGGTGAACCTATGACATCTTCAGTTACGTTGGGCACAGGATCATTGAGACTGGACCATAAGTTAAGGCAACTTGTCGTCTGGACTGATGACACACGTTCCTTTTTACAGCAGGTCTGAGGTCGTGTCCGGAAACAGCGTCACCCAAGCGAACGGCTGCGCGAAACGTACACCGCACCACTGATGCGAACTGCTGAGGGCAGTATAACTCTATGGGGAACATTCACCAGAGTTTCCATCGGACCTGTGTTAGCAATCGAAGGAACCATGACAGCAGTGGAGTGCGTGAACATTATTGTAGACCACCTGCAGCCCTTCATAAGCCAGAATCGTGCTAGCATGATAGTGAACTCATTTAGGAGTCTTAGCCGCAGCTGAATCCGATGGAGCGGGTTTGAAGCGCTATAGAGCGCCAGCTCCCCGTCAGCAAACCAACGGCCCGTAGAGCATGAGAATTGTGTACCTTGCGCATAGAATCGTTTCCATTCGCAAAAAAAGTTTCTGTATTGCTTTCTACAGGTGGACGGTACACGCTATTAAGCAGATGATCATAGTCTTTTGGCTCATCACAGACAGAATTATAAAACCGAAGTGAGGCTAGAGTTTAATTTCTCGTGGACAAACAGATCCCTGGAGACCAAGCCTTAGCTCAGTTCGGCAAGTACGGAGCAGGAAAGCTGTAATCGGCCTCGATCTCGCCCAGGAAACCATCCGAGCACTCACTTGACTATCGAAGTGACTTAGGAAGCTACGGGATAACCATTGGAGGTTGGACGAACGGTTATTTCAAATCTGATCCCTCCGAAAACGAGGGAATGGCGATCAGAAATGAACACTCCGTCGATGATTAAGTCATTAGAGACCGTGTTATAACGAGCCCAATGTTCTTATCACTGCATCATCCCGCCTGGTGACATGCTTGCTGGCCACAACGGACAATAATCACGAAAGATAAGTGTACGCTGCTGAGGACGTAGTAACTGGTAAGTGTATGAGCGCTGGTCTGCGCAGCGTGCGTGGAGTGTGGCGGCTGCGGCGGGACCCGCTTGGGCAGACCGCAGATCGCTGGCTCAGGTATTCGCGTACCAAGCGTACACCGTGAAAAGTCATACTCGTTGCAGGCCGCACTTGGCCCTTGACTGAAGCCGTGGTCCTCGAATTA
Organism: Schistocerca americana; assembly: GCF_021461395.2. Lineage (NCBI taxonomy): Eukaryota > Metazoa > Arthropoda > Insecta > Orthoptera > Acrididae > Schistocerca > Schistocerca americana. Next base: position 883,828,753 of record NC_060130.1, on the reverse strand, counting down.
CGGTGCAATGGCCAGGCCTGTTCCAGGTTCCCACACTTCGGTTCCAGGATTATTTCGACTCATCTGTTGCAACGATGAAGCAGTTGTTACCAAGGTTGTCGGTACCTTGCATACTCTTAAAGCTGCGCTACAAGGGTAGGAGCGCGGCACAGATAGAGTGTTTCCAGGGATCTACAGACTGCAATGTCCTGTTTATATAACAAATCCAGGTAATAAACCGGGTGATCAAAAGGTCAGTATAAATTTGAAAACTGAATAAATCACGGAATAATGTAGATAGAGAGGTACAAATTGACACACATACTTGGAGTGACATGGGGTTTTATTGGAACCAAAAAAATACAAACGTTCAAAATATGTCCGACAGATGGCGCTTCATCTGATCAGAATAGCAATAATTAGCATAACAAAGTAAGATAAAGCAAATATGATGTTCTTTACAGGAAATGCTGAATATGTCCACCATCATTCCTCGATAACAGTTGTAGTCGAGGAATAATGTTGTGAACAGCACTGTAAAGCAAGTCCGGAGTTATGGTGAGGCATTGGCGTCGGATGTTATCTTTCAGCATCCCTAGAGATGTCGGTCGATCACGATACACTTGCGACTTCACGTAACCCCAAAGCCAATAATCGCACGGACTGAGGTCTGGGGACCTGGGAGGCCAAGCATGAAGAAAGTGGCGGCTGAGCACACGATCATCACCTAACGACGCGCGTAAGAGATCTTTCACGCGTCTAGCAATATGGGGTGGAGCGCCATCGTGCATAAGCATCATACGTTACAGCAGGTGTTTATCAGCCAGGCTGGGGATGATGCGATAGTGTAACACCATTGTCATGCGCAGTCACTGACGTTTTGCTGTCCAGCGCCATCTGTCGGGTCCGCAGCTCGTGGTCGTGCGGTAGCGTTCTCGCTTCCCGCGCCCGGGTTCGATTCCCGGCGGGGTCAGGGATTTTCTCTGCCTCGTGATGACTGGGTGTTGTGTGATGTCCTTAGGTTAGTTAGGTTTAAGTAGTTCTAAGTTCTAGGGGACTGATGACCATAGATGTTAAGTCCCATAGTGCTCAGAGCCATTTGAGCCATCTGTCGGACATTTTGTGAACTTTGTTTTTTTTGTGGTTCTAATAAAACCCCATGTCATTCCAAGTATGTGTGTCAATTTTTACCTCTCTATCTACATTATTCCGTGGTTTATTAAGTTTTCAAATTTATACTGACTTTTTGATCATCCGGTATTTACCAGCGATAGACTTCAATAGGTATATGGCTGTTGATAGGATAGTCGGGCAAAAATTTTCAGTATATATAAGTTTAGGTGTAAGACTATTGCCACAGTGATTCCTTACTACCATATGCAGACATGTGTAGTGCCATTATCATCATCAATAACTCGACATATAACTGTTGGATACTGAACTGCCTCTTGATTTTTCCGTGTATTGCAACCGCCTGCTGTTGTATCCATGCCGTTCTTGGAGTTGTCCTGATGTCATCTATCCACTTTCCATTAGGCCTACGTCTCGATCTTATCCCATGAAATTTATCAAGGATTTTCTTTGCTCCATCTACAATCTATCCTCGGTTACACGTCCCAACCTCCTCCATTCCAATATGAGTTCGGCCATAATTACATTTTCTACTCCAAACTGTTCCTTGACTTTTTTTCGTTTTCCTGTCTCCCACCACAGCATGCACCAGTACATTGTTCGCTGAGCATCCTTCAGTTTTTGAATGGTTTCCGCAATGAAAGACAATGTGTTACTGCTGTTAAGTCAAAACTACTGATACCCATTGATAATGAGATTGCCTTTTCAGACACAGCGAGAGTTGGTATCTTTATTTGATTTGCCAAAAGCACTCCGTATCACTTTTACGTTCACGTTTTAAATGGCTCTATGCACTATGGGACTTACATCTGAGGTCATCAGTCCCCTAGACTTAGAACTACTTAAACCTAACTAATGTAACGATGTCACACACATCTATGCCCGAGGCAGGATTCGAACCTGCGACCGTAGCAGTCGCACGGTTCCGGAAAAGCGCAAATACCACAACCCATCCATTGCTTCTATGATTTCATGTTAATTAGCAATATTTTGTTTTCAATATGTCGGCAATACATTATTCTAGCCTCACCGTTAGAGATTTTTCAGGCCTATTTTCAAACTTGCTGTAGTAAGCTAGTGCATTCGTTGCTGATGTTTTCCCGCACTAGCGGTGTTACTTCCGGTTTGTCACTATCGTCATTAATAACCATCTAGATTTCTAAGTCATTCTTGAACTATACAAATATTTAAATGAATCGTGGGATACTATGTTACAGAGCATCTGTTGTTAAGAAGAACGATGCACTGTTCCTTCTGGCATGCATCCTGTACGGAAATTACAAACATCAAAAAACGTTTTGCATCACTCTGGCTCCCAGAACTCCTGGAGACAGACGTTGACTGTGGATATTATGACACAGATACAGTTCCTTTGACTGTTCAGAGATGTCACTAAACTCGCCCAAAGATGTAAACACCCATGCATGTGCAGCGCCTATTAGACGGAGGGGGTCCGACAGCTGGTCAGTTCCAGTCATTCCACAAGGAAGGAGGTACACGGCTCGTGTTGTCTGCAGTTCAGTCATGCCTAGGCGGTCAATACCGCGGTTCGATCGCGTCCGCATTGTTACTTTGAGCCAGGAAGGGCTCTCTACAAGGGAAGTGTCCAGGCGTCTCGGAGTGAACCAAAGCGATACTGTTCGTTCGTGGAGGAGATACAGAGAGACAGGAACTGTCGATGACATGCCTCGCTCTGGTCGCCCAAGGGCTACTACTTCTGTGGATGACCGCTACCTACGAATTATGGCTCGGAGGAACCCTGACAGCAACGCCACCATGTTGAATAATACTTTTCGTGCAGCCGCAGGACGTCGTGTTACGACTCAAACTGTGCGCAATAGGCTGCACTCCTGACGTCCATGGCGAGGTCCATCTTTGCAACAACGACAACAAGCAGAGCGGCACAGATAGGCCAAGAACATGCCGAATGGACCGCTCAGGATTGGCATCACGTTCTCTTCACTGATGAGTTTCGAATATGCCTTGAACCAGACTGCCGTCGGAAATGTGTTTGTAGGCAACCCGGTCAGGCTGAACTCCTTACACACACTGTCCAGCGAGTGCAGCAAGGTGGAGGTTCCTTGCTGTTTTGGGGTGGCATTATATGGGGCCGACGTACGCCACTGGTGGTCATGGAAGGCGCCGTAACGGCTGTAATATACGTGAATTCCATCCTCCGACGGATAGTGCAACCGTATCAGCAGCATATTGGCGAGGCATCCGTCTTCATGAACAACAATTCGCGCCACCATCGTGCACATCTTGTGAATGACTTCCTTCAGGATAACGACATCGCTCGACTAGAGTGGCCAGAATGTTCTCCAGACATGAACCCTGTCGAACATGTCTGGGATAGACTGAAAAGGGCAGTTTATGGACGACGTGACCCACCAACCACTCTGAGGGATCTACGCCGAATCGTCGTTGAGGTGTGGGACAATCTGGAGCGACAGTGCCTTGATGAACTCGTTGATAGTATGCCACGACGAATACAGGCATGCAATGCAAGACGACGTGCTACTGGATATCAGAGGTACCGGTGTGTACAGCAATCTGGACCACTACCTCTGAAGGTCTCGCTGTATGGTGGTACAACACGCAATGTGTGTTTTTCATGAGCAGTAAAAATGGCGGAAATGATGTCTATATTGATCTCTATTTCAGTTTTCTGTACAAGTTCCGGAACTCTCGGAACCGAGGTGATGCAATACGTTTTTTGATGTGTGTACATGATGTGCGTACAAGTACAGGTTGTGACGCAAGAGCGACGAAACATGAAAGTTTGGGTCTGGTCGTGAGTCGGGCACTGATAGCCAAAGAACTTAAGGAGACTGCTTTCGTAAACCGTGAAATACAAGTTCGAGTCCCGGTCCGGAACAAATTTTTATTGTCGTCATTCCGTTGCACAGCTGACTGTTGCTCGTATTCGCAACTGCGAATACATTTCCTGTACTGTCACAATGGTCTCTGCAATTCTTTATCTCAATGTACAGGGTGAACCAAAAATTCACAGACGAACTTTCAGAGGTTGGTGAGGGATACCTTCTCAGTATTTTGGTATAATGGACCGGTGGTCTTCGGCTGCACGGGTGCAGAGGTTTCTATCTGTATTGAACGTTCCTTAGTTACTTCAATTCAACGTAGAAATCAACGAACTAGTTTTATAAAATAGTATCAAATATTGTAAATGTAGTTACTGCAATGGTAAGTGCTAATTGGAGTTGAGTTTTAGAAAATAAAAAGAACGGTAGCCTAATATTCTGTTGCGTCACCGAGGGAGAAAGCTAACAACTACTTTCTGTAATATCCATACAAATAAGGAAAAAATTGAAAGTTTAAGTTCTCGGCACTGAGTTAATTAATGATGGAACATTAGGTCATATGCACAAAGACAGGAAGGTAAATCAGTCGTGGCATCGTTGCAGGAACCATTTCGACATTCATCTGGAGAGATTTAAGGAAATCAAAGGAAGCCAACTAATGAAGGCAAGGCGAGGGTTTTAATTCCACTTCTCCCATTTACAAACGTAATGCCATAACCACTACGCCGCATGTTTCGGTCATAACCATTCACATTTTAAGACAGTAATGTGGAAGGTGTGTCAAAGAAATCGGTGAGTCCTATGTCTAAATGGCAACGCGTGTTAACAATGCACGTGCAAATGCGTACAGGAAAATACGTTCAGATATCAAACCACGACTTCATATCCACTATAGATAAAATAAATCTTAAGAAATTCTATATTGCTGAGCTGTAGTTGAAAAGAACAGGACAAAAAGACAGAGGTTTATTACGCAGAGGGGAACCAAAAATCCACCGATAAACTTTCAGAGGTTCTTTAGTGACGCCTGCTAAGTATTTTGGTACAAGGGACCGGCCGGCTGGAGTGAGCGGTTCTAGGCGCTACAGAGTGGAACCGCGCGACCGTTACGGTCGCAGGTTCGAATCCTGCCTCGGGCATGGATGTGTGTGATGTCCTTAGGTTAGTTAGGTTTAAGTAGTTCTAAGTTCTAGGGGACTGATGACCTCAGAAGTTAAGACCAATAGTGCTCAGAGCCATTTTTGAACAAGGGACCGGCGGCTCGTTATAAAGGAACAATGATAATATGATTTATTCAATCTGTTACCCCAGTTACCTTCTTTTCTGTGCAAATACCGTCAAAACAATGAAAAAGATTGTAACATGCCGTCATCAGAACATGTAACACATCTTGTTTCTCTCGCATCTTTACACTAGCTTCTAAGAGTTTTCGGTAAATTGGAAGTAACTAAGGAACGATGGTAAACAGAAAAAATGATGACAGTCAAAGAATACTTTAGCGTTCACTAATTATAGAGAAATTTACAACTATGGTATAAATTACAAATACAAGTAACTTCTATGCGAAATCAGACTATTGCAAGGTTGTCAGTCCAGAAAAAAGATGAAGCCTACATGTTCAGTTTACGTGCTGCAGTAAAGTTTAAAAGCACTTCGTGCTCGTCTCTTTTGACCACAGTCCAGAGAAGCAAGTCGTATCTAATGACGTAACGTACTGGGTATAATATGGTTGTTGGGTTGGTTGTTTCGGGAAGAAGACCAGACAGCGAGGTCATCGGTCCCATCGGATTAGGGAAGGAAGTCGGCCGTGCCCTTCCAAAGGAACCATCCCAGCATTTGCCTAGAGCGATATAGGGAAATCACGGAAAACCTAAATCAGGATGGCCGGACTCGGGATTGAACCGTTGTCCTTCCGAATGCGAGTCCAGCGTGCTAGGATATAATATGGAGCGTCTCTTTTAGTACCAGTACTTCGTTAACGCATTGCACAAATAAAGATCATTCGAAAAGTATTTTGGCGGTATTTACATAAAGACGTACGTTTTCGATGGTTTACTTTACGCTAGAATTTCAACGATATAGGTGAAATGGTGGAAGGCACTTTATTACAATCTATGAGCGCTAAAGGTCGCTCAAGAAACGAACTGGCAGGTAGGAAGATTAGAATTCAACATCTTGTCTACAGTTTTTTAATTACATACGGAAAATGTAACGAACAAAACGACTTAAATTGTCTGTAGTGATGTTTGGCTGAGTGAATTTCGTATTGGCTTGTTTGGCCGAGAGGTGAGAGGCTATAGCGGTGTACGGGAACAGCTGATCGGCGTTGGGGCGCGACACTGGAAACCCTTTGACAGGAGGGTGGAGGGGCGCATCCACTTGCAGGGCTTCGGCCATCTCAGCCAGATAACTGTCGCTTCAACACGGCGCACGCAAACACTCTTTAACGCTAAGCACTCCCAATAATTCTGCACTTATATCCGCCGCACATCTTTTACGGACATTGTGTTTTACTGTAGTCATCGGGCAGCGGTAAGCATAAAACTGAAATTTAAGTTTCGTTGGAGTTTATAACGATGCTTCCTCTAGGTTTGTCAACCTGGTGTTGACTTAAATTGAAGAACGAAGGTGAATTAGTAATTAACGTCCTGTGGACTTGAGGTCATCAGAGACTATACAGTAGCTCAGCTGCAGGAAGATGATGAGGGAAATCGAAAGTAGCACTGCTGAAGTACTATTCCAGAATTCGCCAACCCTTATTTAGGGAAACCATGGAAAAATATTAATCGATATGTTTGGACTGGGACTCGAGCTCTGATTTTCCAGAACTAGAGGTCGATTTAACTACGATGTCAGCTCGCTCGGTCGTTTGACGTTTATATTTTGATATATCTAGGTCTTGGTATGTAATTTCAAGCTGTCCAGAGACAATACTATGAGTAAGCCCTTCAGTAAGTACAGCAAGAAATTTTCATACTTTTTCCTTTCTCCCCCCCCCCCCCCTTCCTCTCTCTCTTTCTCTCTCTCTCTCTCTCTCTCTCTCTCTCTCTCTCTCTCTCTCTCTCTCACCCCCTTCCTCCCTCTGCGTCTCTGTATATCTATCTACCTACCTATGTAACTAACTTTTTATAAAAGTTATAGTACCATAGTACTCTTTCAGATTCTGAAGATGGCAGGGGTAAAATACAGGGAGCGAAAGGCTATCTACAATTTGTACAGAAACCAGATGGCAGTTATAAGAGTCAAGGGGTACGAAAGGGAAGCAGTAGTTGAGAAGGCAGTGAGACAGGGTTGTAGCCTATCCCCGATGTTATTCAATTTGTATATTGAGCAAGCAGTAAAGGAGACAAAAGAAAATTTTGAAGTAGGAATTAAAATCCAGGGAGAAGAAATAAAAACTTTGAGGTTTTGCGATGACGTTGAAATTCTGTGAGAGACAGCAAAGGACCCAGAAGAGCACCTGAACGGAATGGACAGTGACTTGAAAGGAGGATATAAGATCAACAAAAGCAAAATGAGGATAATGGAATGTAGTCGAATTAAATCAGGTGACGTCAGGTGATGCTGAAGGAATTAGAGTAGGAAATGAAACACTTAAAGTAGTCAATGAGTTTTGCAATTTGGGGAGCAAAAGAGCAGATGAAGGTCGAAGTAGGGAGAATATGAAATGTAGACTGATTACGGCAAGGAGAGCGTTTCTGAAGAAGAAAAATTTGTTAACATCGAGTGTAGATTTAAGTCTCAGGAAGTCTTTCCTTAAGGTATTTGTATGGAGTGTGCCATGTATGGAAGTGAAACATGGATGATAAATAGTTTAGACAAGAAGAGAATAGAAGCTTTCGAAATATGACGCTACAGAGAATCCTGAAGATTAGATGGGGGGATCACGTAACTAATGAGGAGGTACTGAATAGAATTGGGGAGAAGAGGAAATTGTGTCACAGCTTGAGTAGAAAAAGGGACCTGCTGGTAGAACACGTTCTGAGGCATCAAGGGATCACCAACTTAGTATAGGAGGGAAGTATAGAGGATAAAAATCGTAGAGGGACTCTAACAGATGAATACATTAAGGAGATTCAGAACAAAGTAGGTTACAGTAGCTATTCAGAGATAAAGAAGCTTGCACAGGATAGAGTGCATGGAGAGCTGCATCAAACCAGTCTCTGGACTTGATACCACAACAACAGTACCCTGAGAAACTTGCTAAAAAAGCTAAATAACTATCTCTCCGTCCTGGTCGTATGTCAGTTTCGGAGACTGGAGCCGCAACTTCTCAATCAAGCAGCTCCTCAGTTTGCCTCACAAGGGCTGAGTGCAACCCGCTTCCCAACAGCGCTCGGCACACCGGATGGTCATCCATCCAAGTGTTAGCCCAGCCCGACAGCGCTTAACTTCGGTGATCTGACGGAAACCGGTGTGACCACTGCGGCAAGGCCGTTGGCAAAATAACTGTGAGGAGGACTATTGTGTTGACAGGACGTGATATGTTGTATGTAATTAGCTATTGTAAAAATACCATTTAGTTTTTTAACTCATCCTCCATGGCAGAGTACATGATTTTCAATCCTATCAACATTCCTTAATATACAGTAAGCGCTACTCCCTTCATGTCTCTGAAAGAGAAGATCTGATCCGATCCATGACTGAACCTCATGCACCTCTTGGAATTATTATAGATTCCAGTCACATTAACTTTATCTAAATAGGGCTTCATTCGCATTGGCAGATAATACTGAGGTCGTGTAGTTAACCAAGAGATTAACACATTTCAGACGAATAGAATAGCTGGAGCTTGTGATTCAAAAGCAGAAGCGTAGATAAAATGATTCTATGGTGCACGGGAGGGCACAAGATGACTTAGAATTTCTGGATGGTGTGATAAAAGTCAACTTGCTCTAAATGTAGAAAAATGTACGTTAATGCAAATGAGTAGGAATAACAATCCTATAACACTCGAATGCAGCATTAGCAGGACCAGCTTGACGCGGTCACGTCGATTAAATATCGGGACGTTGCTTTGCAAAGCAATATAAAAATGAAATGAGCACGTCAGGTTGGTAATAGGGAAGGCGAATGCTCGGCTTCGTTTTATTGGGAGAATTCTGGGAAAGTGCAGCTCATCCATAAAGGAAACGGTGTATAGACCGCTAGTGCGACCCATTCTTGAGTACTGTTCGAGTGTTTTGAGATCCCCACCAGATCGCATTAGAGGCATGCTGCTGAGTTTGTTACCGGCAGGTTCGATCAGTACGCAGATATTACGGAGATGCGTCGCGCACTACCTTGAGGCTAACGACGCTCTTTTCGCGAGTCACTAATGCGGAAATTTAGAGAGTCGGCATCGGAGGTCAACTGCTAAAAGATTCTACTGCCGACAACGTACATTTCGCGTAAGGACCACGAATATAAGATTCAAGCAATTAGGGCTCGTACTTTTAGAATCAGATCCAAGGAATTAGGGCACGTACTTTTAGACATTTTTCATTTTCATTTAAACACTACAGAGTAGCCCACCACCTGGGTTACTAAGGTGAGCCGTGCGCTACTTAAAACAAGTAACAAGCCAGGCAGTGTTTGGTCTCTTAGCCGTAATGGCTGCTTGCAAGTTATGTTAGATTGACAAGTCCCCATTCCGTTACCGTCCCTGCCACGTGGAGGCGGACCTTTTCTAAAGTTTCTGCTCTGGCTGTTCCTCTGTGTGTTAGTACACTCTTAAATACAGTGAGTGACACGTACTTTTAGACAGTCGTTCTTCCCTCGAGTGGAACAGGAAAGGAAATGACTAGTAGTGGTACGTGGTATTCTCTGCCACGCAACGTGCTGTGGCTTGCGGAGTATGTATGTAGGTGTACAGACAGATCTAGAATAAATTATATGAAGAAGAGTACTGAAAAATGCGTGGTTCAAGGACCCACATAAAATAATTCCCATCTACGTTTGGGGAATAATCTTCTTCGTACAGGGTCATTGTTTGAAACATTTCCTCCTCATACGGAGGACACGGATTCAATTCCCGGTACTACGAATGTTTTTTTCCTTGATCTGAGCACGTTTGTTCTCAAGCAAGATTCACACTGCATGTCGCTAACATTTGCACTGTTCTACAGACATTTTCAGGGCATTACAGACGGAGACAAATGCGGATAAGAAATCAAACGAAATGCAATTATACTGTGAGGAGACACTGGAAGACGGCCGCGGTGGTCTCGCGGTTCTAGGCGCTCAGTCCGGAACCGCGCGACTGCTACGGTCAAATGGTTCAAATGGCTCTGAGCACTATGGGACTCAACTGCTGAGGTCATTAGTCCCCTAGAACTTAGAACTAGTTAAACCTAACTGACCTAAGGACATCACAAACATCCATGCCCGAGGCAGGATTCGAACCTGCGACCGTAGCGGTCTTGCGGTTCCAGACTGCAGCGCCTTTAACCGCACGGCCACTTCGGCCGGCTGACTGCTACGGTCGCAGGTTCGAATCCTGCCTCGGGCATGGATGTGTGTGGTGTCCTTAGGTTAGTTAGGTTTAAGTAGTTCTAAGTTCTAGGGGACTGATGACCATAGATGTTAAGTCCCATAGTACTCAGAGCCATTTTTGAGACACTGGAGGTCACGAGCCCCTTTTGACAAAATACTCAGAAAATATTCCTGAATTATATCCAAAAGTTTTTAGTTGAGTCTGGGTTCACCTTGTACAACTGTGCGCCCGAGAGAAAAATAAAAGAGCAAGCAACCGGCTCTCCAATCCAGCCGCAGTAATCGAACTGTGAACTAGATCTGGTAAGTCATGGTCAGTATCGAACATTACTTGAAGTAGTGGACAATAAACTTTTGAAGCTTTTCCTCAAAGTCTTACGCCTCTTACATCATTTTTTTAATTATATGTTTCTAGATATTGCATTCTATTTTATCTTTCAACCATAGTGAATGTTACATTTTTTTCAGTTGCATACGGGACAAAATCCCTTTATTTACGTCGTGAGAAACGTAATCTTATTTTAGAAGCACTCACGGCTAAAGAAGTGAAAGTCCCGCTCTGTTTTTGAAAAACATTGTTGCTGGTCTACCGTAGAGTTCACTTGCAAAAAATTTTGCGTAAGAGGCCAATGCATTAGGTTATTTTACATTGTCCTTAGATGGCCACAATCAAAAAAAGAGAAAGAAGGAGCAAATTTGACCTAAGATAGAGTTAAGTATGTATGTGCAGAAATGGCACTTGGATCAACAGGTGTATCGCGTGTGAAGTCGCGGGCAGCGCCTGTGTGCTATACTATGCCGCGTTGTCTGTTACTCCATCAAGGCCGCTGCCGGCACGTCGCAGTGCATGCTAGCATTTCTACTCAAAGAGGACTTCTTTCTAGGAGACATCATCGCTCCCAGACTTCGTTATTCCCGTATGAATCTGATTCGTGGAAGTACTAACTCGCAAAAAGTAATATGACATCACCGGAAACAGATGGGGAGCATAATAAAACAATGTAAATAGCCATTCCAATGTGACCAACAACACCGAGAGCTGTAGTTTCTGTGTCTGCCGTGTTAATCGTCGTCAGTATTCATTTTAAAGCGGTATGCTAAGACGCATGGCTTTCCGTTTCAGGACAGAGGATTTCAAACGGCAGTAAGTGGAATAGAATTTTTGGTTAAGTTACCTCCCATCAAGTCGTAAGAATAATGCAGTTAATTCTTATTTTGTGGGAAAGGGGTTCAAACCCCCATCTGGTCTTCCAGATACAGGTTGACAACGATTTCCCTAAATCTCATTAGGAAAACGACAAGATAAATACGTCCAGCAGTTCAAACGGCTCTGAGCACTATGGGACTTAACATCTGAGGTCATCAGTCCCCAAGAACTTAGAACTACTTAAACCTAACTAAACTAAGGACATCACACACGTCCATGCCGGAGGCAGGATTCGAACCTGCGACCGTAGCGGCCACTCGGTTCCAGACTGTAGCGCCTAGAACCGCTCGGCCACCCCGGCCGGCTGTCTAGCAGTGAGCGGTTGATTTCTTTCCACCTGGAATAGACATCGACAGTTGTTTAGATATTCGTGTCTGAGTTTCCCAAGTCATCAGTGATGCAACAAGGACACTGGTTCGGTTATATCGAAACGCGTTAAACGGCGAGCCGTATGGGAATCTTTCTGAAGATTTTTGTTATCTTGGCACGTTCTTCATCTACATCTGCACCTTCTATAAGTTCTGTATGTAACGTCTGCGAATTACTCTACCGTTTACGAACCAGGTTGTGTGCATGCGTATTCCACTCAGCATCTGAACGCTGAAATATATTAATCGTTCCTTCTTTGTTTTGACCTTTAAGAAATCAGCAATTTGCCACTAGGTCATTAAAACATCATATCAGTTTTTGATATCTCAGCTGACTTTTATACTTAATCATTATATATTAATATTATGTTTACGTGCAATTCCTTTGCTTGTGATAAAACACACATATTTACTTTTTGTTGTTTTTGATTCTACAACAATAAAGGTAACGCACAATAACGGCTTCTATACGTCTCTGTCTGTGAGAAAGTGAGGTGTCTTAGTGGTTAAAACACAGGACTCCGATTTGTGAAGACGGGGCTAAAATCCCCATTTGGCCGCTCAAATGTTTTGAAAGCATACATCACACAGACCAAACAGCACGTAACATGATCACAACCCGCCGCGAGAATAATTTTCTCTGCAGAAACCTGAGGACAACACCCACATCATCTGCGGCCAGTCCTGCTGCGATAATTCCCTCCGCAGCTGCTTGAGGACAACACATCTCCACCTGAGGCAAATCCAGCAAGTCAGGTAACCGTAACGTCACATCAAGAGGTTCAGCAGGAATAACATTTTAATGTTTAACTTACACACATGCCGTGCAAGGAATGATCACCAGATCAGAGATTAGAGCAAAGCTGTCAACACGCAACATCAGCTATGACATGTATGTTCACATTCAGCCAGTGATCATAATAATGTGATTATCTGTAGTCTACAAAAATCAGCACTGTCTAACTTTCGGGTGACTACTTGGAAGACCATGGATGATAGCCTACCTCAGTCCATCCCGATATAATTATGTCGTCATCGACGAGACGTTAAACCGTACTGTTCCTTCTTCTTGCCTAGGTTTCGTGTTTCATCATAAATATGCAGCTGAAAACTTCTACAATACATTAGCTTGCCACAGTGGAACATCCTTGTACAATAGGTACTAATATCACTAGCCAGAATATTTTCAATGCGACATTTACTCGTATTGCATGTCAATGTCGATCACCAGTACAACATTCTTACGTCAAATACATATAATCGATTTACGTCCGTGCTAAACCCCCAAATAAATAATTTGATTTTGCCAGAAACCGGTTTGAAAATTACGACTTGGTGTGAACGCCAAATTTACAAGGGCCGTTCAATATGTAATGCAACACATCTCTTTCTTAAAAGCAAGTTGGTTTTATTCACGATTCCAATACACCATATTATTCCCCTCTCTTTTGGCTAGCCGCGCGGGATTAGCCGAGCGGTCTAGGGCGCTGCAGTCATGGACTGTGCGACTGGTCCCGGCGGAGGTTCGAGTCCGAATGGGTGTGTGTGTTTGTCCTTAGGATAATTTAGGTTAAGTAGTGTGTAAGCTTAGGGACTGATGACCTTGGCAGTTAAGTCCCATAAGATTTCACACACATTTGAACATTTTTTCTTTTGGCTATAAAACCCAATTTTTCAATACAATATCCGTTCAATGCGACGGCAACGCCCCTTAGTAGGAGGACCTGTATGCCCGCATGGTATCACTCTACTGGTCGACATCGGTGCCAAAGTCTTGATGCATCAATAACCTCCTTATCATCCACGTACTGCTTCCCGCGGAATGCATCCTCCATTAGGCCAGACAGTCGGAAGATGTAAGATCTGGGCTGAAGGGTGGATAAGGACAAGCAATTAAATGAAGTTTTCTGATCTCCTATCGGCTGCGCAGAGTGGAGCAGCGAGGTGTCTGGTTGCGATCCGTCTATCATCTCGAAAGAGTGTGTCCACACGTTCTAACATTGCAGGAGTCACAGCTGTGTGCGGCCTGCCAGCACGGAATAGATCGGACAGGATTTTGCGACCTCGTTGCGATGACAATAGACGCCTAGCCGGGCGACTCCTCGTCCTTTTGTTCACTGCCAGGTCTCCATAGACATTCTACAAGCGCATATGAATATCTCCGATGCTCTCGTTTTCCACCAAAAGAAACTGCTTGGAGCGCACCTCAATTAGAGACGCGATTTTGAATGCTACGTATGGCGCCGCCACCTATCGGAACCTCATAAAACAATAGGGTCTGAAACGGGAATATTTCACGCAGTCTCAAAACAAATTCCACATTTTTTCAATAGAGATTGGAAGCGAAAAAAAAAGTGTTGCATTACTTACCGAACGTCCGTCGTCAGTTTTCCACGGTTTCCCACAAATCCTTTTCACTCTGGTAAAAAAAGAAATGGATTTGGAGCTCTGCTCTTCTCAAAATCGTGCTATAACCTAAGGAACATCCTTGAGCGATCGAGAGAATCAGTTGCGTGCCAAAACAAGTAGCCCATAAGCCCGACAACTGCCAACGAACTGATGCTGAAAATTTGTTTGCTTACCAAACATGTTCAGAAAATGGTGTTTGTCTTCAGATTAGGACTCATTTGAGTCTACATATGTCTGCATTCGTTCCTTTCATTTCTGCAAGTCGCTTTCCGGAGGCAGCGAAGGCGCTCTGCCGTTTTTACCTTTCGACTGTGCTCAAGGACACATCTGTAGTAAACCGATTTTCCACTGCGCCTGAGCTGGTCGATTTTGATGAAACGTGTCACTTGATATGGGGAGTTAAAAAGTCGACAAACAGTCTTGCACGAAAACACTTCACAAATAGTTCGTTGGTAACTGTTAGCAGTCTCTGTTGTTTTGTGTAAAAGTAGTAGTGTTGAGGCTCAGAGGTTGAGAGACGAGGTATTCCAAACACACATGGGACTTTTAGAGGTGCAGTTGTTCAGGACATCCTCTAAGTGGACAATAATACCTTCTGCATCGAGAGGCTCTGCTGGATAAATATCTTGGCAAGTGGAAGATAACACCGGGTGGATTGTCCAGCAAGGTCTTTACATGTGAAATGAAATATAATTATCAAAGGAATGGTATAGGCTGCCAATAAAGTTCTTCAACCATCACACAGGGACTATGCCACGCCATCGGAATGAATTCGAGGAAGCTAGGGATAACCACATAGCCTGTTAAAATTTGATTTTGAGGAAGAAAATTTTCGCTTTCGTTACTATTTTTAGAAATTGTGTCTTCGGTCTAAACACATTTTTAACTAAAAGTTATTCCATTCCATTGTGTCAGAGTGCTATAGCAACCAGTTTCGAATTATTTCATAATAAAAACAGTCTTGGTTGCGAAATTATTTAATATCAACGACGCGTTTCACTCTTTTGGGGCATCGTCAGATGTGAAACAGTACCTGGATACGTGACCCATCCGTCATAAAGCAATATGAAATGGAAAATGGACGCAACAGCTACTGGATATATAACTCACTAGTTATAAAAGCATATAAAATGCAAGATGGACCTAGTTCCACCCTGCATTTTATATGTTTATATGATGGATGGATTACATATCCAGTTCCTGCTGCGTCTGTTTTCCAGTTTCACTCTCAAATGCAAAGTTTCATGATATTAAGGTTTATCTTACTCTGTAGCCCCACCAACATTCTATTCAACAAATATCCTTATGTTGAAGTTTTATGCGTTAGTTTAGTTTATTTCCAAAGACGTCTTCTGTTACTGACCAGTACCAGTGGGAAAACTCCCACCGCGTTGGAACTATGCAGTATGCAGACATACCCAATCAAAGTATGAAATCTTTCTACATCTATATCTACATCTACATACACACTCCGCAAGCCACCGTATGGTGCATGGCGGAGAGTACCCTGTACCACCACTAATCATTTTCTTTCCTGTTGCACCCTCAAATAGAATGAGGGGGAAGCGACTGTCTGTATGCCTCCGTACGAGCCTAATTTCTCTTATCTTCGTCGTCCTTACACATTGGCGGCAGCACAATCGTTCTGGAGTCGCGCTGCAAATGCCAGTTATCTAAATTTTTTTCAGCATTGTTTCGTGAAAATAACATCGTCTTCCCTTCAGGGATTCTCATTTGAATTCACAGAGCATCTCCGAAGTACTCGCGTTTTGGTCGAAACTAACGCAAACAAATGTAGCCACTCGCTCTAAATTAGTTCGATATGTTCCTTTAATCCGACCTGGTAGGCATCCCAAACACTCGAGCAGTACCCAAGAATGGCCGCACTAGTGTTTTGTACACGGTCTCCTATATGGACGAGCTACACTTCCCTCAGATTCTCCCAATGAATGCTAGGTTAGTTTAAGTTGTTTTAAGTAGTGTGTAAGCCTAGGGACCGATGACCTCTGCAGTTTGGTCCCTTAAGAACTCACATACATTTGAACAGACCCCATATAAATCTCGTGACGCAATTTATACTCCGAAGTCAGTGATGCATGTTATATCAGTAGTCAACATCAATAAAGTGCAGCCTAAAGAAGTCTGTAATCGTTCATATAATAAAATACATTTCTGCTACATGCTTCCGAGTATGTTTTCAAGAACTTTTCTGTTACGGCATCGCTGCGATCGTCGTGAGATGGCGGCGTGCGGCCGCAGAGTCTTCCGTACGCAAAAGCATCGCAACTGATGAAATCATGCTGAATGACACTGTACTTATACGTGTTCGGAGATGTTGCTGAAATATCCTGAATTTGGATAGCAATCTGTTAATTGAGACTGCCGACTATGTAGTTGAGATTGGTACCATCAACGCAAACGTAGACCGTAACATACTGGATCTCTAGCTGCACACATCATGCTTGGTGTTTTGGAATCAGCGTTCGTCATTTTCTGAGTGGCTGTCGTAATAGAGCACAAAACTATATGTGTTGAAATACTATGAAGACAACTTACTTTTGCCGTGCTAATTACGCGGGTGGCCTACCGTAAGATTATCCCTGATTACAACTTGTCGCAATCATAACTGCTGTGAATTAACTTTTATTTAACTTCAAGAAAAACAGCCTTAGCTACATGCCATGAGCACTTTTGAAGATCACTACACGTCGCTCGCAGCGATGTATAATGGTTATCTGTCACAACGGTATTACTTGAACGACAGACGCGATGCAATACATGACTTCTACCACCCAGAAAAATAACCAAAACAACATTGCTAAGAATACCAGCTTCATATCGTTTGAGTAAGAATAGCAAAAACTTGGAATTTACTCTTGAGAGTGCGTTGCATAACGAAACTTTAATTTGACTTAATGAAAAACATTCCGTTAAAATAAAAGGAGTAATAAGGCAGTGTCTTAATGTGACTACTTTCGAAATAATTCAGCACAGTTGCTGTAAATATATTTTAGTATATATAAACTATATAGGCGAAAACTGATGTTTACCTATTACGACTCATGCTAGAATATGAGTAAGGCTCAACTAAAGATAATTATTCGTTTGTGTTAGCAGATGTTTAATTTTCTGTCCAGAAGACCTAATGTAGATTTCCGAAGTTTAAACAAAATCATCTTAAGTGAACTTTAGGTTTATCTATCAAGTAAGCGACGGCCGATTCTTCCACTTTGCTTGTACACTACTGTAAACGCTCCATCTTTTAAGCCTAGGTGTTAATGCGACGTTTGTCTCGAATATTCTTATATAAATCCAATATTGTGCAGTGCTACTAACAAAAATTCTTTAATGTGAAACCACTGTCTACAGTTAATGTGATCTCCAAAAGCAGTCATGTCGCTAGTAGATGGCAATTCGGATCTCTTACAGAGAAACAAAGTTGAATGAAATTTTGCATTCCTTCTTTTATTCAGATCATATGTTATTGAATATGTTTCTATCGAGAGTGATCGATGGCGCCATTAGCCGGCCGTTGTGGCCGAGCGGTTCTAGGCGCTACAGTCTGGAACCGCGCGACCGCTACGGTAGCAGGTTCATATCCTGCCTCGGGCATGGATGTGTGTGATGTCCTTAGGTTAGTTAGGTTCAAGTAGTTCTACGTTCTAGGGGACTAATGACCACAGCAGTTAAGTGCCACAGTGCTCCGAGCCATTTGAACCATTTTGATGACGCCATTCGATTTCTAACTTCCAGACTCTACAATCTCTATTTTAATTAAAGGTATTTTGATGCTCAGACAGCTATAAAGAAGTCGTTTACCAGTTCCCTGACTTCAGACTGCCACTACCGGGGAACTGAACGTACTGTTAAATGATTCTTTAGCATAATCTGTTAATTCTAGATTTACTATGACGAATGTAATAAATACTTTACACAAGACGATAACGCATGACGAATGTAATAAATACTTCACACAAGAAGATAACGCAAAGCCGGCCGCAGTGACCGAGCGGTTCTAGGCTGCAGTCTGGATCCGCGCGACCACTACGGTCGCAGGTTCGAATCCTGCCTCGGGCATGGATGTGTGTAATGTCCTTAGGTTAGTTAGGTTTAAGTAGTTCTAAGTTCTAGGGGATTGATGACCTCAGAAGTTAAGTCCCATAGTGCTCGGAGCCATTTGAACCATTTGATAACGCAAAGGCTAATGAAAATAAAAGTATGAAAAGGAAATAAGTGAGGCGGTGACAGTGATGGGAATGTGTCTTTCTTAGTTGTCTGTCATTTTAAATTCTGTAGGACAGTGTATGGAATAGCTTGTCGAACGTTTTAAAAGCACAGAATAGCCGTTCCAAAGCTTGGCTGGAAACTGACCGTCTTCACTCCGCCTGCAACCTTGACACAGTGAGTCGATGAGCGGGTGAGGGATTTTTTCGTGGTCGTGTGGAAGGTGTTTTGCATTAATAGATGGTTATAAAACGCACGGGGGCCGGGTACTGTAGTTGTATTGGTTTGAGATATGTGGTTAGAGAAATTACACGGCGCGGCGCGGCGCGGCCTGGGAATGCGTGCTGCGATGCCGCCACCGCCGGCAGCGAGTCTGCCCAAGTCTGCCGCAGTCGCCGCCTAAACGTCACAGTCCAGCTAAGAGCTGAGAAATCACTGCCGACATACGCCCGGCGACAATGACGTAATTACAGACGGAACACAAGCGCGGATGGGACAAGAATGATGAACGAAGCTGGCCGTGTCCTTTTCCTGAAGACTCTGCCGCGGATTCGTCACCGCATTAGTGAGCCCAGCGAAAACCTAAAGCTAAATAGAATTTTATATGTTTAACTTTGACATTGTAATTCTGTCAGAGACAGCAAAGGACCTGGAAGAGCAGTTGAATGGAATTGACAGTGTCTTGAAAGGAGGGTATAGGATGAACATCAGCAAAAGAAAAACGTCGGTAATGGAATGTAGTCGAATTGAATCACGTGATGCTGAGGGAATGAGACTAGGAAATGAGACACTTAAATTACTACATGAGTTTTGCTATATGGGCAGCAAAATATCTGATGATGGTCGAAGTAGATAGGGTATAAAATGTAGACTATCAATGGCAAGAAAAGCGTTTCTGAGGAAGAGAAATTTGTTAACATCGAGTATAGTTTGAAGTGTCAAAAATGTTGAAATGTGTGTGAAACCTTATGGGACTTAACTGCTAAGGTCATCAGTCCCTAAGCTTACACACTACTTAACGTAAATTATCCTAAGGACAAACATACACACCCATGCCCGAGGGAGGACTCGAACCTACGCCGGGGCCAGCCGCACAGTCCATGACTGTAGCGCCTAGACTGCTCGGCTAATCCCGCGCGGCTTTGAAGTGTCAGGAAGTCCTTTCTGAAAGTATTTGTACGGAGTGTAGCCGTGTATGGATGTGAAACATGGACGATAAACAATTTAAACAAGAAGAGAATAGAAGCTTTTGAAATGTGGTGCTATAGTAGAATGGTGAAGATTAGATGGGTAGATCACGTAACTAATGAGGAGGTACTGAATAGAATTGGGAAAAACAGAAATGTGTGGTACAACTTGACTAGAAGAAGGGATCGGTTGATACTCAGGACACATTCTGAGGCATCAAGAGATCATCAGTTTAGCAATGGAGGGATGCGTGTGTGCTAAAAATCGTAAAGGGAGACTGTTGTGTACATAGTTCCGCGTAGTCAGTACGTACACAACTTTCCCACTAGAGTGTGCCCCACTAAGCACAACAGCGCAGGCGCAGCGCTCGTCCGTCTCCGCACTACGAGATGGCGCTGCCATAGAGACGGACCGAATTCTGCTTCCGCTGATCCGCGTATTAATAGGTAACGCAGCCAATGAGATTCCTGCTAACGTAGAACCTTTTCTCCTCGCGGACCACACTCGTGCAGTGATACATGAACGCGCGAGGTATTATAATGAGTGTACAGGCCTCTGATTAGTCAGTCTGCATTTGTCTGCACCAGTCTGTACGAGTTCTACATTTGTCTGTACCAGTCTATAGTCAAGTTTCAGTCTGCGCCTAATAAGATTACCATATTCCTGTACATAGCCATGAAGATTACCATATTCCTGTACATAGCCATGTATAGACACTTTTGTAAGTATCAGAGATATATGTGAGAATAAGATTAACGTACCAATACCAAAGGAACTGCAGATTGTCAAAAAAAAAAAAAAAATGTTCAAATGTGTGTGAAATCTTATGGGGCTTAACTGCTAAGGTCATCAGTCCCTAAGCATACACACAACGTAACTTAAATTATCCTAAGGACAAACACACACACCCATGCCCGAGGGAGGACTCGAACCTCCGCCGGGACCAGCCTCAAAGTTCATGACTGCAGCGCCTTAGACCACTCGGATGGAGAGCTACATCAAACCAGTCTTTGGACTGAAGACCACAACAACAACTTTGAAAGGTATCACTAGTGTTTCTTCACAAGCTAGACGTAGCAGCATCTGAAGTGCAGATTGTTGCGCTTGACTTCCCACCATCGCCGTCATCTTTCACAGGACAGCGGCCCACTAGCAAAGCCGACACCGACCTGTGTACAAGCGGACGTGCTAATAACACCAAAACCTTTACGCGAAAGTTCGACAGTATCGTCCTCTGCCCGAAAAAAAAAAAAAACTCAACTGGTACTGTAGTTAGTAGCAACAGAGATTGATTGCTAGTAAGACAACTGTCAACTTTTCGTAACACAACGCGTGACAATGGTACAATCTTTTATTCAAAAATATGCTGGCATGTCTACCTATCTTCCCTCGCTTCCTCTACGATGAAAGCTGCTGGAAAGTATACGGACGCCATAAGAACGTAAGCTATCAAGTCCATCAGCATATTAGGTAGTCGCGAAGTTTCATCTCCGAAGTGAATTTATCCGTAAATTAGCCGTTGCCTAGGTTGTTCTTGCGATCATCGCTACGGAGTACCTGTCATTTTATGGAATGTTGCCGGACATTGCCAGCAGAATCTTATTAATATGAGATCCCAATAGAAGAATCCTTTACACTTTTGTCGTATCGAAGATACAAGCACCCGCTCGACAGTAGCCGGATCTTTGTACGATAACTGACTTCGCACGTTCTTGGATACAGCTACCCATCGCCAGCCTTAGCACCTGCTCCGTACTCTACAGTTCAATCGCAACATATAGGCAGCTGATCCATGAAAGACTATCCCTATGGCTACCAAAACCATGAATGTTTCGAAGCCGCAATGTCTGCCAAAGGATTCTGTTGCCCGCTGCATAGCAGCTACTCAGGCTCGCTACATGATAGAAAAAGAATGAGGACTGGCGACATGTCATGTTTACCGACAATTCAGCACCCTAGTTGAGGCTGACAATTCTCCCGTTCCCCACATAGAGGACTTTGCTGTGAATATTCAGTTTCATTTATTTATTTTTAAGTGATTCATGTACCACGTTCCCATAACCACAATAAGATTCAAATGCCGTTTACACATTTCCAGTTTACTCGGTAGAAGGAAAGAAGATTAATGTTTAACTTCCCGTGGACAATGAGGTCATTAGAGACGGAGGGCAAACTCGTATCAAGGAAGGATTGGAAATGAAACCAGCCGGGCCCTTTCGAAGGATCTATACAGACATTTGCCTTAAGGGGAATCACGCAGAAGATAAAGCAGAATGGCCGGCCGCAGATTTGAACCGTAGTATTCCCGAATGCGAGACCAGTCTGCTAAATATGCTAAATGCTACACTACCTCGCGTAATTAACTCGGATACCAGTTGGATTATGCAATGTTACACAGAGATTTCATCGCTTCAACGACAAAATAGCACTAGTTCAAATGGCTCTGAGCACTATGGGACTTAACTGCTGCGGTCATCAGTCCCCTAGAACTTAGAACTACTTAAACCTAACTAACCTAAGGACATCACACACATCCATGCCCGAGGCAGGATTCGAACCTGCGACAGTAGCGGTCGCGCGGTTCCAGACTGTAGCGCCTAGAACCGCTCGGCCACAACGGCCTGCTAATGGCGTCATCGATCACTCTCGATAGAAACATATTCAATAACGTATGATCTGAATAAAAGAAGGAATGCAAAATTTCATTCAATTTTGTTCCTCTGTAAGAGATCCGAACTGCCATCTACTAGCGACATGACTGCTTTTGGAGATGACATTAACTGTTGACAGTGGTTTCACATTAAAGAATTTTTGTGAGTAGCACTGCACAATATTGGATTTATATAAGAATATTCCAGACAAACGTCGCATAAACACCTAGGCTTAAAAGATGGAGCGTTTACAGTAGTGTACAAGCAAAGTGGAAGAATCGGCCGTCTCTTCCTTGATAGACAAACTCGGCCACTCCGGCCAGCAAAATAGCACTAGTGGATGATTTATTGAAGAGAAAGATCTTCACAAATTCAGCAAGTCAATAATGTGTTGGTCCACCACTGGCATTGATTGACAGAGTTGTTGGATGTCCTTCTGATGAGATATCTTGCCAAAATCTGTCCAATTGGCGCTCTAGATCGTCAAAATGCCGAGGTCGTTGGAGAGCCCTACCCATAACGCACCAAACATTTATAGTTGGGGAGAGACCCGGCGACTTTGCTGGCCAAGATATGGTTTGGCAAGCACGAATGCAAGCAGTAGAAATTCTAGAGGTGTGCGGTAGGGCATTAACTTGCTGAAATGTAAACACAGGATGACTTGCTACGAAGGGCTACAAAACGGGATGCAGAAGATCGTCGACGTACAGCTAGGCTGTAAGGGTGCCGAGGTTGACAACCAAAGAGCTCCTGATATGAGCCGGCCGGGGTAGCCGAGCGGTTCTAGGCGCTATAGTCTGGAACCGCGCGACCGCTACGGTCGCAGGTTCGAATTCTGCCTCAGGCATGGATGTGTGTGATGTCCTTAGGTTAGTTAGGTTTAAGTAGTTCTAAGTTCTAAGGGACTGATGACCTCAAATGTTTAGTCTCAGAGCCATTTGAATCAAGCCAAGCCTGATATTAAAACAAATAGCACCCCAGACGATCACTTCTGGTTGTCGAGCCGTATGGTGAGCGAGTGAGGATGGTATCCCACTTTTGCCCAGGGTGTCTCCAGATACGTCTTCGCTGGTCGTCGGAGCCCAGTTGGAAGCAGGACACATCACTGAAGACGATTATACTCCAGTCAACCAGATTCCAGGCCGAATACGTGTGTGGAGTCGCGGCGGGATATCAACCTGACAGTCGCTCGCCATACCCCAGTGGCATATATTGTGTAAGCCTGTATCAGATGACGTGTGTGTTAAGTATGAAATCTTTATGTTGTTCAAGTTTGTGTGGATCTTTGGGTAGACAGGTAGTATTGTATACATGTTATAGCTTTGAAACGTTAAACGGCCACATTTCTTGGTTGCATTGGACATTCATTTAATACAGATGTACACAATATATGTCATTGATGATGGGATGTATGGCAGAATACCGGTTTTGCAATTAAATGTAATTCAGTGCAGCTCATGGTGTATAGCAAGTTGTATTTAAACAAATACTTATAAACCACAGATCACCCAGCATACAAGATTTTCATAATTTGTTTTGTATTGTGTGCGAATTCTTCAATAAATATTGTTATAAGCTCATTTTATAAGGGTCCTGCATTATGAGCATGTTGGTGATTAATTTCTCTAGGCCCGTAACTATGTGAGTTTGTTATGATAATAAGTAAACGCTGATTCATGACAAATTTTAAACTGTTATCATATGACCGCAAAATTAAATTCACCGTCGTAAACACGGTGTTGCAATAAATGACGCAAAAAGTAATAAGAAATAAATACTCTTTGAATAAAGAAACGTAGTCTCCCAATGCTGAAGACTTTCAGGTGAGCAATCACAACAAAATAAAAATGCACACGTAGTTTTTAGGCTCATAATAGAAAAATCAACCAATAGTTCTGTATATCTTTTACAGAAATAAAACTAGAGGCACTGTACGAAGTTGTCGAAACATGTTTGGATAAAAAATTAAAAAAAGAAAAAATACTGGGTTCTGCAGACGTTGGAATTTAAAAAGAGACGGAGAAATAGCAAGAAGAGTTCCCAACCCCAGCAACTTCAACCTTTATATATATATATATATATATATATATATATATATATATATATATATATATATATATATATATGTATGTATATATACTACAGACGTAAGCTGCTGTAGATTCTTTTACTACGAGTCCACAGTAATGGACAAATATTTCTTATTCACCCGATATTAAAAAACAAAAAACCAAGTATTGTTGAGTCAGGTACCTGTAAACCTGGGATCAACAGATTCCAACGTTACTTCCGTTTCGGACTGACAGTAAAAAGCTTAGTGTTGATTAATTACATTTTGTAAATAGAGAGCAACAATAAAAATACAGATAGGTTGCATAGCTATAAAATACTGGCCTAGTTATTTAGTCGAACCAGGTTTAAATACTGCACCAGACATATTCCTTGTTTGATGGTACAGGGGTGAACAAAAATACGGAAACACGAAAAACGCAACACATTACCACCCTCAATACGGTGTAGGAAAACCGTAGACATTCAAAACAGCTTGCAGTCGTGTCGGAATGAACAAATACAGGTCCTGTATGGTTTCTCAAGGGTATGTTACACACTATGTGATCAAACGTATCCGGACACCTGGCTGAAAATGACTTACAAGTTAGTGGCGCCCTCCATCGGTAATGCTGGAATTCAGTATGGTGTTGACTCACCCTTGGCTTTGATGGCAGTTTCCACTCTCGCAGGCAAACGTTCAGTCAGGTGCTGGAAGGTTTCTTGGGGAATGGCAGTCCATTCTTCACGGAGCGCTGCACTGAGGAGAGGTATCGATGTCTTCGGTGAGGCCTGGCACGAAGTCGGCGTTCCAAAACATCCCAAAGGTGTACTATAGGATTCAGGTCAGGACTCTGTGCAGGCCAGTCCATAACAGGGATGTTATTGTCGTGTAACCACTCCTCCACAGGCCAGGCATTATGAACAGGTGCTAGATCATGTTGAAAGATACAGTTGCCATCCCCGAATTTCTCTTCAACAGTGGGAAGCAAGAAGGTGCTTAAAACATCAGTGTAGGCCTGTGCTGTGATAGCACCACGCAAAACAACAAGGGGTGCAAGCTTCCTTCATGAAAAATACGACCACACCATAACTCCACCTCCTCCGAATTTTACCTTTGGCACTACACAGGCTGGCAAATGACGTTCACCGGGCATTCGTCATACCCACACCCTGCCATCGGATCGCCACATTGTGTACCGTGATTCGTCACGTCACACAACGTTTTTCCACTGTTGAGTAGTCCAATGTTTACGCTCCTTACACCAAGCGAGGCGTCGTTTGGCATTTACCGGCGTGATATGTGGGCGGGCTTATGAGCAGCCGCTCGACCATGAAAGCCTAGTTTCCTCACCTCCCGCCTAACTATCATAGTACTTGCAGTAGATCCTGATGTAATTTGGAATTCTTGTGTGATGGTATGGATACATGTCTCCCTATTACACATAACGATCCTCTTCAACTGTCGGCGGTCTCTGTCAGTCAACACACAAGGTCGGCCTGTACGCTTTTGTGCTGTACGTGTCCCTTCATGTTTCCGCTTCACTATCACATCGGAAACAGTAGACCTAGGGATGTTTGGGAGTGTGGAAATCTCGCGTACAGACGAATGACACAAGTGACGCTCAATCAGCTGATCACGTTCGAAATCCGCTAGTTCCGCGGAGAGCCCCATTCTGCTGTCTCACGATGTCTAATGACTACTGAGGTCGCTAATATGGAGTAGCTGGCAGTAGGTGGCAGCACAATGCACCTAATACGAAAAACGTATGTTTTTGGGTGTGTACGGATACTTTTGATCATATAGTGTACCACTCTTACCGCAAGTGGCAAGTTCTGATGGAGGTGAATAGGGGTCGCGCACCCTTCTCTCCAAAGTAAACCACAAAGGGTCAACAATATGGAGATCTGGTGACTCCGGTGGCCAGCAAAGACGCAACAATTAATCCTCGAGCTCACAAAGCCAGACGTGGACGATGCGACATGTGTGAGCAGGGTGCCTGTATTCTTGGAACACAGCATCACCACAGGGGAACAAGCGTTGTACCATGGGGTGGACCTGACCAGCCAAAAAGGTCACATTATCCTTCGAAATAATGTGACCTTGCAGAGTAACCTTGGGACTCACGAAATACCGTGATATGGCTGCCCAAATCACCATGGAACCCACGCCATATAGTGCTATTGGGCTGCAAATTCGGCCAGAATTTGAAAACAGTGTGAAACAAGACTCATCCGACCAATGACTTTCTTCCATTGTACCATTCAGCTCGTCCAGCAATTCCCTGCTTATGAAGCTCCCTTGGTGTTGCTTTAGTGCTGACAGGGTTGGCGAGTGCAACATTCGTTTCTGCATTTTTTGCCACAATCCTCTTCAGTAGCCGTCCTTCACGATCACTCAACACACACTTTTGTCCCTGTGACTTCGTGGATGATGTTTTCCCACTTTCCCTGCAAGCGATATAAATCACCGATACGGGAACTTTTGTAACAGCAAACATTTTGACTGGCTTGGTTACTGAAGCACTCACCACACGAGCACTAAGAACTCGATATAACACTCTCAGAAACGTACAGAAACCTGCTCCGTGCACGACTGGCACTTCCGTTCGTGGTCAAAGACGACAGCGCAACCTACAGGCTTGACTAGCATCTGCATTTACAGGGTGAAAATTACAAAAAAAAAAAAAAAAAAAAGGTTGGAATGGCTCTGAGCACTATGGGACTTAACTTCTGAGGTCGTCAGTCCCCTAGAACCTAGAACTACTTAAACCTAACTAACCTAAGGACATCACACACATCCATGCCCGAGGCAGGATTCGAACCTCGCGCGGTTCCAGACTGAAGAGCTTAGAACCGCTCGGCTACACCGGCCGGTGGTGACAATTATAGAACTATATAAAAAAACTTAAATTAGTTACAGCGTGCACACACTTTATTCAACATGTAAACGTCAAAACAGATATTCGGATTTAGGTTGACACGTTCGATGTGCCTGCCATCATTGGCGGTGATGTGGCGCAGACGAATAGCGAAATTCTGCATGAGCCGCCGAAATGTGGAACATCAATGCTGTCGGTGACCTTCTGAATGGCTGTTTTCAGCTGAGTAATGGTTTTGGGGCTATTGCTGTACACCTTGCCTTTAATATAGTTCCACAAAGATGAGTCGCATGTGTTGAAATCCGTAGAATATGGAGGCCAATCGAGGCCCACGCCAGTGGCCTCTGTGTGCCCCGGAGTCAGAATGCCGGTCTGGAGTGCTCCTCCAGGACATCAAACACTCTCCTGTTTCGATGGGGCCGAGCTCAGTCTAGAATGAATCACATCTTGTCGAAATCAGGGTCACTTTGGATAATAGAGGTTAAATCATCTTCCAAAACCTTCACGTACCTTTCGTTAGTCACCGTGCCATCAAGGAATATCGCAAGGATAATTCTGTGACTGGACTTTGCACACCACACAGTCACCCATTGACGGTGAAGACACTTTTCGATCACAAAATGCTGATTCTCAGTCCCCCAAATGCCCCAGTTTTGCATATTGACGAACCCATCCAAATGAAAATGGCTTGCAACAAGGCGCGTGCGCATGCTCATACTAATTCCCCGTGGCGAACTACGCAGTTTGAACGTCCTAGCGCAAATCGTTCGGAAGTTATGACGATTTATTTTATAGTTCAATAATTTCCACCCCGTATGTTCAAACATACGTCTTTTTCCTTACTTTCGTCCAACCCCTGGAGCGAACCGTGAGCCCATACACATCTTTACAAACCGTGCATCGACACAATGTATACTATCAAAATAAGTTGAACAATTGCCTATTAATTTTCTGCTTTGTTTGTCTGTATCCTCCAAAGCCAATAATGTAGTAATTCCTTATAGATATAACATCGGTAGAAGTGAGAATAGTTACTTTGAGAAACCCTGAACTCCTTCTTCAACGTAAGCGTAAGACTTTCGTATGGAGGTGCCCACTTGTCATTTGTGTGTTTCTTCTCGATCTCATCACTGTGTCACGTTTCAGTAAATGAGAATTTTCTTGTAACGAGCGACTGCTTTTCGATACCGTTTCGCTACTATGGCGACTTTTTGATACGAAGTATCCATAAATTATAAATATCATTTAGTCGCTGGGAGCTCACTTTTCGAGTCGAATAGACAAATGAATTAAAAGGAACTAGCATAAAAAAGGTCAAAATTAACAAATAACTTTGCTGAGAATTGTTAACTTCCATCTCCATCTCTGCTGTCTTGTACAAGGCTGTACCAGGAGCGGATTTTTATCTTGCGCACCTAAATAAGTAAACCAATAAGGTAATGAACACAGATCTTGTGAGGCTTCGGTAATCAGCTTATCTGCTACTAAAGCGTCTGCTAACCAAGCGACCAGGGCCCGTCGTTAAAATAAGGTATCGCGAACGTAATCCCATAAAGCTTTGTACACAGTCGGCATGTGGCACACAGCTAACACTCAACGCCACTAGCGCGAACAAGATTGTATTTTCGTAGAATCTGACACAAGGTCCCATATAATGACTCTGTGGGAGACCAAATACCTCTCTGCAAAGCACTCACCACTTGTAACCCATCTGGCGCTTTTCCTTCACGACACACAGACAACTTCAGTCGCAGGAAGTGGCGATCCAATTTCTTTCTTCTTTTCAGAGAGGCGTTTCTTATCAAATAAAACTCCTTAATACCTTTCTTAATGGAGAGACTAGTAAGAGCCGAAAGGATCGAGTATTAATCGGGCAAGTGTGATAGGACCATTACTGTCCACGATGTGTAGAAATGATCTGATAAATAACGTTATTAGATTTCTAAATTTGTTTTGTGGTGGCTTAACTGTGAGTGGAAACGTCGTATTACTGGAAGACTGTTGCTAATTGCAGTAACACCTGCCAATGATCAATGTTCATTGCAGATCTTCAACAGCAATAAATGTTACTGACGGAATCTCGTGGGAAAATAGTGATAGTGATTTTCTAATTAAGGAGATCACCGCCTGAATCACAAAAGTTTTTACTGCTAATGGGATGCAGAGCCAGCTATGGAGTATCTGCGGATCTGAAGGGGTAGTGGTGAAAGTCAACGTAGATATCATACAAAATTAATTGTGTGATAAGAAATTAGAAAAATTCGAAATCATGCGAAAGTATAACGACAGTCATCCTTCCCGTTCACCTTTCGCGATCGGGCCGAAAAACAGAGAAATGATAGCGCTACACTACATACCCTCCACCACACACCGTAAAATTACTTGTTTGATATACATGTACATGTAGATGTAATAACAGGAAAAAAGGACTTCAGATCCAAATACACAAATATTTCGTACAGGAGCTCATCTAGGTGATTCCGCGATGATGTTACAAACTATCAGGGATGGTGGAGAAGAGTAAATGTATCAATTCGTAACGTTCCACACAGTCAAAGGTATAAGGACAATTTCCTCTTATGACTTTCTACCCGTTCGTTTCCGGACCAGGGCCACTTATCTCAGATTGATACTCCATTATCCATGAAAGTTTGTAACAACACGGAATCAACACGTATATGACGAAATACAAGGGGCGATCAAAAAGTTTCCGTTTGGGGGCGTTGCTGCAGCGTATACGACTCCGATGGGACGTGTAGGCAAGGGATTCGTATAGCATTCGTAGCTTTCCGACGTGTATGTGGTAAATGGGAACCGTGAACTTTGGCGATGTTGTTAACAAATGCGTCCAAACAGGACCAACATGCTGTCGTTCTTCTCTTGGCTGCCGAAGGACAAAAACCGGTAGACATCCATCTGTGAATAAAGAATGTGTATGGGGCAGCATGTCTGTCGAAAACTACGGTTGTTGTAAGGTGCGCCAATTTCCGTGCTGGACGCAGTTCTATACAAGACGCCGGTCGAACTGGGAGCCAGACTCATACATTCCAGGCAAGTGCGAGATCTTCGAGCACCCGCCCTATAGTCCTGATTTCTCCCCATGAGATTATCATGCCTTCTGTTCCTTAAAAAAGGCCTTGAAGGGTCGATAGTTCCTGTCGGACGAAAACGTGCATTACGCAGTTAAGAACTTCTTCACGCAACAGGACACAGTATTTTACCAAACTGGCATTTCCAACATAGTGCGTCGGA
This sequence comes from Schistocerca americana, assembly GCF_021461395.2. Taxonomy (NCBI): domain Eukaryota; kingdom Metazoa; phylum Arthropoda; class Insecta; order Orthoptera; family Acrididae; genus Schistocerca; species Schistocerca americana. Next base: position 883,798,117 of record NC_060130.1, on the reverse strand, counting down.
GGGATGGTTGCCTCAGAGGTCACGGCGATTATGCCTGATTGGCACACCGATTCTATACTGTACAGCCTTCGAAAGAAATACACCAAAAAACTGTTATTAAAATAATCAGACATTAATTCTGACATGGTTCATTGTGATTTGTATGTGAGATAATCTGCGAAAATGAGAGAAAAGATTCTGTACTTTTTAATTACACTGTTTTACTTGTATTAGTCACAAAGGCCAGCTATCTAGGGATATTTATGTAGAGCGATGTAATTAGAACGAACATAGTAAGCTACTTGTGTGGCAAAAATAAGTCTCACGCAAGAGGCACCAAATACGCCCTGACACTGGCCCTAGTTCAGAGTGGAATAAAGTCCACAAGTTTCTTCTGGTACGCCATATACAGCCTGAGGTCACTCGCTAATGATGAGATCGCGTATAGCTCTCATATTGTGAGGATTTGGTTTGCTATTTTTCATACGTTATTCCAAATACTCCTAAACATTTTCAGTGGGATTAAATCAAGTGATTTAGCGAGATTGCCGAAGTCCACGGTTGTTATTTTGGAAGACGAAGCGTCAGTAACATACTCATGATGTTAACGTAGAAGATAAAGGAAGACTTGGTCACAGAGATTATTGATATAATCGTCCTGGTTCATATTCTCGGTAGTCTGAATGAATGGACTCGAGCCACGATACAAAAAACATCGCAGAATCTCCATATTGAACTACACCCTCCACACGCGGTGGGTTAAAGACATCTTTGGGGCGTCGATATACTTTAAGCTTTGCTTCATTTGAAAAGAATCAAAACTGCGTCTCATTGGCCCATAATACAAGCCCCCAGTCACTTGCTGTCCTCAGTCCGGAAATGCGCGACTGCTACGGTCGCAGGTTCGAATCCTGCCTGGGGCATGGATGTTTGTGATGTCCTTAGGTTAGTTAGGTTTAAGTAGTTCTAAGTTCTGGGGGACTGATGACCACAGATGTTAAGTCCCATAGTGCTCAGAGCCATTTGAACCATTTGAACTTGCTGTCCAGTTTACGTGTTGTTAAGCCCACTAAGACGTGCAGGTTTATGTGCCGCTGTGAGCAATGACCTTATGTGACGTACATGACTGCAGATGTCTATTGCACGCAGTTCCCTTCGAATATTCGCTCACACAATCTTTGAGATGGACCTGCATTCACTGCCAGTGCCAAATCCTAAAGGTTTTGAAGCGGACTGTCACTGACGAGACGAAAAACTCGGCTCCAGTCCCTGTCGGTTACGATCCTTTTACTGCCATAGGTTTACGCCGCGGTACACGACTGCGAGTGATGCGCTGTTCCTTGCAGACACGTTGGACAATCTGCTTGACGCATCGTCAAATGGGGCAGCTTAATTCTCGGTGTGGGCTTGAATACGTCCCCACGTTGAACCATTTTATTGCTGATACCAAATAACCGATTGGCACACACACAACACTTCGCTGCCACGACTTATGTCAACGGTGGAGACCGCCTGATAGCAGTTCACCATCTACAGTTCTCCGAACCCATTATTGTGTTCTTCTGAGAGAATGACTAATATTTTATCCAATCAGGACGGCGATGGTTCAAATCCCCATCCGGCCGTCAAGATTTAGATTTTCCGTGACGCCCCTACATCGCTTAAGGCGAACCGTTTGACGGTTTCTTTGAAATGGCCTGGCCTGTTTCCTTCCCCATCCTTTCCCAACGAAACTTTCTTCTTTTTTTCGAAACATCTTACCTATCCATGACTCTTAGGACATCATGTCTGAAGGACACGTTTTCGTCTTACCTGATCGGTGTGGTTAGGATGTGAACGTTTTTGGTTGTAATGATTATTTGTGCGAGTTGTTTGTTGTCGGCCTGGGAGGAAGCAGGCAGGGTTAATGAGGCGGGGCCCCGAGCTGAACCCGCGCCACCATTAGGGTATCGATTCGCTGCAGAGCCGCCACCCGCCCACGCCGCCACCTACTGCCGCTCTACGTGCTCTCGCTTATTTATTTGCTTAGCTTTTGGACCCACGTACGCTGTTAGACAATGCAGCTTTAAGCAAAATTAAAACAGACTATCTGAATATAAGGGATGTAAACCAGTCACCAACACGACGTTTATTTCGAGCACCACAGTGAGGAAGGAGCCTTGGAGCTACTAGGTATAGTAAACCTGTTCTTCCTCTTGCCTGTGAACTGTCTGACCTGGCCAGGACGGACTGTGTGTTTGTGTGGGATGGGGATGGGGCGGGGGGAGGGGGGGGGGATGGTGGGATAACAGATTAACTAGAAATTCAAAAAAATTGTACAAATGGCTCTGAGCACTATGGGACTTAACTTCTGAGTCATCAGTCCCCTAGAACTTAGAACTACTTAAACCTAACTAACCTAAGAACATCACACACATCCATGCCCAAGGCAGGATTCAAACCTGCGACGCAGCGGTCGCGCGGTTCCAGACTGAAGCGCCTAGAACTGCTCGGCCACAGCGGACGGCTGGCCCAAGAGAACACCGAGCTTAAAGTCCCGAAATAACCAACAGTGACACATGCCCTCTCACCATGAGACAATACAGAACTATCTGCGGTGCGTATCAGGATGTCCCAATGTCGTCTTATGTTCTACATATTTACGACATCAATCTTGTTCTCCTTTCTGGTCAATTACAACTGTGATTTTTTTTCCTAGCATCAGGATTTGAACTGATTCCATCCAAGGTGTGCATCCGTGAACGGGTTCTTCAGCGACATCGGTTGTTGGTAGTTGTTGGTGGAAGTACTTCACAAAACGTAGAAAGCATCCATATCTTGCTACACACACAAATATACATCGTACAATCACGGAATTATGACCACTTCTTTAATATTGTGAAAGGCACCGGTCGTCTTTCGTAGAGTACACGAGTCTTCAAATAAGATGTCGGTGAGGGTCTTTTGCCGTGGACAACTATGCTGCGTGGAACGAAGATTATGGGGGTGGAGCAAGTCTCCAGCGATCAAATATATTATTTTATTATTTCCCGAAGTCTCACAATGTTCAATAGGTCTGAATATGAAGAGCACCTAAGAGTGTGATAATCCACCTACTACGCTATGAACCAGTTCTTCGTAGAATATTCTATGTTTACAAGCGCGTTGTCGTCTTGAAAGGAATCACAGAACGGAAAACGGGCGTATTATCGGCTACGTGCGAAATAGTACGGTAGCAGAAACAAGACATGCGTTACTACGCCTACTCGCATAGCGTAATATTCAGCGCCCTAGTTTGCGAGGTCTAATCAGCCAGAGCCGGAATGAATAGGTGAGGTGAGTCAACAATCGTTGGTCTCGTACACCGGCTAGCCCGAGAGATTAAGCTTAAGGTGGCTGTCACACTCGTATAGACACGTTCCCCATCTCCACCTCAGAAGCACAACACATAAACACCAAAATTAACGTGTCGTGTAACTAACAGGTTACTCTGCAATTACCATTGATCCAAAGATGTTCTGTAACAGACCGGAATCGGTAATCTTCGTGAAAAAATGTTACAGTAGGCTGTAATAAAAGACACTATAAAATTTACAGCATTCACTGACTGGTGGCGCAGATGTTTTCCCTTCTATCTTAGAGTAAATGACGGTGTATCGACAGGAATGGCAACTGACCACAGAAATAAAATAATTTCCACAATCTTGATTCCGTAAACTAGAATATCATCTGGAAAAACACTAGTGCATTACTCTTCAGGCACTACACATGCAAGATCGTGACTCGTAAGCCTTAACCGTGCCACACTAAAACCACCGCCACTTGCCCGGGCTGCGGCTCCGACACAGATGGATGTCTGGTCTCTAGCGGCTGACATAAACCTCGCACACGCCCATTTACAAAGTGGAATAACGCCGTATCAACAGGCAGACAGAGTGACTCCAGCCGTCAAACATAAAGTTAGCATGCACCTCGCGCCCAATGCGTCGTTTTTCTGACTGACCTACTCGATAAGTGCGCGTATGAAGGGCAAACTTGGGGCGCAGAGCTTGTGCTTTGCCACGTAATCATCGAATAACAGATCCGAATCTTTGCTATCCTGGCAGACTTCGTCTTCAAACACAGAAAATATCACGTGGCGCTGAAATTAGTCATGCTTCTAGAGTTTTTAAAATACTGAAACAAGGTTTTTGTCCGTCAACTGAATGTTAAGAATAGTGTATTTCACTGTAAAATTACTGACCGTACTATTTTGTCTATACTGATTTAAAGCGACTAGCTTTTATGGAACTTGGTGCACTTCTTAATGACACTCAATTCCTCGTGTAAAGAGGTCCACAGTGATACATGTCAACGCTTACACTGAAGGTCTCACGTAAATAGCTATGGGACCAAAGTATATCCGGACAGTGCAACCATACTTGCTTACATATCACAGTAAATAAAAAAATTAAATGTAGTAATCAAACTGAAAAATATTTGCTCACTTTCATAATATAATTTGCGCACTATCTCGGTTCGAGATCCTGAACCGTTTATTAAACGCTGCAGGTGTCCCAGCTACGTTGTCATCCCGCATAGTGAGTACATTTTCCGCCTCTTTTGCAGAATTCTCCAGTGCATACCATAAACGGAGATAATTCACTCTACCCTTCATTAAGGGGCTCTAGAAAGCCATTAAACAGCTGCATAGTTCCATTTAAAACAAACATATATACTGCGGTCTCGGTGGATACTATACAGGGTGTTACAAAAAGGTACGGCCAAACTTTCAGGAAACATTCCTCACACACAAAGAAAGAAAATATGTTATGTGGACATGTGTCCGGAAACGCTTACTTTCCATGTTAGAGCTCATTTTATTACTTCTCTTCAAATCACATTAATCATGGAATGGAAATACACAGCAACAGAACGTACCAGCGTGACTTCAAACACTTTGTTACAGGAAATGTTCAAAATTTCCTCCGTTAGCGAGGATACATGCATCCACCCTCAGTAGAATGGAATCCCTGATGCGCCGATGCAGCCCTGGAGAATGGCTTATTGTAACACAGCCGTCCACAATACGAGCACGAAGAGTCTCTACATTTGGTACCGGGGTTGCGTAGACAAGAGCTTTCAAATGTCCCCATAAATGAAAGTCAAGAGGGTTGAGGTCAGGAGAGCGTGGAGGCCATGGAATTGGTCCGCCTCTACCAATCCATCGGTTACCGAATCTGTTGTTAAGAAGCGTACGAACACTTCGACTGAAATGTGCAGGAGCTCCATCGTGCATGAAGCACATGTTGTGTCGTACTTGTAAAGGCACATGTTCTAGCAGCACAGGTAGAGTATCTCGTATGAAATCATGATAACGTGCTCCATTGAGCGTAGGTGGAAGAACATGGGGCCCAATCAAGACATGACCAGCAATGCCTGCCCAAACGTTCACAGAAAATCTGTGTTGATGACGTGATTGCACAATTGCGTGTGGATTCTCGTCAGCCCACACATGTTGATTGTGAAAATTTACAATTTGATCACGTTGGAATGAAGCCTCATCCGCAAAGAGAACATTTCCACTGAAATGAGGACTGACACATTGTTGGATGAATCATTCGCAGAAGTGTACCCGTGGAGGCCAATCAGCTGCTGATAGTGCCTGCACACGCTGTACATGGTACGGAAACTACTGGTTCTCCCGTAGCACTCTCCATACAGTGACGTGGTCAACGTTACCTTGTACAGCAGCAACTTCTCTGACGCTGACATTAGGGTTATCGTCAACTGCACGAAGAATTGCCTCGTCCATTGCAGGTGTCCTCGTCGTTCTAGGTCTTCCCCAGTCGCGAGTCATAGGCTGGAATGTTCCGTGCTGCCTAAGACGCCGATCAATTGCTTCGAACGTCTTCCTGTCGGGACACCTTCGTTCTGGAAATCTGTCTCGATACAAATGTACCGCGCCACGGCTATTGCCCCGTGCTAATCCATACATCAAATGGGCATCTGCTAACTCCGCATTTGTAAACATTGCACTGACTGCAAAACCACGTTCGTAACCTGTTGATGCTACGTACTGATGTGCTTGATGCTAGTACTGTAGAGCAATGAGTCGCATGTCAACACAAGCACCGAAGTCAACATTATCTTCCTTCAATTGGGCCAACTGGCGGTGAATCGAGGAAGTACAGTATATACTGACGAAACTGAAATGAGCTCTAACATGGAAATTAAGTGTTTCCGGACACATGTCCACATAACATCTTTTCTTTATTTGTGAGGAATTTTTTCCTGAAAGTTTGGCCGTACGTTTTTGTAACACCCTATATATATATATATATATATATATATATACTTGGCACACAAAAAAATACTAGCTAGCTTTGTGTACTTTTCAAAAATATTGGTTTGGTTTCTTCATGATCCTTGAAAACCTTTTTTGTTTATCATCTTGGATGACTCGCCTGCATAACTGCTGCTGGAGTGACAAGATGGTAGGAACATCTGGAAGCTGTTTAGCAATAATTATTTAAAAAATGCAGGGAAGATTATACTTCAACATTAAATCCACACAGAAGTTCTTATAGATGGCGCAGTAAGTCTGTTGAATAACGATATAGGGGAAAAATCGCTACTATCTTATTGCCGACCTATCCTGGCTGTCCCTACAAGATATGTAGGGAAATTGTAGGAAATTTAAACTACGCTGGCCGCTCAGGATTATAATCCCGCTCCTCCAGAATACGTGTCCACGGGTCTCAGTACTTCAGCCGCTCTCTCGGTCCTTTGCTGGGTATCTCCGAGAGGACGTTGCTTTGAATAGAACTGGCTCTCGTGGTGAGAAACTCCTTTCTTTCTAGACGATACTATTTACATTTCCTATCGAGCTTATGCATATTGAAGGCGTCCTCGCAGAAAATTGTGTTTTGATTTACGATACTCCTCCGCTTTATGATTTACCTGCCTCCGAATTCCAGTAGCGCCGCTGTAGGTACAAGCTGGAGTGAGCGCGGAGCGGGAAGAATTTGGCTGTTTGCGTAGCGGCAAGTGAGGTAACGGTCGCACATATTGGCTGTCCCGGGCGGGCACACCTCCGGCTTGTCTGACACAGTATCCCGGCGCGCAAAAAAACGAGACGGGAGAACCGCGCCCCCCGCCCCCCGCCCCCCGTGCTCCCTGGTGGGAAGCTCCGGCCTGATGAGGAAAAAACGAAAGTGAAAGGCCCGCCTAAACCACTGCTCCGCACCATCCAGCCGACGAGCGACCGCCTAGCGGTAATTGCTTTTCTAGCGCGCGCCTCCAAAATGCGAACTTGTGTTTCCTGCTGGAAACTCCTGTCCGCCAGCGTCCGCAGTGTTTACTCGTCTTTTGGAGAGGTTGTGGGTGCGGAACCTGTTAGGCAGGCACAGCGTCTTCAAGTGACTTTAATTGCGGTGTCGGTTCGCAACTAAGGAGGTTTTCGGGGTTTCGAAATGCATTTTTACTCGCAATCTTAGAGGGTAGCGTTATTCGCAAGTGGACAGCTGGACTTTTCACTAAAAAGATCTTTTTTATTATGCCGTGTGATGACAAGTTATTTGACAGTTTCACAAGGAAATACAGAGTTATTCAAAAGGAGTCGCACAAATTGAAGGACATCATACAGCAGAAGTACTACAAATTAAGGTATTCAAAGTAATCCTCAGGCTGTGAACGCTCTGGAATGTCTGGACCAACAAGGACAGTCAATGCACACTACCTTAAGTTCAGCGAAGATTATATACTGTTTACTCAAAAATATTGTACAACGGGCGATCAAACAATAGCCGTTCTAAGGCTGTACAGTCCAGAATCAGTACGATAATCGTTAAAATCGTCGTGAGCCTTGAGGCATCATCCCCCAACGCACCAGGCTGAAGATGATCATCAAAATAAAATAAGAGAAATCAGAGCTCGAACAGAAAGGTTTAGGTGTTCGTTTTTCCCGCGCGCTGTTTGGGAGATGATTGTGGTTCGATGAACCCTCTGCCAAGCACTTAAATGTGAATTGCAGAGTAATCATGTAGATGCAGATGTAGATGTAGATACCCATGAAGTAATGAGTACTGTCGACATGGGATCTCAGATCGATTCCATATTCCTAGATTTCCAATAGGCTTTTGATACTGTTCCGCCGGCCGCGGTGGTCTCGCGGTTCTAGGCGCACAGTCCGGAACCGCGCGACTGCTACGGTCGCAGGTTCGAATCCTGCCTCGGGCATGGATGTGTGTGATGTCCTTAGGTTAGTTGGGTTTAAGTAGTTCTAAGTTCTAGGGGACTGATGACCACAGCTGTTAAGTCCCATAGTGCTCAGAGCCATTTTTGATACTGTTCCTCACAAGCGACTATTAATCAAATAGCGTGCATATGGAGTCGGATGGCGCTGCAATTTACCGTGTAGTAAAATCATCAGACGATCAATTCCAATTACAAAATGATGTAGAGAGAATTTCTGTATGATGCGAAAAGTGGCAATTAGCACTAAACAAAGACAAGTGCGAGGTCATCCACACGGGTACTAAAAGAAATCCGATAAATTTTGGGTATACGATAAATCGCTAAAATCCAAAGGCTGTCAATTCGACTAAATATCTAGGAATTAAAATTACGAACAACTTAAATTGGAACGACCACATAGATAATATTGTGGGAAAGGCGAAACAAAGACTGCGCTATGTTGGCAGAACACTTAGAAAATGCGATAAACCCACTAAAGAGACAGCCTACATTACACTTGTCCGTCCCCTGCTGGAATACTGCTGCGTGGTGTGGGATCCTTACCAGGTAGAATTGACTTAGGACATCGACATAGTGCAAAGAAGGGCAGCGTGTTATCGCGCAATAGGGGTGAGTGTGTTACTGATATGATACGCGGGTTGGGGTGGCTGTCACTGAAACAAAGGCCGTTTTCTCTGCGGCGAGATCTATTTACGAAGTTTCAATCACCAAATTTCTCTTCCGAATGCGTAAATATTTTGTTGACACCCACCTACGTAGGGAGCAATGATCATCATAATAAAATAATAGAAATCAGAGCTCGAACGGAAAGATTTAGGTGTTCCTTTTTCCCACGCGCCATTCGAGAGTGGAATGGTAGAGAAGTAGTATGAAAATGGTTCGATCAACCCTCTGCCAGGCAGTTAAGTGTGACTTGCGGAGTAACCATGTAGATGTAGATGTAGTTTGTAAAACACCGCGTCCTGCAGCATAAGGAAGCTCGTAACTGACTGCTGCACATCCTCATTGGCCAGGAATCGTCAATCCTCCAAGACCCTTTTTGTAAACGACTGAAGGGAGAGATCAGGGCTATAGGGCGGATCCCCGAGTGTCTTCTACTTGAGCTTGCGTAACTGCTGCGTTTCGACATTTGCGATATGGGGACGTTTACGTCGGACCGCGGCCAGCACGGAAGCTGGCGCTCTGTTGCCCAATGGTGGTTTACGCGAGACGTGCTGCCCCACACACATTTTTCATTCTCCGATGGATGTCTACCGGTGTTTGGCCTTCGGCAGCCGAGAAAAGAATAACAACACGTTGGTGCTGTCTGGATGCATTTGGTAACTACGACGCCATACTTCACGTTTCCGCATTTACCGCAAGCACGTCGATAAGACATGAATGCGACACTAATCCCTTGGCTATCTGGCGATGCTTATATACCAGCAACTGAGTCGCGATACGTTGCGTATGCGCTGCAGCAACGGCTCCAAACGGAGGTTTCTTTGATCGTCCCTTATGCATTGCAGAAGGTGTCCAAAATGACATTCGATACAGGCATTCGATACAGTCATAACATCTTCGTAGAAAATTATGGGACGCTCTACCAAGTACACGAGGAGTGGCACGAAGCTCATCAGGCGCTGCAAGTATCCTGGGAGAGGTGTTCTTCGTCGGGAGCTGGTATTACGTACACTAGGCTTTCAGTATGCCCCACAAAAAATATCAAGAGGCGAAAGATAAGGGAAAAGAGATGTCCATGCAATTGGACCTCCCGTTTCGATCTCAGAGCGCACGAATGAAAAGCAGATGTACGAACACAGCAACTGGTACACAAGGCCTTAGCGGCATGACAACAGACGAAGCGCGCTTGAGTGACAAGCAAATTGTTCGTACGCAGAACTTACGGCGCATGTGCACTGACATTCCAAAGCTTTCACAGGATCAGGATTATTTCCAAGGCGATAGGTTCGTATTCCAAAATTGTTGTGTTTGGAATCCTCTGTCAACTCCTTCAATATGTGTGCAACCTTATCAATCACTCAGTATTTTCTTTGGCATACGCATGATTGTGTGTCTGTCTCAAACAGGGGCCTTCGAAATTCTTACGCCATTCTCAATGTAAGCCGCCTGTGTTATAAAACGGACGTTAATATGGTAGTCACATTCTCTCTTAGGCACCTCAAATAGATCTGGTACCCTTTTCTGGATGACTGTGGTAAATATGCATTCGAAATTCTTGCGATATCGCTGTAAATGGAAAGATGTATACATGGCCCGGGGTGGATCGCCACAGAACGAAATCACTTCCTGGTGCGGGTAACGTCAGCCGTAAACAGAAACTATTGTGAACCGTCCACCACTCCATCAGCTTGCCAGGTCTCCATAAGTCAGTCAAATAAGTTCCCGTCTGCTGTACCGATGACCCATACATCTCCATCTTCGCTATCATTTGTTACTAATGGCCCAGTATTCATGTGCTGTGAAGTTCTCCCGGTGAAGAAACAAGGGGACACATACGCACCGTTTAGGAACGGCACAACTCATGTTTACATTTCACCTGTAACGTTCAGCCGCACGAGAGTTTCTCGAAACCTCATATCGGGATATTATGTCCGATAAATACAATGTTACTTCATCACATATCATGATTCTTTCCTATAGTTCCTCGTCCCGATCGGCAAATTCTCACCCAACTATTTCCTTTTTCCGAAATCGTGAACCAGTTGCAATTTGCGCGAGATTCACTGCAACTCTGTCTGTAGGAGCTTCCTCACAGTTTATGTTGATAATTTCAAATGTTGGTTTGTATTCTGCTGAGTTCTGCGAGCTCCGTAATAAACGTTCGCGCTCTTCATCAACTGCATCGTCTCTTAGATCTACATGTACGCATATACCCCGTAAGCCACTGCACTCTACACCACGGATGGTCTTGCGTACCATTGTTAGCGATTTTATGTAGTACTATTCAATTCACGTGTGCAGCGAAGAAAAATGACAACCAGCACGTCTCGGTACGCTTCGTCTTATGGTCTCTAAAGAACATGTAATACGGTGCCAGAAAAACTGTAGCACAGTTTTTTTCCGGAAGACATGTTCTCTAATTTTCCAAAAAGTGTTTGGAAAGAACAACATCGCCCTCCCGTTAAATCTGCTTGAGTAGCTGTATTAAACACACCTATCAACTTGCTACGATCCTAACAGCTCCTCTCTGAAATCGTTCGATGTCTGTTATAATGATGAATGGCCGGACGAAGATCTGAACCGCCGTTCTCCCGAATACGTGTGTGGCAGGCGATGCCTGCTTCGTTTCGAGCCTGAAGTTGATTGGTACTTAGTACTGGATGTCATTAGCAGTCAGTTATCTAAGTTCTGAAGACTACGTGTCTGATAGTTCAACACACCAAAGAACAATAAAGTTTCTGTAAAGCTTAGAAGAAGGAGTAGCATAGTTGGACACTCCCTTGCTGGAACGTACCACTAGGAGTATAATGGAAGAAGAGTATGTCCTTGGCGAATAAGGAAGGTAAGTTAGAGACTGAAGTCCTGTTGGCATCGGAATCATTAAGGACGGAGTACTATCTGAGTTGGGTAAGAATCAGCAAAACAGCTATGACCTGTTCAAATAAACACTTCATTCGAGCGTCACCTGAAGTGATTCTGGGAAACCAATAGACAACTATTCCGAATGTCTGATCAGTGATTTTATCGTTGCTTCTTCCAAAGCTGTCCAAGTGTCTTAAGCACTTCGCCAGTTCTCTCGGTGTAGCAGATTTTCGCATTTTCTCTTTTGTTATTGTCATTCGCGCCACCATGCCTTCAGCCTTTCACTGCTAACTTTCTATTCGCGAAAACATGTGAGTTTACGTAGCGCCCTTTACAATTACGTACCTTGGCTGACCAAATTTGCAATCCTGTGACCGTTTCTCTACAGCATTTTTGCTTCCGCCCTTTTGTTAAAGATGCCAGGTGAAATATTAGATGTAAAGGAATGTAATCGATCAAAAGTACAAGCTATGGAAAAAAATCTGAAGAAATACATACTACAATAAATATCTATCATGACTGGCTGTGTATAAAAGAATCAGCATATTGATTAGATTCATTTGTTTTTCCTTACTTTTTAGGGGTATTTCCGAAGAAACCGAAAAAACACGAAAATAATGTTATATAAGTTGGACATTGCGTCAAACGTTGTTGGCGATCTGAAGATTATATTATTCGTGAAGAATAACGTTTGCCAAGATCGCTAGTAATTCTTTTTTTATTGTTACCGGTTTCGACAGATCTACGCTGTCATCATCGGATCTTGTGACATTATTTAATGTACATGATTTTTACAACACTGGAAATCACGTGGTGATGTTGCATCAAATTGTGATACTAAGCGGCAGGGAACACTACTATGTCACAAATAAAATACCACACAATTAAAATATACACATTGTGAAGCACAATGTTAAAATTTTAAACATGGCTGCGTAGTTCAATGACAGTTTACAAATTAAAGTTAAGGCAATTACAGCCCTAAGTCACAAAATTTAAGTCTTTTCACCAGATTTCAACACTTTTATGAGTGCCTTCATCAGAAATTAAATATTCAAATTGGCCTATAACGTAATGACAAATTTATGGTAAAAACATTTTATATAAAAGTGTAAGTACAAGAGAGAAACAGTACTTACATGTCACGTATAAGATAAATATCAAGCGAGGAAGGCTTTGATCACAAAAAAAGACTTAAATGTTGTGACCGAGGAATGTAATTGCTTTAACATGTTGTATGTTTCAACTGTGTGGTATTTTATTTGTAACATGCTGGTATTACCTGACAGTTTTTATTACAATTTGAGGCAACATCGCTACGTGACTTTCAGTGTTGTAAAAACACGTACATCATGTAATGTTACAAGATCTGATGATTACAGCGTAGATCTGTGGAAACTAGTAATAGTAACAACAAGAATTACTAGTGATCGTGGTAAACATGATTCTTCAAGAATGTCAGTGAAAAAAGGATCACATAGGTCTGATTACCTAAATGATCAAAGTCTTATTTTTAAATTAGGGTTGTGACATTTCTATTTTAGTGAATAAGCGATCAAAGGAAATTGCTCTTTATAACTTATCACCAACCGTGTCAGTTTTTGCAGCATTTTCGTAAACTGCCACGAGCGTGAAATTTTCGATATTTTGCCTCTGAAGTACGAACACTGGCTCGAGGGCACACTTGCAGTGACAAGCTTTGTACGTAATGGGGTATTGTCTTACGCTCGACACATCAATTTCGAGCTTTTGGCGAGCGTAAAAGACAAGAAGTGGCGTCGGAGCAGTAACCCAATCTTCCGGCTATCGGCTTTCCCTGGCTGCTGTGCGCTCACATGCGAGGAGGCAGCCGGGAAAAGAAAACAAACCAAAAAGACGAGACCGAGAAACGAGGCGCTACAACCGCCCATTGATTTATGGGGCTTATTGTAATTGGCTTCCCATAGCTCGGCCGTTCCACTGTGCAACTCGCCTTCGCACTCACTTACGGCTGCCGTCCGTGGTACTATTGTGTTTCTGTCTTATTGTCCCCGCCTACGAAGGGCTGTGGCCTGGCTGACGCTGTGCAACCATTTAACAGAGCTCACTGTTTTCGGTGATCGTTAAAGGTATTCTCAAACTACACTCCCACAGGTTTCAAAACTATAGCAGATGTCCTTATTTAGTAGTAATTTCTTGAATTACTTCCTTCACTGTATGAAATACACTGAAGAGCCAAAGAAACTGGTACACCTGCCTAATATCACGTATGCCTCATAGCGAGCACGCAGAGGTGCCGCAAAACGACGTGACATTGACCCAACTAATGTCTAAAGTATTGCTGGAGGGAACTGAAACCATGAATCTTGCAGGCCTATCCATAAATCCGGAAGAGTACGAAGGGTGGAGACCTCTTCGGAACAGCATGTTGCAAGGGATCCCAGATATGCTCATAATGTTCATGTCTGGGGAGTTTGGTGGCCAGCGAAAGTGTTTAAACACAGATGAGTGCTCCTGGAGCCACTCTGTAGCAATTATGGAAGTGTGGGGTGTCGCGGTATCCTGCTGAAATTCTCCAAGTCCGTCGGAATGCACAATGAACATGAATGGATGCAGGTGATCAGACATGATGCTTATGTACGTGTCACCTATCAGAGTCGTATCTAGACATATCAGGGGTCCAATATCACTCCATCTGCACACTCCCACACCACTATAGAGCCTCCACCAGCTTTAACAGTCCTCTGCTGACATGCAGGTTCCATGAATTCGTGAGGTTCTCTCCATACCCGTACACGTCCATCAACTCGATACAATATGAAACGAGACTCGTCCGACCAGATAACATGTTTCTAGTCAGCAACAGTCCAATGTTGAGGGGCCCAGGCGAAGCGTAAAACTTTGTGTCGTGCAGTCATCAAGGGTACACGAGTGGGCCTTTGGCTCCGAAATCCCATATCCATGATGTTTCGTTGAATGGTTCGCACGCTGACACTTGTTGATGGCCCAGCACTAAAATCTGCAGCAGTTTGTGGAAAGGTTGCACTTCTGTCACGTTGAACGATTCTCTTCAGTCGTCGATGGTCCCTTTCCTACAGGATCTTTTCCCGGCCGCAGCGATTTCGAAGATTTGATGTTATACCGGAGTCTTGATACTCACAGTAAACTAGTGAAATGGTCGCACGGGAAAATCACCACTTCACCGCTACCTCGTAGATGCTTTGTTCCATCGCTCGTGCGCCAACTATAACACCACATTGAAACTTGATAACTTCTCATTGTAGCAGCAGTAACCGATATAACAATTGCGCCAGACACTTTTTGTGGTATATAGGCGTTGCCGATCGCAGCGCCGTATTCTGACTGTTTACATATCTCTGTATTTGAATACAGTTGCCTATACCAGTTTCTTGGGCGCTTCAGTGTATAGTGTTCATCCACACTCCATCTTTTCCAGCCACTCTTCTACATAATCTACACCACGTCACAACAAAGCCTACAATTTACATTTCAGGCTTCCGCAGCTGGTGGCTTTTCCTTTCAGTAGACCGTGAACAGGAAGTTTGCCTTCTCGAATTGGACAGCGTTTCCTGAGATTCTTAGGTACACATTCTAGAGAAGATTAAGAAAACTGTGGCTGTGGTGACAAGCGTCAAATTATAACTTCAAGGATTCATAGTTGAGCCCCATTTGAGGCCTGGATTTATTCTGAAGTTTAACACCTTAGGCGGTTCTACCTCCAACTGGAATGTGCCTCGAAAAGCATCTTGGTGTTCAAATGGTTCAAATGGCTCTGAGCACTATGGGACTTAACAACTGAGGTCATCAGTCCCCTAGACTTAGAACCACTTAAACCTAACTAACCTAAGGACATCACACACATCCATGCTCGAGGCAGGATTCGAACCTGCGACCGTAGCAGCAGCTAGGTTCCGGACTGAAGCGCCTAGAACCACTCGGCCACAACGGCCGGCCATCTTGGTTTTCAGATCAATCTTCCGATTAATGACTTTTTTGGTTATATGTTGTATTAGTCCATCTGAGACTATATAGCAATGTCGAGATGGAGAAGAGACACCACTGTAGTAGCTTATCCCACCATCTTCCACGTGACGACGACGGTGATGAGTCCTGCCACTGATTCCACAAAACAGCGGAAGCGTTGGGAGGCTGTGTCGATCCACGGCTGCTGAAAACTCACTGAGAATGCTTGGGCAGCGTTCGTGGTGTACACATCCCGTTTCGACAGCACCCCAGATGTGCTGACTGCGACTGATGTGATGTGATCTTGGGGACCAGACAAGTGCTTTCATAGTCTTCATCGACCCACACTGGTACGTGGTGGGAACGGTAAGGTCGTGAACTCTCTTACCCAAAATACAACTATCCTGTAGAGCGCTGCATGCGTGCTGATAGGTATGATCGGACAGCTGCTCCTTGTTTTGTTTGCTCTACTTATTAACCAACCTACGTTTCTAGCAGTTGTAGACTTAGAGAAAGCTTTTGACAATGTTAACTGGAATACTCTCTTTCAAATTCTGAAGGTGGCAGGGGTAAAATACAGGGAGCGAAAGGCTATTTACAACTTGTAGAGAAACCAGATGGCAGTTATAAGAGTCGAGGGGCATGAAAGGGAAGCAGTGGTTGGGAAAGGAGTGAGACAGGGTTGTAGCCTTTCCCCGATGTTATTCAATCTGTATATTGAGCAAGCAGTAAAGGAAACAAAAGAAAAATTCGGAGTAGGTATTAAAATTCATGGAGAAGAAGTAAAAACTTTGAGGTTCACCGATGACATTGTAATTCTGTCAGAGACAGCAAAGGACTTGGAAGAGCAGTTGAAAGGAATGTATAGTGTCTTGAAAGGAGAATATAAGATGAACATCAACAAAAGCAAAACGAGGGTAATGGAATGTAGTCAAATTAAGTCGGGTGATGCTGAGGGAATTAGATTAGGAAATGAGACACTTAGAGTAGTAAAGGAGTTTTGCTATTTAGGGAGTAAAATAACCGATGATGGTCGAAGCAGAGAGGATATAAAATGTAGACTGGCAATGGCAAGGAAAGCCTTTCTCAAGAAGAGAAACTTGTTAACATCGAGTATAGATTTAAGTGTCAGGAAGTCGTTTCTGAAAGTATTTGTATGGAGTGTAGCCATGTATGGAAGTGAAACATGGACGATAACTAGTTTGGACAAGAAGAGAATAGAAGCTTTCGAAATGTGGTGTTACAGAAGAATGCTGAAGATAAGGTGGGTAGATCACGTAACTAAAGAGGAGGTATTGAGTAGGATTGGGGAGAAGAGGAGTTTGTGGCACAACTTGACTAGAAGAAGGGATCGGTTGGTAGGACATGTTTTGAGGCATCGAGGGATCACAAATTTAGCATTGGAGGGCACCGTGGAGGGTAAAAATCGTAGAGGGAGACCAAGACATCAATACACTAAGCAGATTCAGAAGGATGTAGGTAGCAGTAGGTACTGGGAGATGAAGAAGCTTGCACAGGATAGAGTAGCATGGAGAGCTGCATCAAACCAGTCTCAGGACTGAAGACCACAACAACAACAACAACTTACTAACCACAGTATACGTGCGCCATTTCGGATGAATAATTGCAGCATGGGAGTAACTATTTTGAAAAATGTAGGAAAGTATTCTCGTTGACCAATTCTGAGGAAGTGCAGCAATACTGGACAAAATTTCCAGTTGATTTAATGAACGACAGCTCTCTTTAAATGTGGATAAATGCAAGATAATATCCATAATAAACAGAAAGAACCTGACAGCATTCGATTACAAAATTAGTTTACGGCCTGTCGTGTCATTTACGTACTTAGGATTTGCACGACGTAGCAGTATGGGATGGGACGAACACGTGAAAAACGGAGGAAGGTGAATGGGAGACTTAGAAAACGGTTCTGCGTATGTACAATCTGTAAAGGAAATTGCATAGAAGTACCTAAGTGGATCCGTTCTCTGGATCTCTGCGCCAGCAAACAGTGATGTCAACCACAAGGACACGGAAAAGGTCTGTTTGCCCGTGAGAAGCGGTAGTAAACATATTGTAATGCTTCACACTAATGAGTGGTACGCAGCCAGTGGAGACACACTTGTGCTTTACCTCTCCATATTGTGTGCTGCACAAGACATTACTGGATTCCATCCTGGCAACACTGAACTGCCACTACAGATTTATGTGTACTAGTACACAGGGTGATTCACATAAGCTGTTCATCTAAAATACATTCCGCAAACATTTCAAATATTACAGTTTTTACCAACATGAGTTGTACAAAAGTGCTCACTAAAAGATGTATGGTCTCTTATTATAGAGACATCAAATACAGAAATATTGGCATTAACTTCTTTTTATTCACATACAAATTTAGTAATTTCTGTTGCTAGTACCTTAGGTCTCAACGATACAAATGTACGTTGTTTAGCAATAACATTCTCATAGTTTTCCTGGATGTAAACAGAATTAGGATATCTTCGCAATTTAGGAAATGGTTGATGTAAACAGCTTAGCTGATTTACCCTGTATAATCATTCAAATATTAATGTGTTTTTCGGTTGTACTATTCCTGGTCGAATTAGAAGTCTTAAATTTTGTGACCATTCATTAAATTTCGTGTTTATCAAAATTATACTGGTTATTAATTGCAACTGTTTTAATTTTCAAACATTCAAAGAAATTTGTTTGGTTGTGCATGGAATTATGATACTGCATCACCAAACATCACTAAACCTGTTCACCTCTGTCCAATATGTAACTTATGGTGGCTCTACAAAAGCGTCAGTAATGACGTTCAGAGCAACACGGATAAAGTCAGTTGCAGTCCGCACTTCAAATTTATACGTGAATCTTTCCATTGAGTGAATGTACAAAATTATAAACGTCGGACGTTGTCGACGCTTTATTTTAAGCAATGAGTATGGTGTTCCTATTTAGCAGATCCACTGCTAATATTAAAATCCGTCTTTTCTCAACGGCAACGGCATTGCTGTCGATGCTCCTGGATCGCTTATCAGAGTTTGTAATAATTACATTGCAAAAGACATTCTGTTCACCGATGTACGCCAATATAGACTGCGGCACATTCGAACAGGTGATAGTTCTTTCATTCCAGTGCACATGCACGCTGACATATTTTTTTAGAGTGCTTCATACAGAGAAAATATTTCTGCATTGCTTGGCTTTTTATAGCTTTCCAGAAATGTGATGGTTATACTCCCCAAGAATATATAGACTTTTTTCACCTGTTATTCCCTTGATAACCCTCTCAGAATTTCTACAAATATTTGTCTGACAGCCTGCATAACGAACAGCCTCAATGAACAACAGGCAGATTTGCTGCGAGATGGCAGTATCTGTTTTGTATTCAATGCATTCAATTTCAGAGAGCGAAATACGCTCTCCGCCGCAGTATCAAAAGTCTTAGGGCTACTTGTTCTGTTCTTCTTCAAATCTATTAGTCACCTACTTCCTGGATTTTTTTTACATTTCGGTTTCTCTAAAATGGGAGCTACGTAAGGAGGAAATATTAGAATTTAATATTTCTTTCGTATCGAGGTCATTTAAAGGAGGAAGATTAGGGGTTGACGAATCCTGCCTCGGGGATGGATGTGTGATGTCCTTAGGTTAGTTAGGTTTAAGTAGTTCTAAGTTCTAGGGGACTGATGACCTCAGAAGTTAAGTCCCATAGTGCTCAGAGCCATTTTAGGGGTTAACGTCCCGTCGGCAACTAGATCACTGAAGTTCGACCACAAGCTCGACAGGACAAGGATGAGGAGCGAATCGTTGCATGAGTCATCTTGACATCCACCAAAGATGAATTTGGAAGGGTTACTGAAAAACTAAAACAGAATAACCGAACTGATTTACGAAACCTGCCGATCCGAAAGCGAGTCCAGTGTCTTGACCACGGTGGAAAGAACGGTAAAGCCTTAATCAAAAAGAGAAAACGCAGATTAGAATCTCGTGAAGACGACTCCGGCGTGTTAGTCTCAGCACCACTGCTCTCGGAATAGAGCTCGTGTATTGCTGTGAGTAATTAACCCGAGTATAGAAGTCGAACGAAGTATTTACATGTGTATAAAATGTAGGATAGGCGAAAACGTCTCGTTCACAAAAGCACAAAGAGGGGACTGCCTACATAGCTAATTTACAATTTAAATCGGGAACTGTGGAAGTTGTGAGACGTGGGAATATAAATGCGGGCGTGGTCGGCGGCGGCACGCCGTCCTTCACGGCGCTGACCCCTTGGTCAAACAGCGTATCTCAAGGCGTGCACGCGCTAACTCGCGTCATACGGGAGCACCGCTTATCGCTCCTCTCACACTGCCTAACAATTACTTTGGCGCTCATGCGCATTACCACTCTCCCAGGTTATTGCAGGAAGTGCCACTTCGAGGACTTAAATTTCCTCACAAAATTTGACCTAAAACAAAGGCTGCGTAAAGCAATCAATACGATGAATATCTTTATTTTAATGAAGCATTTATCGACATGTTACATATATCGCATACTATAATGGTTTCGTAAAAGCTATTCGATACAGGGCACATAATGGTACTGATGCAGTGCAGTTCCCAAAACAGGTACAAGTCAATCACTTATACTGAGAGGTGATTTTAGTGAGAAGACAATCCTATCTCACTACAGTGTTCTTCACCTCGGTCAGTGTCCTTCCCTACCCTTTTTAGCTCTGCCTCTACTGATATCGTTGTCGTCTGGACGTTAAACCCTTATCGTCCCTCCTAAGTTTACCCGCCTATGGAGAAAAAAGTATAAATTAACTGTTATATCTACACGGTTTCCTTTACTTTATTAATGACTGGCCAAGTGTCTGGCATTTTCCGGGTATGTATTCTCGTATTCCAGTCTTCTGTTCAGCTCCTTCTTCCCCCTCTCTTAGTCCATCTCCTCCTCCCCCCTCTCTCTGTCCATCTCTCCCTCTCCCCTCACAGTCCAACATCCCCTCTCCCCTATCTCAGTACATTTCATCCTCCTCTCTCTCAGCACATCCCCTCCCCCTCTCTGTCGTTCTCTTCCTCTTTGATTTCTCTGACCACATCCTCCTCTCCCCTCTCTGTCCAACTTCCCCTCTTCCCTATCTCAGTACATTTCATCCTCCTCTCTCTCAGCCCATCCCCTCCCCCTCTCTGTCGTTCTCTTCCTCTTTCATTTCTCTGACCATCTCCCCCTCTCCCCTCTCTGTCCAACTTCCCCTCTCCCTTATCTCAGTACATTTCCTCCTCCCCTCTGTCAGCCCATCCCCTCCCCCTCTCTGTCCATCTCTTCCTCTTTGATTTCTCTGACCATCTCCTCCTCTCCCCTCTCTGTACAACTCCTCATCACCTCTTTCTCAGTTCATTTCCTTCTTGTCTCTCTCTCAGTCCACCTACTGCCCCCCCTCTCTCTCTCTCTGTCCATCTCCTCCTCTTTGATTCTCTGTCCATCTACCCCTCTCCTCTCTCTGTCCAACTTCCCCTCTCCCCTATCTCAGTACATTTCCTCCTCCCCTCTGTCAGCCCATCCCCTCCCCCTCTCTGTCCATCTCTTCCTCTTTGATTTCTCTGACCATCTCCTCCTCTCCCCTCTCTGTACAACTCCTCATCACCCCTTTCTCAGTTCATTTCCTTCTCGTCTCTCTCTCAGTCCACCTACTGCCCCCCCTCTCTCTCTATGTCTATCTCCTCCTCTTTCATTTGTCTGTCCATCTCCCCCTCTCCCCTCTCTGTCCAACTTCTCCTCTCCCCTATCTCAGTACACTTCCTCCTCCCCTCTGTCAGCCCATCCCCTCCCCCTCTCTGTCCATCTCTTCCTCTTTGATTTCTATGGCCATCTCCTCCTCTCCCCTCTCTGTATAACTCCTCATCTCTCCTTTCTCAGTTCATTTCCTCCTCCTCTCTCTCTCAGTTCAACTCCTGCCCCCCTCTCTCCCTCTGTCAATCTCCTCCTCTTTTATTTCTCTGTCCACCTCCCCGTCTCCCCTCTCTGTCTGACTCCTCCTCTCCCCTTTCTCAATTCATCTCCTCCTCCCCTCTCTCTGTCCATCTCCTCCCCCCATCTGTTTGTATTCATCTCCTCCTTCTCCCACGCTATCAGTCCATCTCCTCCTCCCATCTTCTATTTCCACGTTACCACGCTACCCCAATAGGAGTCTGCTGGTACTTAGCCCCACAGTTTTTCTTTTCAGATCGCAACTAGTATGTGCACCAAATTTGGTTGAAATCATTCCAGGGTTTTAAGATGAGCTTTTTACGCATGGCTTTACCTGTGTACGAACATGTCAAGTGTATTTCACATATATTTAAAATATTTCAAACTCATTTGTATACATATTTCATCTGTATATGTAGCAAATTTCACTCTGCAGTTTCATTTGCATTGAGCTGAAAGTTTATGATGTCATATCTCCTGAACTATATGTTCTACCGGATAAATTTATCCGGTATATCCGGTGGTATACGTCGCTAGTGTCTGCGAAATATACTGGGAATAGAGTTAGTAGTAAGGAAGTAATAAATTAAAATGTCATGCGTGATGCGGCAGTTTTTCACATCTCTCAGTGTTCATGTCGTCATATCCACTGAACTATGTGTTGTATCATGATATAATTTTGCTGCTACATTCAGTGGTATATGTGAATACTGTCTGCAAAATGTTTTGTGAATGCAATTAGTAGTAAAGAACTAGAAACTCACGTTTTTTTTTGCGGCACTTTTATGCATGAACAGCGAAAATGTAGTAAGCGACAAACTTTTTTCCTTTCATCATTTGGTGCGGGTTTTCAGCGACAATAAGTTTCGCATAGGTTTGAAATTGTGTTTGAAGTTTGTTGAAAGCCCCTAAATTATCTCATTCTCAAATACTGAATTAATGAAGTTTGGTTAGTCAAGCGTCACTTGTTATACTGCTTTTTACCACCACCTCCACCCCTCTTTGACAAGTAGGTGGTTCTTATCTCCACAGCGATTCCTTCCAGACAGTAAGTGATATATTTACGAAATTTGGTTGAAATCGGTCCCGTGGTTTAGGAGGAGATCTGTTGCATATATAAATATATGTATGTCCATTTTTACAATATTTGTGGATTCTAAACTTTGAAATGTAGCGCTTGTAAAATTATATCTCCTATTGCACAATTACTTAACTGAAAACAATTCAGTTTCGTAACACTGAAGGCACGACAAGACTCCTATGAGCAGGGTGCCATTAGTGGTTAAGTTATTTAAAATTTGCAGTATGTTTACGAATGGCATTTTACAGGTTGATGTTAAATTACATTTTTAATTTTCATGCGGTACTCTCGTCCAGTTGACCTCGTCACAGAAAGTGTCCCGTTAGCGCAATCTGGAGTTTGTCGTGAAAAACTTCTCTTCACTGAAGACAACGGACGTTTTATAAAACGTTGTCAGCAATTTTGGCTCGAAATATAGCGGAAGTATAAATCTGCCTTTCCTTCCAGGAAACGACTTTGTGACTTTTATGGACCGACCCAGAAGCGAGTGCTTTATTCCGTGTCTGGAATTTACTCACGCTTTTACTACTGCGTCATCAGAGAGGGAGCTCCTGTACGAATCTGTGGCTTACTGTGCAATATTAGATCACGCAAAAGTCAATTTCTTTCGTTTGAAGTTGCGGAATCTGCTTTGTTTATTCGGTGAGCAAGAGAGGGCAATAACAGAGCAGAGGTTTTGTAGTTACGAAGTGATGACGTCGGTAGTCGATTCATCTTAAATCAGGCGTTGTAATGAGTCCGTCGTAAACACAGCGTGCTACCCCTTCTACGAAAATATCCTTGCTCCCTCTCTTCTTTCCTTAATTTCTAATAGCACTGATTTCTGAGCGAGCACTTTCACTGGCAAAACAAAGTTATTGGTAGTATGTAGTACGTAATGTGCACCCTAAAATAGCGATTCAGGTATTGTTGCCCTCAGCTTGTACCAGATTATTCTGAACCCAGAGTGACACTGACGTGATAGTGAACGTTTAAATAAGACAGGTGCGATGTAAATCACATTTGCAAATCTAGGAATTCTAGACTACAACCGACGACGGAACTCTTATAAATGTCTTTGACATAATATTCTGCTAACAGATACTAAATTTATTAAAGGACAGCTTCTATACACCATGAGCTGCGCAGAAATGCCTATTTGCCAAAATCGGTTTACGGGTTTACAACCCATCATCAGTGGCATCTGATACATAAGAACAAATAACTGTATTTACATCGATTTCTACAAAATGGTAGCTGTATGCATAGTACCAGTAATTTAAGTGTACTTACATTATGTACCTCTACAATAGTGACATGTGTGTCAGTTAATGCGATAACATTTGAAATCTGTTCTATAAAATAGTATAGGATTGTCATGTACGTTACTGCTGTAACGTCTTAGCCAGTGACAACTCTTGATAGCGTTTGACGTAACTCTCATATAGTGTAAACATGGAACTCATCCGTCAAAGAGTCTACATTACCTGTCTTTTGTTATTTCTAAGATCATATTTGTACATATCTGTAACATGCATTCATATATATACAGGGTGAGTCACGTAAGACGTAACACCTCTTTTATTTCGTGAATGTTACACACATCGAAACGCGGTTTTCGGCAAATGTTAGAGCGTCGAGAGGCACGTATGTTTTTGTTTGGTTAATGTTTCTTTTCGCACTGGTATCAACGGAGATATTAAAGCAAGTATGTTTCTTTAAATGAAACCGTATACTTTTTATAACTACAGTCTATAGCTCTTGAAATGAGAATTAGAGTGATACAGCGTTTGTTAATGCAGACGTTGAAAATTTTCGTAAAAAATTCTAGAAATGTCCTAGAATGTGAGAACAGGTGGCCCGGAAACGGCATTTGCGATGCAAACACTGCCAAACAGGCATCTCGAACCAGGCTGGGTAGTTATATACCGTAAGGTAGGCCTGCGCTGCGGAAATAAAGCTTTAATTTCCCTTGAAACAACTTACGCCTTGATCCAGGTTCACCTACGAACGTTGTATTTGGAAATACGACATACGCCAGAACGTAGCTTATCACAAACGGCTTAGGAAACTGTTTCACATTTGTGTATCCTCCCAGATTTACGTGAGCTGAAACAGAGAAATCAACCGTTAATTCTTCAAAAATAATGAGGTCTTATACGCTGCAAAAAGCAGTTATTATATTAAATATCTAAATGTTAGCAGGCAGATTTGACCTATCTATTCCCTGAAGTGGCTGAGCGCATCTTAGAGATAAAATACATACTATCGGACAACTGTTTCTATCTATACTGTTCTAAATTATATCAAACGGGATACATTCGTTGAACTTAACATTTTATTAAAAATAGTTTGGTGACCACATCTACACCGCAAAATAAATATTCCTAATAACGAAAAGTCGTTTTTTCTGAACTTAAGCGCATAATGGAAGCTACGTGCAGTACGCGTTGTCAAGTTATTTGACATGGGAATGCAATTCCGAACACACGTAAATGAAAAACAATTTAGTAAAAATGATTTGGCAACCACAAAAATCACATAACATAAATTTTGTCTTAAAAAAAATTATCCTTTATTTAGGCATGTGTTCAATCAATTGACCATGGACTGAAAGGCACATTTGCAATCTCCGCTCGAAGGAACGAAGAACAGGTGTAATTGCAATAGACGATAAGATAGAGGATGCAAACGGTTCAAATGGCTCTGAGCACTGTGGGACTTAATGTCTGAGGTCATCAGTCCCCTAGAACGTAGAACTACTTAAACCTAACTAACCTAAGGAAATCACACACAGCCATGGCCGAGGCAGGGTTCGAACCTGCGACAGCAGCCGTCGCGCTGTTCCAAACTATAGCGCCTAGAACCGCTCGGCCTATCCGGCCGGCATAGAGGATGCACTGGCGATTCAACAACTCATATTGTCCAGCGCAGTTGGAGCTTCGTCATAGACTGCATCTTTCAGTGTTCCCCAAAGAAAGAAATGAAGTCATATCGGGGGACATCGCAGGCCATTTCACAGCATAATCTAGTCCTATCCAGGAAAGTTCTCATTCAGTATCTGCGTTGCAATACGCGACGAGTGAGCTGGACAACCGTCGTGTTGCAACCACACACACTGCCGAATATCCAGTAGTACTTCTCTTCTCGGAGAACCGTCAGAATTTTCGTCAGAAAGTGTACGTACGAATGTCCATGTTGAACGCCTGAGATGAAGTAAGGTCCCAGAATGTAATTTCTTATGATGACGCACCATACGTTTACGCTTCACGGCACTTGAGTCGCACCTGACGAAGCCTGCGTGGATTTTTGGCTAACCAGTAGTGCGTGTTATATAAATTTACATTAGCGTAGTTAGTAAACGTTGCTTCATCGGTAAGGAGCACACGTTAGAAAAACGTTGGGTCGTTTCAGTTGCTGAAGGGCAAATCGACAAAATTCTGTACGACATTCGAAATCATGTTAGTCGAGTGCCTCATGTAGTGACAGATGATGGGGATGGAAATTCTGTCGATGCTGATACCATTTCCCTTGGCAATATGTCTCGTACCTCTGTGCGAATTCATTAGCATCGTAGCCAGAACAGCTTCTTTGTGTTCTCTGTCAGTTGAAATCTTCTTTGTTGACCCCTTTTTGACGTTCAAGCACCCTGCCCCCCCCCCCCCCGCCCCCCCCCCCCCTAGCGTCTTAATAATTTGTGCAATTTCCTAGCGCGCCGAATATTGGCGATCCGGATAGATAGCCCTATATCACTGTACTGTTTTTACGGCATTTCCTTTACATTCACCACATAAAATTAGAATATCCAACTCCTCCTCATTGGTGTACGTATTTGCACGCAACGAATGTTGAACCACAAATGAGAGGCCTGCAGTGCAGACAAGTAAACAGGCAAATGAGTTGACATTCTGATACAGCGTAGCACGAAAGCTCTGTTTGGCGGTGTTTGCACCGCTAATGCCGATTCCGGCCACCGTGCTCTCACATTCTAGGATATTTCTCGATTTTATTACGACAGGTTTCAACGTCAACATTTAATAAACGCTATATCGCTCCAATTGTCTTCTCCGGAGCTATCGAATGTGGTTATAAAAAGTACACGGCTCTATTAAAAAACGTACTTGCTTCAATATCTCCGTAGAAACCACGTTAGCCGGCCGCGGTGGTCTAGCGGTTCTGGCGCTGCAGTCCGGAACCGCGGGACTGCTACGGTCGCAGGTTCGAATCCTGCCTCGGGCATGGGTGTGTGTGATGTCCTTAGGTTAGTTAGGTTTAAGTAGTTCTAAGTTCTAGGGGACTGATGACCACAGCAGTTGAGTCCCATAGTGCTCAGAGCCATTTGAACCATTTGAGCCAATGAAAATGTTGTTCAACAAATATCTGAAATCGGCTGAGCGCCGAGCATTCAAGATTTATACACTAAATCACCCAATGTCTTCAGGAATCTCTCTTTGGCAGGAATACGCAATTTTCTCAAGGGACTTTTAACCACAAATCGTAGTTTCGTACTTTAGCAAGTCCATTAAGTGGTAAACCGATTTGCTGTTGTTCCACGACTCCCTTTCTGTCAAAGCCCAATGACACTCGCCTGGCCTCTCAATTATACGTAGGAAACGGCGTGCCTTGATGACGACGCCACTGTATGTACCAGTCGTCAGGCGGAGCTGCGGCAGCGGACGTCCTTAACACCTCGTGTGCGCGCGCCGACTTCCTTATTGCATGTGGAACGCAGGTGACAGGCTGTCCTCACTTTGCAGCTCGATTAATGGCCTCGGCCAGGCGGTCCGTGAGCAGTAGTCTGTTTGTGGCAGGAAGACGCGGCGCGCGGCCGCTGCCCGCTGCGTGCTACACGCATACTGACGTCACTTGCGGCTGGTCAGGTTTCGCGTGACAGAAAGAGAACATCTCTCTCTCTCTCCCTCTCTCTCTCTTTCTCTACCTCACGTCGAGCATGAGGCACCACTTCATCCTCGACTTTTATAGATAATACTTCAATAGACACCTCCCTCCCTCCTCTCTCTCTCTCTCTCTCTCTCTCTCTCTCTCTCGGTAACTACCTATCTTGTTTATATGTACGCTATGTCACGTATGAAAGTATCTTGATTTGCCAATTCATACATTTTTATCATCTATATCTTCTATATACAGTCTTCATTTCATCAAAATTGGATTACAAAAAAATCATAAAAGTCTTGGGAGCTTGCTCAGCTTAATACTCCGGATGTTTACCTCAGTGAAAGAATAATCACGGCGTAGTACAGCAAAGAACCGATAGCTATCGCTGTTAGTTTCATAGTACCCAAAACAACTAGTAGATGGCTCTGTCAGGTTTTTTTTTTTTTTATCTCAGTGACAGAAGTATTTTCAGAAGTTTACGTCCGAGACAGAGCTAAGCGCCGCAATATTATTTTTACAAATACAAACTAACAATTAATTTTATTGGCTAGGATATATTGTGTAATAATTTCGCTTTTGTGTATTAAAAACTTAACGAAATTGCTTTGCTTCTTTCTATAGGTTTTATTTGTATTTGAATTCTTGGATAGGAGAAAAGTATGCTTTCTGATTTGGGTGCCTACTTATTACATTTTGATTTCGTTTTGTTTACAAATAAGAATGCATAGAAAACGGTCGAGACTTTCTCAGTACACTAGAACAGCTGGAAGGCCGAGGATTATATGGCGTCAAGAATCAAATGAATATCATGAGGTGGGACTTGCTGCAGCACGAGAACATCAAGCTTTAACTCTTTCTTTACAAAATTCTTCCGAAAGTGCGGTGCGACGTAACTCTGATTGAGAGAGTCATGCATTATATCGCTCCTTACTCCGTATTATAAGCCGGCCGGTGTGGCCGTGCGGTTCTAAGCGCCTCAGTTTGGAACCGCGTGACCGCTACGGTCGCCGGTTCGAATCCTGCCTCGGGCATGGATGTGTCTAATGTCCTTAGGTTAGTTAGGTTTAAGTGGTTCTAGGTTCTAGGAGACTGATGACCTCAGTAGCTGAGTCCCATAGTGCTCAGAGCCAATCCGTATTATAAACATGTCATCCGGCGACAGAATTTTAGTGGTACTCGTGTGAAGCCAAGGCAGGTCGTTAGTAGTAAATACGGTTCAAACAATATCACAAATGAGACGATATTTGCACATGTGTCAGGCACAACTGGTTTGTGG
Organism: Schistocerca americana; assembly: GCF_021461395.2. NCBI lineage: Eukaryota > Metazoa > Arthropoda > Insecta > Orthoptera > Acrididae > Schistocerca > Schistocerca americana. The sequence goes on along the minus strand of NC_060130.1, from coordinate 883,769,243 downwards.
CGTACTATAAAGTAAATCTACGGTTACAGTTCTATAAGCAACGAATTCAGTTCCCAATTCACATATTGTTTTCCTGTTAGGATACATTCCTTTGTTATCGGTTAATGTACATCAGAAAGACAATAATGACTGAAACGGTCGCTTAGTATTTAGTACCGCTGTCTTTTGAACTAAAGACTGCTAAGGACGCCTAACGTGAAGTTTTCCGCAACTAGAAATCCTAGCCTGTGTCCACTAATCCACCTGTTAGGAAAAGAGAAACTGCTTCAATAGTTCAGCAGTGACCCAAACAAGTAATCTGCCGAACTGGAGTAAAATCGAAAGGCTCAGCCCCCCGCTGTGAGCCATACAAAGCTTTTTACAACGTCGGAATTTGATAAAAAATGGAATGAAAATTAGAAGTTATCTTTTCGTTGCCATCGACATCAATTAGAGGCTGAACATTTTTGCTTTCGCTGTTGGTCAGGGATAGGTCGAGAGAAGGAGCCATTAGGCCGTTAGAGTGTCATCACAGTATTCGCGTAAAGCATATCAAGAAAACCACAGGAACCCTAACTGAGAAATGCCGCACTGAGATCTGAGCCCCCCCCCCCCCCCCTCTTTCCCATGAGGTGCCTTTATATCGGATACTGAGTGCTCAAATTTCTCCTGAGGAGCACTGTAAATCAGAAAATTGTCCTTCCAGCGGAGGATGGGACTGGAGTATCTTTTTGAAAAGAACCTGGAAACATGTATTTTACCCCATATAAATACTGCGCATTGTATTTCGGTTACGGAAAAATGCCTTTCAGGGATGGATTACATGTTTGCTTCCTGTGTACACTTGGTTTTTTTCTGCATGCAACTAATTAATGGCGAAAAACTCATCGTAAAGAGTTAATCTGGATTCCACACGATTTGTCCGTATTAAAGCTACACCTTTGTGATTTGATAAAACTAAATGAGGAGAAGTATCCAACAAAAAGAGGTGACGTGAAGAAGTCTTAATATTTTTAAATAAGAAATGATTTTCCTTCGAATAAGATCTGGTTGTCGAGTGACGACGCTAGTATCACAGATAAAACATCGGTAACTGACACTAACAATAACAACAAATACAGAACGCGAATAAAGAAGTAATTTTGCAGGAAATCCCTACTGTGTTAGATATCGTGTCTCCAGCATTTGATTCTTCCCTGCCAGCAGGGCAATTGTCCGCAGTTCAGGATTACGGCAGTAATCTGCTAGACACCAGTCCGAACACAATTAAGCTAACAGGAGAAGCCAGATAAACAGAGGATTTCATGCTGGCTAGCGGGAGATTAAGTCCCCCTTCCTTCTCACAATAGCTTGTGTATTCCGACACAGACGAGGTGTTTCGGTGGTAAACATACATGTTCCAAGTCATTATTTTTAACTACATAACAAAAAAAAACAGAAAAATACATTTTGTATTCTTCATTGTTGCAGTACATTGCGATACCAGGTTTACAACGCCACAAGACTGAACAAAAGCACTGTTGGTACCTCTATTGTGCAAATGTTTATACATTCTCACATTTTGCATATGTCACGAAGGTTCTTAACTTCGATTTTAATGGACAGTTAAACATCACCCGGCTAGCACATTGATTCATTCAGGCCCATCCTCAAAGAAACGAATCGTCAACAAGGACTGAAAAAAAAAACGTTTGTAGCATAGCTCGCAGTCGATTTGGAGGCCATCGTAATGGCTTACCGGTTCCTAAATATCCGAGCGGCTGAATGGGGGAGGGGGGGGGGGATTTGGAAATTTGTGGTAAGGTCATATGGGACCAAACTGCTGAAGTCATCGGTCCCTAAGCTTACATACTACACACCAATACGCGAGGGGAGGGGGGAACCGTAATAAGACGCCTGAGCCCGCGTGGCGGGGAAGGGGGTCAGGGAATTTGAAAGTACGCGAAAGGCGTACAGCATGCATGGATATTTCGGTGAAACGACCAAAGTGCCTATGAGTAACGCTATTTACAAGGGCGTACTCAAAAGTAATGCCTCTTAATTTTTTATTCTGTTCTCAATGTCGGTTGAGGTATTACATGTCATGCATATTATTCTGTCGATTTCCCTCTTCGCTGAAGCACGTTGCAACCCTCTGCCGCTAGGGGCTCCGAATTGTAGCGCGTAACATGGCGGTGTGTAACGTAACTATGTTGGTGCATGAGAAATAGCGTGTTGTAATCAAGTTTCTAAGCGCAGAAATCGTACCTTCAATTAAAATCCAAAGAAGGACGATAGCTTTGTACGGTGATAATTGTATCGACATTAGTAATGTGCGAAGTTGGGTTGTTTGTGCTCGTAACGGAGGAAACGTTGGTGCTTACCTCAACATGTGTGACAGTGTTCAGAGTGAACTACTGTGTACGGGTTGATGAACTCACCAGAGAAAATTGTCGCATAAAACAGACACAGCTCTCAGGTAAGTGTGGCCTATCACGAGTGTACAGGACATCATTGCAGAACTGCGGTACAGGAAACTGTGTGCACGGCGTGTCGAATACTCATTCCTGACACGAAACGGAGAGGACTGGTCATGTGTCAATAATTTCTTTTGAGTTTTGAGCGTTAGGGTGATGGTTCCTTAATAACATTGAGACCAGTGATGAAAGTTGGGTTCACCACTTTGACCTCGATGAAAACAGAGCATCAATCAAGTTCGGCCACATAGGATCACCCACACCAAAAAACTTCAAGACCATGAAACTAATGCTTAATGTTCTGAGATGTTCATGGTGTGGTACATTTGGAATTCGTGTCTAAAGGTACCACCATACACTTTGAAAGGCACTGCGTGACCCACAGAAAACTGAAAACAGGAATTCGATGAGTTCGTCCGCACATAGAGCAGTCTCTCCTTCAGCATAACGATGACAGACCACACACCAGGGCAGCGAAAGCTGCAACAAGTGGTTCAAATGGCTCTAAGCACTATGGGACTTAATATCTGAGGTCATCAGTCCCCTAGACTTAGAAACTACTTAAACCTAACTAACCTAACGACATCACATACTGGGGTGGCCGAGCGGTTCTAGGTGCTACAGTCTGGAACCCGCTACGGTCACAAGTTCGAATCCTACCTCGGGCATGGATGTGCGTGATGTCCTTAGGTTAGTTAGGTTTAAGTAGTTCTAAGTTCTAGGGGGCTGAAGACCTCAGAAGTTAAGTCCCATAGTGCTCAGAGCCACTTGAACCATTTTTGAACATCACATCCATCCATGCCCGAGGCAACATTCGAACCTGTGACGTTAGCAGCATAGCGGTTTCAGTCTGAAGCGCCTAGAACCGCTCGGCCACAGCAGCATGACGAGAGATCCACACGTCACCCCTCATCACCCACTACTAGAGCCGCTCGGCCACAGCAGCCGGCGAATTCTGCAAGAGTTCGACGCTTTTGTCACTGTCATCGGTCAGTCCCGGCTTGGCCCCATCCGATTTTCATCTGCTTCCAAAATCTAAAGAACACCATCGAGGACTTCACTTTGATAGTGATGAAGCTATGCAAGCAAAGGTAAGGTTGTGGCTCCGTCAAAAAAGTCAAACATTCTACAGTGGCGGTATCAACAAACTGATCTCTCGTTAGGAGAGGTGTGTTCGTCGTCAGGGTGACTACGTTGTGAAATAAGTATCTAGAAATGAATTGGCCGCGCGTGATAGCCGCGCGGTCTGAGGCGCGTTGCCACTGTTCGTGTGGCTCCCTCCGTAGTAGATTCAAGTCCTCCCTCGGGCATGGGTGTGTGTGTTGTCCCTAGCGTAAGTCAGTTTAAATTAGGTTCATGAGCCTAGGCACTGATGACCTCAGTAGTTTGATCCCATAGGAACTTACCACAAATAAAAAAAAAAGAAAAACATTTACGTGTTGGAATTAGACTACCCGGTCGAGACTGCGGTTTATTGTTCCGCTAGAGTGCTGCTAGACTTTCTCAGCATTCCACGATCGTCGTGCAATTGTGGAGTCAGCGGATCCAGGAGGATCTTAACCGCCCCACCTGATTAGCGCCCGAAAGGACAAACATCCCTTATGTGTGCAGAATCTTATAGCCACGGTACATACGTTGTAGACTTGTTGGCAGCAGTCTTTCTACTGGACGGTGCAACGTCGTCAGGGGCACGACGGGGGCCCACGAGATATACGGGCCGTGCAACGAACTTGTGACGTCACACTAGTCGGCTTGTCTGCTACACTTCGCGAACGCTCGGCTCGGTGCAGGGCCGATGAAGTATGTCGAGAGATCCACACGTCACCCCACATCACCCACTACGAATGCTGAGCTCTCACGTTCAGATGAAGCACAGTGGAATGATGTACCTGTATCTGCATCCAAGTTCAGTTCGACTCGGTACCCAGCTGGGTTAAAGACATTGTTACTGCCAGAAATCACAAATCTGTTTACTAAATTTTGCACCCTCTACATCTCAAAATAACCAACATATCTAATCATGTTTTCTTCCGGGTTTATACGAGGGTTATTCGGAAAGTAAGAAACCATCGGTCGCGAAATGGAAACCACAGTGAAAATCCGATGACATTTTGCGCAGGTGTGTTAGGCAGTGTCTCTAGTATGTCCGTCGATCGCATTACGTCGTTCTTTTTAGTTCTGAGCACACAGGGAGCACATAAAGGTGCCTGGAACAACAGTGTCTCCCACCAAGTACGAGGGCCTGGTGGGAAATATCGCCTGCAGCTATGCAGTCAACATTACATAACTGTCGTGCGTTTTCTTATTCAAGACCATTCGCAGCCGCATTCTGCAGGGGCAATGAAGATGCTCCTGCATCGTTTTCAATTGGAAATGTTTGATGACCCACAATACAGTCCGTAAATATCTCCCTCTGAATTTCATCTCTGCTCACATGAACCGCTGGCCTGAAGACAACATTTTGGCACAGACGAGCTGTAGGCCAGCGCAGAGAATTGGCGGAAAGCACTGGCGGCTGCCTTGTATAACGAGGGTATTGGAAAATTCCTTACAACGCTGCGACGAACGTCTAAGTTGGATCGACGACTATGAAGTAGCTGGATGTTGTAGCTAACTGTTGCGAATAAAACAGTTTTGATTTTCACTATGGTTTCCATTTCGCGACCTATAAATAAACGATATCGGAATTGAAAAACAACTGCTATCACTTAGTAGCGGAAAAGCATCCGGACCAGACGAGATACCCTTAAGATTCTACAGTGATTATGCTAAAGAACTTGCCCCCTTTCTATCAGCAATTTATCGTAGATCGCTGGAAGAACGTAAAGTACCTAGCGACTGGAAGAAAGCGCAGGTCGTTCCCATTTTCAAGAAGGGTCATAAATCAGATGCGAATAATTATAGGCCTATTTCGCTTACGTCAATCTGTTGTAGAATAATGGAACATGTTTTGTGTTCTCGTATTATGGCGTTCTTAGATAATACAAATCTCCTTCATCATAACCAACATGGATTCCGCAAACAGAGATCATGTGAAACTCAGCTCGCCCTATTTGCCCAAGAAATTCACAGTGCCGTAGACACTGGCGAGCAGATTGATGCCGTATTCCTGGACTTCAGGAAGGCATTTGATACGGTTCCGCACTTACGTTTGTCTTCGCTCTTGCAACCTCAGCTTGGCCGTCAAGGCCACTGAATCTCTCCTCATTTTAGGACGTTTGGAGCATTATGGGCAGGGCCCTTCAACCAGACGGTCGAACTCACCTAATGGACAGAATTTCGACCTCGGGGAAGGTCAGTTTGGATTCCGTAGAAATTTTGGAACACGTGAGGCAATACTGACCTTACGACTTATCTTAGAAGAAAGTTTAAGGAAAGGCAAACCTGCCGGCCGCGGTGGTCTCGCGGTTCTAGGCGCGCAGTCCGGAACCGTGCGACTGCTACGGTCGCAGGTTTGAATCCTGCCTCGGGCTTGGATGTGTGTGATGTCCTTAGGTTAGTTAGGTTTAAGTAGTTCTAAGTTCTAGGGGTCTGATGACCATAGCAGTTGAGTCCCATAGTGCTTTGAACCATTTGAAAGGCAAACCTACGTTTCTAGCATTTGTAGATTTAGAGAAAGCTTTTTACAATGTTGACTGGAATATTCTCTTTCAAATTCTAAAGGTGGCAGGGGTAAAATACAGGGAGCGAAAGGCTATTTACAATTTGTACATAAACCAGATGGCAGTTATAAGAGTCGAGGGGCATGAAAGGGGAGCAGTGGTTGGGAAAGGAGTGAGACAGGGTTGTAGCCTCTCCCCGATGTTATTCAATCTGTATATTGAGTAAGCAGTAAAGGAAAGAAAAGAAAAATTCGGAGTAGGTATTAGAATCCATGGAGAAGAAATAAAAACTTTGAGGTTCGCCGATGACATTGTAATTCTGTCAGAGACAGTAAAGGAGTTGGAAGAGAAGTTGAACAGAATGGACAGTGTCTTGAAAGGAGGAAATAAGATGAACATCAACAAAAGCAAGACGGGTGATGCTGAGGGAATTAGATTAGGAATGAGACACTTAAAGTAGTAAAGGAGTTTTTCTATTTGGGGAACAAAATAACTGATGATGGTCGAAGTAGAGAGGATGTAAAATGTAGACTGGCAATAGCAAGGAAAGCGTTTCTGAAGAAGAGAAATTTGTTAACATTGGGTATAGATTTAAGTGTCAGGAAGTCGTTTCTGAAAGTATTTGTATGGAGTGTAGCCATCTATGGAAGTGAAACATGGACGATAAATAGTTTGGACAAGAAGAGAATAGAAGCTTTCGAAATGAGGTGCTACAGAAGAATGCTGAAGATTAGATAGGTAGATCACGTAACTAATGAGACGGTATTGAACAGACGTGGAGAGAATAGGAGTTTGTGGCACAACTTGACTAGAAGAAGGGATCGCTTGGTAGGACATGTTCGGAGGCATCAAGGGATCACCAATTTAGTATTGGAGGGCAGCGTGGAGGGTAACAATCGTAGAGGGAGACCAAGAGATGAATACACTAAGTAGATTCAGAGGGATGTAGGTTGCAGTAAGTACTAGGAGATGAAGAAGCTTGCACAGGATAGAGTTGCATGGAGAGCTGCATCAAACCAGTCTCTGGACTGAAGACCACAACAACAACAGCCGTGCGGTTAAAGGCGCTGCAGTCTGGAACCGCAAGACCGCTACGGTCGCAGGTTCGAATCCTGCCTCGGGCATGGATGTTTGTGATGTCCTTAGGTTAGTTAGGTTTAAGTAGTTCTAAGTTCTAGGGGACTAATGACCTCAGCAGTTGAGTCCCATAGTGCTCAGAGCCATTTTTGAACAACAACAACAACAACACCCCTCAGGAGGATAGCCAACAATTCTACCTGTGAATGCCAAGCCGAATAACTGCTTGCATGCGGGCGAGAGGTGGACCAACGAGTTATTGACGTGCTCAGTTTGTGAAGCTCTTTCTCTTGAATAAATCTTCCTTTTTTTTTTAAATTGCAATCATATGTTTTGCTGTACATATACATCTGTTGATTTTCGTCCCATTCCATATTGCGCCGAATTGCTCGGCACGAACACTCGTAGATGTGCTGTTGAACTGAAATGTCTTTCTCTCGATAAAAACGAACTCTTACACCACCTTCGTACTGATTTGTTTAGGGAAACGCCCAAAGACAGGACGCTTCGAGAGGAAACTGAATTCCCTTTCTCTCGGGCGTAAATCTAGTCCCTTACGAGCGGCCCTCATAGCTCGTTACGTCTCAGTGTCCTCCCCTAATTAACGATTAAATGTTACGGCTACAGCCGTGCATGCAGTCCGCCGGGTGTCAGCATTCGAAATGAAGACCGCGAGCGAGGCAGTTTTACGCGGGCCGGCCGCGCGCGCTGTGGGAAGGCAGCGCGTGGGCCGGCTCTTGATGCTCATATAGCACCTTGTCCAAAAACAAACGACGACATAATCTCTGGCCGCAGTCGCAGCCAGCGAGCAGCGCCGCGCCGCCGGTAGCGGGCAGCGCAGACAGCGCCGCAGCGCCCGGCCTAATGAATGGCAAGCCGGGCGCTATCAGATGAGACACAGGTTTCACATTAGTTGCGGACGCGCGGGTGTCGGCCGACACGCCTGCTTATCGCGGCCCAAACATTCACCTTCGATTTGAACAGAAATAAATGGTGGTAGCAACCGATATCGGTTCCGGGGAAGTGGGAGGATAGTCGCGCTCGCCACCAAAAAGAAACGAACGCTCTTGAAAGGTGGAAAAAGTAATAAAAACAGGGGCGGAGAGACAACGGAGAGAAAAAAAAGGTGAGGCGACAAAAGGAAGAGAATCGGAGACGGAGGTGGCGATAAAACTTTTAATGGGTTTTTAAGTGATGGAGCATTTTAAATCTGTTTTCCAATTAAGGCGAAAGGTTTCGAAATGGGGAACTCTAGTAGCCCGAGGTCAGTATTTATGTACGGGACACTTGTCTCTTTCTGATGGAAATGGCTAATTAATTCCTCGTACGCGGGCGGGAGCTCGCAGGCGTGCTTGGACGCTTGCTCGTGTTATCACGACGCTGGCGCGGCCCCTGTTCGCGTTTCTCGTGCCCTCTTCACAGCTGCTACATTACGCTGTCGCTAAGCGACGTATTACACGAATCGGCCCTTTACTATCACCCGAGCTTTGAGCCGTGCAAATCGAGCGAGGTGCAACAACGCTTAAGACACTGCTTTTCTGTTCTGGAGGAGCGGGACTCGAAACCCTTTCTAGTCAGATTAACGCAGATCGTTTCGTGGATTTGCAAAATCACTCTAGCGGAATACCGAGCGCTTTCACAACACCATTTACATGTAAATCTGTATACGTACACTCTGGAGAGGGTGGGATAGTGTACTTGTCATTGAATCACATGTTAGGCTTTCTTCCAGTCTCAACTGCGTGCAGGGCGCAAGAAGGATGACTGCTTGAATGGCTGAGTGGGCGCTGTAATTAGCCCAGTCTTGACTTCGTCGCCCATTAGGACATACGTACAGGGCTGAAATATATTTATAGATTCTTAACTTAAAAGTGATTCTTGAAAATTTGCAAGTAGCCTTCCGCGGTTAACTAGAGTCTACGTTCAAGTGCCCGCCTACGCAGGTTTTTCAGCATTTTCGTGACGCTCTCCCGTGAGTCTAACAAACCTGTGACTATTCGTGCCGCCTTTCTTTGAACAGGTTCAGAATTCCCTGTTAGACAAAGATTCCACACACTTGAGCACTACGTATCCCATTCATCTTAGGGTCAATTCACACTAATGTAAATGTTACGACAACCTACAGAACGTGACGTTAAGCTACAGAGTGTTACAGTTCAATAGAAATTGTCGTGAAACAATAATTCCACGAACACGCATGTTCTGCGCAATTACGAATATCGTGGAGCTGTTAAATATTCGTGTAAGTAGCACCAAGGGCTTTCGTGCTATACGCTTGAGGTGTTCATTGGCGACTCCGTGCGGTCCTGGGACAGAGTGTAGGCCCACGTTACGAATAATTTTCGGAATTACTGCAGGAGTCGTTGAGAGCGGTGCAGACTGCTGCTTGCTTGGAAGATCGGCCCCGTAGTACCCACATCAAAAGTAGGAAAAGACTTGAACCAACCATCTAGCTACAGGCCAGTTAGTCTCTTATCTACAATGTAAAAAATTCTCTAACGACTTCTCCTCTACAGAATTCGACCACTCATCTTAGACCAGGACGTGACAAGGCCAGAACAAATGACCTTCTAGCCGAGACTCTCATCGGAACACCAACTACTGCGAATATCGCAATATGTAGCGTATAACATCAATATTTCTAACTACACCGCTGTCATATTTCTGGACGTAGCGAAGGCGTACGACCGCATCTGGCGAGACAAGTTAATTACCAGAGATTACGACCTTAACGTCCTCCCAGACTATTGCGCCAAGATGATACTCAGCTTTCTCCATGATATAACGATAATGGTGAGGACTGGCGGCCAACGCTCAAGTCTGGAACAATTCACAGTAGTCATTTCACAGGTGCCGGTACCGTCACAATTGTCATACATGTCAATAACCTCCCTGTCCTACCACAAGTTGTACTACCCCAATTTTCGGACAATACGACTTTATTGGTAAGCAGCAAACGTATCACCACCGTCGTAGGACATTTCCAGCGCCAGCTGACGTTAACGGAACAACAGGCAGCACAAAACTGCATTAAAATAAACGCCGGAAAGGCGAAAGCTATAATATTCAGCCGTCCGCCCCCGGATCTCCGAGACAGCTTCGTTATCAACCGGCCCTTAAACTGGCTGAATCGTGTTAAATATCTCGGAATCATTCTAGACAGCAAGCTGCTCTTCAAACCAAATGTCAGGGACAAGTGGGTGAAACTACTACAACTCTTGCACCAACTCTATGCACTGTTCGCCAGCACGTAACTACACACAGGAACCAGTCTGCGACTGTACTCTACAACTGTCGCACTCCTACTACTATATGAGTGTTCAACATGGTGCTCTGTAAGCCCCTTAAGCTTGAAACCTCTTCAGACTGTCCAGAACAGGTGTTTCCACATCATTGTCCATGCACCCAGGTGGGCCAGAATCCTAGACCTTCACAGGGAATTCAACATGCCAGCCACAAAGGAACATATCCAAGAAGGCTTCTCGATAAAGTTGAGGAACTTTGCTCCACATCAAGGCACCTCGTATACGCTGGCTCTGTGGCACCTGCACTGCGGCACAGGGTAAAGATACCTCTTGATATCGTGATGGACTCTCAATAAACGGCAGTAAAATAAAGACAAAGAAACCATAGTGATAGTAGGGTCTAAGAAACCCTGCTCCCAAGACGCTTCTCAAGAGAAAATGAAGACGACCCTGAATCATTCACCTAGACACCTCAGAAGTCCAGCTACGCAGATGGTAGAAGTTTGGAGAAAATATATAGCCTTGCCGCAGTGGTAACACCGGTTCCCGTCATATCACCGAAGTTGAGCGCTGTCGGGCTTGGCAAATACTTGGATGGGTGACCGTCCGGTCAACCGAGCGCTGTTGCCGTGCGGGCGCACACAGCCCTTGTGAGGCAAACTCAGGAGCAATTTGACTGAGAAGTAGCGGCTCCGGTCACGAAAACAGACAACGGCCGGGAGAGCGGTGTGCTGACCACTCGCCTGTCCATATCCGCGTCCAATGACGCCTATGGGCTGAGGATGACACAGTGGTCAGAAGCGTTAGTGTCTTCCGAGACCTCTGAGCACAAGAAAGGCCTCAGTGTGGTTCTCCATTTGGCCAGCAGATCGAATAGTGCAATATTCAGATCTGTGTAGCATGCAGATGTGACAATAGACCGATGTTGTACTGCATGGGAACACGGGCAAGCACTATCGTGGTCGACCACGTCTGACAACCACAAGAGATGTTCGCGCTACAGCTTATCAAGCGCATCATAACTCCATCAGATCTGCACCTTCCACCCGAGAACAAGTGCAGTAATGGACTCGCTGAAATATTCTGTATCATACCTCACCAGTGGTCGGAGACTAGCAGCAGCTGGAATTGGGAACTACTGTACCATGCCTGGGCTACGTTAACACCATAACACAAACGGCTGCGCCGGCCGTGGTGGTCTCGCGGTTCTAGGCGGGCAGTCCGGAACCGCGCGACTGCTACGGTCGCAGGTTCGAATCCTGCCTCGGGCATGGATGTGTGTGATGTCCTTAGGTTTAAGCAGTTCTAAGTTCTAGGGGACTGATGACCACAGCTGTTAAGTCCCATAGTGCTCAGAGCCATTTGAACCATTTTGAACCACAAACGGCTGCGTTTGGAGTTGTGCAGCGAGCGGGAAGCATGAACTGCTGATGAATGGCGTCGCATTGTATTCGGCGACGGATCGCATTTCGGCACTCTTCCGGATGACCATCATCGGCGAGTATGGCGGCTACTTGGGGAGTGGTCCCATTCTTCCAATGTTTTGGATAGGCACAGCAGTGTTACTCCTGTCGTCATGATGTGTGGAGCCATCGAATATGACTTTGGGTCACGTCTGGTAGTGACTGAGGGAACTCTGACGGACTTCCTGCTTCCTCATGTCTTACTTCTCATACGTCAGTAAAGTGGTGCCATTTTTCAGTAGAACAATGCTCGTCCACAGATGACATTAGTCTCTATGAACTGTTTGTGTGACACTGAGGTACTCTTACGGGCAGCAAGATAACCACATCTGCCTCCGATAGAACATGTGTGGGGCGATCTCGGAAGTCAACTCCATCCGAATGCCGGGAACCAGGATATCCAGGACCAGTTACAACATTTGTAGCCCAGCTTGTCTTACGAGAGGATACAACGGCATTATGACACTCTTGTCATCGGGATCAGTGCATGAATACAGAACAGATGCGGTGCAACTTCATTCTGCTAAGTGGGCTCGTAATGCCAAGTTCTTCCAGTATCTGACTCTATTTTGTAATCACTGAAATAACAACCCATACCGTCTCAACCAGCGAAGTTTCATTTCATTTCCTCCTCCCATTCTGGGATGCTCACATTTTTTTCAGTCAGCAACAACAGTCGTGTCACATCACCTTGAGGTACGCCGGACGCTACTTGGCTTCGATGGATGTTTCACCATTTAAAGCTAAGTAGTGAGTCCTGTTAACTGGGAGGTCTCTAGTCAAGTAGTGTAACACATATAAAAATTTCGTTTGTTAGGCGAATGCCGGCCGAAGTGGCCGTGCGGTTAAAGGCGCTGCAGTCTGGAACCGCAAGACCGCTACGGTCGCAGGTTCGAATCCTGCCTCGGGCATGGATGTTTGTGATGTCCTTAGGTTAGTTAGGTTTAACTAGTTCTAAGTTCTAGGGGACTAATGACCTCAGCAGTTGAGTCCCATAGTGCTCAGAGCCATTTGAACCATTTTTTGTTAGGCGAATGTGCACAACTGCATCGAAGGCTTCCTTGAAACCAATAAACACAACACCAACCTAAGATTCACTATCTAGTGCCTTCTCGATCTCGTGAACAAACAAAGTCGGGCTTCACACAGTCGATGGTCACGGAAACCCATGTTGATTCCTTCCCAGAAGATGTTCAGCTCCAGGAAAGTCATCACACCCAATCAGCTAATATTCGTCAACATACTTACGTCACTGGCATGAGTTTATAGCCATTCCTATATTTATTATTTTCTGACGACGAACTACATCTCCAGTAATATAGAAGCAACATAAAAGATGACAAATTATTATATTTTATTTAAGGAAGTGCATATGACCATTCATACAGGCTGGAAAGATCTGCGCCTTATTCCATACTGGTGGCACCCTTCGTTGTTCAAGCGACCCATCACAGACTGCTGTCACAGAAGGAAACAGTTCATCCACATATTCGATATAGAATCTAGTCGATACCCCACCAAGTCCATCGACCTTTTATCTATCTAATGTATTTTTTTATTTTTTTATATCGCGCTCAGTTTTTTCTTCTCCATCTCCCGTTTTTCGCATCTGCTCGACGATCGTACATACGAACTTGCTGGAATAATCTTCTTCGAAATATTGTTCTAAAGATTTCTATCATCAACCCAATTGGACATAATCACGCCAGGACAAGCACTACAATCATACAGCGCTATATGTTGTCAGTGAATTGTAGCGATGATTCCCGTGATATCGGATTTGTAGGATTCACTCGCGTGAGAAGCCACTTAATTCCACTTTCGTAAGTCTAGCGGCCAGAAAATAATATAGTATTGCGGGTAAGTACGCATAAACCTCTGTAAGTAATTGCCACACTTCTTTCGATGTTGCAGTAATCTCTAGCCAAAGCTCAAATCTGGTTTCGTTTATAACTGGTTTCTTCCATTCAATATTATTTCTCTCCCATGAAAAAAAAGAAAATTTACAGAAATATCACCCCTTGCTCTGTCGAAAGCGTCCATTCAGTAAGCTGGCTGCACATTTCATGGACATCAACACTTCGTTGTTTTCTTGTATTGTCCTGCAAACTGTATTCAGGAATCCAAACAATATGGCAAACCTGTCGCTTCAAGAAGAAACAAGTATGTAATATCAAAACTGGTCACAATAAAAGTGTTTTTGTCAAGTTCGAAACTGGGACCCCATGAGCGTCGTATCTCAGTTGGTGATCTTAGTTGTAATGGAATGGTTCCACGATTTATTAAAGTTTTCGGATAAATTGGACACTAACAATTTGGAAGCAGATTGTAAGATCTCACAACAAACGATATATTGTCTTCTACCTGATTCAGCAACTCCTTAAGAAAAGTGGGATAGTGACGTGGATGAGGAGTGGAGGGGTGGGGAGGGATGGGGGGAAGGGGGAGAGGAGACCAGGAGACAGATCACCAACACCATTAATTAACGCCGAGCTCACAGACATAGAACCTTTTAGGCAAACCATCCATACACTATTAGTTCAGATATAAGTCAGAAAATCCCTGTGAGAAGGCGTCCACTTCGCTTCACGGACACATGTGTTGTTTAGATACATTATGATCTGACGCTTCAGATAAAATGCCCATTTCCGCCACCACTACACTACATACAAAATTCATACATTTCCGCTATCGCACTGATGATTAAATAATCAATTTTCGGAACTTAATAAGCTCTGCCAGAAAGAAGATGAGCGTAGTCCAGAGCCGGCTGGAATGGCCGAGCGGTTCTAGGCGCTACAGTCTGGAACCTCGAGACCGCTACGGTCGCAGGTTCGAATCCTGCTTCGGGCATTGATGTGTGTGATGTCCTTAGGTTAGTTAGGTTTAAGTAGTTCTAAGTTCTAGGGGACTGATGATCTCAGAAGTTATGTCCCACAGTGCTCAGAGCCATTTGAGCCATTTTTCGTAGTCCAGAGGCATTTTTGTCGCATGGCATAAAGCCATTCGAAGGATGAATGATCATGGTTTAACGTCCCCTAAATGATGAGTTCATTAAAGACAGGAAACATGCGAAAGAAATTGTCCAAACCTATTTTACAAGAAGTCATCTCAGCATTCGCCTTAACAGGTTCAGTGAAAGCGCGGAAAATCTAAATTTTGTTGGCGAGACAGAGATTTGAACGACTTAACTACTGAGCTATCTCAATCGGTTGTTAGGTGTGAGATATTCGAGACTCCTCAGAAGACCACAAGCAAAATTTATTTACAGCAGACTGTCTGTGGTGCGCGTATTGCTCACCTTTACACTTGCATATGGTGAATGAAAGAGCTGCAACAAAGTAGCGAGAGAAATGAGTAAATATACAAAATGGATATACTTGTAAGAGGAATAAAATATTTAGAAAAATACTCGCAGGCATTAGTAAAAATAAAACACTTCCAAAATGATCATACTGTCATCTCGTATCCACATCACAAGGAGGTTTTAAATGTTCAAATACGTGAATGAGCAAATATTGACACAGACCACTACCTAATCCGAATGAAACTAAATTAAAGTCCCAGAAATTCCCAAGAAAGAAGTGAGCAATTCATAAATTTGATACTATTAAAGTCCAACCACTGTTAGCAAACGAGCTCGATAAACGCAAAGACAAAATTGGAACAATTCAAATACAAGTTCACCAAAACTGCTGAAAACAAAATTCCGTTACAAAGGTGGAAAAACATCCTTCGTGGTATGAACGTTGTGAAACGGCTGTGAAATTTCCATACGACAAACTACAAAGAACTGAATAGCATGAAATCAGAGAAAGCACATGACATGCTCCTGGCAACTAGAAAAGAAACATAAAAGAGAATAGAAAAACAAAATTGCAATGTGACAATAGTCAGCTCCGCTAAATTGAAAAAGACTCTCAAAAACAACTTGTAAAACAAAGCTAAATGCTTACCAGTTCCTAAATCTCTGCTTCAAGAAGAAAAACGGACAACTGGCATTTAACAACCAAGAAAACTGAAGAGAACTTGGCAAATATTTCAAAATGTTTTAAATTTCCCTGAAGTCACAGAAAGATTTCTAACAGAAATTCTCCTAAAAATGAATCTAAATTCGTAAGCACTAAATGAAGAATAATTTGCTAGTCATAAGATTAATCAAACAAAAATCTGATGAATATCGAATTGTTGCAGAAGTCCTGAAATCAACTGGACAATAAAATTTAAAAAAAAGTAACTGGTCATAAAAAACATTTAGAACACTGAGACAATTCCTGATGGCTAGAAAACTACGTTGATACGTCCACTATATAAAAAAGGGAGACCGAACAGAGGTTCGTAATTATGGAGGAATTTAACTTCTTCTTGCTCATACAAAGTTTTATCTCAGTATCTCCTGGACCGAGCACAACGAGTTGAATGCAAAATTGGTGAATATCATGCAGGTTTCAGACTACATAGCTCTTTCTCAGACCAAATTTTGGTTCTGAAACTAATTTTATGACGCAAAAGTATTTTTAATGAGAAATTAGTTTGTAGCTTCGTAGACTAAAAAAAAACAACAAAAAAACCTTATGATCCACTGAGCCTTAAGCCTCTCTTCAAAATTCTGAAAGAAAAGGCCTAGACCTGAAAACCACTGCAGTTATTAACGATGCAGTAAATGGCACATAATCTGATGTAAAATTCAAGAAGACAATTCGGAACATTTTGAAATTAAAACAGGAGCGAGACAAAGTGACTTACTCTCTCCGTTACTTTTCAACTGTATCTTACAAAAAGAGTCCAAACGTGATGAAAACTGAAATCATAGCTTAAAACTGACGAACCACTCGAATAAGGATAAAAAATCTTGCAACAGACTGCTTAGCTTTTGCAGACGAAATGCCGATTCTTTGTCAGGACACTGAAACAGCGTAAACACAAACAGAAATTCTTAAGGAAACACTGGAAAGAATAGGACTCCAAATACCATTTGAAAAAAAACTAATCTCCTGTAACTATCTGACACCCCAAATTCTAAAAACTAAACACGGGAAAATCGAGAGAGTTTCTCAGTTGAAATATTTAGGCGGAACCATCCAGGAAACTGGTCTGGAAAAGACTGGTAACGAAATTCGTTGCCACAAAATGGAAACAGCTTTCAGTGTTACAAAAGATACAAAAATGCATCTCAAAACACACCAGACTCAGACACTACAACACAGTCACAAAACCAGAGTGTCTTAATGGGGCTAAAACGCTCACTTTACGCAGAAAGAGGGACATTGAAGAAGTCTAAAAGAAAGAAGGATAGCAATCAAGAAAATTTGAGGTCTAAATTACACTGACGAAGAAATATACTGATCCAGAGTAAATAAAGAATTTGTAAGGTATACCAACACGAAATAAAAAAAATGTTTCAAATGGCTCTCAGCACTATGGGGCTTACCATCTGAGGTCATCGGACCCATAGACTTGGAACTATTTAAACCTAACTAACCTAAAGACATCACACACATCCACACACGAGGCAGGATTCCAACCGGCGACCGTAGCACCAGCGCAGTTCCTGACTGAAGCGCCTAGAACCGCTCGGTCACAGCGGCCGGTCCAACATGAAATCGGATATGACAGAACGCGAGATAAGATTCTGTGGGCATATTACAAGGATAGAACCAACCTGGTTATGTAGGCAGGCTATGGAAATTTGTGATACCCATAGTAAAGCTAAAATGAAATAACAAAATTGATCGGTACAGTAAACGAAGCTATGAAGGCAGCAGGAATAATACAACTTGATGTACCAGCCACAAAAGAAAGTTCACGACTAGAAGCTGGTAGAAAGTCCCAAGATGACTGGAACAGCTTGGTCTGACGAGTGGAAGAAATCCCGTTTTGAGAAAATAAAAGTAATATGGGAACAAAGAATATCGCGTAGTCCATTAGAGTCCAACCATGATTATTAACATCAATAAAACACTTAACAGCGTATGAATACGCCATACTAATGAGATTAGTGTTATTTTGCGGATAACCTGCCGATCTGGCATGGCACAACCTCTTTTAATACAAAACGGTCGTTTATTTACTCCAAAACTTTAGCAAACAAGGATACTTGTTTCCGCACGCTTTCAGACAGATTATACGTGAATCCGACTAATCGCTCTGAAAACGGATTTGTAAATCCGCCATTAAAGCGAAATGCGATCTAGAGTTTTAGCCGGTGCTCAGTAAGCACGGCCGGCGCTGTTTCTCTCTGTTTTCACACAATGGCAGTACTATAAAGGCTTCCCCTGTTACTCATCCCATTAGCTGGATTCCCTTACCGGCTCTAAAGCCCGCATTAACTCACCTGATTACTTCGAGGTTTGGCAACCGGAAATAGATAGGCTCGGAAGCGCCGGCTAAGTCCGTAAACAAAGCACGGCATGGTTAAACAAAATAATCCTAAACTGCGATTTTCTTTCAGACAGTGAACAGCAGAAAAAAGACCTGTAGATAAAACCAGACATGGAAGAGAATATTTGGCTCGATACGTGATTCCTACTGGCTTTGGTTCGATTGTCAAAAAAATTGTTTCTTGCTCTCATTACATAATAGTGATGATAATAACCTAATAAATAATACATTATCTTACTTTGTCTACGTGTCTATTCTAATACTGCGATAATATTCTGTGCCCCGAGAAATATAGAGGCGAATTACCGACTAAAATATTCGTATCTTCCTAGGTTATGAATTCCGCCTTTGCGACTTCCTGAAAGGCTTTAGTGAGCTATAATACGCAGTATATTTCTCACTACCTAATATAAAAACATAGTTAGAAACAAAATACGTACTATAGTACGTATAGTACGACTCTGAAGAAGCTTCGAAAATGGAAAATGACAACCAAACAAATAGCCTTTCATGTAGTCATAGATCTTGAATGTATACCCTAAGAGAACCCTCCGTAATCTCGACAATGGAAGACAGAAGATACACAAAAATAATACTAACTAAGAGTAGATGAAATCATTATAACGAATTTTGGGACTAACTTCGTAACAACTAAGACTTAACAAAGGCTGTTGGACAGAGAGAAATATAGATGAGAGTCAGAGGACGCCCAGTAAGCAAGTATAAAAGACACGATACATTTCTTGAATAGTTACTTGTTTCATTTCTGCAAATGCTTGTTCCCAGTGCCATTCAGTAAGGAACTTCGTGTTGTTTTATTTGGCCAGTGGCAGCAGGGGGACTACCTCTTGGTCAACTATCGTAACAGGTTAGGCTGCAAATTCCGAAAAAGACATTAATGATATCTGTTTCTATGAATGTTGTGTGACTTACCACGGGCATTCGCATTTTGTGTATCAACAACACCACAAACATGACACTACGTTGAACACTCATATGTCACACTAAGCTACGTTTTACACATTCACGCTTGACACTGTCGACATGAAAGACTAAGAAACAGGGTCGAGTCGTAAACGTTTGCACTAGACATATATACCGAACGGGAAATCAGTGTTCCTTTGGGTTAAAGACCACTTAATTTATCCTGTAACAGATTAAATGCTGATGATATGAATTTGAGTCATGAAAAACATTAAAATTCCCTATTAATGTTGATGGCTATCCAATTTACATCAGTGTGAAAGAACAAAGTCTAATGATAGTTTTCATCCAGTTTCAGTTTAATGTTCGGTTGCCCTTTTTGCAGTTGCATGTAGAGCCAAAGAGTGTTTCGCTTCCCTTCTTGCCACTGACAGTCGTATCACACAGATGATTGGCATTTTGCCTCTGCCTAAGCTGTATTTCACAATTTCAGCCAAACTGTTTAAATATCCAACAGATATTAATAAAAATATCGCAAAACGACGGCGACTTCACAGCGGAAGAGCGCCAAACCATAATACAGGATCATTTACTCACAGAATTAACTCTAATAAATGCAAAACTACTTTTCAATGATGTTACCGTGAATCTCTTATCTCTTCTGTAAGAAATAATTTTCGGCGCCTGTGATAATGCACTGAGCAGTGAGGATCTCAGTGGTTGTCAAAAGTGAACTCAAATGGCTCTGAGCACTATGGGACTTAACTGCTGAGGTCATCAGTCCCCAAGAGCTTAGAACTACTTAAACCTAACTAACCTAAGGACATCACACACATCCATGCCCGAGGCAGGATTCGAACCTGCGACCGTAGCGCTCGCGCGGCTCCAGACTGTAGCGCCTAGAACCGCTCGGCCACTCCGGCCGGCAGTGAACTCAGATCGCCATTATAAAAACAGTTCCGTTTGACAGAGGAATAGGTTTAAATTAAGAATAAAACCAATAATAATACATTCAAGAGCAATTGAATTAGAGACACTTTCCTAGTAGGTAGAGCTCCTTCCCGAATGGTGACGGCGACGGCGCGTCATGATTTGGATTGCGCGAGACGGCAAAATCACTGACGAGCCATCCTGATCTTGACCGTTCTTCCACCTCACATTACTCACAAGAACTGGTCAGAGAAAAATCCAAGCAGTGCATAAGCATGTTAATGGTGACGCAGCTTTGCCAACATGATTTAGGTCAGGGTTACTGGAAAGAATACAAAGATCATCGTATCCACAGAATGTATCTCAAACTATGTTCTGCAGAAATGATCAGTATTTCAGTCACCTCGTTTCAGCATGTGTCCTGTTGCCTACTAGGCACAGGATGCGCTATGGACACTGATAACTTGTTCCATGCGTGATGGTGTTGATGCGAAGGCGCGAATGGCGTCCTATGGTATAGCCATCGATGCTGCAGTCACCTGGTTCCAAAGTTCCTCTCTGGTGATTGGCATTGGGTTACAGCGCTGCATCCGTAGTTTGACCATATCCCACACATTTTCGATTGGCGTGTTCGTGGAGCAACATGTGGTCGTGCATTGTCTTGCTGAAAAATGGCGTCTGTGGTGGTGCGCAGAAAGGGTATGGCTAGGGGTAGCAGGATGTCATTCATGTAGGTCACACAGGTCACAGTGCCCTGGACACGCACCAACTGCGATTATTGCTTGAACCCCATAGCGCCCCACATCTTAAGGCCTTGAGTTCGCGCTGTATGTCTTGTGCGAATGCAGTCACTGTGATGTCTCTCCCCCTGTGTGCGGCAAACCAAAATCGGTCCTCATTCTCATACAAACAGTATGTGGATTAGTCCTAAAAGACTATACGATGCGGTTCCGTACACCATTACCGTCTAGCATGTTTCAGCTCATTCGTCAAATGTAGGCGGACTGACACCCCTAATAGTGTACGATGAGTTACACTGCCCCACTGTTGCGCCAGAGCTGAGTAGGACGCAGATCTGTCCTGTAATGCCATTCGGATGAGGTGTCGATCTTCTCGGAGGTGGTGTGGGTAGTGTGACCTGACCCATCGCGCTGTATGTCTTGTGCGAATGCAGTCACTGTGATGTCTCTCCCCCTGTGTGCGGCAAACCAAAATCGGTCCTCATTCTCATACAAACAGTATGTGGATTAGTCCTAAAAGACTATACGATGCGGTTCCGTACACCATTACCGTCTAGCATGTTTCAGCTCATTCGTGAAATGTAGGCGGACTGACACCCCTAATAGTGTACGATGAGTTACACTGTCCCACTGTTGCGCCAGAGCTGAGTAGGACGCAGATCTGTCCTGTAATGCCATTCGGATGAGGTGTCGATCTTCTCGGAGGTGGTGTGGGTAGTGGGACCTGACCCATCTCGTCATGTTCTTCGGCCTTTCACGAATCGTCCTGCACACACCCGTTGCACTACCGAAACATTTTGTCCCAACCAGCAGAAATTTCCCGACTGGATTCATCACATTATCTTATACCAGTAATAACCCCTCTTTCAAACTCACTGATTTGACAGTTCGCGCAAACGTCTGCGAGGCATCCGGCTCGTCTGATCAAGTCATACTGAGCCATTAACTTCTGTCTATAGCGACGACGTGAACCGCAGGAACATTTTATCTGTAGTAGGTGTTGCGATGTGATATCGATGTTGACCTTGAACTTGTGAGCCGTCATGGTTCAAATGCTTATCATTTCTGCAGAACATACTAATGTACATGTCCTGTGAACATGAACGTCCTATCTCTAATCTTTCAAGCTGTTCTGTATTTTCTGAACATGAGTGTATATTCCCGAACAGTGTATCGGACATACATGCGTGTGCGATGGGACATTGCATCGTAATTCGGAATAACATAGGCACTGCAATATCGTATCGTCTCGTTACCAGTTATTTGTCGATTACAACACAGTCCAGGAAGCGGTAAGGATATTTTTCTACACACGGTACGTTTCTCATTCTGTTCCTGCTCAGGATCACTGAACTAGAATTCTACATCTACTTGATTACTCTGCTATTCACAATAAAGTGACTGGCAGAGGGTTCAATGAACCACCTTCATGCTGTCTCTCTACCGTTCCACTCTCGAACAGCACGCGGGAAAAACGAGCACTTAAATTTTTATGTGCGAGACCTGATTTCTCTTATTTCATCGTGATGATCATTTCTCCATATGTAGGTGGGTGCCAATAGAATGTTTTCGCAATCAGAGGAGAAAACTGGTGATTGAAATTTCATGAGAAGATCCCGTCGCAACGAAAAACGCCTTTATTTTAATGATTGCCACTCCAATTCACGTATCATGTCTGTGACACTACTCCAGAATAGGACGGACAAGCGTAGTGTAAGCAGTCTCTTTGGTAGACCTGTTGAACCTTGTAAGTGTTCTGCCAATGAATCGCAGTCTTTGGTTTGCTCTACCCACAATATTATCTATGTAATCGTTCCAATTTAGGTTATTTGTAATTGTAATCCCTAAGTATTTAGTTGAATTTACAGCCCTCAGATTTGTGTGTCTTACCGCCTGATCGAAATTTAGCTGATTTCTTTTAGTACTGACGTGAATAACTTCACACTTTTCTTTATTCAGGGTCAATTGCCACTTTTCGCACCATACAGATATCTTATCTAAATCATTCTGGAAGTCGGTTTGATCATCTGATGAGTTTACAAGACGGTAAATGACAGCATCATCTGCAAACAATCTAAGACGGCTACTCAGATTGTCTCCTATGTCGTTAATATAGATCAGGAACAATAGAGGGCCTATAACACTTCCTTGGGGAACGCCGGATATTGCTTCTGTTCTACTCGATGACCTTCCGTCTATTACTACGAACTGTGACCTTTCTGACAGGAAATCACGATTCCAGTCGCACAACTGAGGCGATACTCCGTAGGCACACAGTTTAGTTAGAAGACGCTTGTGAGGAACGATGTCGAAAGCCTTCTGGAAACCTAAAAATATAGAATCAATTTGACATCCCCTGTCGATAGCACTTATTACTTCATGAGTATAAAGAGCTAGTTGTGTTTCACAAGAACGATATTTTCTGAATTGGGCAAAGTAGGTCGAAGTTATGGGAAACTGTAAGGTAAATTGGATAATCACATTATTTTAACACCTTACGGTACTTCACAGAACAGTGTAAACACAGAATCTGTTGCTGTATCTGGAGCTATCGGCTAATTTAGTCGGGTCTGTAGAGTGAGTCCTCTGAACGAAGGGTGGCTCATTCCTTACGCTCGTATACCGTATACGCCTCGACAGGATTGCAGCCTTGTTAACATTTACTTTTGGTTGCACTTAGTCTGTCACGACGTGGGTACTTTAGATGTTCTGATGCTCGGAAAGAAAGTCCTTAATTGCACCTTACGAGACGCTGCGTATTGGCGCAGTAGGTAGACAAATCGAGCGTATGTCGGCAGAGCGCGGATGGTCTTGAGGGGAGACAGACGCGGCAGAGGCAAGCAGTGTGGCGATAAATAACTTTGATGTCGCTATAAAGATGAAAGCAGCTCCCGCGGGCGTGCTCCTCAAATCTGCCAGCACGGCCTCGCACTAGCTGTACGCAGCATGCCCTCCTCCCGTCTCTTTTTATGGCTCATTTAACCTCCGAGCGACAGTTACGAGGGCTATTGCGAAAGTGCTGGGATGGGTAGCAGGGCCATACGATCGATCTCGACCTCTGGCGAGCTCGCGCTTAACTCGTAATGATTCTGCCCTCCTGGGCTTTAGGGGCCAATTCGTCTCTCTCTCCCTGCTACCTGCTGCTTCTATCTACTCCTACGCTATCGGGAGGTACTAACGCTACGTTTACATGCTACACAACATCCAGAAGGCGAAAACCGAATTTCGGAAACTGTTTTCGGCTGTCGTGCTTACATGTTAGGCGTGAAACGATTTTCTTGGCCGGATCCAACATGAACTGACCGATTTCGTCTTCAAGACGAAGTGAAATTATGAGCAGGCCCATCTAATTTATGTTTCTAGTGTCGGCAGAGCACAATTTTCTTATCCACGCCAGTTAATGCGTTTGCAACTGTTTTATTAATACGAGGGCAGTTCAATAAGTAATGCAACACATTTTTTTTTCTGAAACAGGGGTTGTTTTATTCAGCATTGAAATACACCAGGTTATTCCCCAATCTTTTAGCTACACAACACTATTTTTCAACGTAATCTCCATTCAATGCTACGGCCTTACGCCACCTTGAAATGAGGGCCTGTATGCCTGCACGGTACCATTCCACTGGTCGATGTCGGAGCCAACGTCGTACTGCATCAATAACTTCTTCATCATCCGCGTAGTGCCTCCCACGGATTGCGTCCTTCATTGGGCCAAACATATGGAAATCCGACGGTGCGAGATCGGGGCTGTAGGGTGCATGAGGAAGAACAGTCCACTGAAGTTTTGTGAGCTCCTCTCGGGTGCGAAGACTTGTGTGAGGTCTTGCGTTGTCATGAAGGAGAAGTTCGTTCAGATTTTTGTGCCTACGAACACGCTGAAGTCGTTTCTTCAATTTCTGAAGAGTAGCAAAATACACTTCAGAGTAGATCGCTTGACCATGGGGAAGGACATAGAACAGAATAACCCCTTCAGCGTCCCAGAAGACTGTAACCATGACTTTACCGGCTGAGTGTATGGCTTTAAACTTTTTCTTGGTAGGGGAGTGGGTGTGGCGCCACTCCATTGATTGCCGTTTTGTTTCAGGTTCGAAGTGATGAACGCGTGTTTCATCGCCTGTAACAATCTTTGAAGAGAAATTGTCACCCTCAGCCACATGACGAGCAAGCAATTCCGCACAGATGGTTCTCCTTTGCTCTTTATGGTGTTCGGTTAGACAACGAGGGACCCAGCGGGAACAAACCTTTGAATATCCCAACTGGTGAACAATTGTGACAGCACTACCAACAGAGATGTCAAGTTGAGCACTGAGTTGTTTGATGGTGATCCGTCGATCATCTCGAACGAGTGTGTTCGCACGCTCCGCCATTGCAGGAGTCACAGCTGTGCACGGCCGGTCCACACGCGGGATATCAGACAGTCTTGCTTGACCTTGCGGCGATGATGACACACGCTTTGCCCAACGACTCAGCCTCGGGCATGGATGTGTGTGATGTCCTTAGGTTAGTTAGGTTTAATTAGTTCTAAGTTCTAGGCGACTGATGACCTCAGAAGTTAAGTCGCATAGTGCTCAGAGCCATTTGAACCATTTGAACCCAACGACTCACCGTGCTTTTGTCCACTGCCAGATCACCGTAGACATTCTGCAAGCGCCTATGAATATCTGAGATGCCCTGGTTTTCCGCCAAAAGAAACTCGATCACTGCCCGTTGTTTGCAACGCACATCCGTTACAGACGCCATTTTAACAGTTCCGTACAGCGCTGCCACCTGTCGGAAGTCAATGAAACTATACGAGACGAAGCGGGAATGTTTGAAAATATTCCACAAGAAATTTCCGGTTTTTTCAACCAAAATTGGCCGAGAAAAAAAATGCGTTGCATTACTTATTGAACTGCCCTCGTACATCTGCATTACGTACGTTATGGAAAAAAATGCCAAGCGGTCACAGATGAAAGATTGTTCTGTTCCAGCATGTCGCAGTCTTAGAATAGTCAGAAAGCTTCCGAATGAGTTAAGAAATTCGCAATCCTGCGCACAGAAATAGCAAATGTTTTGTTGCTGGCCATTGATTGTGTATGAGTGTATGTGCCACTAGAATGGGGGGTAGATATAACAGTTTCCAAGTTAGCCAGAACTGCAGAGTATTGTGTTCCCAGAATTAATTTTTATTCTGCAGCGATGTGTGCGCTGGTACGAAACTTCCTGGCAGATTAAAACTGTGTGAAGGACAGAGACTCGATCTTTACCAGTTTGGAAGATAGGAGACGAGGTACTGTAGTTTGGAAGTTTGCAAGATAGGAATGAGGTACTGGTGGAAGTAAAGCCGTGAGGATGGGTCATGAGTCGTGCTTGGGTAGCTCAGTTGACAGAGCACTTTCCCGCGATAAGTATAGGTCCCAAGTTCGAGTGTCGATGTGGTACACAGCTTTAATCTGCCAGGAAGTTTCAGAATATTATGTTGTTGCAAATGAGTTCGATTTTCCAATGCAATGAGTATGTTCACATTTATGTATCTCTTTCCATCTAATAAAGATAAAATGTGCTTCACTTCGCTTAAATTGTAGAAATGAATAATTCCCTAGTCAGTGAAACACTTCTTTTCCTTCACTCTACATAAAATCGCTTCGTTCAGAGTAGCCATCATTTTTCAAAGCAAGTCGGAGCTCGACAAACAAAGCAATTTCGAAGACAGTTGTACTTTACGTAGGAGCGAATATCGACAGTCGAAGAGGAAATCAGGAAGCTAGAATCGCATTTCCAGAATCACTATCGAAGTGTTTACGTGACGAACCACAAGTGGGTTTGAGAAATCGGTCTATGAAAGCTAGCTCCATGTAAACGTAGTGTAAGAGACATTCCGTTCTCTCTCTCTCTCTCTCTCTCTCTCTCTCTCTCTGTGTGTGTGTGTGTGTGTGTGTGCGTGTGTGTGTGTGTGTGTGTTTGTATGTGTGTGTTTGTGCGTGTATTGCTAAGCAAACAGAACTTCTTGCTTCGCCAAAGATCTACTAGTCATGGCGTATTAGTGTGAGACTATTTTTCGATCTCGAATTCTATGCTTCTGCTGTAACGCATGTCAACCAAGTCCATAAACTCGTTGGTAGTGAGCTAGCAGTTTACCTCATACGTAGTCTCAGGTTCAGCAATAAAATACAACAGAAACGAGAGTGAAGCAGCGCACTTCCATACCTACCAAATAAGCTAAGTTAGTGGTCGTAGCCTACAGAAACTGAGTTCGGACAGATTTGCGTTAATTTCTTCCATTGCGCTGAACATTTCTTCATGTCGTTTTACATGAGGAATCGCGGGATCTCCTCTGAATTAGGCTTCCAGCGAAGCGCGAGATCACGTCCGCCATCTGTGTGTGGATTTGCTTTGGTGAGTCCTTAGTAGCACAGACAATCTCGTTTTGGTTGTCGACGTACTCGTGCGCTCCGGTACCCGTCCCAAACTCTCTTACCTTATTCTCACGATTCCTACGCGAGATATGCGATGGAGGTAGTAGATCTCTAACACACTCTACCTTGAATACCGGTTCTCTAAACAGGATTCCACGAGAACGGCGTCATCTTTCTTTTAACGACTCCCCATTATCTCTATTACACTTTTGTATGTGCTATACTAACCTGCGACTATCCTTGCACCGTGTCTTTGGATTCCTTAGAAATTCTCCATAAGTACTGTAGAATACATGGCACTGGTAACTTGTATGCGATTTCCTTACAAGTAACATTGGCCATTCACATAGTTATTCCAACAAATCGGAATCTTCTGTTCGTTCGCACTAGCACAGACTTGATGTGTTTGTACCATTTCAAGTCTCTTCTTAGTATTACTACCAGGTATTTAAACGCTGTGGTAGACCCATTAACGTTACCAAATATCGCATAAAGCAACAAAAACATTACTGCAGTAATTACACTTAAAATGTTTTCACCAAGGGCTCTCAGGCGTAGCCCATTTTGAAACGACGATCTCGGACTTCAGTTCATCAGCATAATTGCCACGAATACAACGCCGATAGATGCTGTTTATGTTTTGTGCCAGATGCACTGTGCATTTTACAGCAAAACAACCACGGACAGTCAATAACAAGGACAAAAATTTCTTAAGACTAACATGCAATTAGAAAATGCCAGATAAGGTATCGAAGACGCAGATATGACTTCTAAATATTGCGTGGGCCTACTCGATATCTGCAAATATTTTCTAGAACAATAAAAAAATTGATATTTTTTTATCTTAAAATAGTTTTGTACTCCTGTGCTCTTCTTCAGTCCATCCCCTTTCTAATTCGTCTCCAATCCGAGCTTGTGTTTCTCTCTAATAACATTGCTCAAAAATGGTTCAAATGGCTCTGAGCACTATGGGACTTAACTACTGTGGTCATCAGTCCCCTAAAACTTAGAACTACTTAAACCTAACTAACCTAAGGACATCACACACATCCATGCCCGAGGCAGGATTCGAACCTGCGACCGTAGCTGTCGCGCGGTTCCGGACTGCGCGCCTAGAACCGCTAGACCACCGCGGCCGGCTAACATTGCTCGATATGATGTTAAACCCTAAGCTTCCTTTCTTCTTTCATTCCATCAGGCGAATCAGCACGAATAGTATACATGTCTTCATGGGAGTCTGGGAGAAATTTTGAATTTAACGCAGGAAAATGGCGCAAAATCTTTTACCTAGGAAGTTAATCCTGCGATCGCACCTTCCCTTATTGGTCAGCTATTGGCGACGAAAATTTCTTCCATGACTAGGATTCGAACTAGCTATCGAGTTTCTCAACTGATGATAGAAAGCAACCAACTGTTTTTCTCGTAATAGGTTGTGCCCGCAATGTACCGCTTGCAGAAGTACGGCAAGTTCTCCTTATTGTAAGACATAGGACCCATCCAAATACCTCCACAGGAGAAACGTATTATTTATATACATATTTCTGTAAGGGTGGTATTTGAACTACACATTGCTATATTAGGTATTCTCTGCTCTTCCTAATCCAGCCTCGCATTGGAGGACAATTTAACCTACGGTCGAAACTACGGTGCAGCTACAGTGCGCTTTTTGAAGGGGAAATCACCTGACGTTTAACTTTCGACTCATATTTGAACATTCATTCGCAGAATTACAAATCCAGGCATTTAAAAAAATTAAATTTCAATAAGACAATAGCGCATATAACATCTGTAAGGAAATTCCATAAAAGTATGAAAAATAATTCACGAGATTAAAATTGCTCTGGTGAGCCTTTTGAGACAGGAAACGTAACAATTGGGAAGCTGCTTTAAGAAAGATATGAGTTTCAGATGTTTGTCATTACTGCTTAACCATCTATCTCTTGATCAAGGTTTTGAATTACTTAGTGAATAGTTTTCGTTTCTAACATGTGGACTGAAAAATGCCTGCACCTGAAAACGGTTTCACAGGACCAGAAATCTCAAGGTGTCGAGAAAATAGTAAAGAAATTATGGAGGTCTTAGTAACATGGCTTATAAACTAATATTAATTTTTCTTACTTATGTGTTTTTCTTATACAACATCCTCGTATGAATTACGGATGAGGCTTTTGATGTAGTTTGTCACCTGTTAATCACGAGCTAGCTTTGTCAGCCTTACATCTACATTTATGTTCTGCAAATCGCTGTAAAACAAGTGGCAGAGTGAATTTTTTACAGTATTGTATATTTAGTTATCTTCCTGTTTCATACAGGGATCGATTGTGGAAGGAATTATTATTATTTCCTCTGTGTGAGCTATTGTTAACATAAATTTGTCCTAGCCATAAGATTAAATTAAAGAACATCTCGTCCTCAGGTTTTGCACACCAGTGTACTTCTTTGCATTTGCTCGATATTCCCAGTTGTTCCTACTTTAAAAACGTACAGTATTCGGTAAGAAGCATATAAGCGCTTTTCTAAACAAACAACAATTTTCCATTACTGACTGTATACGTGTCATTTGCGTTACCGACAACTGAACCTCTGCGATCGATTCGCTGCACTTATCTATAAATTGAGGCTGTTCGCAAAAGGAAGTCTGCGACGTAAGGAGACTGTAGTGAAGTGCTAGAAGACCTATTTAGGACCTATGACTGGATGTAAATAAATGTAACATACTGCGCATAAACAGGCGAAGAGATCCATTATTATTCAGTTATGCTATTGACGGAAAATCACTGGAAACAAGTGCAATAATAATGATGTCGTGCAACTTACGTGTCCTTAAAACCAACGGCACCTGGTTTTTTGCGGGTGGTTACCCATCAAAGTCCCAGCCGGAATCAACATTGCTTAATTACAATGAATGGGCAGCAACTGGTGTTACCAACGTGGCAAGGCCTTTTCCTAGTAAAAAGTCTAAAATACACAGGAGTAATAGGCCGGAGCGGCCTAAACTAGAATGAGAACATAAAACTAATTCTAGGAAAAGAAGATGCCAAGCTAAACTCCAGGAAAGAATCTTAAGGAAGTGTAATTCGTCCACACAACAAGTGGATTGCAATACACTTGCAAGACCGATTCTTGAGTATTGTTTTTCAGTGTCGAGTCTTCACCACTACAGGTTTATAGAAGAGATAGAAAATATCAAATGAAAAGCGACATGTTCCGTCGCAGGATCGCTTAGTATGCGGAAGTGTGTCACAGTTATCAATAAACTTCAGTGGCAGACGCTACAAGAGGGGCGTTGAGCATCACGAAAATGTGTACTAGTGAAATTAGGAGAGTGCACGTTCCAAGACGAGTGGAGCAACCTGTTAATCCCTCCCACATATGTCTCGCAAAAAGACGACAAAGAAAATATCAGTGAAACTGGAGTTCATACAGATACTTACTGACACTCGTTCTTCCCACACACCGTTCATCAATGGCACAAGAAAGGAAAAAGGTGATAGTGGTACCAAGAGTACACACACACTGCACTGTAAGATTTTTTCTTTCCTTTATTGTAATTTCATTCCCCTGTCCCATAGAGGCTGGGGAGAGCTGGCAGTGGCACAGTCCACCACTCTTCAGCCAAATGGCTTTAACAAAAATACAAGGGAAACTCTTACATAAAAAATGGGGGTAAAAAGGGGTACATAAAATACAGTAAATGGAGATGATGGGAGTAAAAATATACACTAATTCGAGGACATTGGGGGACATTTAAAAAGTCGACATAAAGTTAAAAGAACACAGCTGGCAATTTGTTGCGTAAGTAAAATCACTTGAGACAAATCCAAGTTAAAAGGTGGCCACATAATAAAACTTACACAGAGTGAGACACTTAAAAAACAAAACCACTGGAAATGATGGAACACTCACAAAGAATAAAAACCATTGGTAGGGACCTGCCAAAGGACTGGAGCTCGGAGAGGAGGAAAAAAGTGGGGAGGGGGGATGGGTCTGTGAGGACGAGGAAAAGGGGGGACAGGGGCCGCACCAAGAGGCAGAAGAAGGGCAGGGCGGGAGATGAAGAGGGAAGACAAGGCAAGAGGGAGTGCAGAGACACTGAGGAGAAGCACAGGAGAGGGAGGAGGCATAGGAGGGGGAGAAGGGAGGGGTAGGAGAGGGAGCCTGAGGAGGAGTCAGGCAAAAGGTGGGGTTAGAGTCGATAGGAAGGGTAGACATAAGGGCGAAGTTCATCATTAGGGAGGGGTAGATGCTGGAAGTTGCGTTGGGAAAGGAGGTGGAGGGTGTGGAGATGGAGAGAGGTTAGGACACAATGGTAAAGGCATGGCAATGGGCTGGGGGTGGAGAGAAAGCGAGGCAACATGGGGTGAGGGGGATCGAGTCGGCGGACAGTATACAGGTACCGCACTGTAAGATTGCTTGCGAGGTATACACGTAGATTTTTACAACTATGTATGCCGAGAATGATTCCAGTTTTGACTCATCAATCATGTGGTCAAAGGCTATTACATTTATCAAAAAGCGGAGGTACGAGGGGCGTTCAATAAATAGTGCAACACTTTTTTTCTCGGCCAGCTTCAGTTGGAAAGATGCAGAATTTTATGTGACACATGGTGGAATATTCCCACTTCAGCCCCTATAGTTTCTTGAAGTTCCGATGGGTGGCGGCTCTGTACGTAGCCTTCAAAGTGGTGTCTGTAACGGAGGTGTGTTCCAAGCAGAGAGGTGTCACTGAGTTTATGTTGGCGGAAAACCAGAGCATCGCAGATATTCATAGGTGCCCGCATAAAGTCTACGGAGACCTGCCAGACCTAAGCACGGTGAGTCATTAGGCGAAGCGACATCGCTACAACGTCCAGCATACATGTCCTACGCGTGCCAGCCGACCGCACACAGTTGTGACTCCTGCAATGTCGCAACGTATGGACACTCTCGCTAGAGGTGATCGACGGAACACATCGCTACTCAACTGGACGTCTCTGTTGGTATTGCTGACAGACTCGTCCATCAGTTGCAGTACTCAGAGGTGTGTGCTTGCTGGGTTCCTCTCCGCCTTACATAAGACCATAAAGAGCAACGGAAGACCATCTACATTACGAGGCTGATCTTGACAATTTTTTGTCGAAGATCATCACAGAAGATGTCACATGGGTTCATGACTTCGAACAGGAAACAAAACGGCAATTCGTGGAGTGGCGCCGTGCCACCTCTCCTGCGAAGGAAATGTTCAAAGCCGCATTCATAGCCAGTAAAATTATGGCGATGGCCTACTGGGACTCTGAATGGGTTACTCTGTTTGATATACTCCCTCAGAGTGCAACGATTATCTCTGAAGTGCATTACGATTTCCTCTGGAAACTGAAGAGCCGATTTCAGCGTATTCATCGCCACAAAATTGCAAAGGAATTTCGCCGTCTGCATGACAACGCTAGGCCTCACGCAAGTCTGCACACTCGAGAGGAGCTCATAGAAGCTTATTGGACTGTTCTTCCTCACCCACTCTACAGCCCGGATCTAGCAACTTCGGTTTCCATCACTTCGGCCCAATGAAGGATGCACTCCGCGGGAAGCAGTATGTGGAAGATGGGGAGGTTGTTGATGCAGCAAGACGTTGGCTCCATGCGGGGATACAGGCCCTCCCAATAACGCCGTCGCACTGGGCAGAGATTGTGTTGAAAAATACGATTTTGTAGCCAGAAGGGTGGAGAATGTTACAGCGCGTTGGAATCCGGAAGAAAATCAACCTGCTTTCAGAAAAAAAATGTTACATTAGTTATTGTGCACCCCTCGTACTTTTCAGCTGGGAATAAACGGCGATCCTTATTTCTAGAAAATACACTTGTTTTCAATCTGTCGATCGCTGTTTCATTATCTCAAAATTACCGGTTTATGCCGGTGTGATCCAACTTCAGACCTGTTAAAAAAAAACATAAAAATAAATGAGAAATACTTTTTAATCCTATGCTTAAAATATTCCGGAGCTAAAAATTTTGTCTATCTCTTTACACTACAAACATATAACATACCATTCTCGTAGTTACAGAGCAACCAGGCTTAACTGAAAAACTATTGCTTTACTGCCATGAACAAAACCCAAACTTCTATGCTATCATTTCATATTAAAATTGAAAAAAATTTGATTCATGTAGTGCTACTTAGTGTCATTTACGTAACACTAGAGGCATTTTGCAACAATAAAATTGTTCAGTAATCTTTTTCTTTTAAAATAAATTGACGGCTTATAAGTTTGGCTTTTGTATACGACAGTGAAGCTGATAGAGTTACCGATAATAATGAGAACTGTAAGCTATCCATTAAAAAATTTAGTTTAGTTACCGTGTACGTGTTATTTGGCGATTAAACTTTTGAAGAAGACAACTTATAAAAGACCACGTCCGAAATAAAAATAAATCATGTATCCAGTTGTTCGTGATGTGCCTATAATTGCCATGGACATGGTAATTGCATATGACCATGATGTGTTATAAAAGATAACGTAATGTATGTAGAATTCGTGCACTGGTTCCTAAGATCGGAAATTCTCAACTGCGCCTTACACAACTACACTTTTTCAATGTGCAATGATAAATGGTTACTCTAGAGAAGTCATTATTTAATTAATTTTAATTATTTCTTCTTTCACTACTGTCTACCATAGGTCGTTACACCAAGTAAATTTAATCGGCCACATTAGTTCTACACGCATTAGAAAGGTTATTCTCGCTACTTCTGCTTAACTTCATTGTGTGTAGTTATTAATGAATAACCGCTTAACTTTTTGATAATAATCTTCCCCACAATACCGACTTTAACTTTTACCGCGACCGGCGCCATTTCTTACCCTCCGACCATCTCTCCTATCCCCCGACACCAGCCTACCGGCACGTCCGCTCGTTACGTACCAGAACAATGCTGAAAAAAAAAAAGGCGCGTAGGGTACCGAAGATTCCGGGCTGTCAGACCCGCCCACTAGCATACGCGTATGCTCACATTACTCCGTTAACTATTTGAATCGTATGTTATACGAACACAGTATTATAAATACACTGAAGTGCCAAAGAAACTGGTATAGACGTGCGTATCTTAAAACAGAGATATGTACACAGGCAGAATACGGCGCTACAGTCGGCGACACCTACGTAAGACAACAACTGTCCGGCGCAGTTGTTAGGTCGGTTACTGCTGCTACGATTTAAATAAGTTTGAACGTGGTGTTATAGTCGGCTCACGAGCTATGGGACACAGCATCTCCGAGGTAGCGATGAAGTGGCGATTTTCCCGTACGAACATTTCATAAGTGTACTGTGAATATCAGAAATCCGTTAAAACATCAAATCTCCGACAACGATGCGGCGGGAAAAAGATCCTGCAACAACTGAAGAGCATCGTTCAACGTGATAGAAGTGCAACCCTTCCGGAAATTACTGCAGATTTCAATGCTGGCCCATAAACAAGTGTCAGCGTGCGAACCATTCAACGAAACATCATCGACATGGGGTTTCGGAGCCGAAGGCCCACTCGTGTACCCTTGATGACTGCACGACACAAAGCTTTACGCTTCGCCTGAGCTCATCAGCACCGACATTGGGCTGTTGATGACTGGAAACATGTTGCCTGGTCGGATGAGTCTCGTTTCAAATTGTATCGAGCGGATGGGCGTGTACGGGTATGGAGACAACCTCATGAATCCATGGAATCTGCATGTGAGCAGGGGTTGTTCAAGCTGGTGGAGGCTCTGTAATGGTGTGGGGCGTTTACAGTTGGAGTGGTATGGGACTTCTGATACGTCTAGATACGTCTCTGACAGCTGACACGTACGTAAGCATCTTGTCTGATCGCCTGCATCCATTCATGTCCATTGTGCATTCCATCGGACTTGAGCAATTCCAGCAGGACAATGCGACACCCACACATCCAAAATTGCTACAGAGTGGCTTTAGGAACACTTTTCTGAGTATAAACACTTCCGCAGGCCACCAAACTCCCCAGACATTCATATTATTGAGCATATCTAGGATGCTTTGCAAAGCGCTGTTCAGCAGAGATCTCCACCCCCTCGTACTCTTACCGATTTATGGGCAGCCCTGCAGGATTCATGGTGTCAGATCCCTCGAGCACTACTTCAGACATTAGTCTACACGATATTAGGCAGGTGTACCAGTTTCTTTGGCTCTTTAGTGAATATAGAACATTTTTTTAACTCTGTAATATCACTATGCAACATCATTTTTGCTGTTTGTGTAATTTTCTATGTTCCTGAAATACTTTTTGCGCTGATTTCAGATCTTTTATTAGTTTTGACTGACACGTACAGTTTTTTTTCACAAATCGAGGAAACTCATTTTTCATTTAAAACTGTTCCACAGAGAGAAATTTTATTGCAAGTAAGGGAAATTTTGTTGTAATAAGATGAAGTAGTTGGGTACACTTACCACACCCATCTGGCTAATAGACGGGAAACTTTCATTCATCTATGTATAGTGTTGTGGGGTTATAGTATGTGCGTTGTTAAATGTAGTTTTGCGGATTCTTAGGAGTGGGTTCCCGCAAGTGATTGAATTTGATGTTTGTGGTAGCTATGTACTTGCTAAGCAAAAATAGGACATTAATAGTTTTGTGAAAAATGTGTACTACGCATGTTGTGGTAGAAGACTTGGTGATCAAGGTAAAAACTAGGCATCGCATTATGCCGTACATATGTTGAGGGACTGAGGCTGTGGAAAGATAGGAAGAGGAAAGTAATACCTTTTGTAATTCCTATGGCTTGGATGAAGCCGAAAAATCATTTATATGATTGTTGTTTTTGTACGGTTAACGTTGAAATTTATAACGCACAAACTAAGAAGGATACAAAATATCCTAACATTTCTTCTACCTTACGACCAGTTTCCCATAGTCATTCTCTCCTTATTCCAGTTCCAGCAATCATTCTTGAAGATTTGCAACAGAACAGCAGCGCAGAAAATGAATGCGATGATGGTGATGATTACTATCTGGAAGAAGATTCTGCACCAGACTTATTTAGCAAAACAAATTAAGTAATTTAACTCGTATCTTAAAGCTGATAAAACATGCCCCGGAATTGCTTCAGTCAAGAGTGAGAAAAATGTCTCCTACTATCCGGAGTATTATCCTCTTGGTGCAGGAAGAGAGAAAAGGGACTCATAAAATTCTTTAAAGACGAAGATCATATCGTTTTTTATTGTAATATTGAGGGTTTATTGAATTTCTTTAACTTCACTTATGATCCAAGTCAGAGGAGGTTGATTGCAGACTCGTCAAAATTAGCCTGAATGGTGTACTTTTACAAAATGCAAATTTATTTGGCTCCATACCTGTTGCCCGCTCAGTACACCACAAGGAGACGTATGAAAATTTCAAAGCTGTGTTTAAATACGAGTACCATGAAAAACATTCTTTGTCGTGGGGATTTGAAAGTAGTTGGCACGCTACTTGGTCAAGAATCCGGCTTCACAAAAACGCCATGTTTCATTTGTGAATGGGAATTCCAAGCCAAAGAGAAGCATTCGAAAGTATCTAACCGGCCCAAAAGAAGAACCCTACGGTCAGGTTCACAGAATATAACAAATGAACCAATTGTTCAGCCAATCAAGATACTATTACCCCATCGTCACAATAAGTTTGGATTAATAGAGCAGTGCACTAAAGCATTTCCAAAAGATGGTGACTGCTTCCTGTGCTTGCTAACAATATTTCCAAACGAATCTTAGGAGAAAATTAAACAAAGGATCTTTGTGGGGTCACAGACCAGAAATTTAATGGAAGACAATTTGTTTCACAGCACAATGAATCCAGAGGGAAAAAAAGGTTCGGGTTTCGTTTAAAGAAGTAGTGTCCTTTTTGGGAAACAACAAACATCCAAATTATAAAATCGTGGTTAAAACACTGTTGCAGAGTTTCTTGAAATCAGGATGTAACATGAATGTGGAGCCGCATTTTTTCACATTCACCTATTGATTTTTTCCCTGCGAACCTTGGCGTTTCTACCAATACATAAAGGAGATGGAAAAGGGTTACAAGGGAAGGTGGAATGCAAACATGATAGCTGACTACTGTCTTACGCTAAAGAGAGATAGTGGTGGTGGAGACAATCATAGAAGAAAAGTGTCGCTCCATGTCAAAGAAAAAAAGTAAAAAAAACCTTGATTCACTGAAATCAACGAAGGGAAACTAAATTGTCATAAATGTTTTGTGCTTCTGTAATAATTATTACCATTTTGAAGTGGACGTATACCACTGTCTACTCTAATCCGGTCTTTAGTCACTCTATACAATGTTGCAAAATGAATAATTTATTTTTAAGGCAATTAAAAATTCCCTGTTAGAAAAAATGTGATTTCACCCAAAACTTCAGAAGCTATTTGCACAATAATCTAACTTGAAAAATCTACGACATTTAACTTTTTATTCATTTAGTTCTTACGTTTCGTAAGATGGAAAACTTATAAACAGAGAACTAGTTGACAGTCTTAGTACACACTGGTATTTTGACAACGTCTGACTGGCTACAGCCAACTTTTTATTTGACAAAATTTTCTGATAGTAACAGCGTCGTCTAAGAAGTTGTCATGGATATCGCTGGGATATTTAGTGGCCCGGTTAGGAAAAAGGTCGAGGTTCAGACTCCGGCCCAAAATTCGCGATGAGCCAATGTGTTGGAGGCAGCGCCGCAGAGGCTGTGTCGGGATGTATGAACACGGGCGCACTAATTCAGCGGCGAGTCCCCGTCATTAGGACTGGGCTCCGGCGGGCACTACAAAAAGAGCCGCCCTACAGCCTTCCGTAATGTCCTAAATTTCTTTATAATTTGCCTTGCCATGTTGCCGGCACTGAGTAATGACGTGCACGTCCAGGGAGGAAAAAGTGTCTAACTATAAATATGGGGGCGATACTGCGAGATAAAAAACTGACCGGTCTGTACACACATGTTGGCCGTTTCCCATATCAGTAGTATACACTCGTGTGGGAAATAAGAAGATAATTCAGGGTTATGAAGGAGAAAATTACATTTAATACTGCGATGAACTTCGGCGGCAAACGGAAGAACCAAATGAGCGCGCCGTGCTATCACACACTATGGTGGTAC
The DNA here is from genome assembly GCF_021461395.2 of Schistocerca americana. Taxonomy (NCBI): domain Eukaryota; kingdom Metazoa; phylum Arthropoda; class Insecta; order Orthoptera; family Acrididae; genus Schistocerca; species Schistocerca americana. The sequence continues at coordinate 883,730,950 of NC_060130.1, read as the reverse complement.
CTCAGTTCTAACCGACAGGACCTAATATCTTCGGCGTCACATCTCGCCTTAGTGTATAAGCTGCAGTTGCCTCGGCAAGCCATTAGAGCATTTTTAATCCCTTAGCTTTCAAAAGTGCAAGATTTAATGCCTATTTCGTCACTGGCACTCTAAACGATACAGTACGGCTCGGTGTTAACAGCGATGTTTTAGACGGAAAAAGGAATGCCAGGTCTTAATGCTGAAAAGCTGTTTTACTTATTCTATGATTCGTACGTTGCAGTGCGAAGAACAATTTCGCTTAAGAAAGGGTGTTTCAGGTGATATGACGTCTTGAAAAGTTCCGCTGTGCCATCAAAATAGAACCACATTTAACAAGGAACCCCTTGTGTGCGAAGACGGAAGTTTCATCATTAGTACAGCTCATTTTAACGTTTTGTGTTAAAACTAATGACAGTAAAAATACTAGCTGCTAATTATTCACAATGTGCATCTGGAGGGCAACAGAAAATGAGTGTCCGGGAGGGTCAGAGGTCAACCTTGTATGCGATGTATGTATTACACTTCACAAAATGGACAGCGGCGACATTCAAGAAATCTTCAGAGCAAACCATTAACTTGCACCATGAACACGGAATAAAAAATGGCGCATCACATTGATCGCAAATATTCGCACCATCAAGGTCGAAGGTGAACTCCTTGGAAGTTACGAACCGCGCAGGATATTCAGCTAGCTATCCATTCTTGCAGTGCATGTACAATCACATTGGTGTAACGAGGTGATGAGAACTGATGGAATGTGATGGCACGCAAGGTGAAGGTGAAACGCCCTGTGATGGAGTTTATTGTTAAACTGGCTATCCTTTCAGGCGTAGCTGCAGATAGTACTGTTGTGACTGGGCAAGACAGCCAAGTCACAATGAGAGGAAGCCGAAAGGCACGCGTTAAGCTCACGCAGATTGGCGGGAGGTCTGGAACAGTTAAAGGAATTAATAGTAGCAAATAAAGTACGTAGTTGATGAAATACTTAACTTTAATCCACAATTGTAGAACATCTCTCTTGACGGTACATGTTATAACCACAATATAAAATAATATCAAATGCTATGGCGCCTTGCTAGGTCGCAGCAAATGACGTAGCTGAAGGCTATGCTAACTATCGTCTCGGCAAATGAGAGCGTAGTTGTCAGTGAACCTTTCCTAGCAAAGTCGGCTGTACAACTGGGGCGAGTGCTAGTAAGTCTCTCTAGACCTGCCGTGTGGTGGCGCTCGGTCTGCAATCACTGACAGTGGCGACACGCGGGTCCGACGTATACTACCGGACCGCGGCCGATTTAAAGGCTACCACCTAGCAAGTGTGGTGTCTGGCGGTGACACCACAAGTACCATAATATGTTTTATAAGAACGGAAAAAGCAAACATACAGAGGCTGAATTTGTTCACTGCTTCGTCCGCAGCTCGTGGTCGTGCGGTAGCGTTCTGTCTTCCCGCGCCCGGGTTCCCGGGTTCGATTCCCGGCGGGGTCAGGGATTTTCTCTGCCTCGTGATGACTGGGTGTTGTGTGATGTCCTGAGGTTAGTTAGGTTTAAGTAGTTCTAAATTCTAGGGGACTGATGACCATAGATGTTAAGTCCCATAGTGCTCAGAGCCATTTGAACCATTTGTTCAGTACTTCCAAGTGGTATGAACTACAATGTCACACACTTTTCAGGAGGGATAGTTTCTTATAAATGAGTATGATTTTTATACTCGTACCAGGAATCAAGTGAAAGCAAGTTATTGTGACCAGATGTTGGCCAAAGCAATGCTCATATCATTGTTGTAGATCTCTTACAACCATTTTCCCACTCTTTCTTGCTGTGACGTAAATATTCTCTACTGTCCTTACAAGATCACGCAGACGAGGCAGAATCACAGGGGGCAGAGTACCTCCAGCTTTTCGCAGCACAATAAGTAATTTTCCAGCCAATTTACCATCAAGATTAACAGTTGGCGTAATTGTATAAGAATGCGTTAAGTCATTGATGCTAGTTGAACGTGATACAACTCTCTTGGTACCTCTAATTTCCATTGTTTCTTTCATACGCATTTCCTCTTCAAATTCCGATTGGTCGGAGTTGAAAACAAATTCATTATCGAACGATGGAATAAGTTTGTTTATTTCATCTACAAATTTCCGGGCCAATTACGGAGTTTGCTGTGCATCGTCAAGTTGACGCTTTGCTTGAAATTTCGTTATCTGACCTCTTCCAATACTGTAGCAGTGTCTGAAGTTATGCAAATATCCACTGCTTCCCTTGATGATGATGGTTGGTTTGTGGGTCGCTCAACTACGCGGTCATCAGCGCCCGTACAGAGTCTCAATTTTTACAAGTCCAATTTTTTACACAATCCAATCTAGCCACTGTCACGAATGATGATGATGGTGATGAAATGATGAGGACAACACAAACACCCAGTCCCCCGGCAGAGAAAATTCCCAACCCGGCCGGGAATCGAACCCGTGACCCCGTGATCCAGAGGCAGCAACGCTAGCCACTAGACCACGAACTGCGGACACTACTTCCTTGAAAACACTAATCTATGTCCGAGGGCAATTTGATAACGCTTCTAAGCCTCGTGCTGTTCTCACCCTTTAGATACCTCCAGTCCTGACCCTGTTGCCATTAGCAGCCAATATTGCGGTTGCATGGTATATAAAATGTGGGGCATCGAAAGCCATAAACATCATTGACCTTTAGTGACTTCGCACTCAAGGGGTTCCTTGTAATCTTTCGACGTGCAGCATAAGACCTTGTTGTTTACTTGGGACGTCCAAGATGGACCATTAATTGATTTGACATGATTGAGGCAAGGTGGCGGGAAGCGGAAGTGATGCTTGTCGTATCTACAAAGGTCGTTATCTTAAAGAATGACATCCACGCTGCTGTACCCTTGTTACACATTATCTTTGATAAACAAAGCATTTTCTTCCTGAGCATGAAGGTGGGCGAAGGCGTCATGCGGGCGCACTGGATTTTGAGGCTGCCTCGATTCAGAGATTTAGTAATGCACCATCAGGCAGTGCATTAGCTGTGGCAAGTGCTATGGGCACAGGTCACGCAACCATTTTGTGGCTATTACTGTGGTGCCGCCTAGACGTGTGCAAACTTCAAAAGATTCGTGTACTTGGACAACCCGATTTTGCATGTTGTACGCAATTTTTGCGAAGTTTTTCTCCTCAAAATGCTAATGAAGCTGCATTCCACGCATAAGTTTTATGCTTATTTCAAGTGTGTCTGTTACTTCCGCAGTTTGCTTGTCACATGTGGGACTGTCAGAACATAGTTGAGGATTTCCTTATGTATCATAAAAAAAGGTTTTCTGTGATCATTTATGCTTGAATGGATGGTTATCACCTCCTGGGACCCAAACTCCTCGCAATTTGCTTAAATTGAGCATAGAATCATCAGAGTCTGACCGCCACACATGGTTTAGAGTTCGTGGACACAGTGCTGCTTGCTTTGAGCAGCAACTTGGTGTTACAGTATGGAGGGGGTGGAACTGTAGCATGACCGCCGCGTTCTCCATAGTTAACAGCCCCTGATTTTTTCTTTAGCGCCATATCAAGTGTACGGTGTGTATTTACTCTAATTATCACTACAGCTTAAATTAATTCCGAGGTTTGAACTGCTGTTCTTCGGAATACGATGCCAGTGTCTTATCATTGCGCCACCTCGCTCGGTGGATTAAGATGAATAGCACCCATGTTACAAATAATTCTTCATGTGTGGCCTATCGTTCTACGCAGACTGTGCATAAGATCCCTAAAAATTATGTGATAGCTTGGAGAAGAATAGTTACCTGACGTGGGCACTTCTGCGGTGCCACCATAGACATTACACCAAAAGCTAACAAAACCGGAGCGAGATTATGAATTGTCTGAAGCTTCATTGGTTACAAAAAGGTGACAGGTTCTTACATCTGCATGTAGATAATGAGCTCTTATTTCGGGAAAATGGTAGTAACAGTTTTTCTGCGTTACTTTGGAATGGAAGCAACGTTCCTTCTGCGAGGTAGTTTATCACAGATAGCTGACGCCTTCAACGACGCTGTTCTGCTAAGTGGTAGATAATCTCTTGATTCACGTAGCTCAGTTATTATTAAACCGCAATGACTGTGCAAGATATTATAATATTCAATTTTGGAATTTATTTGCTGATTGCACTGAATTTCTAATTGACAGTTTTTGTGAATTATTAACGAAATACAAAATTTATGGGGGTTAACCTTCTTGCAAGATTCACTGTGCTCGCGTTCTGCGATTTAGGGAAATCACAGAATCTATCTTTTTATCTTGAAACACTTCCTCTGATCCATTTTTGCACAAAAACAACTAATTGGGATTGTGGGTCGACCTTGATGCAAAACACTTTAGCTTTTTATTTGTTTATTCCCAAACTAGTTTCAAGGACAAAATCGCCGTCATCAATGAGTTCTTTAATTCTAAATCATACAAAAAACATGATACCTATAAACAATGTGAAACATCACTACTTGTGTACTGTTAGGTTCCAAACATTGTGATCTGTCAATAGTTTTACAATACCTCATTTACTTAACGGCACAGCATGGCTTGTTATGTCTCTTGCCTCTGTTTCCGCCATATTTGCTGTTGTTTTTGCTACCCTTTTTTCGGCATGCAGCATGTCGTCTGCAACTGTATGAGTGGCTGTTAGTAAACAAGCCTAAACTGGGGTACGAGAACCAATAATAGATCCCAGATATTCAAGTAAGCCAGACCAATGTTTAAATAGGAGATGCCATAATGATATGACTTTTTCCCTCCGTTTTTGCTTCTTAATCTTCCAAATTCTGTTCGGAATAATGCTGTAATTTTGTAAAACCTAAAATAATACTTCTTCACGCTACTTTTAGTTATCTGACGCTATAGTTTGACGACGCGTACCAAACCGTCAGAAAAAAGTGCATTCGTTTATTTGGGATATTTTGAATTTTACGAGCAATATGTAACAATTGCCATTCGAAAATTAGGGGAACAGACTTCAGTACTTCAACTATTAATGACATAGTGGAGAGCACCTTCATTAATGGAGCTGCTTCTAAGACAGCAAACAAATGCCACTTCCGTGTGTTGGAAGACATGAGTCGTGCAGTAGGGGTTGGGTGTAGGTTACTGAAAGGCGAGCAGCCGCCACTGCCAAACCGCAAGCTCTACACTCACTGCGGAAGAGCATTCCTGCTTCTTACGTCGTGTCTGAACATCAAACTGCTCCAGAATGTGGATGACGTGGTTTCACAGCCAGAATGTGAATACCAGTTGGAGGAATAAAGACTGGGAAAACAACAAAAAATGCCGAAATTTCAGTGCTTTCACTAAGCTACTCCGGAAACTCTGTCGCATATGTTTCCGTACGTAATTAGTTTTACGTATATACGTTTAGGAATTTTTGATGCTGTGGCCGAGCAGTTCTAGGCGCTTCAGTCCGGAACCGCGCTGCTGCTACAGTCGCAGATTCGAATCCTGCCTCGGGCATGGATGTGTGTGATGTCCTTAGGTTAGTTAGGTTTACGTAGTTGTAAGTCTAGGGGACTGATGACCTCAGATGTTAAGTCCAATAGTGCTCTGAGCCATTTGAACCATTTTTTTTAATTTTTGCTTGCTGTATCATTGTTCGAATAGGAAAGTTGCAATCCTTCTTCTGGCATGTTGCTGGCATCCGTTGAAATATTGTTATAGGTACACGCTTCGTTTTGAGACAAGTGTGACGACCGTATATCAGAGTCGTGCGTTGCAGTGATGAGTGTATGTTCAGTGTAGTGACATGTCTGTCTTGTTGCGGAAGTTTGTAAAGGGACACAGTGAAGGCGTTCCGCTAGAAGACAGCTAAAATTCAAGGGAGCAGTCACCAAGTCGGACATGGATGGGGAAAGGAATCAGCCGTGGTCTATTCGAAGGAACCATCTCGCCGTTCTCCTTGAGTAGTTTAGGGGAACATGCAAAAACTAAATCTTCATTGCGAGAAACCCTCTCCTTACGAATAGTAGTGCACAGTCTTATTTATCGCTCCATCCGGCCCGAATGGTACTCTGGGATGGCATTAAGGGGAGCCCCAAGCACAACCTCAGGTTTGATATTTAACCCAATTGCTGAAATTTAGTCTGGTGACCATGAAGTTTAGTGCGCTGCCTCACCTCCTTCCAGCCAAATTCTCCTCTTATCGGTCGAATAATGAAAACGACACTTTCTTATATCAGTAGGATTCGATTTGGCATCAAGTGGTCCACAAGCGGTCTTTACCGGTAGAGCCGACCATCAGTCATTCTGTTGTTGTTGTGGTCCTCAATCCAAAGACTGGTTTGATTCAGCTCTCCATGTTACTCTATCCTGTGCAAGCCTCTTCATCTCCGAATAACTACTGCAACTCACATCCTTCTGAATCTGCTTACTGTATTCAGCTCTTGGTCTCCCTCTACGATTTTTACCTTCCACGCTTCCCTTCAGTAGTAAGTTGGTGATCCCTTGTTGCCTCAGAAAGTGTCCTCCCAACCGATCCGTTCTTCTCGTCAAGTTGTATCACAAATTTTCTCCCCAGTTCTATACAGTACCTCCTCATTAGTTATGTGATCTACCCACCTAATCTTCAGCATTCTTTTGTAGCACCACATTTCAAAAGCTTTTATTCTCTTCTTGTCTAAACTGTTCATCGTCCATGTTTCACTTCCATACATGGTGCACCGTCCCGTCACATAAACGTGACCACCAGTAAAAAATCTGAATAACCACCTTTTACAGCGCAGACCGCTGCGAGACTTGAAGCAAAGAAGTCAGTGAAGTTCTGGATCGTACTGACAGGGATATGGACTCCAGTGCTGTGGCCAGTTGCGCTAGGTTTCTCGGTGGAGGATCAATGGCGTGAGCGGCCCGATCTAGGTGGTCCCACAGGCTCTCGGCTAGTTTTAAATCCGGAGAGTTTGGTGGCCAGGGGAGAGCTGTAAACTCATTCTGGTACTCTTCGACCCACGCACGTACACTGCAAGCTGTATGACACGTTGCACTGTCCTGCTGTCCTGCAACGAATCTATTTTTCCTTTCAGACTAACGAGTTCATCCAGGGAATGTCCTCCGGCCTAGATCCTTGCAGGGCGTCTGTCTGCAGACGTTTCATGCCAATGGCCATCTGTCCGATGCAGCATAAGACGTGGTTCGTCTGAAAAGGCCACTTGTTGTCATTCAATGGACGCCCGCTTGCGGTATTGGCCTGCAAATTCCAGACTCCGTCGTCATTGAACAGGAACAGCAGTCAGCGTGGCTTCACGAACCAGGCGCCTGCAGCGCAAGCCCATAAGCAGCAGCGTTCGCTGAACGTTGAGGAGACACTGTAGGTAGCCCCTTGGCTCATACTGGCGGTCGCTTTCTCAACAGCTACAGGTCTGTTCGCCCATACACATCTCCGTAGCCGTCGTTCACCCCTGTCATCTACGGCCCACGATGCTTCACTGGTGCCTCGGCGCCGGTTTTGGATAGCTTCATTTTGCCATCCACGGTATACACTGCCCTCCATAAGTTTGGAAACACCGTGCTGCGTATTGCAACGGAGCAAGATGGAAGTGATCTATGTGAGTTATTGGTTAGAATACGGAATAGCAAGCCCAAATAACGGTTAATAATGACACGTACAGTGTTGTACACTTAATTATTGTACATACACATACATACTGGAACATACTAGTATTGCTTCGTTATATGTAAACCAAGTAGTTCTACTAAACACGCCAGGTGGCGCTAGTAGACCGCATGGCTATGTAGAGGTACGATGTTTACATTTCTGTTCACTTGTAGTTGCGTTTGCATAAAGATAAAACACACCGCGAAAGTAACTGAAAATGGCCCCAAAGTGCCAGATTCCTTATGAATCACGGGTAATCATAATCACTTTGCACCAAGAAGGCATTAGTGTCCGACAAATAGCAAAGAAACTGATGATTTCCATCAGCGGAGTTGTCAAAACCATACACCGGCATCGAGGAACAGGCTTCTATGGAGATCGTCCTCGCTCAGGAGCACCCAGGAAAATATCAGAACGCCAGGAAAAGTATTTGGTAGTGGCCAGTAAACGTAACAGATTAAAAACTGCCCGTGAAGTGACTGCTGAACTAAACGCAACGAGGGATACACCGGTGAGTGAGTCAACAGCGAGACGACGCCTGGCAGACAACAACCTCCGAGATTATGTAGCAACAATGAAACCACTGTTGCGCCGTGTTAACAAGAACAAAAGGCTTCAGTGGGCTAAGACACACCAATATTGGACAGCGGGGGATTGGGAAAGGGTCTTATTCACTGATGAATCCAAGTTCGAATTATTTGGAAGTAAACGCCGTCAATTTGTACGCCGTTTACCCCATGAATGCTTGAATCCGCAGTGCGTAATTCCAGCTGTAAAGCGTGGAGGGGGTTCTGTGATGAAATGGGGATCAAATAGTTCAAATTGCTCTAAGCACTATGGGACTTAACATCTGAGGTCATCAGTCACCTAGACTTAGAACTACGTAAACCTAACTAACCTAAGGACATCACACACATCCATGCCCGAGGCAGGATTCGAACCTGCGACCGTAGCAGCCACGTGGTTCCAGACTGAAGCGCCTAGAGCCGCTCGTCCACCGCGGCCGGTGAAATGGGGATCCTTTCGAGGGAATAAAGTCGGACATTTGGTGAAAATAGATGGAAAACAGCACCAAAAGGATTATCATGCCGTTCTCCAGCGACATGCTAACACATCTGGTTTGCGTCTGATTGGGAAAGGGTTTGTCTTGCAGCAAGACAACGACCCGTAACATACGTCTCGCTTGTGCCAGAACTATGTCAAATCTCTAGAGGTTCGCGAAATATTGAAAAACATGGAATGGCGCCTCAATCCCCTGGTTGTAACCCAATCGAGCTGCTATGGGATGAATTGAACAGGAGGATCCGAAAACGGGAAATCATGAGTAGGTCACAATTGTGGGATGTGCTGCAGCAAGAATGAAGATTAATTCCAACTGAAACCTTGGCATAACTGACGCAGTGCATGCCGAGAGTGTGCAAGGCAGTGGTGAAAGCAAAGGGTGGTTATATTGAGGAATTCAAAATTTAATTGTTGCATCTTCCTGTGTATTATTTGAGCTTAATAAACACTTGGAAAACAACAAAATGGATTTTTATACTGTATTTCCTTTCCATTGTCTATAATTACTAGATGTTACTTATGGAGGGTAGTGTACTTTAACCACAGCGGCATACAAACAGTTTAGAAACTTAGCCATTTCTGAAATACTTCCGCCCTTGACCTTAAAGCCAATGATCATGCCCTCTTGGACGTCAGATAAATCTCTCCGCCTTACGACAACGACTGCACTGTTTTCCGACAAATTTTATATGCTCTCCAGTGCTACTGTCGTCTGCGAGTAGTTTCTGCACGTTAATGTCGAAAATACTCGGTGGTAACATTAATGTTAATGCACCGTTTATAAACGTGTGAGATAATCGATGGCAACAGCAGAATGGTCCTTCCGATCACGTGAAGTACAGTCATTTATCGTCCGTGACTGTAGAACTTCGAAAGCTCTAGCATCTGAGCGATCCCGAAAAGCATCACGAACCGAATGAAAGATACTTTCTGTCAGCTATTCCATACAACACTGAGCGGTAAAAGTAATGAGAAGGAAAAGGAACACGAGTCGATCATCGGCAGCTGAAGCGTACACGGTGCACTTGTCTCCGTATTGTCGTGGTAGAAATGGGTTCGTGACGGCCCACATTCAAATCGCCAGCGATCTGAATCATAGTACACCGTCGGTCGCCCCGTATGGCTCTGTGGAGGTAACGTCTCGCTTGTTCGTCAAACACTTGTCCTGCGGACTGTTTACATCTCCGCAATACTGAATGTCCACCCTAGACATTGTGTAACCTCAGAAGACTGAATTCTTGTTTGATCTCCGATATGGTATGACATACGCGTCTTCAGCGATGATCACGTACGTTCAAAGTCGGTTACCTGGCGAAGTGCTGCAACGTTCTCTGCACAGCTGTCCGTAACATACTGCCCAGAAAAAGTTAGATTTTCGGAAAGCATTTGACACGGTTCCCCACTGCAAAATATCGAAGAAGGTCCGAACTTATGATTTAGGTTCCCAGATACGAAAGTGGCTCGAAATATGGTAGAAAATCCAAAGAGATTCTCGTCGTATGTAAAGTGCACCAGTGGCAAAAACAGTCAATATCGTCACTGCCCGATAGCGATGGAAATGTTTCCATGATGTTTCCACTAAAGCGGAGGTACTAAATACAGTTTTCCGTAATTCCTTCACGAGAGAAACCGAAGTAATATTGCAGAATTCGAAACCAGAACAGCTGTTAGCACGAGTGACATAAAAGTAGATATCTTCGGTGTTGCGAAACAACTCAAATCACTTAAGAAAGACAAGTCTTCCGGTCCAGATGGTATACCAATCAGGTTCCTTTCAGAGTATGCAGACACAATAGCGCCTTTCTTAGCAATCATATACAACCGCTCACTTGACGAAAGGTCTGTTCCTAAAGACTGGAAGGTAGCACAGATCACACCAGTATTCAAGAAAGGAAATAGGAGTAACCCATTGAATTACAGACCCATATCACTGACCTCAATTTGCAGTAGGATTTTGGAGCATATAGTGTACTCGAACATTATATATCACCTTGAAGAAAATGACTTATTTATACATAACCAAAACGGATTCAGGAAATATCGTTCTTGTGCAAATCAGCTAGCTCTTTATTCCCATGGAGTAATGAGTGCTGTCGACAAGGGATCTCAGATCGATTCCATATTCCTAGATTTCCAACAGGCTTTTGATACCGTTCCTCACAAGCGACTATTAATCAAATTAAGTGCATATGGAGTATCGTCTCAGTTGTGTGGCTGGATTCGTGATTTCCTCTCAGAGAGGTCACAGGGAGATGGTAAATCATCGAGTAGAACAGAAGTGATATCTGGCGTTCAGCAAGGTAGTGTCATAGGCCCTCTGCTGTTCCTGATTTACATAAATGATCTAGGTGATAATCTGAGCACCCCCTTAGATTGTTTGCAGATGACACTGTAATTTACCATCTAGTAAAATCATCAGATGATCAATTCCAATTACAAAATGATCTAGAGAGAATTTCTGAATGGTGCGAGAAGTGGCAATTGGCACTAAACAAAGAAAAGTGCGAGGTTATCCACATGGGTACTAAAAGAAATCCGATAAATTTTGGGTATACGATAAATCGCACAAATCTAAGGGCTGTCAATTCGACTAAATACGTAGGAATTACAATTACGAGCAACTTAAATTGGAAAGACCAGATATATAATATTGTGGGGAAGGTGAAACAAAGACTGCGCTTTGTTGGCAAAACAATTAGAAGATGCGACAAACCCACTAAAGAGACAGCCTACATTACACTTGTCCGTCCTCTGCTGGAATATTGCTGCGCAGTGTGGGATCCTTGCCAGGTAGGATTTACGGAGGACATCAAAAAAGTGCAAAGAAGGGCAGCTCGTTTCGAGTTATCGCGCAATAGGGGTGAAAGTGTCACTGATATGATACGAGAGTTGGGGTGGCAGTCACTGAAACAAAGGCGGTTTTCTTTGCAGCCTCCGCCAGGCACTTAAGTGTGAATTGCAGAGTAACCATGTAGATGTAGATGTAGAAAACTTGTTGGACCGCCCTTATTTTCTGTATACATAAATCATCTGACGGACAGGGTGAGCGACAATGTACTGTTGTTTGTTGATGACCCTGTGGCGAACGGGGAGGTGTCGCCATTGGGTGACTGTAGGAGCATACAATATGACTTAGACAATATTTGTAGTTGTGTGATGAATTGCAGCTTGCTCTAAGTGAAGAAAAATGTAAGTTAATGAGGATGAGTAGGAAAAACAATCCTGTAACGTTCGAATACAGCATTACTAGTGTCCACCTTGACACAGTCGCGTCGTTTAAATATCTGGGCGTAAAGTTGCAAAGCGATATGAGGAGGAACGAGCACGTGAAAACTGTGGCAGGGAAGGCAAAAGCTCGACTTCATTCATTGGAAGAATTTCTGGAAAGTGTAGCTGATCCATAATGGAGACGGCGTATGAACGCTAGTGCGACCCATTCTTTGAGTACGGCCCGAGTGTTTGGGATCCCCTCCTGGCCTGATTAAAAGAAGACATCGAAGCAATTCAGATACATGCTGCTAGATTTGTCTCAGGTAGGTTCGATCAGCAGGGAAGTATTAGGGAGAAGCTTCGTGAACTCAAATGGGAATCCGTGTTGGGAAAATGACTCTAGTTCGGCGAACCGCTATTGCAGAAATTTAGAGAACTGGCAATTGAGGTCAACTATAGAGTGATTCTACTGCCGCCGATGTACACTTCGCGTAAGGACCCCGAAAATAAGATACGAGAAATTGGGGCTCTTATGCAAGCTGGTAGATAGTAGTTTTTCCCTCACTTTATTTGTGAGTGAAACAGGAAAGGGAATGACTAGTAGTGGTACGTGGTACCCTCCTTCATGCGCAGTGGATTGCGGGGTATGTATGTAAATGTAGATGTAGCTGCAACATTCGGGCGTCATACAAGCCAAATCTTCAAATGGGACCTTTTTTCTTGGGCCTTTCTCCACTGATTTTACTGTTTCAAATGGCTCTGAGCACTATGGGACTCAACTGCTCAGGTCATTAGTCCCCTAGAGCTTAGAACTAGTTAAACCTAACTAACCTAAGGTCATCACAAACATCCATGCCCGAGGCAGGATTCGAACCTGCGACCGTAGCGGTCTTGCGGTTCCAGACTGCAGCGCCTTTAACCGCACGGCCACTTCGGCCGGCTTTACTGTTTCAGACACCATAAAGGCTAGCTGGTATATGCCACTGAAATAGCTTCTTTAGAACAAATACGGTACGTTTTCAAACCTGGGATCCTCTTCAAAATGTTATGTGCTTTCCCCTCTAGAAGTCCCAGACGTTTGGAACGGGAATTTCCGAACGCCCAGTGTACATCAAGCGGCATTTTCTGGAATGGGACAAATGTGAGGTGAGTGTGAAGAGTACTGAGAACTCGATATCTTCGAGAGACTGATTGTATGTTTTTCAGCTTCACTTCATTGGTTTCCTGTCGCCAAATAGACATTTTAAGTCTCTCTAGCTCGTGTATAATTTTCACTCTAAATGGCCCTGTGTGATGGTTCGTTATTTATTGTCAAACATGATAAATCTTTCTCAAGCATGTATGTCAAATATCACTCATTACTCTCCATAATTTACGAAAGTTATCAGACCGAGCGACTGTTATCTGTCGTACGCTTTTCGGATATGGTTGGGAGCAATGTAAATATAGAAATGCTGGGAGGAATGACGAATAACAACCACTAAATGAATATCTGCGACACGTAGAAAAAGCTTATTCACGCTGTTTAGCTACGTGAGGAACTACCAGAGATTGTATACATGTTGATGCGATCTGATATATGAATGCGATTTCCAGACTTCGTCCGTCAGCTAGCCTTCAACAACTAGAGTTCAACGCCTCGGTGTAATCACATTCTAATGGATTTAAGGGTCTCAGTACGCCTGGCTAGAAAGATAAAGTGTTTAGAGAACATATAAACACAGGAACGACACGTCAAAATGTACCTTCATGTCCGCGATGGCACTAAAACCCATGAAGTCTGCTTTACGAGCTAACGGAACTACCTCGAGGCAACTAACAGTTGCAAGCGTTTCTTTTACATGTAACATACCTGTTTACAAACTTCTAAAATTCAGCGAGGCTTCTGCGTCACCCGACATCCTTGGTCCCTCTAATCGCCGCGTCAAATCGAGAGAAGTTGGGTACGAGCTATCGACAGTGTATACACATTGTTTGGCCAGCAGCGATTATGTCGTATGCGTGTCGCCTATCGGGCAGACAAATTGGAGCGATTTCTGCGGCCGGTAACGGCCCGCCAGCTCTTAGGAATCACTTGTGTCTATTTAATGTAGAATTGATCGAGCATCCCCCATTCGCATCGGCCATGATACGTAGTAGTCACGCACACTGCCCGACGTACAACTTGCGGAATCTAAGCACGTACACGCCCTATCCAGACAGCTGTCAAACCACGCGCTCCACCAAGCTTCTTTTGCTCTCGTTATTTAACACGTGGAACGCACTAGCATCTCATTTTCCGAAATTCTGAAAGAAGCGACTGGCTGATCTAGAAAAACGAAAATTAATCGTTTCTATGCCGCATAGGAAGGTATTGCCTGGTTTTAAGTATACGGGCTACGAAGACGTGCCTGTGGTGTGTAGTCAAATACAAATTAAAAGGGATGAAGAATGGAAGTTTAGGGCTTAACGTCCCTCGATGACAATGTCATTAGAGACGGAGCACAATCTGGGATTGAGACTGTTGTGACTTGGCAAGACAGCCAAGCCACTAGGAGGAAGCCGAAAGGCACGCGTTTAAGCTCACGTAGGATGGCGTGAGGTCTGGAACAGGTCAAGGTCTTTTAGTAGCAAAAATAGTACGTAGCTTCTGGAATACTTAACTTTAATCCATAATTGGTGAACATCGGTCTGACGGTACATGCATCACAAGATAAATAGCAATTGATAATGGCGCCTTGCTAGGTCGTAGCAAATGACGTAGCTGAAGGCTATGCTAACTATCGTCTCGGCAAATGAGAGCGTAATTTGTCAGTGAACGATCGCTAGCAAAGTCGGCTGTACAACTGGGGCGAGTGCTAGGAAGTGTCTCCAGACCTGCCGTGTGGCGGCGCTCGGTCTGCAATCACTGACAGTGGCGACACGCGGTTCCGACGTATACTAACGGACCGCGGCCGATTTAAAGGCTACCACCTAGCAAGTGTGGTGTCTGGCGGTGACACCACAGAGACGATGAGGAAGGGGTGCTGTTGGGTACAACCGCAAATCACAGTTGGTGAGTGTCCACGGCACTTTGACCACTGATACCTACGGAAATGATTATTGGTTGTACAGGGTACCCTCCGCCATGTACCTACCGTGGACTGCGGAGTATCTACGTAGATTGATGTGAATGTAGAAAAGGAACCAGTGCTGGCACATAGCCTACTCCTCTCGAATAGAACCATAGAACCAAGTGAGCCATCGAGCTTAACATCCCCATCCGACGAACGGATCGCCATCAACAGGCGCACAAGTACTCACTTCATGAGACACTTCGGAGAAGTTTGAAATTTAATCCAAAAGACTGGCGCAAAAACTGGTGATCAAGAACCACCTCTCCTCCACTTGCCGTCCAAATTCCGCCAGCGAAAATTTCGTCCACCATCAGGATTCGAACCGGCGTCCTTTCGTGTCGAACGCCACACCACACATGTGCACTAGTGACCCCGGCTTCCGAGGCGGGTAACACAAGCTATGTAGCCAGAAATCTCCGTATATCCATTACAATCCGTTCCCAACATAGCAGCCGTGTTAATTAATTTCTCGCTTCTTTCAGAGCGATGCCTGAAGCTGACATTTAACTACACTGCTTAAGGCGGACCTCCACATAGGCGTGCGTTACCGTCTTAGGCTACGGAGGTGGGTATTGGATAACAGGTAGCAAGAAGAAAATACTTTCACCAGATGCATGATGGTTCTATCTCCAAATCATTTAGATTCTTAAGGTATCGTTTCATGAGCTAGGAAATTTTGCATATGTAATGTCGTTCCAAGTCTAATACGTGATTAGTAAAAAATCTTCATTATAAATTGACGCTATGAGAGTTGGTTTTTCTTGCGCTAGTAACACTTCCAACCGAAACAGGAAAGATTTTTTTAACCCGTCTGTTACCGAAACACTCACAATACACCGGAACAGCTACAGTACATCTATTCCAGCAAACCACCGCAAGAACAGAGCTTCTCATTACATCGTCCCATCACTTATTTTTCTTCCAGGGAACATATTTTCCTGAGATGAATACAACTTTATTTTGCTTTCCTGTGGGCGCATATTATTATTATTATTATCATTATTATTGTTGCCATATAAAAATGCAAGCTGCTCAACTGGAGTTCCCTGTGCATAATATGCCACAACAATGACTCTTGCAGCAGATAACTTTCAAATGCAATAGAAGATAGTTGATAACCAGACCTCGTATTTGTCGTTTTCTTAATTTTAATTTAATCGTATGGCTAGAGCCCCCCGTCGGGCAGGCCGTTCGACGGGTGCTGGTCTTTCAATTTGACGCCACTTCGGCGACCTACAGTCGATGAGGATGATAGGATGATGATGAGGACAGCACAACAACCCGTCCCTGGGCGGAGAAAATTCCCCGACCCAGTCGGGAATCGAATCCGGGCCTAGAGGACTGACAATCCTTCACTCTGACCATTCAGCTACCGGAGCGGACATATTTGTCGTAAGACGTCGGGAAACGTCTTACATTTCTCTGCTTGTTCCGTTAATTCAACTTGTTAATGGTTGCAAAATCCCCTCGCTTCTAAACTGATACTGTTATTGCTAAGCTTAGCCGCGAGTCCGTAGAGGGTGGTATATGTGACGTACAGTATGACTGGTCAGCATTTCCACCCGGAATTTGCTAGTGTAAGTCGGACCTCCCTTGATCCGCCTTGGTGGGTCGTGTCGTCGGATTTCCTCCAACATGTGCGCGGTGCAACTCTCGTAAATGTCGTCCCGTGCAGATTCTTCATTGGCGCATTGGATGTCTCTGACGGTGGGAGCAAATTGTCTGAAATTGCTGTCGATCAGCTTTGGGGTATCTGTTTACCCGAAATTAACATTCAGAATGCCGTAATATCACTTTTATTCCTATTAGATCAATAATGAAACACTCATGTTACGAACTACTCGTACCCGAGAGCATGGCTACCATCGAACAAGGCAGGAAGAGCTCATAACGCCGACTCCCGACTTTGGCGCGCAGTCCGTATCTCTTACTAGTTTCGTCATAGTTGGTGAATTTCCGATCAAGTTCGTACTTACTAAGATATGCATTTGTTAATGAACGGGTGTGAATTTTAACGAGGCAAAATTATGATAAATAGTTTTAAACATCCAGAGGCTCCTCCTAGTATTCATGTTGTCATAAATGACTTTAATTATTAAATATAAATAAACAAAATCGGTGACTTTGGCGCCAAGATGGCTGTACTTCCCGTCATGTATATTTCCCAGGCTGACGCTTGTTGCTACGGTCCAGCGCCGAGCCCCACCCCACTACGCGCGACATATGGTCGCTTCGTCACCTAGCCAGCCAGCGTGGGAAATGCTCTCCGATTCATGGCCGGCTACGGACTACAGCACTTCCTAACTATCGTGCATACATCAATAAGAGACAATAATTTATTAAAACTGGTAAAAATGTCTTCCTCTCGTAAGAGGCACCTTACATGGTTCCAGATCGACGAACAATATTCAAGAATTTTTCGAACGAGTATTTTGTGAGAGACGTCCTTCGCAGGTGAATTGATTTCTTTAGTCTTTCCTCAATGTGTTATGCTTGTTACAAAGTCATTACTTCAATAACATACCTGTTTCGATATTCCGTAAGCAGGTCGTTTATTTTTACTAGTATCCTGTGTGGATTGTGCTGCACTATCTGCAGCCTTCTAGATGCGTGAATAGAGCAAACTAGTCGGTTCTTCCGAAATTCATGTTGATCCTGCCGAAGATTTCAAAGGTCTTCAAGAAAGTCGTCATACACGTGCACAAAATATGTTTCATAATAATTCTATAATAAACTGATGTCATAGAAAGAGATCAATAGTCCTGCACATCTGTCCTACGATCCTTCTGAAACACATTAAAACGATCTGCACCTTCTTCAAAGCATGTAGGATACTCCATTGTTCCAAAGACCTGCCTCAGACTGTTGCTGGAAGAGTCAGTTCTACATATTCGACGTGGAATAAAATTGATATCACCTTGCCGTTTTTAATTCCATGTTCTCTTTTTCTAATCGTCCATTTTGCAACTTTGTAACTGTCGATAGTGCGAGCTGTGCTCAAATCATTTTCGGTGAAGCAGTTCGGATGATTTAATTCATTATTTCAGTCTTCGTTTCGTCGTCTTCTGTTTCGGTACCACAGTGACCAACGAGCATATGAGGAGTGGAAATTTCATACCATCTAAGTGCTATTTTTTCACGAAACACGTTTTCAGTACCATTGTGTTTTCGGTACACTGTTGCACGTCCCTAGACTTGTTCCACATGCCAAATAACTGAATAAATGTTTCAAACATTCATTACTACATGGTGTTTGTGCCACGAAGTGCTTTCCTCTGAAGTTCAAAGTATCATGCATCGAGGTCTTTGCTCAGCCAAGGATGGTTTGAAGAGATAACATCCAAGTTTTTGGTAAATGGACACATATTTTTGAGCTGCTACAGATATTGTGCAGTTATAGAGAAACGAAGAAGCGAAAGTAGAACTTTTGTTCCTCAGAATTTACACAAGATTACTTAATTTTAAAGATGCTGCTGAAACACTGTTGTCAATGCATGCGTGTAACATCTCCAAATTCAATATGATCGGGTTGTCTTACACTCCTTCACCTCAAATAGCTATTAAAAGTTCTTACTCACAGACAAGAGAATGGGAAAATGTCGAAGCAATAAACAGATGAAGGACCGTAACTGATGTCTAAAATTCCAGCCATATTTATCAGTTCCAAACAGAAAAACCTGTTGACGACGTTAACAAAAAAAATGGCTCTGAGCACTATGGGACTCAGCATCTTAGGTCATAAGTCACCTAGAACTTAGAACTACTTAAACCTAACTAACCTAAGGACATCACACACACCCATGCCCGAGGCAGGATCGAACCTGCGACCGTAGCAGTCCCGCGGTTCCGGACTGCAGCGCCAGAACCACACGGCCACCGCGGCCGGCGACGTTAACATATCCTCCTCATCGGCAGAGGAAGTTTTACAGTAAATTTTGCAACGTCTGATCCCAATAATGGAACTGTGTAAGAAGCAGAAGTCAGTAGTGAGAAATCTTCCTCCTTCAATATAGTTTTATTATTGTGCTGTATGAAATTTAAAAGATATAAGAAATGCTCTTTGTTGTCTACAGTTTTGCTACTTACAATATTACTCCTCCATTTTTATACTGGTGCTATGACAAAATAACGTAACGCCTCAATGATCATGGCACATATTAACCCAAACCTTCTTATTGGCACTTAGAGCCAGTCAGTTCCCTGGCATGACACTTTGAATATCCTTGATACATTATTTATTTTCTAATTTGTCTCATTATTTTTTGCAGTGATGAGTTGAGCAGCATAAGTTTGTGGTATCAGAATACTTTCTCAATGTTCTGAATAAACATACGTTGTATACAAAAAGAGATACATTGTTTTTTATTCTCCTGACAAATGTGATATTTGGTACTCAGAGCGTTTGACATTTACACTCTTCATAATATGAACAACTAACTTTGGCCTATTGATTTATTTCATATAGAACCATAGTTGTTATATTTGTTTGACAACTCGGCAAGTGTGATACTTTCATTGAACGCGTCTTACATAGCTGTCCTTGTTTTGACTTTGTTCAGTTTATGCCTGTGAGCCAGGAATCGACTTCGTTTCTATTACTTGGTAAGTTCTCTCTGTTATTAAGAAACTTTGTAAACCGTTGTTGACCTTTAGTAGGTCGCTCCCATCTGTCACTGTCTTCATGATATAGTTCTCAACTTATTCCGTAACCACCCACACTCTCCTCCCAAGTACTGAATGCTTGCTATTGCCTACTAAGGTAGTTTTGGTCATTTTCTCCCTTCGTTAAGTAAGAATGCGTTTCTATCTTGTAGCTCCGCACTGCTGATGAATGATGCTACTGTAGCTTAATGGTTCCTATACCCCAACTCTACATTTAATGACTCGATAAGTTCAGAGTGTAATTGTTACCAGCAGATCAAACACATTTTCAGCACTAGTGGGTTACTAACCAATTTCTGTAGCCAATTTTTGGAAATTTCATGTGTACAATGACACCAGAATCTATGTCCGTATTAAAATATCGATGGGGATCCTGGTGCACTATTTTACGTTTGTGACGTCACGTGAGCTGGTCAGTGACCTACCCATGGCGTCAAAAGCCATGCCCATATCTACGAAGTCATCATTGTGACGCACGTCACTTTGCAATGACGTCATCAAGATTTCGGATGACGGTAAATTTGAAAATTAAATATGACAGTAAATCGAAAAATTATAGATGACGGGTAACGGTAAATTTAAAAACAGCCAGATGACATTGGTGGGTAAAATTTTTACAACCAATCACAGTACAGTATATACACACAATTTTCCCAAAGCCCGCCATTTTCAAAAGTATCCATAGCGAAATTTATTAAAAAAAATTGCAACCTCAGGGAAGTGAATGTTTTCTTTATGCGTCATGTTCAAAAGTATTCGGAGTATTGTCACAAGTTTCTTTGGGTGCCACGTTGAAAAGTATTTGATTATACGTAAGTGCATACACACACACACACACACACACACACACACAGTGAGCAATTTGATCACTGTAGCAAAAATACTCACTGTTTTCTGTTCGGCAGTAAAAATTTTCCCGCAAGCGCCATCTTGCAATGTGATTAGCTGAAAAATATTTCGCACGAATGCCACCTCCTTCTTTAATTTTCCATCTCCTACCATCTGACATCTTGATGGCATTATTGAAAAAGGGGCATATCTTGTAATGCAATAATGATGATGTCATAGATGGGGATGTTTCTTCTGACATCATGTGTAGGTCACTGACTTCTTCATGTCTCGCCACAAATGCTATGTGTGTATCTCCAATCTACACGTGGCAAACCAAAATCTCAATCACTGTCACTTGATCGAGGAATTTTTCTGTGGTATTTTCAAAAATTTCGCCGAAACTTTTCGTCACGTTGTTTCTTGATGGAGGTGAGCAATAGAACATCTGATTACATTTTTTGCCGAACTTTCAATATTATCTTCATTTGGATTCTCCCTCATTCTTACTGTATTTACCTTACTAGACGTTACTGATTTTTCCCTGTACTTGGAGTTCAGCCTGTAGTTCCAGTAAGCACTCTATTCTGAATTAAATGTTGCTATTTATTTCTTGTTTCAGCCACCTTTCTGCTCCAAGTATAGTGTAGCGTTACCGCTGTTAATAAGTGAAAATAATTGTGGCACCTTACCCTGAACGCTTCTGCAGTTGACTAATATTAGGTTTCGTTTCTCGATTTGCAAGACCATGTATTCTCCTATATAAGAAAGAGAGAGGACTTGCTGTTCGCTCTGCAGTTTACTGCATCTCGCTGCTTACTGATCCTTCAACGTAACCTACTGACTTCAAAAATCAGCATTCGCATGCCACACGTACTCTTCTATCCAAACACTGCTTCAAGTAAAACTTTGAACATAGCTGCTAAGGTTCAGTGACCGTGTCAGAATTATATTAGAACAAATAAGCCCTCGGTCACAAATATTAAGTCAGAATTGACCAGGTTTCGACGCTACTATGAGCGTCGTCTTCAGAGTTAAACTAACTGTTCTAAAACATATTAGGTATATAATGCATTAATGAAATTAAAGTTTGTACTGACTGGAAAGAGATGCAGTACTTACAAGTCACATTTAAAAAAAATCTAAGCCGGAAAGGCGACGTCATGAATAGTTGTAAATAAGATGGCGAGCCGCTAAGGGCTGCTCGTACTTGAGTGAACAAGACTGTTGCAACCCTTGTTACGTACTACAATTACGTTTAAGTACTAGGCTACACACCACACAAATACCTTTATAAAAGACCTCCTAACATTTAAATATTTATTCGATGTTAACATATTACTCTTTTACAGAAATGCTTTTCTTACTCTTGCGAGTCTGCATTTAATATCCTCTCCATTGCTGTCATCGTCTGTTTTTTTGCGGCGCAAATAACAAAACTAACATGACACATAATACTCTTAGTGCCTCATTTCCTAATTTAAGTCCCTCAGCATCGCCTGATTTCATTCGACTATATTTAATTACTATTTCTTTACTTTTTATTAATATTCACCTTATAAGCTCTTTTCAATATCCTATCCATTCTAATCAACTACTCTTCCAAGTCCTTTGCGGTCTCTGACAGAATTACGATGTCACTGGCAAACCTCAAAGTTTCCTTCTCCCTGAACTTTAACCCCCTTTCAACATTTCCACGTAGTTTCTTTCACAGTTTGTTCTATGTACGGGTGAAATAACGCTGGGTATAGGCTACAATCCTGCCTCACTCTCTTTTCACCTACTTACTGCTTCCCGTCCATGCTCTTTGACTTTTATCAGAGCAGTACATACGTTCCTATCGTTCAGATAAAGGATCAGTAAAATTGCACATGCTTCTTTTTACTAGCAATATTAATAAGTTCATACACTAAACTTCAAAACTGAATATTTATATTCTAATCCTGTGCGTGGCTACAGTCGAAATACGCTTGTTTTCCTATATAATCTTGCATATCATTTGAAATTCTTTCATTCTTTTGTTTTCTCACGGGCCTTGTCTGTCTCTCACGTACATTCATAGGTGCTCGTCTCCTTTTTTTTATTTTTATACGTATTATTATTATTATTATTATTCACGTTTGGGACCCGCCTGAATAGACATGCGTGTTAAAGTGCTGCTCCTGGGATGGGGAGGTGTGCCGACACCGGATCCAATCCACCCGGCGGATTAACGATGAGAGCGGTGTGCTGGATGTGGTTTTCAGGCGGTTTCCCAATCCGACTAGGAAAACACCGGGCCGTTACCTAAATCCTGCCTCAGTTACGCGATTCGCAAACATTTAGAACACTTTCGCTCACTATCACATTAATAACGCTTCACTCAGGGCCTCGCTGAAAATATTTTACGATATCAATTCGTCTGTAGTTGTTGTGGTTAAGTGTGAATATACCGCCGTAGTGGAACTTAAAAAGTTCATCGCAGGCAGGTTTTCTTTGTACATTTAATTGGTACAACCATGACAACAGCAGCAAATCCATTGAGGTTTTCTAGAGCTAGTGGATCTAATGTGAGGAGAAGTTAGGTACACATATACCGAGCCGGAGGGTAGCGGGGTTGCGAAGGGAGGGCATCCGGCAGCCCCTTAAATTAACCGTGCCAAATTCGTTCTTAGCCATGCCGACCCTGGGCTCATGAGGGTCAAAGGTATAAGAAAACGAAGATTATTTACGTTTGAGCCATACTGGACCAGAGGATGCACAACAAGCGGCATTTTCAGAGTTTTGTGTTAGCTTACCATTGTGACCACAATACTTAGATTCTCTCAGGATGGTTGCTTTTCCTCTCGTCAGACCAAATTGTTCCTGTCTTCTTGGGTTTTTCTGACAGGTCAACTGTCCACTTGTCAATTTTCTGCCTTTTTTTCTGTCTACTTCCTTCTTTTACTGCATCGATTCTTTTTATTGTTTCAGTTTTAGTTTTAGTTTTACTGCCATGTAGTTAATATGTTTGGTTCCATTCTTTTAGTATACCCATAGAACGTGTTTCTCTTCAGGGTGGGCCCCACAGCCTCAATAAATTAGAAAAACGACGATTCCACCAGGCTGTGTTTTAAATTACTTAATTTGCACTGTCCATTTTCAAGTACATCTAAAAGACATACAACACACTTATAAAAATTTTAAAAAAATAAAAAATAGCAAACATATAAAACTATAATTACAGTGGATATTATACGATTTTCATGTTTTCGCTCTTTGTTACTTTTTCATATTTTTTGTTATGGGGTATTCTGTGTTTTATTGATGCACTTGAAAATGGACAGTGTCCTAAACTAGATGTGCAAATAAAGTAATTTAAAACACGGACTTGGGGAATCATGTCATTCACCATACAATTTTAGCCTGCGTTATTTCATGTCTGAATAAATGTTGATGAACTTTTCAAATTTTTTATTTGGTCTTGGTATGTGCGTTCCTTCTTGTGTATGATATGAACTAACCTACTACTCTTAATTCTCTCTTTTAGACTACTTCCGAGTCCCTCTTCCTGATAAATAATGTGTGTTTCAGCCCCTTAAAGGTACTCTGGTTTTATGGCTGTGTTGTAGAGTATTTTGAGATGCACATTTGTTATGGATGTCTTTTGTAAGCCTGGAAGCTGTTTCCATTTTAAGACAAGAATTTCGTCACAATTTTTCGCCAGGCCAGTTGCCTGAATGGTTTCACCTACATATTAGACCTGAGACACTCTCTCAGGTATCCTGTATTTTACTAAAATGTAGACTTTCACGGCCGGAAATGTCATGTCCATTATAATTATCCGGGCTGTTATGCCGTGGTCGGCTGATGAATTCTTTGTCAATTCCCAACGTTTCGTCCCCGTCTGCGGGGGACATCTTCAAGGTAGTCTGTAGCTCCATGGAAGGTTTCAACACACCCACTGGCTCGCTACTGACTGCCGCTAAATTCCGTGTCCGCGCGCTCCCGCGCCGCGGCGTGACGTCACGTCTTTTGAAAACGTCAGTGCAATTGGCCGCTGTCCGTCGCCGTCGATCGCCGTTGCCATCACCCAGTAGTGGACGGGTGGTACACATCTTCTTCAACACCGGCATCCATATACCGTTTAATTTCACGCCCTCCTCCTTTCGAATGAAATTATTAGGATGTTTGGCGATTTCGATTGCCTCCCTGTAGAGCCTTTCGTAGTATCCGCTTGTGGCCGCTAGTACTTGCGTCTCCTCAAAACGAATATGGTGGTTACCTGGTTGGAAAGCATGTTCCGCAACAGCTGATCGTTCCGTTTCTCCTCGTCTACAATTGCCCTTGTGCTCTTCCAAACGTTTTGAAACAGTTCTTTTTGTGGTACGCCCCTTGAAGATGTCCCCCGCAGACGGTGAGAGAAACAATGGGAATTGACACAGAATTCATCAACCGACCACGGCATAACAGCCCGGATAATTATAATGGACATTCTGAATTTTGTTTTTACAATGTCGGATTCTAGGTTATTGCTAGACATGTTTTATTTTTTTTCAGAAGATATTTGCAGCCATACTCTTTGGCTCTGAGCACTATGGGACTCAACTGCTGTGGTCATAAGTCGCCATACTCTTTCTGGTGTTTCTTTAAGAATTTCCATATCCTTTTGTGATGTTTGAATGTCCTGTCGTAGACTCGCCAGGTTGTCCTTAAAAACTAAGCAGTATATCATAATTTCTTTTTCATTTTTTTTGATTTTTAATTATTATTTTAAATGTTCGTGTAAGAGCATCAAAAAGTACTTAAGTTCGCTAGATTCAAACCACCGATGTGCTAAGGAGTGGTGATGTGCGTGTTGCAGCCTGAAGCCCCCGCCGAAGGACGGCGTGACGAAGAGCAACCCCAGCAAGCGGCACCGCGAGCGCCTGAACGCCGAGCTGGACACGCTGGCCAGCCTGCTGCCGTTCGAGCAGAACATCCTGTCCAAGCTGGACCGCCTCTCCATCCTGCGCCTTTCCGTCAGCTACCTGCGCACCAAGAGCTACTTTCAAGGTCAGCCGCTGCGCCGCGCTACGCTGCACTTCTGTGCCGCATCCCCTCCTCTTCTCCGAGGACACGTCTTCTTTCGTGGAACACACCAAGCTGCACAAGTTTTGCAGCAAATGGAAGTCACTAGTGAAGCATGCTGGGAGACCACCATAGCAATACAGCTGTTTTTCATTTTTAAAATGTTTTCACTTTCTATCGTAGTAGCGTTCATCACAAATTTATTAGTATCCACTTTCAAAAACAAGTGACATCTTCTGACCATTGCCTATAGTCAAGAAGTACACTCCTGGCCATTAAAATTGCTACACCAACAAGAAATGCAGATGATAAACGGGTATTCATCGGAAAAATATATTGTACTAGAAAGGACAGGTGATTACATTTTCACGCAATTTGGGTGCATAGAACCTGAGAAATCAGTACCCACAACAACCACCTCTGGCCGTAATAACGGCCTTGATACGCCTGGGCATTGAGTCTAACAGAGCTTGGATGGCGTGTACAGGTACAGCTGCCCAGGCAACTTCAGCACGATACCACAGTTTATCAAGAGTAGTGACTGGCGTCTTGTGACGAGCCAGTTGCTCGGCCACCATTAACCAGACGTTTTCAATTGGTGGAGATCTGGAGAATGTGCTGTCCAGGGCAGCAGTGGAACATTTTCTGTATCCAGAAAGGCCCGTACAGGACCTGCAACATGCAGTCGTGCATTATCCTGCTGAAATGTAGGGTCTCGCAGAGATCGAATGGAGGGTAGAGCCACGGGTCGTAACACATCTGAAATGTAACGTCCACTGTTCAATGCGAACAAGAGGTGACAGAGATGTGTAACTAATGGCACCCCATACCATCAAGCCGGGTGGTACGCCAGTATGGCGATGACGAATACACGCTTCCAATATGCGTTCAGCACGATGTTTCCAAACACGGATCCGACGATCATGATGCTGTAAACAGAACCTGGATTCATCCAAAAGTGACGTTTTCCCATTCGTGCACCCAGGTTCGTCGTTGAGTACACCATCGCAGGCACTCCTGTCTGTGATGCAACGTCAAGGGTAACCGCAGCCATGGTCTCCGAGCTGATAGTCCATGCTGCTGCAAACGTCGTCAAACTGTTCGTGCAGATGGTTGTTGTCTTGCAAACGTCCCCATCTGTTGACTCAGGGATCGAGACGTTGCTGCACGATCCGTTACAGCCATGCGGATAAGATGCCTGTCATCTCGACTGCTAGTGATACGAGGCCGTTGAGATCCAGCACGGCGTTCCGTATTACCCTCCTAAACCCACCGGTTCCATATTATGCTAACAGTCATTGGATCTCGACCAAAGCGAGCAGCAACGTCGCGATACGATAAACCGCAGTCGCGATAGGCTACAATCCGACCTTTATCAAAGTCGGAAACGTGATGGTACGCATTTCTCCTCCTTACACGAGGCTTCACAAGAACGTATCACCAGGCAACGCCGGTCAACTGCTGTTTGTGTATGAGAAATCGGTTGGAAACTTTCCTCATGTCAGCACGTTGTAGGTGTCGCCACCGGCGCCAAGCTTGTGTGAATGCTCTGAAAAGTTAATCATTTGCACATCACAGCATCTTCTTCCTGTCGGTTAAATTTCACGTCTGTAGCACGTCAACTTCGTGGTTTAGCAATTTTAATGGCCAGTAGTGTACATCATTCGATTCGAAGTGTAAAATAAAATCCATTTAAGAAACCTTATTAGCACTATGTGTGGGGAAAATTAAAGTACGGTTCAACACGGTATTTCAACGGCCTTGCCGCAGTGGCAACACCGGTTCCCGTCAGATCACCGAAGTTAAGCGCTGTCGGGCTGGGCTAGCAGTTGGATGGGTGACCATCCGGTATGCCGAGCGCTGTTGGCGAGCAGGGTGTACTCAGCCCTTGTGAGGAAAGCTAAGGAACTGCGTGATCTAGAAGCAGTAGCTCCGGTCTCGTAAACTGTCGTACGGTCGGAAGAGTAGCACACTGACCACATGCCTATGAGCTGAGGATGACACGGCGGCCGTCGGTACCGTTGGGCCATCTCGGCCTGTTCTGGTGGAGTTTTTAATTGTTTTTCTCTTTTTCAATACGGCAATTACAAACGTATCTGATTTATGAAAGTATGAATCACTGTGAAATAATTCAATATAACAGTTATGGACAGTTCATATTCACACATTTCGTATCTACTTCTGTTTAAACATTTAAAATTTAATTGAAAGTGATTTGCAAGGTGGTAATATCGGCATAGTGTTTAAAACAAAATTCAGTATTTTTTTATTCCGTTGGCAAATTCACTGCTTCAGAGACACGCCATTATGACAGTCCAAAGAATTGTTACGAGGAAAATATACCGTTTGCGACCACAGCTATTTTTAGTCTACTTTAAAGAAAAAAATAAACAACTTCGAATAGTAAAGAAAAAATGACATTTTCATCCGTTTTCAGTTTTAGTAGGAAACGATCCGTTGTTGAGAGAGAGAGAGAGAGAGAGAGAGAGAGAGAGAGAGAGAGAGAGAGAGGGAGGGAGGGAGTGAACAGCGAGGATCTTTGTAGCCCTCCTATCTCTTTTATGTGTTTAGTGTGTGGAAAACAGACTACTCTTCTCAAATTTTTTGCCTATACGATTGTGTCAGAACAATCTACTTGAACGTTATCAGTTTATCACTCTTGTGAACATCAGAATTCATGCCCTCTCCTAATGGATAGGATTTACTCTCGCAGCTGCATTTCAAATTGACATAGCCGTTAGAAATTTCAGCTCTGTACGGTATAACTTCCGTTCTTCATTGTGCGAAATGGTTTCGAACGAATATCTTTTGTTTGCTGAAGGATCTCCAGAACAATTTGAAAGAGGTTTCAAATGCCTTAATCAGTGCTTCCTGTTATTTCTAAACAGAAGCTACGTTTTTAATATACTTGCTTTGTGTTAGTACTGGAAACGAAAACTTGTTTTGATATACGGCAGCTGGACAAAATTAATAAACTTAACACCTACAAATTATCACGTAGGGGCTCTCGTGGCGTCCAAAGAACTGCGACTTTCCATGAAGTTCGATAAGTCGGCATCACTGAGTTTTTTTGCAGTTCCACAAATAAACAGTTTTAATCTCTTAAGCGATGCTGGATAAAGGTCACGGAAAAGTATTTTTGTTTTTATATTCATGGACCACGTGAATATCAATTTTTGATTTAATTTCCCAATTTCCCAACAGTGTCGGTCAGATTGTTGCCGTTTACAATCTTCTTACAACGTCTCTCCAGTTTTGTCTCTTAGCTTATGAAACTGGACCTTTTTCTTCCAAGGCAGTCCACAATCACTCTACATTAGTCGAATAAGAGAGCTGTGAAGGTCTGTAAAGACCCACGAACGAACATCGTTACCTAAAATTGCTTCATAGACCTTAACAATTACTTTTACTTTCATTGTGGTCACAGGACCCTCTCAAAAATACCTCATGACAGCTCAGACCATTACGTAATTCTTCGGAGTTGAAGAAGAAATAAAAAGTAAAGATTATACGTCCCGTGGAAGACGAAGCCATCAGAGTTGGAGTACTAATCTCGTATTATACATAGCTGTGAAAATCAACATGACGTGACACTATAGAAGGGTACAATCTGATGTTCGTCAGGATAATCGGACGGTGACAAAACATGAGAACTGCTTCTTAATAACTGCGCTAACTCACTCGGCTTCGCATTTGGAGAAATATAGTTAAAGATATGAGCTTCTTGTAGGTAAGCACTCCCGCTGTAAGGCTCGGGATAAAATTTGCCGTTTGGGCCACATTACACACAATTATTAAACTGTCCATGAAACATTTAAAAAATCGGTACATGTAAACGACCAATAACAATGTGTCAAATGATACAGTACGTGAAAGATAAGCCCTCATCATTTTATACAATGTTTATAAAATGTCGTCCACCCTGCGGCACCAGTACACTTCAATCGTAATCTAATTCTGCCTATACCCGGCCCAGCGCATTAGGGAGTAATGTTAAGAATAGCTGCTTCGATTCGATGTCGTAAGTCTTCGAGGTTCTGTGACAGAGGTGGAACATAAACGCTATACTTCATGGAGCCGCCGGCCGCGGTGGTCTCGCGGTTCTAGGCGCGCAGTCCGCAACCGCGCGGCTGCTACGGTCGCAGGTTCGAGTCCTGCCTCGGGCATGGATGTGTGTGGTGTCCTTGGGTTAGTTAGGTTTAAGTAGTTCTAAGTTCTAAGGGACTGATGACCACAGCTGTTAAGTCCCATAGTGCTCAGAGCCATTTCATGGAGCCCCAGAAGAAAAAATCGCAAGGCGTCATTTCTGCCGTCCGTGGTGGGCACTCGAGCAGCGCCACGTCAATGTCTGCAACACGGCTTATCCAGTGACGAGGCAATGTCTCATTCACGTAGTCTCGAACACTATTGTGGAAATGTTAAAAGATGCCATCATGCTGAGAGATGGAAGCCTTGCGATTGTGTCAAGTTGTGACACGAGCCACAAGTGCAGCATGTCGAGATTCTACTGACAGTTTTCTCAGCGAAGAGTAAGTGTCCATAGACTTCTTGGACACGGCGCAGAACACGTTAACTTTGTCGGAGTCCTGGACATGTTAGACAACTGCATGTGGATTCTCTGCCACACATATGGGTGGTTAGTGTCGGTTGACTTTTCCCAAAAGATGAAAAGTGGCTTCGTCACTGAAGATTAATTTGTTTGCGAAGTCATCATTTGCAAGGTGATTCTACATATCGATGCAGAACTGCAGACGGCGCATTTTGTCGTCATGGCTTATGGTTTACAGTAACTGTAAATTGTATGGCTTTACTCTTAATCGCTTATGAATGATTTTCCAAAGTGGTGGCTGAGTTCCGCTCAGCCTCGACAGGTAGACTTCGTGGGAATTCGCAACATCACATCCCTAATATGGTCCAATATCTGTTCTGACATGCTACGCTTTGCATCGCACAAACAACCATCGTCCTCGATTTTTTTGTATTACTTCGCTGTGCTATTGTAAACTGGTGATGTCTTGTGAAGTTTGTCACAGAAAGCTCTTTGCACACTCACTATCGAGTGGCAACCCGCAAATTCTAGCACAGAATATGCTTTCTCTGCCTGCTTCATCCGCATTTTCAGAAACTACGGTTGTTGTTGGCTATGTCGGTTGTTTTCCAAACTAACTTTCCTCACCACGTTCAAATAAAACTTTGAGAGTTTGTCTTTCGCGAAAAATCTTCATGGAGTTTATGACAGCCCTGGATTTTTATATTTGTCGATAGTCACTTGGTATGCAAGAGCAGCCTCAATATGAACGTTTTGTTTATGCAAAATCCACCCCACTGTTTTTGTGTTATCCACGCACATGTTAATATCAGTATTGATTTTCGTGGCAGTAGTCACCGTATTAGAGGTAGAAATCCCTTTTAGTGTCTTCCTCTCACTATCAATAAGTTTAGTCTCTCTTCCACTATTGTGTGTAGGGAACGAAGTTTCTCACGAACATCACGTCATATTAGATCCACTACAATCTGCCTGTGTTTAAAGCTTTTAAGTTCCAATACGACGGTATACTCACTCTAAACCGCAACAACGGGTGAATTGACACCATAAAACACTTTCAGTGGAGTTACATAACGGGGGAAAACCAAAGTCAGTGACTGCGTACTATATTTAAATCATAGAACACGCTCCAAAAATGATGTTTCAAGGTTTTTCATTCTATTTTGTCTAATCACTGCATCAACGTAGTCTGTTTTTGAGCTTACATGACGTATGACCCAAATAACACAAATGAAAACAAAGTTCGCCACTTGAATAAATTGTTCTGGACATGGTTACGTTTTGAAGTAAATATTATTACTCGAAGTTAAACTCTGAATAGAGTTGTAGAATAATTTTTATTGCAGTGTCCCGATTCTTACAAAATTTGCGTGCTCATATAACTTATCTGAATAGCACGGGACGCATCGTAATCAGAAAACAGCAGATCTGTATTCTTATAGAATATCGAACGCATTATCTTCCAGTTTTCGTGTATATTCTACTGTGAAATGAAGTATGCTTTTAATGGAACGCATCAGAATTACCGTAAGATTTGTGAAACACGTAGAGCAAGGCGTACGCCATTCTAGTTAACGTATGCCACATGACGACCAATAAATACGTCGTCTGGTGAATGGTGGCTCTTGCGTGAGGTTTAAAACATGTCATACTGCGCTGCATGTGGGAGTTCGCGGAATACAGTTTTCGGTACTGTTCACTTCATTTACGGCCTTTACAATGGTAAATGTTGTAAGGCACACTACATAATCCCAAGGGAATCATGCACTTTCATTGTTTAGAAAACTTTCGTAAACAAACTCTAAAATAATTCTTCCGACTAAGCAAGTTAAGTAGGTCGGAATATTTTACGCTTGTACATACAGTTGATGTGTGTTGATTGGAATCAACGAAACAGTCGTTTCTTTCCACCTAGCGACAGAGCTTAACTTCCGAAATTTCACAAATTAACTTTCTGTACTTTCTAGTTTCTCGTTTTCAGTTTCACATCAAAAACTCCTTTAAACACGGTTCCCGTCTCACTTGTTAAGGATTTGTTTTGCCTGATTCCTGTTTTTCATTATCCGCGCAACTGTTTGCGGTTGCGAGTGTGCAGTGTAAAACAGATTCTCATATTTATAGAACTAAGAAGAATCTACTAATGTAAAAAAGGTCCCGTCAAATTCATAAAAAATATTGCTTGTTTTTTTGTCAAGAACTTTCTTATATATTAAAGCAACATTTAATAGGCACAAAGCGTCAAAGTATTGTTGTTTTCTGACTTTGACGGTATCTCCCCTTCAAGCGTTTCATATTAGAGATTTCCGTCATTATCATCGGATTCTTTCCATTCCAATGCGGAAAGTTGAGCTCCATGTCGAAAGACTTGACATTGCCCCATTTAAATCTGTGGCATAGGCTAGGCGCAGAACCGCATACCACCAACCCGATGTGGCTTACAAGTTATTTGCTCTCATTAGTTACGCAGAGTTTCTTTTCTTAGGTACTTTCCGTTCTGTTCGAGATTGTCACATCGTTAATGTTATGTGCTTCAACAAAAGGCAATGGTATAATTTCGCTCGCTTATATATAATTTGACTTTACCGCTCCAGTAGCATTGTTATTCAGAGAGAATTAAAAAAATGGTTCAAATGGCTCTGAGCACTATGGGACTCAACTGCTGAGGTCATTAGTCCCCTAGAACTTAGAACTAGTTAAACCTAACTAACCTAAGGACATCACAAACATCCATGCCCGAGGCAGGATTCGAACCTGCGACCGTAGCGGTCTTGCGGTTCCAGACTGCAGCGCCTTTAACCGCACGGCCACTTCGGCCGGCCAGAGAGAATTAAACGCTAATTTGAAAACAAATGTGTTCTCTGGAAGAGATGGCGTCTAACATGGCTCTCCGATCTGTTTGCACGTATGTCTATCCCTGAGCTATCCGAGATCGAAAGCTATGTCTGTTAACTGGTATTTCGTTTTATATTGACTCAACCAGTGAATAGAGCACACACTTGTATGCTGATGGATGACAAAGTACATTGTTTGCTACACCACTGATTATTGTTATAGTGGCAGGACGCTCAAAGTGACATAACATACTCGTCTTTGACATGTAATCTCCCCGTTCCCTTTCTCTGCTGCCGATAAAACACACTGTGGAATTCTCCCTGGTAGCTTATACGGATAAAGGTTGTTTAATACTAAGGCGTGGTCCTAGTGCGTAAAGATATACACTGGACGAGAACTTGTGGCCTTTTATACCTCTTAATAAAAGCGAAGGTTAAGACGTAATTAGAGAGCCCTGAAAAATTTCCGATGCTGAAGACGTCGTGGTTACATACGAAAGGCCAATATCAGCCGTTACAAAAATGTTGTTCGAGGAACCAGATCGGCCATTAGCAGGGAAAGGGAGTAATAGAATGCAGAAGTAGTCTAAAATGGTAGCTTGATGCAGCTACCACCCTTCTCGGCGGGCATGCGGCCATCGTGAGGTGATATTTATGATAAAATTAAGAGGTAGGCCCAACACGCCGTGGGCAGTGGCCTATGCTCCCAAATACTGGGCTCCGGCGCAACCCACCGCCCAAAGCATACGCAAACCCATCTCCGCTGCTCACCATATTCACATTGGAATATTCAGTTACAAGCATTCTTTGCTCTGTCACACCGTTCACAGTTAAGTGCAAAACTGCTCCCAGTTTTACCAAAGCGTAAAATACACAAATTCTTGCACGTACAACACCAAACTTCGTCCTAAATCTAAATGTACACTACTGACCATTAAAATTGCTACCCCAAGAAGAAATGAAGATGATAAACAGGTATTCATTGGAAAAATATATTATACTAGAACTGACATGTGATTACATTTTCACGCAATTTGGGTGCATAGATCCTGAGAAATCAGTACCCAGAACAACCACCTCTGGCCGTAATAACGGCCATGATACGCCTCGGCATTGAGTCAAACAGAGCTTGGATGGCGTGTACAGGTACAGCTGCCCATGCAGCTTCGACACGATACCACAGTTTACCAAGAGTAGTGACTGGCGTCTTGTGACGAGCCGGTTGCTCGGCCACCATTGACCAGACGTTTTCAATTGGTGAGAGATCTGGAGAATGTGCTGGTCAGGACAGCAGTCGAACATTTTTTGTATCCAGAAAGGCCCGTACAGGACCTGCAACATGCGGTCGTGCATTATCCTGCTGAAATGTAGGGTTTCGCAGGGATCTAATGAAGGGTAAAGGCACGGGTCATCACACATCTGAACCGTAACGTCCACTGTTAAAAGTGCCGTCAGTGCGAATAAGAGGTGACCGAGACGTGTAACCAATGGCACCCCATACCATCACGCCGGGTGATACGCCAGTATGGCGATGACGAATACACGCTTACAATGTGAGTTCACTGCGATGTCGCCAAACACGGATGCGACCATCATGATGCTGTAAACAGAACCTGGATTCGCCCGAAAAAATGACGTTTTGCACCCAGGTTCGTCGTTGAGTACACCATCGCAGGCGCTCCGGTCTGTGATGCAGCGTCAAGGGTAACCGCAGCCATGGTCTCCGAGCTGATAATCCATGCTGCTGGGAACGTCGTCGAACTGTTCGTGTAGATGGTTGTTGTCTTGCAAACGTCCCCATCTGTTGATTCAGGGATCGAGACGTGGCTGCACGATCCGTTACAGCCATGCGGATACGATGCCTGCCATCTCGACTGCTAGTGATACGAGGCCGTTGGGATCCAGCACGGCGTTCCGTATAACCCTCCTGAACCCACCGATTCCATATTTTGCTAACAGTCATTAGATCTCGACCAACGAGAGCAGCAATTTCGCGATACGATAAACCGCAATTCCGATAGGCTACAATCCGACCTGTATCAAAGCCAGAAACGTGATGGTACGCATTTCTCCTCCTTACACGAGGCATCACGACAACGTTTTACCAGGCAACGCCGGTCAACTGCTGTTTGTGTATTAGAAATCGGTTGGAGACTTCCCTTATGTCAGCACGTTGTAGGCGTCGCCACTGGCGCCAACCTTGTGTGAACGCTCTGAAAAGCTAATCATTTGCATATCACAGCATCTTCTTCCTGTCGGCTAAGTCTCGCGTCTGTAGCACGTCATCTTCGTGGTGTAGCAATTTTAATGGCCTGTCGTGTATATTCATACTCTACAAATCGCTGGAAAATACGTGGAAGATCTGTCTGAATTCCACAGCTTTACATTGCTCTATACTAAAAACTAGCTGCCAGTCTTTGTACGAGGCCAATATTTTTGAAGATCTCATGCAATATTACTAAACTTAAGTCACATAAAACTTACTGCAACTAACTTCATCATTTTAGTAAAATCATTGATTGCAATTAATAATATTCGGCAGCTGATCGACACACCATATGAACTCTTATCATAGTGTCACATTTCTCTGGGATACAGGTGGCCTTAATTCTGCACCTGTCCTTTGCCTGGGGCAAGGCTCTCTAGTTATCCTGTAGATTGCCTTACCAGGATTGGTGTGTTTATAAACGTCGAATCCATCAGTTTCCGCTGACCATGGCTGTTAAGATGTCACAAGTGAAGAATATGATTTGAGTTTCATATGATAGATGTCTTTGGATCTATCAATGCCATAGAAACAATCGTTTTGTTGAAGGTATGCCATTGTGTTTGAACTCAGGATATGATCGAGAATCCTGTTACATAGCTTAACAGGCCTGCGGATCGTTTGTGCTACTTTTATAATGAATGGATGTAATTTGTACTTAGCTACAGTTGTTGAGGACAGTTCTTTTCTTAAGATGTCTGCAGTTATTCTTGATTAAGACCACAGCTAATCCTTCTTGACCACTAGTACTGAAATCCATATGATTCAGTTTCTTCGGTACTTGAATTCACTAATAGCACCAGCATTTTGTCGTCGATTGTGAACAAACATTTGAAGAGAGAGTTGCGCAGGACGTGCGAGGGACGTGGGCTCAGATGTCAGGATTCGCGGCAGAATCACGAACAAGTTACTGAAAGAGAGTGCAGATCACTTTCTTTACAAAATGAGTAAAAGATACGATGCAAAGAATTGTAGACCAATGTTAATGACATCGATATGTTCGAAAATCTTAGAGCATAATATTTTAAGCTTAAACTTTATGAAGTTCCTGGAGGAAAACAACAAGCACGGATTCAAAACGAAAAACAAAAACTAAACACTGGTGCGGAAAATAGCCTACACTATTAACACACGATTCGCGAAAGGTGTTTTACACCGAGCTGAATCATCGATTACCAACTAATATACAGTCATACGGAGTGTCTTTGCAAAAATGAGATTGGTTCGATGAATATCTTACTAATAGTTCCGAGGATGTTATATTGGACGACGAATGTTCCGCAGAAACAAAAATAACATTAGGTATTAGTTAGTTTCATGCTCTACGCATTATTTGAATGATTCTTCAATCGATATGATGTGAAAATGTTTAGTTTACAGAATATTTATAGCGTTAGCATCAATGAATACATATTTTTTGTAGCCTTATTCATGCTCTTACAATTAAAAACTAAACTAGGGTTCTATTTCTTTTTTCTCTCTTACAGGCTACCAATTTTTAAATAGAAATTTGTCAATGGAATAGAAGCAGCTGTTCACGAGGAATGATTTTAGGTTAGATTTAAAACTTGATTTGCTACATGTTGGACATTTTACGTTATTGGGAAAATGATCAAAACCTATTGTTGCTGCATACTGAACTCTTTCTGAACCACTGACAACATTAATATAGGGTAATAAAAGAAGTTCAGTAGCATCTCTAAAGCTCTTAATACACACGAGCGATTTATCAGAACATGATTAGCTTCACCGTAAGATCGTTCGCTGACAATGCTGTTGTGTACACGAAAGTATCAGCGCTGTGCGATAGTAAGAAAATACAGAAAGTCATGGACAAAATTTTTACTTGATT
The DNA here is from genome assembly GCF_021461395.2 of Schistocerca americana. NCBI lineage: Eukaryota > Metazoa > Arthropoda > Insecta > Orthoptera > Acrididae > Schistocerca > Schistocerca americana. Next base: position 883,693,921 of record NC_060130.1, on the reverse strand, counting down.
AATGAATGGCAGCTCTCTTAAAATGTGGATAAATTTACGGTAATGAGGAGGAATCCTATAGTATCCGATTGCAAGATTGCTGATGAACGTCTCGAGCACGTCACATCGTATAAGTACTAAGGGGAAACACTGAGAAGTGATGTGGAATGGAAGAATTGTATAAAATCAGTAGTAGGAAAGCTGAATCGAGGACTCAGATTTGTTGGAAGGGTTCTGGGAAAGTACAATACATCTGCAAAGATAATGGCATAGAAGACGTTAGTGCGACCAATTGTGGAGTATTGTTCAAGTCCTTGGAGTTCTTACCCAGTAGCCTTGACAATAGGCATCGAACTAATTAAGAGACTGGCTGCTAAGATCGTGACAAATCAGTATCATCCATAAATAGTGTAACAAAAATGATCGTTGCCCTTAATTGGGAATCCTTGGAGGAAAGACGACGTAGTTCTCGTGAAGCCCCATTTGGTAAAGTTAGTGAAACTGTATTCTAAGAAGACTATCATTATTCTGTCCTAATTGTATGCTTCGTGTAGGAATCGTGAGAATAAAACAAGAGAGATTAAGGTGCCTGCAGAGGCATATAGGCAGTAATTTTTCCTCGCTCAATCCGCGAACGGAACAGGAAAGAAAATTGATAATATTTATATGATGTGCCCTGCACCACTAACTGCACAGTGACTTTCGGAGTACACACCGATGAGCTAAAGCATTGTGGCCAGCTGCTAAACAACGTGCCGATGCACCTTTGGAACGCAGTGCAGCAGCGATTCTTCCTGGCATGGATCCGATAGGTCTGTAGTAGGTTTGCGTGGGTCTGTGGCACCAGAGTCTATGCATAGGTCACGCGATTCAGGTAAATTACGGGCCAGGTGGTTTGCGGGTTCGGAGCTGACGCCCAACAGCGTCCCAGATGTGTTCATATCGGGCGAATTTTGTGTTGAAGGCATCAGGAGTTCATTGTCATGCTCTTCAGACCAATGTAGCACGATTCCTGTCCTGTGATACTGACAGTTATACTGCTGGAAAACGTCGGAAATACATCATGCACGAATGGATTTAGGTGGCCCAGCAATAATGGTCAGGTAGTCCACAAATGTCACAGTGCCAATGACGCTATGGACGACGAGGTGAATGTCGTCCATAGCATACTACTACCCTCACCATCCTTCGTCCGCGGCATGGTGTAAGTTTCGAACAACTGTTCGCCGGCCGGAGTGGCCGTGCGGTTCTAGGCACTACAGTCTGGAGCCGAGCGACCGCTACGGTCGCAGGTTCGAATCCTGCCTCGGGCATGGATGTGTGTGATGTCCTTAGCTTGGTTAGGTTTAATTAGTTCTAAGTTCTAGGCGACTGATGACCTCAGAAGTTGAGTCCCATAGTGCTCAGAGCCATTTGAACCATTTTTGTACAACTGTTCGCCTTACTGACGTCGTATTCGGACACGATTATCGATCAGGTCAACAAGAAACTGGATTCATCCGACCAGACGACATGTTTCCATTGATTCACGGTCCAGTCTCGACGATTCTGGTCCCATTGCAGTCGTAATTGATGATGGCGTTTGGGTGAACATGGATACACGCTGAGGTCGTTTGCTGCGCATCCCAGTGTCCAACAATGTCCGCTGAACGGTGTAATCCGAAACACGTGTGGCTGCGTTAGTATTTTCCTCTGTCGTCAGATGTACCACAGATGACCACATACTCTGCTTTACAGAGCGGGAAAGCCACGTGCTGTGATTTGGCGTGAATATTCAACACCTAGTCATCCACTCGCGGCTTCATCGTCCTTCAACAACTTCTCATAGATGCTCGCGGCAGTAACACGCGATCAGCCGACCAGCTTCGCCGATTTCAAAATGCTCCTTCCCAGGCGCCGGGCAGTAAGAATCTGCCTATTGCCCAAGTCGCTTTTTTCAGTAGATTTCCCCATTTGCGGCCCGTATCATCGCAAGTGCGATTCCCCAATCATTTCTACTCCGCTTATACAGGGTGTTACAAAAAGGTACGGCCAAACTTTCAGGAAACATTCCTTACACACAAAGAAAGAAAATATATTATATGGACATGTGTCCGGAAACGCTTACTTTCCATGTTATAGCTCATTTTATTACTTCTCTTCAAATCACATCAATCATGGAGTGGAAACACACAGCAACAGAACGTACCAGCGGGACCTCAAACACTTTGTTACAGGAAATGTTCAAAATGTCCTCCGTTAGCGAGGATACATGCATCCACTCTCCGTCGCATGGAATCTCTGATGCGCTGATGCAGCCCTGGAGAATGGCATATTGTCTTACAGCCGTCTACAATAGGAGCACGAAGAGTCTCTACATTTGGTACTGGGGATGCGTAGACAAGAGCTTTCAAATGTCCCCATAAATGAAAGTCAAGAGGGTTGAGGTCAGGAGAGCGTGGAGGCCATGGAATTGGTCCGCCTCTACCAATCCATCGGTCACCGAATCTGTTGTTGAGAAGCGTACGAACACTTCGACTGAAATGTGCAGTAGCCGGCCGAAGTGGCCGTGCGGTTAAAGGCGCTGCAGTCTGGAACCGCAAGACCGCTACGGTCGCAGGTTCGAATCCTGCCTCGGGCATGGATGTTTGTGATGTCCTTAGGTTAGTTAGGTTTAACTAGTTCTAAGTTCTAGGGGACTAATGACCTCAGCAGTTGAGTCCCATAGTGCTCAGAGCCATTTGAACCATTTTTTTGAAATGTGCAGGGGCTCCATCGTGCATGAACCACATGTTGTATCGTACTTGTAAAGGCAGATGTTCTAGCAGCGCAGGTAGAGTATCCCGTATGAAATCATGATAACGTGCTCCATTGAGCGTAAGTGGAAGAACATGGGGCCCAATCAAAACATCACCAACAATGACTGCCCAAACGTTCACAGAAAATCTGTGTTGATGACGTGATTGCACAATTGCGTGCGGATTTTCGTCAGCCCACACATGTTGATTGTAAAAATTTACAATTTGATCACGTTGGAATGAAGCCTCATCCGTAAAGAGAACATTTGCACTGAAATGAGAATTGACACATTGTTGGATGAACCATTCGCAGAAGTGTACCTGTGGAGGCCAATCAGCTGCTGATAGTGCCTGCACACGCTGTCCATGGTATGGAAACAACTGGTTCTCCCGTAGCACTCTCCATACAGTGACGTGGTCAACGTTACCTTGTACAGCAGCAACTTCTCTGACACTGACATTAGGGTTATCGTCAACTGCACGAGGAACTACCTCGTCCATTGCAGGTGTCCTCGTCGTTCTAGGTCTTCCCCAGTCTTTGCACTGAAATGAGGATTGACACATTGTTGGATGAACCATTCGCAGAAGTGTACCTGTGGAGGCCAATCAGCTGCTGATAGTGCCTGCACACGCTGTCCATGGTATGGAAACAACTGGTTCTCCCGTAGCACTCTCCATACAGTGACGTGGTGAACGTTACCTTGTACAGCAGCAACTTCTCTGACACTGACATTAGGTTTATCGTCAACTGCACGAAGAACTACCTCGTCCATTGCAGGTGTCCTCGTCGTTCTAGGCTGGAATGTTCCGTGCTCCCTAAGACGCCGATCAATTGCTTCGAACGTCTTCCTGTCGGGACACCTTCGTTCTGGAAATCTGTCTCGATACAAACGTACCGCGCCACGTCTATTGCCCCGTGCTAATCCATACATCAAATGGGCATCTGCGAACTCCGCATTTGTAAACATTGCACTGACTGCAAAACCACGTTCGTGATGAACACTAACCTGTTGATGGTACGTACTGATGTGTTTGATGCTAGTACTATAGAGCAATGAGTCGCATGTCAACACGAGCACCGAAGTCAACATTACCTTCCTTCAATTGGGCCAACTGGCGGTGAATCGAGGAAGTACAGTACATACTGACGAAACTAAAATGAGCTGTAACATGGAAATTAAGCGTTTCCGGACACATGTCCACATAACATCTTTTCTTTATTTGTGTGTGAGGAATGTTTCCCGAAAGTTTGGCCGTACCTTTTTGTAACACGCTGTATATTTTCCTATCCGCATCACGTGCGTACAGCGCCACCAGCGGCATTCAATCTCGTGATGGGTAGTGGTCATAATGTTTTGGGTCGTCGATGTGTATGTAAATGTAGATTAAGAGGTAAATGGCATCTCTCAAATTACAGGCAAAAATCCTAATTTATTGAGTCCCACGTTATGTAGTTACGTCCGCCCAAATGAAACTCCGTTAATAATGCTTAGTTATTTTTCTCAGAAAGAGACTGACAAAGCAGCTACACCGTTCTGGTTTTTTAACTGTCGGGAATAGTTAGTAGTACCATCACCCGCAATGGGTGGAGTGGTTGGTAAAAGCTAAATAGATCGGAGCAGCAGCAACGTGCTCAGACACAAAGAAAGGGCAATGACCATCTGAAGAGAGCACAACGAGAGAAGCGGAGGAGCAGAAGGAAGCCATGCCATCAGTTGCAGATCTGCTCTGCTGGAAGAAGCGCCGTGTGATCATATGACGAGACTCCGACACCATGGCAGGATGTTTAGAAGAGTTAAATGTGCTTGCCTGAGGGAACACAGAAGTGGTTGTAGCAGTAGCCTCAGTATTTCAGCTTACAAAACGCGTGCCTGCTCTAGAACGCATTGTGAACCGTGAGTAAAACTTTCAAGCAATAAAATGGATTTATTTCACGTTGTGGTAGGCGAAACGGCTTTCATAGAATAAACTTTTGCTTTATTATTTCAAATAATTTTTTCAACACTCTTTTTTGTAAAAGAGACAGTCAGATCTCACGATTCTGCTCGAGATTCTGAGACAGAGTTTTGCCAGGATGTTTGCTGAAGGGTCCTTGCGTAATCCTACCGGTAGCCAAGCTTGTTTCTGTTACTATCTGCCCATTTACGGTTTTGCTCTTCGCTTTGAACCTATTGTGCAGTAAATGCTGATTATTCGAACGCCTAAAAATTTCTGATAAATGCATCCTACACTGAAGAGGCAAAGAAACTGGTACACCTTTCTAATATCGTTTAGAACACCCACGGGCACGCAGAAGTGCCGCAACACGACGTGACATGGACTCGACTAATGTCTGAAGTAGTGCTGGAGAGAATTGACACCATGGATCCTGCGGCGCTGTCCATAGATCAGTAAGAGTGCGAGGGGGTGGAGATCTCTTCTGAACAGCACTTTGCAAGACATCCCAAATATGCTCAATAATGTTCATGTCTGGGGAGTTTGGTGGCCAGCGGAAGTATTTAAACTCAGAAAAGTGTTCCTGTAGCCACTCTGTAGCAATTCCGGACGTGCAGAGTGTCGTATTGTCGTGTTGGAATTGTCCAGGTCCGTCGGAATGCACAATGGATATGAATGGATGCAGGTGATCCAACAGGATGCTTAGATACGCGTTACCTGTCAGAGTCGTATCTAGACGTATCAGGAATCCCATATCACTCCAACTGCACACGCCCACACCATTACAGAGCCTCCACCAGTTTGAACAGTCCCCTGATGACATGCAAAGTCCATGGATTCATGAGATTGTCTCCATACCTGTACACGTCGATACAATTTGAGACGAGACTCGTCCGACCAGGCAACATGTTTCCAGTCATCAGCAGTCCAATGGCAGTGCTGATGGCCATAGGTGAGGCGTAAAGCTTTGTGTCGTGCAGTAATCAAGGGTACACGAGTGGCCTTCTCCGAAAACCCATATCGACGATGTTTCGGTGAATGGTTCGCACGCTGGCACTTGTTGATGGCTCAGCATTGAAATCTGCAGCAATTTGCGGAAGGGTTGCACTTCTTTCACATGGAACGATACTCTTTAGTCGCCGTTGGTCCCGTTCTTTTTCCGGCCACAAGGATGTCAGAGATTTGTTTTACCGGATTCCTGATATTCGTGGTACATTTGTGAAATGGTCATACGGGAAAATCCCCACTTCATCGCTACCTCGGAGATGCCGTGTCCCATCGCTCGTGCACCGACTATAACACCACTTTCAAACTCACTTAAATCTTGGTAACCTGCCATTGTACCAACAGTAACCGATCTGACAACTGCGCCAGTCACTTCTTGTCTTATATAGGCGTTGCCGATCGCAGCGCCGTATTCTGCCTGTTTACATATCTCCGTATTTGAATACGTATGCCTATACCAGTTTCTTTGGCGCTTCAGTGTATATCAAGTAGATATATTCGAACTAATTCTGCGAACCAACACGCCTTGAGTGAAATGGCAGTCAGAGGACAACTCTAAAAAATTTCACTGTGACTTTCAGTTCCTAAGGTATTGTTTTATAAACTATGAGATTAGGCAACAGCCTTGCCACCAGGCACAGAATGTTGGAAACCGAGGATCACTTGGAGGGGAAGAAGAGGGATCGTTTGTGGCTTTGTTCACTCAGCCACTCCAACAGTCGCATGACGATATTGATAAAAACATGGAAAATCGAAACCAGTGTCACTAACTTAATGTGGAACACCACACATCGCTGTCTTAGCAAAGCCTTGTGGCGCAGTTACACCTTTGCCTTTTTCTGACCTGTTGATGAAGTGTCGAAATAGTGACTGTTCTGTAGGTTAGTGTGGTAACTACCGTAACTGGGCAACGTAGCGTTGCGTTTGCGTTATGTGTTATGAGCTACTGTGTAAATGACAGCAAGAGAGACACTGTAATGATTACATCCAAATATTGAGATGGTGCCTGGTCATAGATCCTGTCTGATTTTCGTTCTACCGTCTTAAATTAAAAGTCCCTTCCTTCCTGACAAATAACATCCGGTAGAAATAAAAAGCATAGCTACAGCACAGAAACGTAATATCCATTATGGCAAATTTCAAAGCGATGTAGGTAGAATAATCGTTATTCGCAGCGGAAGTTCCGCAACAGGATCATAGTATACTTACCGACCATAGTAAGACATTAATAAGATGATGGGACCATATTGCGGTAGATGTTATCGTAGTTACCTATTCGTGAAGGAACAACTGAGTTATTTTGTCTTTTAGAATTCTATCAGACGTGAGAAGACGAAATCTGTTCCTCGTAATGTTGAGATTGATAGGACAGTACAAAGTCAATGTGGTCAGTGGAATACAGGTGGTTTCTGCAAACGTTCAATAGTGACAGGTATCTCTTTAGGTATCTAGCTTCTGGAATCTAACAACTGTAGTTAGACCATTATATTTAGTGTAATCGGATCAGTAATAGGTGATATGGGGGAAACTGTAACTAAGCACATGAGTTGTGGTTGAGAAACTAACATCGACTTCGTGTTTCTTTCAACAGTTCACAATCTTTATGAGGTGTTGTACATCCAGATATTCTATCACAAAAGTATATGGTTGCTATTTTCAGTATTTTTCAGATTATGCTTGGTACGTGAGAAACTTTTATAACGTTGAACTTTCTGGCGTACACGTTCACGAGCACTGTGAATTTAGTTATTGTCAGAGATTATTTTTCTCTCCCGTAATTACGTACAGCGTGGCATCGTAGATTGTAACTGCAGCGGTGGATGTATTTTACATCACTGGTATCAAGTTTAATGTTATCAAAAAGAACGAAGGAGGCTGAAAAATGTTGTTTCATCTCATCATTTGCTGCCATCAGACTTGGGTAATAGCGCCACTACACTTTTTCTCTTAAAAACCGTGTGGCTTTCTAGCGTCCCATTTACGGAAGTACCTGTAGAAACATTCTCTGCGCTGACGATATTTTCCTTCACACTGAATGTTCCGAGACGAATTCCGTTAGCGGTATGTAGTACAGAAATCCTGCTACGAAGGTTACTATTTAATGCACGTCTCTTGGTGACACTGAATCCAGCGAACAGCGAATTGGTCACTACAGCACTCACGAGGGGTCACCGGTGGCCGGCAAGGGAAACGCAGTTCTCCAGTTTTCGTTCCGTTCATATTGATTAGCTGCTCCATTACTGGCATTAACGCCAATTTCGCCCTCCCTCCGCCGTCCGCTAATCACAACGCTCGTCGCGAAGCCCTTAACTACGCAGACCTGTGACCTGGATCCCTCTCGCCGGGAGTAATTTCGTGTCGCGAAAAACTACTGGCGACCTCTGTGGTAAACTTCTCGGTCCCCTCTCGTTCTCACGCTAGGTTCCTGCTCCAGTGCCCGTGTATGAGGCGCACCGAGCAAGTTCAGGGTGCTTTATTTTAATGTTCAGTTCACTGGAGGGAAGTTGATGGCCTTTCAAAAAACGACGTTAGCAGAAGTTGCAGAGGAGGAAATTAATATATGACAGAATGCCTTTGCTAACGGAATAAAATCGCAAAACTAAGAAGGAGTTGTGCGACATAAACGCAAGTTGGTACCATTGTTTCTGGATCTGAAAGATGATATCTGTTCACATTTCGCACCAGTCGTATATGAGCTGCGCTAGTAGCGTCACTATGAGGATGCAATTCAGGTTTGCTTTAAATACAGGCTGCCACGGTCGTGAGCATTAGTTACCTTTGAGATTGTACGTGGTGAGTTGATGTTTGTCAATGATGTCCATAAGGTGATCCACACTTAACTGAGTTTGAACGAGGTCGTGCAATAGAGCTACGAGAAGGTCGATGTTCCTTCTACGATACTGCAGAAATACACTACTGGCCATTAAAATTGATACACCAAGAAGAAATGCAGATGATAAAGGGGTATTCATTGGACAAATATATTATACTAAAACTCACATGTGATTACATTTTCACGCAATCTGGGTGCATAGATCCTGAGAAATCAGTACCCAGAACAACCACCTCTGGCCGTAATAACGGCCTTGATACGCCTCGCCATTGAGTCAAACACAGCTTGGATGGCGTGTACAGGTACAGCTGCCCATGCAGCTTCAACACGATACCACAGTTCATCAAGAGTAGTGACCGGCGTATTGTAACGAGCCAGTTGCTCGGCCACCATTGACCAGACGTATTCAATTGGTGAGTCATCTGGAGAATGTGCTGGCCAGGGCGGCACTCGAACATTTTCTGTATCCAGAAAGGCCCGTACAGGACCTGGAACGTGCGGTCGTGCATTATCCTGCTGAAATGTAGGGTTTCACAGGGCTCGAATGAAGGGTAGAGCCACGGGTCATAACACATCTGAAATGTAAAGTCCACTGTTCAAAGTGCCGTCTGTGCGAACAAGAGGTGAACGAGACTTGTAACCAATAGCAAGCACCCCATACCATTACGCCGGATGATACGCCAGTATGGCAATGACGAATACACGCTTCCAATGTGCGTTAACCGCGATGTCGCCAAACACGGATGCGACCATCATGATACTGTAAACAGAACCTGAATTCAACCGAAAAAATGACGTTTTGCCATCCGTGCACCCAGGTTCGTCTTCGAGTACACCATCGCAGGCGCTCCGGTCTGTGATGCAGCGTCAAGGGAAACCGCAGCCATGGTCTCCGAACTGATAGTCCGTGCTGCTGCAAACGTCGTCGAACTGTTCGTGCAGATGGTTGTTGTCTTGCAAACGTCCCCATCTGTTGATTCAGGGATCGAGACGTGGCTGCACGATCCGTTACAGCCATGCGGATACGATGCCTGTCATCTCGACTGCTAGTGATACGAGGCCGTTGGGATCCAGCACGGCGTTCCGTATTACCCTCCTGAACCCACTGATTCCATATTCTGCTAACAGTCATTGTATGTCGACCAACGAGAGCAGCAATGTCGCGATACGATTAACCGCAATTCCGATAGGCTACAATCCGACCTTTATCAAAGTCGGAAACGTGATGGTATGCATTTCTCCTCCTTAGACGAGGCATCACAACAAAGTTTCACCAAGCAACGCTAGTCAACTGCTGTTTGTGCATGAGAAATCGTTTGGAAACTTTCCTCATGTCAGCACGTTGTAGGTGTCGCCAACGGCGCTAAAATTGTGTGAATGCTCTGAAAAGCTAATCATTTGCATATCACAGCATCTTCTTCCTGTCGGTTGAATTTCGCGTCTGTAGCACGTCATATTCGTGGTGTAGCAATTTTAATGACCAGTAGTGTACTTGACAGGCATGTAGCGACTGTGCATGACTTCTGGTAGCGGTGGTCAGACCGGGCTCCTGATGGCCATTTGACACTAACCAGTCGGAAGATCCTCGTGCTCAGTGCATAGCTCTGGTACATCGTAACTACATCTGCAGCTGCAACCTGAGCGGCGGATGGCACCACAGTTGATACAACAGACTGTTATAAATCGATTGCTTCAAGGGAAGCTTCGAGCCAGACGCCCTATTCCGTGCATTCCACTGACCCCAAACCACCGCCATTTGCGACCTCAGTGGCACCAAGCGAGAGTTCATTGGAGGTGACGGACGAGGTCTGTTGTGTTTTCTAATGAAAGCTGCTTCTGCCTCGGTCCCACAGATGGCCATGTGTTGGTTAGAAGGAGGCCAGCTAAGGACCTGCAACCGACCTCTCTGTGAGTTAGACACACTGGACCTACACTTGGAGTTATGGTCCGGGGTTGCGATTTCGTATGTCCGCGGGAGCACTCTCGTGGTTATCCCGCGAACTCCGACTGCAAATTTGTACGTCACTCTGCTGGTTCGACCTGTTGTGCTGCCATTCATGAACAGCAGTCTACGGGATGTTTTCAACAGGATAACACACGCCCAGATACCGCTGTTGTATCCCAAGACGCCCCACAGAGTGTCGACATGTTGCCTTGGTCTGCTCGACCTCCAGATCTGTGTCCATTCGAGTACAAATGGAACATCATCAGACGACAATTCCGACGGCATCCATAACTAGCAATAACAGTCCAGTATTGACCGACGAAGTGCAAAAGGAGTGGTACCCCATCCCACAAACTGACATCCGGCACCTATACAACACAATGGACTCACAGTTCCTTGCTTAAATTCAACATTCTGGCGGTTACATCGGTCATGAATGTACCAGCATTTCATATTTTCAATGGATTATCTCGCGCTTACATTAACCATGTTATCTTGCAATGTTAATCACTTAAATGTGTTAGCTAGATAAACGTATTCCCGAAATATCATTACTCTACATTAATTATTATTTTGTGTTGAGATTTCTCTACTGTCAGTGTATATGTATGTGTGTGTGTGTGTGTGTGTGTGTGTGTGTGTGTGTGTGTGTGTGTGTGTGAATGCCTAAGGGACCAAACTGCTTAGGTCATCGGTTCCTAAGCTAGGCGCTACAGTCTGGAACTGCGTGACTGCAACGGTCGCAGGTTCGAATCCTGCCTCGGGCGTGGATGTGTGTGCTGTCCTTAGGTTAGTTAGGTTTAAGTAGTTCTAAGTTCTAGGGGACTGATGACCTCAGAAGTTAAGTCCTATAGTGCTCAGAGCCATTTGAGCCACCGGTCCCTAGTCTTACTCACTACTTAAACTAAACTAACTTATGCTAAGAACAACACATATACCCATGCCCAAGGGAAGACTCGAACCTCCGGCGGGAGGGGCCGCGCAGTCCGTGACATGACGCCTCAAACCGCGCGGCCACTTCGCGCGGCAGTGTATACGTAACAAACAGTTTTCGTACAGCCACAGTTGTCCAGACTACAAACATGTTAACACACGATATAAAACTGCTACTAATAGATAGTGCGAGTGTTGTGACACATGTTGTTACTTACGCAACGCACATTCGTGGGTAAGTCGCTTGTTCGTGCGCTTGTGGATTCACGTAGACTGCCTGTTCTGCTTACCGGTGTGGAAGAAACTTTCATCGCGAGTATTTGGTGCTCTGGTTCAATGAGGCCTTCACCAAAGGATTAAACAACCTTCGAAATAGTTCCCAGTTGGACAACTGTAGGGGATGCTACAATATAACACACAACCCCTGTGAAAGAGTTCGAGGCCGTAAAAAAATTCAGAGGTGCATTTTTTGTCCTATGCTTACCAACATCACCATTAAAAAATAAAAACTGGGTTATTCTTATCGAAACAATGCGTATAGCTTATTTGTCTCCAGTAAAAACAAAGATAAAGATTCGCTTAGTAATTTTATAAAAGATCTTGCCTTCGAAAACGGTGTATATGCATTACGCACCTTGTAACATGTACGAAGGTTCAAAAATGGCTCTGAGCACTATGGGACTTAACTTCTGAGGTCATCAGTCCCCTAGAACTTAGAACTACTTAAACATAACTAACCTAAGGACATAATACACATCCATGCCCGACGCAGGATTCGAACCTGCGACCGTAGCGGTCGCGCTGTTTCAGACTGTAGCGCCTAGAACCGCTCGGCCATCCCGGCCGGCTGTACGAAGGGCAGACTATGAGTCCAGTAGAGGAGACCTTAAACTAGCACCAGCAACGCTACCGACTATAATAGCCAAGCAAATCAGCTGTCAACGACAGATAACAGCCGCAGTAGCCTAAGTCACTAAAATAAATTTGTTCTGGGAACACTCGGCTCAAAGGTAGCCAGTTCGACTCTTGATGCTGGATGAAAACAGCGCACTGTGGTGAAATTTCACTGAATTCCTTAAACTTAACAGATTCAAAGTCAGAATAGGCGCAACTGACCGCTCAATGCGTTAGTGATCAACACGATCTCATGTACTTGACAATCGGCTCCACACAATCACGTGCGTAGCCTAAGCAAGTTATCACCCACTTCACCAATCGCATCTCTCATCACATCGTCGTGGATATGGTTCGCCTGCAGACACGATCCTACCAATACGACGACTGATGACTCAGTTAGGTTGGTCTTCTAGTCTGGCGACTTTTTACTCAACTCTGTAGACAGGCATGTAAGTATTTAGTGTCAGCATGGTGTCCTCAGTATTGGCTATCGGTGGGTAGTACGGTATTATACCAGTTTCCACGATATACACCTTTCTGTCTGCAACACATGGCCAATATCGCGTTCTTCTTACTAAGCAGATGCTTTGTACAGTGTTATACCGTTTTCGAAACAGGGACGATATCTATCAAGAAAACAATACAACATCACATCGCTCATACCCTGTTCTGAAATGTTTAAAAGAACGAAGGACAGACTTCGGTTATACTAAGTGTCCGTCACACTTAGTAACTATTAATTTCATTAACCACCTGTGGTTCTTCAAGGAATAGCATATTCCGTTGTTCGCTATATTCCTCACTGCCAAATCGGCATTGAAATAAAAAGGTTGCAATGGGGGTTCCTTGTAAACCCTACTAACAGATTAAGTCCGACATCTCAATGTCCGTGGATCGACTCTATACAGAATCCGAACATACATGGTATTACATGTTCCCTGTTCAGTAATCAGACAGTTTAGAAGCCAGGACTTATCATGGTAGCGCTTTGCCAAAGGTAACAGATTGATGTCCAGAAAGAGCCCTACCAAATTCCCGTTTTATCCCGATTTTTATATCCTATGGATTTCCAAAATCTCTCAGACTAATGTGTCCTACCCTGCTCTTTGTGGATGGAATTTGGAAAGTACCGTATCCAACATGAACTGGAACACACAATATTTCATAAACGGTTCAAGATATCAGGATATCTAAACAGTGTTTCCGCGGAATGATAATATGTAACGGGACAAATATTATTCTAAATGGTTAATACTCGTAACATTTTGTCTACGTGATATTGGAGCAGCAATAGTTATTTTTTCAGTTGCATGATGTTCTTTATTAATGGAACTCGCTAGTTCGTAAAAAGAGGAGTAGGATGACGTAACAAAGACACTGTTCGCAGTGACACTTTTCACAAAAGCAGGAAATGGAACTGCTACGTATGAAGCTGAAGTGTACAGAAAACTGTTCATTTTTACCTTAACCGGCGCGCAAACATCTGGTAACGAGGCAGAAAGTGTGATGTGTCGACAGGCCTCTCTGTCGCACTTCATAATTTTAGAGGCTGTTTTTTGCGAGCATTTGCATGTGCTTCACAAACGTACTTTTCTTCACGTAAGCTCTCGAATGTTTCTATGGAAAGCAGGATGCTGCATCTAAAAATTCTGTTGCTCGCACATCTTGGTAGATAAAACAATTAACAGCCTTAATTATAGAATAAACTACTCGGCCTTTCGCATAATATCATTTCCTAAAGTGTTTGTTTTATTATTTGGAGCCATTTACGAAATTTTAGAAGTGTCCTCTCCCACCCCCCAAAAAATAACTAATAAATAAGGAAGCACTTGATTTCTGTACTCGGACGTACTAGTGGTTTTGTATGACTTATTTTAAAATTTGTCAATTAATTAAGAAGATATTAGAGAATTCCTTTAACGTATTTCTTTGTTACAATTCTTCGGATAATCTCGTTGTTATTGTACGACGTTGAAAATGGTAAATAAAGCGCCACAGCTGAAGTTTTAATAATTTAAGCGTAAAGGCAACGTCAGAGAATAAGAAAGGAATGTACACGCAATGGCAAGAAATCCGATAAAACTTGGCCATTGCAAGCAATTCCCAATGTCAGCTAAAAATAAAAGAGTGAGAAACGCTAGGCAGGAAGAGTTGGGCTGCTACCGCCACACAGTAGAATATGCGCCACTTTGTTTGGTGAACGTTTCCCCAGTGATTATCAAATACCATTAAACGAGCCCCCGGTTTACGGGCGACGTTTATCCGTTCAGCGATAATAGCACATTAATTTGTGGGGCCGTCGTCAAGATTAAAACAGGCGCGGTTAATGGTCAGGCTTTAGCGACGCCACCGAATGAGAATCGAATTACGCCTCTAACGCACATGAAATGTGATATTAACAACAACGGAAACCAGGACCTGCTGCCCACCATTATGCACCTACGTCATTTAAGGGCAGCCCAGTCTCGCTGTTGTCAACTTCATGAGTGTGTAGGTAATACCACCACAACTGATCAGCCTCACTAGCCAATTTTGTACAAATATGCCAAGTATTATATATTTTTAGAACGTAACAGCTACCAGTAGCTTCCCTTATATGTAAATGCATTTTTAAAAATTATGTTAATTTGGATAATCGCCCTCACCTAGCAGCTAAACTAATTGTTCAAAACTAATAAAAATCTAACACCCTTCATTGTTGGTATAAAAAACATTGTATTTTTCCATCAAAACCTTTGCCTACTTTAAATTTGCCTATTTTCTCTCACGCAGAATAAAGATTGTGAGAGAATCTTCTACCGTAAAAGAAACAGGTTCAGAAGCAAGCTCCAACTGTTGTGGAGTTCTAAAAAGTTCTGAAATTTATTTCTCAGGCATAATGCGTGTGTGTGTGTGTGTGTGTGTGTGTGTGTGTGTGTGTGTGTGTGTGTGTGTGTCAGTAAACGCTATTTTGAAAACGTATAACTCTCAAACTCTCCAAGAACGATGCTTAATATTTCACGAAAGTTGCCTTAGAAAATCCCAAGAACTGTTCTTCGTGGTGAAAGCTGTGTATATTTTTGAACATTCTTCGCACAGCTTCATCAGGAACGTGAAGATGAAACACGTCAAACAATCGTTCACACATAGACAACCGATCGTTCATCTCACGCGTCACCTGTGAATGGGAAGTGAAAAATCTTACTACAGGGTACAATAAACACCTTACAGAAATTCTGCAGTATCGATGTAGGTGCAAAAGCGTAGTATCTCTTTTTTGAACCGTTAATGCCTGAATAAATAGCTAGATGAAAGATAAAAATAAAAAACTGCGGCGCTTTAAAGGTACCCAAAATGCTCAGCTTGGTAGCTTCATGAAGAATCAGCATCTACTGGCACTGGCTTTCAAAAACATTTAATCTTCCTGTTATTAACTCTGCATTGGTGCGATGCAAATTCGCGACACTCGGCATTAAGTGGTTAAACTGAAGCTATATTCGATGAACGTCGTTACTAATTATCAAAATGCCACTGTAAGAATACAATCTTTACTGTCGAATCATCTAAGTTTAATCAAATTATATATATATATATATATATATATATATATATATATATATATATATATATATATATATATATGTGTGTGTGTGTGTGTGTGTAAGAAAAAGCCTGAAAAGCTTGTGAGTTGCTGTGCTGAGAAATAATGTAAGTGTGTTGCTGCGCTCAGAAATAACTGTTAAAGAAAAAAATAGATAGGTTGCGTCTGATACGTTACGACTGATGATAGAATACATACCCGAATGCCGGTCTGGCAATTAAATATCTCTAAGTGCTACTTATGGTGTACATCAAGATGTCTTATATATATTGTATTTCCAATTACTATTTTCCTATTTAAGTCTTCTAGAGTTTGTAGAGGACACGTAGTAGATAAAGTTTTGATAGATAACCCATATCCTGGAACGTTTCGTTCAGGTGTAAAATAAGTTTGAAGATCGGATCACTTTCAAATCTCTCGCTTCAGGGCATGCACACAGTGGCGACATTGAGCTGTGACATGTGTGCTCTAGAGAGGGGCCGCTCCACGTGGCAATCCTGCTGTGCTTTGCACAACGTGTTGCGTGTGACCCACGCTTTCATACGCACTCGACCTGGTGTATACTGAATAATTTCTGCTGCCGCCAGAACTCGTGCAAGATCTCCTCCCGACTTCATACGAGTCTCATACACAAGACTTCTCACATGGCCCCACAAGAAAAAGTCGAGAAGAATTAATTCTGGCGAAGGACCTTTCATAGTGTGTTTGGCTGAGATGTTTGCGGAAGTCACGTGCAGAATGCGCGGGTGGGTCACAATCTTGGAGCTACATTTTCTGACGGAATGACAGTGTCACACCTTCCAATAGCTCCACCAGTACCTCTTGCAGTAATGTTAAGTATCTGGGACCCGTTAGGCAACACAGGAGAACATACAGCCAATAAGACGACCATCAATGACGTTAGCACATGCATTGATACCGAACCGTTTCTGAAATCCACGCGTATGTGTGGCATGAGGATTTTCGTCATCTGATATCTGACTGATCGAAAGTTCAAAACAGTCTCCCAGGTGAAGTGAGCTTCATTCGTGAAAAGAACGCGGCGTAGAAACTCGGGCTTGCCGACACAATTATGTAGAAGCCACGAAACTGACACTTCGTGGAAAATCAGCCGGAGGCAAGCGTGGTAAAGGTGGAGTTGCTGGTCATACAGAACACGCTCGACGCTCGTATGAAGCGCATTAATGGCATGGACAACGTTTCGAGTAGTCGTCGTCGGGTTCTCTTCTACGTGACGGAGGACGTCATCTTCAAAGTCGAGGCACGACCGTGGGGAAACACAGCCGATCCTCCTAGTTGCTAACATCCTAGTTTGCCGGAAATGTAATTGTTGTAGGACGAAAGTGTTATGTGACGGACTGGGGCGATTCGACAGACATTCTCGAGACATACGTTGAGCAGCTCTACGCCGAGCTACACCGCAAATCATCAACATCTCTGTGTACTTTTACAACGCGTATTCTGCCACTCTGTACTGTCTCGGTCGTCCTTACTGCTAAATAACGGACTGACAAGTGAGCAGGACGCTGAAGCAGTGATTGCAAACAGAGGGCACATTCCGTCAGGGGACTGACTACAGCGCTCTGTTCGCGTTTATGTACCTATCGTTAAGATTTAAAAGTGATCCGACACTCAAATATATTTATATTAAAATTTATATTATATGAAACTCTTTAGCTCATACTTTTCTATAATTAGATCATTGATGATAATCGTTTAATTGAAACAAAACTCGTCAAAGTGGACTATATTCTTGCAGCAGCTTTTTGGTAGTTAATTATGACATTCTTCAAAAGTAAGTTTATAGATTTTTATCGTGATGAAAAAGATGTTACTGAACAATTGGAATTTCATTCGATCATTATTGTCTAATTCAATTCGTGCAGGAACACTCGAACAGGTAACGGCTAGTTCGAATCTCGATGGTGGATGAGATTTTCGTCACTAGTGGGTGGCCGGTAGCAATCATCCTTCACCGTGTCACT
Source organism: Schistocerca americana (assembly GCF_021461395.2). NCBI lineage: Eukaryota > Metazoa > Arthropoda > Insecta > Orthoptera > Acrididae > Schistocerca > Schistocerca americana. The sequence continues at coordinate 883,676,052 of NC_060130.1, read as the reverse complement.
TCTCTTCATGCTATGGCGTGATTTAGAATATAATCCGTGATGTTTCTGCAGAATTTCTCGTAACAAATTAGTAGAAATTTAGTAGAGATTCATGTTTCTATAAAAAGATCGATCCATGAACCACATAACTTCCACTGTCATACACTACTGGCCATTAAAATTGCTACCCCCCAGAAGAAATGAAAATGATAAACGGGTATTCATTGGACAAATATATTATACTAGAACTGACATGTGATTACATGCCGGCCGGTGTGGCCGTGAGGTTCTAGGCGCTTCATTCTGGAACCGCGTGACCGCTACGGTCGCAGGTTCGAATCCTGCCTCAGGCATGGATGTCTGTGATGTCCTTAGGTTAGTTAGGATTCTAGTTCTAAGTTCTAACTTCTAAGTTCTACAGGACTGATGACCTCAGATGTTAAGTTCCATAGTGCTCAGATCCATTTGAGCCATTTGTCATTACATTTTCACGCAATCTGGGTGCATAGATCCTGAGAAATCAGTACCCACAACAACCATCTCTGGCCGTAATAACGGCCTTGATACGCCTCGGCATTGATGGCGTGTACAGGTACAGCTGCCCATGCAGCTTCAACACGATACCACAGTTCATCAAGAGTAGTGACTGGCGTATTGTGACGACTCAGTTGCTCGGCTACCATTGACCAGACGTTTTCAATTGGTGAGAGATCTGGAAATTGTGCTGGCCAGGGCAGCAGTCGAGCATTTTCTGTATCCAGAAAGGCCCGTATAGGACCTGCAACATGCGGTCGTGCATTATCCTGCTGAAATGTAGGATTTCGCAAGTATCGAATGAAGCGTAGAGCCACGGGTCGTAACACACCTGAAATGTAACGTCCGCTGTTCAAAGTGCCGTTAATGCGAACAAGAGGTGACCGAGACGTGTAACCAATGGCACCCCATACCATCACGCCGGGTAATACGCCAGTATGGCGATGACGAATATACGCTTACAATGTGCGTTCACCGTTATGTCGCCCAAACACGGATGCGACCATCATGATGCTGTAAACAGAACCTGGATTCATCCGAAAAAATGACGTTTTGCCATTCGTGTACCCAGGTTCGTCGTTGAGTACACCATCGCAGGCCCTCCTGTCTGTGATGCAGCGTCAAGGGTAACCGCAGCCATGATCTCCGAGCTGATAGTCCATGCGGCTGCAAACGTCGTCGAACTGTTCGTGCAGATGGTTGTTGTCTTGAAAACGTCCCCATTTGTTGACTCAGGGATCGAGACGTGGCTGCTCGATCCGTTACAGCCATGCGGATAAGATGCCTGTCATCTCGACTGCTAGTGATACGAGGCCGTCGGGATCCATCACGGCGTTCCGTATTACCCTCCTGAACCCACCGATTCCACATTCTGCTAACAGTCATTGGATCTCGACCCACGCGAACAGCAATGTCGCGATACGATAAACCGCAATCGCGGTAGGCTACAATCCGACCTTTATCAAAGTCGGAAACGTGATGGTACGCACGAGGCATCAAAATAACGTTTCACCAGGCAACGCCGGTCAACTGCTCTTTGTGTATGAGAAATCGGTTGGAAACTTTCCTCGTGTCAGCTCGTTGTAGGTGTCGCCACCGGCGCCAACCTTGTGTGAATGCTCTGAAAAGCTAATCATTTGCATATCACAGCATCGTCTTCCTGTCGGTTAAATTTCACGTCTGTAGCACGTCATCTTCGTGGTGTAGCAATTTTAATGGCGAGTAGTGTACGTTAGCGAAAGTTCCTTCCATAAAATTCTAGTCCTACCTAAAATCGCTAACCGAGTTGAAGATCAAGTAGTGTGATGTGGTAATAGAAGACAACACGAAAGCTGCAGCTTCAAATTTCACGTTTAAAAAATCATTTACGCAGGACAATCGTTCAGACATAGCATCATTCGATAGATGCTCAACCTGCCTAATGGGGGACATGGTAATAAGAATCCCTGGTGATGAAAAGCATTTAAAGAAGTTAAAAACAAATAAGTCGCTATGTCCGGATGGAATCCTAATTCACTTTTATTGAGCGTGCCCTTCGGCATGAGCACAAAACTTAGCTTCCATTTACCGAGAATGTCTCATCCAGAGCATGTTTGTAAGCGACTGGAGAAAAACGCTGGTGATTCCTGTATATAAGAATGGTGAACAAGAAGCTCGAAAAATTAAAGATCAATATCATTAACTGTGGTTTGGTACAGAAACCGGAGGCAAGGGTATCGTCAGGAGTGCCACAGCGAAATGTGCCGCGTCTGGTCTTGTACTATATATATATATATATATATATATATATATATATATATATATATATATATATATATATATATATATATATATATATATATAATGATCTTTCGGATTGGATAAGCAGCGATCTGCGACTGTTTGCTGATGACGGTGTTGTGTAAGAGAAAGTATCATTTTCTACAGGCTTTAGGATGATATAGAATTACTTAACCAATAAGTGCCAACGGCCTTGCCACAGTGGTAACACCGGTTCTCGTCAGATCACCGAAGTTAAGCGCTGTCGGGCTGGGCTAGCACTTGGATGGGTGACCATCCAGTCCGCTGTTGGCGAGCGGGGTGCACTCAGCCCTTGTGAGGCAAACTGAGGAGCTACTTGATTGAGAAGTAGCCGCTTCGGTTCCGTAAACTGACATACGGTCGGGAGAGCAGTGTGCTGACCACATGCATTTCCGTATCCGCATCCAGTGACGTCTGTAGGCTGAGCATGACGCGGCGTCCGGTCAGTACCGTTGGGCCTTCATTGCCTGTTCGGACGGAGATATAATGACTTGGTGGAGAAATTCAATTTAATGCAGGTAAGTAGGATAATCTCTCCCGTAATTTTCGAATATAGTATTATTGGTATGCTGCTGACCCAGTCACGTCGATTAAATATTTAGGCGCAACGTTGCAAAGCAACATGAAATGAAACTAGCAAATAAGGCTGGTTGTAGAATGCGGTTTTCACTCTGCAGCGGAGTGTGCACTGATATGAAACATCCTGGCAGATTAAAACTGTGTGCCAGACCGAGACTCGAACTCGGGACCTTTGCCTTTCGCGGGAAAATGCTCTACCTTCTGAGCTATCTCATTCTGGAAACATCCCCCAGGCTGTGGCAAAGCTATATCTCCATTATATCCTTTCTTCCAGGAGTGCTAGTTCTGCAAGTTTCGCAGGAGAGCTTCTGTCAAGTTTGGAAAGTAGGAGACGAGATACTGGCTGGAGTAAAGCTGTGAGGACGGGGCGTGAGTCGTGCTTGGGTAGCTCAGATGGTATAGAACTTGCCCGCGAAGGCAAAGGTCCCGAGTTAGTGTATCGGTCCGGCACACAGTTTTAATCTGCCAGGAAGTTTCATATCAGCGCATACTCCACTGCAGAGTGAAAATCTCATTGTGGAAACATTCCCTAGGCTGTGGCTAAGCCATGTCTCCGCAAAATCCTTTCTTTCAGGAGTGCTAGTCCTGCATGGTTCGCAGGGGAGATTCTGTATAGTTTGGAAGGTAGGAGACGAGGTACTGGCGGAAGTAAAGCTGTGAGGACGAGGCGTGAGTCGTGCTCAGATGGTATAGAACTTGCCTGCGAAAGGCAAAGGTCCCGAGTTCGCGTCTCGGTTCGGCACGTAGTTTTAATCTGCCAGGAAGTTTCAAGGCCTGTTGTAGATCGACTTTGGTTTACTGGGAGCATTCTAGTAAAGCGTACCTGATCTAGAAAGGTGACCGCGTACAGAACACTTGTAAGACATATTTTTGAGTACTGATAGAGTATTTGGGAGTCTCATTAGATCATATTAAAGGAAGACGGCGAAGCAATGAGTTATTTGTCATCAGTAGTTCCAATCAAGACGCGAGTGTTACTGAGATGCTTCGTGAACTCAAATGGGATATCTTGGAGGTAAGACGACGTACTTTTCGCGAAACGCTATTGACATAGTTTAGAGAACCGGCATTTGCCCCAGCCTGTAGAAAGATTCTACTGCCAGACAAATTAAAAGAAATCAGAGCTTATACGGAAGCACTAGACAGACATTCGCTTCATTTGCGAGTGGAACTGGAAAGTAATTGATTAGCGTTGCTGCAAGATACCATCCAGTGTGCACCATAGTATGTACCTTGTGTAGTGTGTTCCTTGCGGGGTAAGTATCTACATGTAGACGTAGATCAGATTCTGTTCCTACGCCATACCCCACCACCCCCTGTTTCTTGGTAGCAAACTCTGTGAGATGAAAATCTGACTTACAGCCGACTGCCTCTGGATCGAGAACTGTAGTAGAAGCCGAAGCCGGACGTTTTATTTGAAAAGCCTATGGCCGAATTCGTTACCCATACTTGTCCATTCCGAGCTTGTACTCAATCGTTAACTACCCCGCTGTCTCGTCGTTGACCCAAATTGAAATCTTGGTTCAAATGGCTCTGAGCACTATGGGACTTAACATCTATGGTCATCAGTCCCCTAGAACTTAGAACTACTTAAACCCAACTAACCTAAGGACAGCACACAACACCCAGTCATCACGAGGCAGAGAAATCCCTGACCCCGCCGGAAATCGAACCCGGGAGCCCGGGCGTGGGAAGCGAGAACGCTACCGCACGACCACGAGCTGCGGACTTGAAATCTTGATCTTACTTCTTTTTGGTAGGTGTTCGTCTTATTCTTTCGGCTCCATGACGCTCATACACATTCTAGTTGTGAGATAATACTTCCGTTAAACATAAAAAATTCTGGTTCGACCACAGAGCTGAGATACATTAACTGTTTGCTAAACATATGAAATGGTTTTGCTTTATTAGTTACTTAAATCAAATAGCAACGTTGACTATCGATCACGCTTGAAATTACTGACGAGTGTCGTTTAAGAAAGGCAGTTACTTCGTAATTTTACTTTATCTTTGTGAACCAGAGACCACTTTTCTCGGTCCGCTAATTTTCCTGTTCATTCTGCGTGCTATGTGAGCAGCGGCACATACCCTCTTGTAACTCAAAACAAGTTTTCTGACTGCTAATTGGCTAAATATATGAGTTGACGAGAGTTTGTGACTTCCTGCTCATTAGAAACGGAGCAATATTTTTCAGGGGTGTGAGCCCGCAACAGTCTTTGTTAAGCAGCTGTGTAACTGTTGCCTTGGTATTATTTAAAGAAAAATACAGAGACAGTGATGAAGATTTATTAACAAGAGAATCGAACCTGGCTTCTCTTATGTGGTGATGTTTAGACTGACTTTGTAAGCTGCTTGTCCCATTAATGTGCAGCTTCGCTAGATTCGATGGAATGACACAATATTTGTATGGGAACACTACTCGATTCCTATGTACACAAGTATTTCTGTAGCGCTGCCTATTGTAAGGAACACTATGTTTAACACTGTGCACTTGATTTTTACGGATGCGTAAGTGATTTCCGTTAATCAAACCTCACGTTTGTTGTGGTTGATATGATGCACTATGGTCTTTGACTCGCGTTTAAAATTAATTATATGAAGTAAGATGTTTTCGTATTTTTTCTTCATAAGGATTTAGTGCACTCATTAGGATTAAACGCTCTCGTGACATCAAAGTTGCTAGGAATGCGTTGTGAGTTAATGGGGAGCAGCTGACTGTGGCGTTTGCGAAGGAATGGACACAGCTTACCTGTAGCATTTTAGCGTTTTGTGGGAAATTCTGGAGCAATAACTCAGGATTTCTGGACCAACTACTGAATATCATCCCAGTGGCCTATTACTGGGGGTTTCTTGGACTATGCTCCATGGTCCTAAAATGCATCCTGATTTTGACAACAGATCAAGTTTGTGTGTGGCGTCTGCCCAAATAAGCTTATAGGGGCGAGCAAAATAAAAATGACCTGGAAGGTATTTACAGTAACACTGACGCGGAAATGAACAGATCTGCCCATCACAGAAAATGTTGGGAACCGTGATTTTGATGCTCCTGTTGGTTTCTGCGTGAAGTGAATCAGGACTTTTGAATTCTCTGTTTTCAGTTTCGTTCTGACGAGGCGCGATTCAGCTTGTCAAAGTATGTGAACTCCAGATAATGCGACTTTGTGATTCAGGAAATCCCCTTCAGTCCTTTGAAGAGCCGTTGCATAGTCTCAAGATCAGTTTTTCGTTCGCGAGCAAAATAAAAATGACCTGGAAGGTATTTACAGTAACACTGACGCGGAAATGAACAGATCTGCCCATCACAGAAAATGTTGGGAACCGTGATTTTGATGCTCCTGTTGGTTTCTGCGTGAAGTGAATCAGGACTTTTGAATTCTCTGTTTTCAGTTTCGTTCTGACGAGGCGCGATTCAGCTTGTCAAAGTATGTGAACTCCAGATAATGCGACTTTGTGATTCAGGAAATCCCCTTCAGTCCTTTGAAGAGCCGTTGCATAGTCTCAAGATCAGTTTTTCGTTCGCAATGCCTTGTGTCCGCGTCGTAACACGATCCTTTCACCAAACTGTTAATGCTCAGCGGTATGTCCAGAAACTGTTTAGTACGAATTGAAGCAACACGCAGAAGATGAACGACTGAGTGAATATTTTCAGCAAGACAGAGCAACAGCACACACCAACTTGACACCTTGTGGCGTGCGTGAGGTGATCGGCCGAGGAGAGAACAATCTGCAGAGACAGGGCAATCTCCTGGCCACCACTCGACTGCCATCTCTCTCTCCCTGTGGGACAAACTGAAGCGTTGTATGTACTCAACTAATCCTCACAGGGTGGGAGAGCTACAGCAGAACACTGAAAACACTATTGTTGCTATCTCTCAGGTGGAGCTGTTGCATGTGCCACATAGTTTGATAAATTGAGCACAGCGGTGTATCGACGTCAACGTGGGCCATTCCCAGCGTCTTGTGATGTTCATTAACAAAGGTCAATCCTGCATTAGTCTTACTGTACACTGACAAGGAAACCTCCACATCGCACCCCCCTCAGATTTAGTTATAAATTGACACAGTGGATAGGCCTTGAAAAACTGAACACAGATCAATCGAGAAAACAGGAAGAAGTTGTGTGGAACTATGAAAAAATAAGCAAAATATACAAACTGAGTAGTTCACGTGCAAGATGGGCAACATCAAGGAGGCTGTGAACTGAGTAGCGCTGTGGTCCTGTGGTTAGCGTGAGCAGCTGCGGAAGGAGAGGTCCTTAGTTCGAGTCTTCCCTCAAACGAAAATTTTACTTTCTTTACTTTCGCAAAGTTACGATCTGTCCGTTGATTCATTGACGTCCCTGTTCACTGTAATAAGTTTAGTGTCTGTGTTTTGCGACCGCACCGCAAAACCGTGCGATTAGTAGACGAAAGGATGTGCCACTCCAATGGGAACCGAAAACATTTGATCGCGAGGTCATAGGTCAACCGATTCCTCCGCAGGAAAACACGTATGATATATTCTATACGACACTGGTGACGGCATGTGCGTCACATGATAGGAATATGTTGTCGACCCACCTAACTTGCACACTTGGCGAATGGGTAAAAAGATTCTTCTACCTTGCCCGATTTAGGTTTTCTTGTGGATATGATAATCACTCCCAAAAAAGTGATGAAAACATAAGAGTTTGTCACATAAACTGCAACAAATGAATGCAACAGTTTCACAGTTGCGCAGTTTTCCCTGTGCTCTCAAAACATATGTTTTTTACGTTTTCAAATGTTTCCGTGTGTAGACCGTCAAATCCTGCATATGTCCAAGCAAATCTGAGCATGTTCTGAAATTTTGGAGAGCGAAGTTGATTATGTGTGAGTGCCTGAACTTTGATAATTGTCTGAAAATAAAAAATTAAACTTTTCACGAGAGAGAAGACTTGAACCAGGGACCTCTCATTCCGCAGCTGTTCACGCTAACCACGAGACCACGGCGCCCGTATGCTCACAGTTTCCTTGATGTTACGTACCTTGCACATCGACTACTCAGTTTGTATATTTTGCTTATTTTTTTCATAGTTCCACACAACTTCTTCCTGTTTTCTCGATTGATTTGTGTTGAGTTTTTCAAGGTCCATCCCTGTGCCAACTTATAACTAAATCTGAGGTGGGTGTGATGGGGAGGTTCCCTTGTGAGTACCGGCGTTGCCCGGGTTATTCCAGTCTTCTATTTATCCATCTCCTCCTTGCCCGTCTCTTTCTATCCATCACCGCCACCGCCTTCCCCCCTCCCCCCCTCTGTCGATCCCATCCTGCTCCTCTTCCTGTCCGTCTCCTTGTACCCCTCTATCTGTCCAGCTGCTACTCCCTCCTCTCTGTGTCCATCTGCTCCTCCCTCTCCCCCCATTGCACCTTTTCCCTCTGTCCATCTCCTCCCCCCGTCCTTTTATTCCATCACTTCATCCCACTCTCTCTGTCGATCTCCTCCTCCACACTCTCTCTGTCCGTCTCCTCCTTCTCCCTCTGTCTGTTCATCTCCTCCTACCATTTTCTCTCTCCACGTTATCATCTCAACGCATATAAGAGGCTGGCGATTCCAACCCGCTGCGGTCGCAGGTGCGAATCCTGCCTCGGGCATGGATGTGTGTGATGTCCTTAGGTTAGTTAGGTTTAAGTAGTTCTAAGTTCTTGGGGACTGATGACCTCCGATGTTGAGTCCCATAGTGCTCAGAGGCGTTTGAACCATTTTGATTCTAACCCCCACAGTATTTCTTGCCAGATCGTAACTAATATGTGCACCGAATTTGATTAAAATCGTTCCAGAGGTTGAGGATGAGAATTTTATCCTCGGCTTTGCTCACATACGCACATATACATAACACATTTCATTGATATTTGTACACATATTTCACCTGCATCTCTGGCGAATTCCGCCCTGCAGTTTCATGATATCGTATCTCCTGAACTGTGTGTCACAGAATGATATAATTTTGCTGGTACATCCATTGGTATAATTGGCTACAGTCAACAACATTTTTTGTGAGTAGATATCATAGTATAGATGAAATAAATTAAAACCTATGCTTGATGCGGCAGTTTTTCACGTATCTCAGTTTTTATGAGGTCATACCTTCTGAAATATGTGTCGTTCAATGACGTATATTTCTAGGTACATTCAGCGATATATGCAGATACTGTTTGCGATATATGTTGCGAACAGAGTTAGTAGCAAGGAAGTAATAAATTTAAACGTCATTCATGATGAGGCAGATTTTCACGTATCTCGGTTTTTATGGCGTCATAACTCCTGAACATCGTGCCGCACAATGATATAACTTTGCTAGTACATTCACTGGGGTATGTGGTTACTGTGTGCAAAATGTGTCGCGAATAGAGTTAGCATTAAAGACGTACTAATTTAAAACGTTATACTTCTTGCGGCAGTTTCACTGCATGAACAGCGAAAATAGGGAGGTTGTCGGTGAAAAAAAGTTTCGTAACCTTGGAGGCCAGTAATGTGAGGCTGAAACATATGGTCCAGTGCGACCGATCCATCGTTCAGTAATCTAGTCATTTAAAAATCCCGCGCTTCCAAATACTAGTGTGGCGCTGCCCCGTCCTGTTGGTAAATGAACTCGTTCGAATCAATCTCCAACTGTGGGAAAAGAAAGTTCTCAAGCATATCGATATATGTGCTTCCAGTGTTCTCGGCAAAAAATGGCTCTAAGCACTATGGGACTTAACATCTGAGGCCATCAGTCCCCTAGACTTAGAACTACTTAAACCTAACTAACCTAAGGACATGACACAAATCCATGCCCGAGGCAGGCTTCGAACCTGCGACCGTAGCAGCATCCTCTAACTTGCCAAGAACGAAATTACGGGACTCCACACGTTGTTGTTTGTCATCTTCACGAAGAACTTGCAGTAGCTGAATTTTGTACGGTCTCATGTGTAAACGTGGACGTAACACACGCCAGACGGATATAGGGAGCAAGTTGAGCAGTCGAGCTGCACGGCGCACAGGTTTCTGCCGACTCCTTGTGAAACCATGGCGGATGCGTTCGACGTCTGTGTCAGACACTCGGGAACGGCCCGGCGATTTGCCTTTACGCAGACAACCTGTTTCTTGAAATTGTTCATGCCATCGTATAATGCTCTGCGCTGCAGGAGGATCCACACTATACCTAGTACGAAAGTCACACTGAACAGTTATTACTGACACGCACTGCGCAAAACGTTAAACATACATCGCTTTCTACTATCCCGATACAATTTTTACTAGAACTTAAGTGGGAGCACACTGCTGCTACCTAGCGGGAACCATGTAAAACTCGAGAGTTTGCTCTTTTCAACAGTACGTTGTTCGCGCACATATCTCAAATAACATAATCGTTATGATTTTTTAAAATCGGATGATTCGTTTTGATATACCCTGTAGGAGGAAGCAAAATATTGCTTGTCTCTTCAATGAACGTACGAACTCTGAATTCGAACAGTAAACCACACCCTGATGGATAACGCCTCTTCTAGCGTCTGCGACTGTGGTTGGAAAGCACTCACGTGACGCATTAGAGCTTATTAATCGAACCCGTGACGAAACGTCCTGCTCTTCTTTTGATCTGTTCTTTTTTTTCCTTTATCAGTCCTACCTGTTGCTGTAATGGTCGAACGAGGGTATTGTAAGCTACCTCCTTCGTGGGTGGATTACACTTCCCGAGGATTCTTCCAATCTGTCATCTTCTTTTCCTATAAGTAGTTTCATGTGGTTCTTTAAGTTTAAATCACTCTGGAGGCATACTCCCCGATACTTAAAGGCTGTAGCTGTTTTCCTTGCAGCGAGATCTTTTCACAAAATCACGATGACCAGTAGCCCTTGGAACGCCAAAGTATTTTGTTGACTCCTGCTTACGTAAGTAGCAATGACCATCGCGATAAAATAAAATTTTAAGTTTCCGAGTGTTACCCAAGAATGGAACGGTAGAGATATGGTGTGAAAGGTGTTCTTAGAAACTACGATTGCAAAAAAAGAAAAAAAGAATGAAACACGCCCGGGTTCCCGGGTTCGATTCCCGGCGGGGTCAGGGATTTTCTCTGCCTCGAGATGGCTGGGTGTTGTGTGATGTCCTTAGGTTAGTTAGGTTTAAGTAGTTCTAAGTTCTAGGGGACTGATGACCGTAGATGTTAAGTCCCATAGTGCTCAGAGCCAATGAAACACGCACCACGAAGGAATTATCCAAATGGGACGGAAATTGTTAGATCTTAATTCAATAAACTTTACCGACAGCCGTATACAGGGTTGTTGGTAAAGTTTATTGAACTGAGAAGTACGTACCAGTCGATGTTCCCTGGCCATAATGGACCGACAGAGACTGAAATTGGTAGATGTGATGAACATATAAAAACAAATAAATGATTACCATATCAGAAAAATATTCAAGAGGAACAGCTTCACAAACTGGGCACGTCAGTATCTCGCTGGTGCACCTCTGACCCTTATGCAAGTAGTTATTCGGCTTTGTATGGATTGATAGAGTTGTTGAATGTCCTCCTGAGGAACGTTGTGCCAAATTATGTCCAACTGCCGTGTTGTCGGGCCGTATGGCGGGCGACAGTTAGGTAGGTATCCCGCCGCTGTCCGGGACCTCTTCGCTGGTCATCGATGCTCATTTCGAAGAAGGACTCACCACTGAAGACTCCAGTCAATGAGATTCCAGGCCGAAGACGTGTCTGGAGCGGTGGTATACCAACCTGAGTGTCGCGCGGCATATTGCCCGACAACCTGGATTCACAACAGGACCTCTTCGGTTGTCATTCGTGGCACTCTTACAGCACAGCGGTACGTCGACGATATTCTACGCTCCGTTTTGCTGCCCTTCATGAAAAGCCATCCTGGGATTACATTTAAGCAAGATAATGCGCGCCCGTACCACACGGCGAGAGTTCTACTGCTTGTCTCGGTGCTCGTCAAACACTACCTCGGCCACCAAGGTTGCCGAATCTCTCCCCAGTTGGGGACGTTTGGAGCATTATTGGCAGGGCCCTGCATCCAGCTCGGGATTTTGACGATCTAACGCACCAGTTGGACAGAATCTGGCATATGGACTGTGCGGCTGGTCCCGGCGGAGGTTCGAGTCCTCCCTCAGGCATGGGTGTGTGTTTGTCCTTAGGATAATTTAGGTTAAGTAGTGTGTAAGCTTAGGGACTGATGACCTTAGCAGTTAAGTCCCATAAGATTTCACACACATTTGAACATTTTTTTGAAGAATCTGGCATGACACCCTTCAGGAAGGCATCCGACAACTCTTGAAACGTCACCTTAGAAAAATTTATGAATTACTGTGCTCAAAAAATGGTTCAAATGGCTCTGAGCACTATGGGACTCAACTGCTGTGGTCATAAGTCCCCTAGAACTTAGAACTACTTAAACCTAGTCAAAATATCCACGGGTGTGCTGCCGGTCTATAGTGTCCAACGGGCACAATATTTCGGCGATCATACATGTCGCCATCATCAGGTGAACTGACGGACTGAGCTCCTGTGAACGTGCCGGCACGGAGATCCGTACGCTATGGCTGCTCAGAGGGAACTGGGTTCGGTCGCGGCGGCGGCCGATTTAAATACCCTCCGCCCGCGGCACGCTCCCTCCGCCGTCCGCGCCCCGCGCCACGGTCGCGCGGTGGAACGGATTGCGACGGTGTCTGAGATGACGTCGGAGTGATGGACACTATAGACCGGCAGCACACCCGTGGATATTTTGACTATCAAATACGCCGGGAGAAACTCAAGAATCATACTTAAACCTAACTAACCTAAGGACATCACACACATCCATGCCCGAGGCAGGATTCGAACCTGTGACTGTGGCGGTCGTGCGGTTCCAGACTGTAGCGCCTTTAACCGCTCGGCCACTCCGGCCGGCAATTACTGTGCTGATAAACCCCTTACGTTATTTGATTTTCAAACAGCTGAGCATAACTGAACGTACTCAGACATTTCTCTCTTTACGTATTCTGATCAACACTAAACTGACACACAATATTTTTAGCGCAACGCAATCTGACTTTTAATAATCCCTACAAAAGAATGGCCCTGACTAACAATAACCTATACCTTTCATGAATCACTTACCTCACAAAAATCTTCATTACTCGAACTACTGCAATACAGCGAGCGCCAATACTGCCAGCTAAATAAAAGATTCTAACTACTGAAGGCACTAACTACTGATAGCCATAGTTAGCAAATGAAAGATTTTGATAGAGAACAAACAATGTATTTACCTGAATAGTGTTCAAAAGTCATGATATATATACATCAGTTCATGACATCCAGTCTTACAAATGTACTGTTTCTGATGGACACACGTCCAGATCATCCGCTCTCAAAATTCCGCCATTTCTCTCCCCACATCCACCACTGCTGGCGGCTCACCTCCAACTGCGCAACACTACGCGCTGTTAACAGCCAACTGCCCAACACTACAATAGCGACTATTGCAACAATGCCGACCAGCCTCAGACTGCACACAGCACAGCCAGTGATTTTCATACAGAGCGCTACGTGGCGGTGGCGTTACCAATTTAAGAACCTAAACAGCCTACTTACACTCTGTCAATCAATGCCAAGCCGAATAACAGCCTGAATAAGGGCCAGAGAGTTAGACCAACATGTTATTCGCTTGCTCGGTTTGTGAAGCTTTTTGTCTTGAATAAACCATCCATTTTTTTCTGAAAGTGTAATCATTTGTTTATCACTAGATGAACATCACATCTACCGATTATCGCAGCATTCGGATAATTCCATCGTGATGCGTCCTTCTGTGTTTGATTGTACTTAATCGTGGATTGCCGAGTTATCATATAGGTCTAGATGTAGAATTAATGCTCTGAACTCTTCAACAGAATCACAAAGCTGGTCTGATATTGCGGATGATCGTATTTTGTTCAGTAGATGACAGTGCGGAACTGTACCAAATGCTTTTCGGAAGTCAAGGAACACATCGTCAACCCCAGATTCTGGCCTTTACCACCTTCTGGCTCTCGTGCGCGATTGGAGCGATCTGGCTTTCACAAGATCTATGCGGAATCTATGTTGACTTCTACAGGGGAAAGTATTTGGCCTCCAGAAAGATCACAATATGCGAGTGTAAAACGTACTATGAATTTCTATAACACATGTCCCGATCATTTGTAACGCACACACATGAGCGATGCGAGATTAGAATATATGGTCTCTACTTCATGGGGCGACAACGATGCGCCGTTCGAGTTCATGGATGTTAATGTGTCAGAATATTCATATCCGTTGGTCGCTTGTACCAGCCTGTGCAGAGACGAAAAAAGGCTCATAGCATGTTCTGGAGAAGGAGAGGCTCTGGTTACATCTTTGACAGGTAATAATCTAAAGACTCTTGTCACTCATGCTGAAAACGTCTCTAGAACAGTTCATCCGCTCTCACGGAAATGCTCGTCTAACAAGGTTGTAGGAAAGCTGTTGAGGCGTTAGGAAGGTGAGAGAGAGCAATTGAAGGCGAACCGACATCGCTCAAGGCGTGGACGGCAAAAATCTGTCTCTCGTCCTGGCACGCACAGGAATTTTAGCTTTCAGAATTTTTAGTGTATAGGAATGTAAGAGTTAATGCTATTAGTTCTTTAGAGTAACAATAATTTTCTTCTGCTTTCGATGTCATGGAAAGGTTTTAATATTAGTTTTTTTCTTTTTTTAATTTTGAATATGTTTTCCAGTGGTAGTTTTATAGCTACTAAAATGCTTATGAAACCATCGGATGTAAATGCATACGTCATTAAAGGCAACCCTAGCAATACACTAGAATCGATGCTATACTGAGATGAATGCTGGACTTATCCCTTCTGTCCACATTTCTGTCTTTTTTCACTGTTTTTATTTACTTACTGCAAACAGAATAGAATTATTAAATCTAATAAGTTCCGATAGTGGCAAATACTAGATCAAAATCATCATGTAACAAGATTCAATGGAGTATTGGTTGTGCACTTGACGAGTTTTTACATCGCAACAGAGTGCACATGTTGAAGGAAGGAAAGCAAGGGCAATTAGTGTTTAACGTCCTGTCAGTAACTAGGTCATTAGAGACGTAGCACAAGCTCATACTAGGGAATAATGGGGAGGAAAATTTCCCGTGGCCTTTCAAAGGAAACATCCCGGCATTCCCCTGGAGAGATTTAGTGAAATCACATATAACCTAACTCTAGATGGCCCGACGGAGATTTGCACCGTCTCCTTCTGAATGCGAGTTTATTGTGTTAGCCATTGTGCCACCTCGTCAGTCATGTTGAAGGAACATACAATAAGGTGCTTCATGTATTCTGAGAAAACATAACTGAATTCAGGCTGGCATCGGATGAATGACTGGTGACAGTATTATCATTGAAACACGCATGTATCAGGCGTTTTTACGTAATTTTCATTCAGAAATGTAACCATATTCCATAATTTGAGACACTTATCGACAGAAAACTGTCATCAACGTTAACAGTTACCTCTATAGATTTTTCTTATTGTTATTTTGCTTTATCATCCCAACACTTTATCGATCTTAAGATCGATCATGGTGGACTACCTATCTTTCAAGTAATTTACTCTAGCTTACGTGCGGAGCTAGTTGGCTCAGTGTGGTTATAAAAACGTAACACCGTTGAATGCCCTGTGCAGCTACTC
This sequence comes from Schistocerca americana, assembly GCF_021461395.2. Classification (NCBI taxonomy): domain Eukaryota; kingdom Metazoa; phylum Arthropoda; class Insecta; order Orthoptera; family Acrididae; genus Schistocerca; species Schistocerca americana. Next base: position 883,660,483 of record NC_060130.1, on the reverse strand, counting down.
TGAGTTTGGAAGTCTGTAGTTTCCCTGAACCACTCCTTCGATAACGCAATCTACCGTTCCCACCTATAGCTATGTACGACTGAACTGGTGTGCTATTCTTAATGCTTGTAATGCCAATTGGGTTTTAAAAAGTGAAATTCTTCCCATTTTTCTGCCTGGCATTCGACGAAAAAAAAATCAAAAGAACAAAACAAAACAAAATCCAGCACGTGCTACTTGCTAGTAATGAGAGTAATTTTACTTGAAAAGTGAAAATAATTCATCACACTGTTTAATTACACATGGTCTTGCTGAATGTGGAATGGCATAGTCTTGCCCCACTATGGGAATAGCTCACTCCTCTTGTAAGTGATGGGCCGACGCCTTGATGCGGGTTCGTAGCCTCAAGACAACTTGGTATTTTTCTCATGCAGGACCTATTGTCGGAGATGGAAATAACTTTAACGAAACAACAAAGCAGATTAGATTTTGGCATCACGAAAATGTGTGGTCATAATAGATGAAGCACAAGTTGGGACTGGACATAGGTGGAGAAGAAATTATCCATGGCCTTGTTTACAGAACCATCTCTGCAGTCACTTAAAATTATTTAGGGAGCTCAAAGAAAAATTATGTCTGAATAAGCGTACCATGGTCTGAGCATCACTTACCCGCAATTCGAGTCCATCACCGTAAACTTTGTGCTATCTCATTTGGTAATTAACGTTAAACGTCAGAAGAAAGTTCGAAGTCGGGCTAACCTAAGATATACTAAACATAGTGAACCTAAAAGTCACCAGATTCAGCGGTAAATTACGAGAAATGTTTAAGTGAAAGTAATAAATGATGCAAAACTTAGAGACCAATTTGATTTTCTCGGAGTCGTTACGAAGAAGCAACAGAAAATTGCATTTACTCGTAACTAAGTTTTGTGATGTGTCAGTATCTGGTGCACTTGTAATCGACGAAATCGTCGCAGTTCTAAGACGGTTTGCTGTCAACCGAGCGACCAAGTATCAAGAAGGAATACGGCACAGGTATTAGTAAATGTTCCTCTCTAACGCTGTAACCGGGAGTGCTGGTGCAGTGGTTGACAAATTGCAATCTAGCTCGGTAGGAACCGCGTCCAAACTATGTCCGTCCATCCAGATGCAGGCTTTTTCTTTCAGTAAGGCGTTTGCCAATTTCCATCTCCCTTACCTTACAGGTTAGTTAGTGCTCCATCTCTGACAGGTCCAATGTCTATGGATCTTACACTTAAACACTACAAAGCGGAGCCCCAAAAACCTAAAGATCTGTTTCAGCCTTCGAAGCTACTTCTAATTCTGATTTCTCTCTATACATCGGCAGTGATAATGACGCCAAGTAGGCCCTTTCAAGGCACGTAAACCTAGCGTACAGGATCCAGACTAGAACAGGGATGTCTTTTTCGCTACACGCATTACAGCCTGAGCTGTTACATTGGTGCATCACGGCTCCACAGTCGACTAGCATTTCCCTGAGCGGCGTACAGACTGTTATCTGAATTACGATACCTGTCTGGCACCGGTCTTCATCTGTCGTGAAGTTTATCGTATCAGCAAGTCTTCCGCTCTGTATTCTTCATAGCTGGTGGGTGAACCATCTCCTCGAATTCAGTTTAGCGTAAAATTCTTTGTCGAGTAGCTTGGCCAACTTCCTGCAACATGAAGGACTCTGTTTCTCACTAGTTTCTCTTCACAGTTATAAATTTCTTCCAATCAGGATGATATCTATTACTAAACATTTCTCTGTACTTTCAATCCGATTTCTGGAAACCTTTCGTTAAATGCACTTCTACGAGTTTCTGTAATAAGTAAATCCTCCATCTTCAACAATCAGCCTATGAACTGTAAACAGTGGGGAACTCACCACGGACACGTCACAGACGACTGTGCGTTGTTTTTCAAGGTAGCGCCACCGGGTGCCTTGTTGTTATGAAACACAAGCACATGGCTCACACGTACTGCTCATTCAAGACCTCGTACTGACTGAAATATTTATTAAGACCATTTACTCCTTATCACAAAACACCTACTTCACGAGCCTGTACCGACTACGTAATTTTGATGATAAAGAAATATAAGTAACAAGCATAAGTAACAATTTTTATGTTCCTATAGCAGTTGCTACACACATGACGCGGAGTGTACGGTGGGCCCGGATTCCTCGGTCCTTTTAACAAGCCAGCGTAAGCAGTACGGGAGGCGCAGGCCATAAAACGCTTCTAGGCAGGCGAGTCCACAGCCCTCAGAGCTCTGCTGTTGGAGAATACCAGTCAGGTTCACCTTTGCCTAACATAATTCGACCATAGCCCTATTAGATGCGAGATTCTCTACGAGGTTTTGACTGACTGACTGGTAAGCTTTCATGTGTTTAGTCACATACTGTGAAACGTCACGAATGGAATTCTTATCACTGTCGGTTTTCCATGTGAGAAACTCGTCCACTTATTTTGCTCCCGGGGCAAGGAGTTCTTTCTAATAAGTGTGATGAAATCCTTAGCTCCCGAACCATTACCCAATGCCTCATACTTACAACTAGTTGTCTATTGCGTCCCCCATCTTCATTTTTCAACACTCAAATGCCTTGTAAGTATCAGATAAGTGTCAGGCTGCTGGTTGTTTAGGTTGTGGTGTATATGCGTTATTTAATTTTAAAACAACATTTTTTAAAGTCTTGTGATGTGAAGGAGGTGTTTCTATGCTTTATTTTACACAGAATAACTCTTTTAGGTGTCTTTCTATGGAGAAAAATCTTCTAGTATCGAACTTTACGTGTTGCATTCTGATAACATTATTATAGCTTTACTATTACATAATCCTGTTAAATGATGAATCTTTTTCCTATATTTATCCAGACAGATCACATGCTGTTCCTCAGAAGAATTCCACCAGCAATGTTCTTGATGTTCAGCCTTGCAGTGAATGACGCCAGGGTTGTACCATTCCTGCTATACTCCTTTTTCCAACACACACATACATGAAGCAGACGCACCAAATTTGTTCAGCTTCTTAGAATAAATATTTCTGTACTGAAACACAACATTCCAAATGCTTGTCACTCATTACACATGTTCTCTCTTTCTGATATTTTTATTCAATTTTGTAAATACCCTCCACACAGTGTTTCCATGCCATTTTCACAAGTTTTCTCTTGTATTTGTAGAACATATTTACAAATAGTTATAGAATGCTGGAAAAGTGAGGAGTAGGATGCTGGAATAGATTCAGCTTCTAGAACAACTGTAATTCGTCGCGTAATTGATGCACAAAGCTAGCAACTGTTAGCAAAAGAATTTGACACCATTCTCTGTAAAGAACAGCGCTCTGTTCCGTCTAAAGCCAAGCCACATATTGCCGAAAATGTTCTAGCCATGAAAAACTGGCCGAGAGAAACTGCTGAAATGTTTCTCCGTGTTTTAAAATCACACTTACATAGCAATCCAGGGGGACAACGTCCTTGACAGGGAACAAATCGTGTACCGTAGTACGGTCACCTATAGCATTCATGCAACCCTTAGCTGTTATTTGTTGCTGGAAAGTGTCAATACTGTTAACGGAATAGCACTAAAATGCGACTCATTCCTCAATGTTCAGCAATAAACGGTAGGTAGTCCACTGTACAGGGCGGGGAAAATAAAACAGACCCTGATCCCTGATAATATTCATACATAGTATAAAAATGGATGTAGTTATGTATGGACATATGTATGTATGCATGTATTTTTGTATGTCTACATCTACTCCTAAACCACTGGAGCACTTCAAACAGACGTGGTACACATATCACTTACTGTCTGGAAAGAATCGCTGTAGGGCTAAGAACCTCCTACCTATCAAAGGGGTGGGGGTGGGGATGAAAATGCAGTGTAGTTTATTTCTTGTGGGGGTTTATAACGTACTCTGTTTATGTGCCGCCATTACTAACAACAATGAATGAACTGACACATCGCTTAACAGCAGCTGTGGAGGATGTAACTCAAGAAATGTTCGCTGCAGTGTGGGAACAATTTTAATACCGGATTGACATATGCCGTGCATCTCAAGGGGGGCATATTGAACACCTGTGAAAAAGTGTGAAAACAAACTTTGAGTTAACCCTTCATCAAAATACAAAATTCATTGTATATTTTTAGTAGTTTCAGAAATATAAACGTGCCAAATCGGATGATTCTTTTCGAAGCAACGTGTATTTCTTAAAAAGTTCATGAAGGTAAACTAAGAGAGCTTCATTCTCATATGGAGGCTTGCCAACGGTCGTTATCCCACGCATCACTCACAACTGGAACTAAGGTGACTAGCAGGGTATAGACGTAGATGTAGGGCGTGCGCGTGTGCGCTAAGTTGACGTGCTACAGACGCGAAATTTAACCGACACGAAGAAGATGTTGTGATATGCAAATGATTAGCTTTTCAGAGCATTCACACAAGGTTGGCGCCGGTGGCGACACCTACAACGTGCTGACATGAGGAAAGTTTCCAACCGATTTCTCATACACAAACAACAGTTTACCGGAGTCGCCTGGTGAAACTTTGTTGTGATGCCTCGTGTAAGGAGCAGAAATGCGTACCATCACGTTTCGCGACTTTGATAAATGTCGGATTGAAGCCTATCGCGATTGCGGTTTATCGTATCGCGACGTTTCTGCTGGCGTTAGTCGAGATCCAATGACTGTTAGCAGAATATGGAATCGGTCGTTTCAGGAGGGTAATACGGAACGCCGTGCTGGATCCCCACGGCCTCGTATCACTAGCAGTCGAGATGACAGGCATCTTATCCGCATGGCTGTAACGGATCGTGCAGCCACGTCTCGATCCCTGAATCAACAGATGGGGACGTTTGCAAGACAACAACCATCTGCACGAACAGTTCGACGACGTTTGCAGCAGCATGGACTATCAGCTCCGAGACCATGGCTGCGGTTACCCTTGACGGTGCATCACAAACAGGAGCGCCTGCGATGGTGTACTCAACGACGAACCTGGGTGCACGAATGGCAAAACGTCATTTTTTCGGATGAATCCAGGTTCTATTTACAGCATCATGATGGTCGCATCCGTGTTTGGCGACATCGTGGTGAACGCACATTGGAAGTGTATATTCGTCATCGCCATACTGGCGTATCACCCGGCGTGATGGTATGGGGTGCCACTGGTTACAAGTTTCGATCACCTCTTGTTCGCATTGACGGCACTTTGACCAGTGGACGTTACAATTCAGATGTGTTACGACCCGTGGCTCTACGCTTCATTCGATACTTGCGAAACCCTACATTTCAGCAGCACAATGCACGACCGCATGTGGCAGATCCTGTACGGGCCTTTCTGGATACAGAAAATAGTCGACTGCTGCCCTGGCCAGCACATTCTCCAGATCTCTCACCAATTGAAAACGTCTGGTCAATGGTGGCCGAGCAACGGCCTCGTCACGATACGTCAGTCACTACTCTCGATGATCTGCGGTATTGTGTTGAAGCTGTATGGGCAGCTGTACCTGTACACGCCATCCAAGCTCTGTTCGACTCAATGGTTAGGCGTATCAAGGCCGTTATTACAGCCAGGGTTGGTTGCTCTGGGTACTGATTTCTCAGGATCTATGCACCGAAATTGCGTGAAAATGTAATCACATGTCAATTCTAGTATAATATCTTTGTCCAATGAATACCCGTTTATCATCTGCATTTCTTCTTGGTGTAGCAACTTTAATGGCCAGTAGTGTAGTTCATAGCAGGCTCTTATCCGAAGCTTACAGTTTTCTGCACTGTCGTGGGTCCGCAGCTTGCTCATTTCCACGTTTGTCCGTTAAGACGCGCAGAGGACGTTCCAATAAACGCCAGCTGCTCGGAGGGTGCGTGGCGGCAGCTTCTTGTTGGAGCTACCGGGAGGCGCTGCGGCCGGCGCGAAGCCACGCGAGAACGGATGGCGCGTCACGCTCTGTGGCGGCACGCATCCCTCACGCAGAGGGTGACAACGCGCCGCCTGCTCTGGCGTCGCTGGCCTTCAGATTGTCGAGAACTTGCCTCACACTTTGCTGAAGGAAGGAGGCAGTCTGTGTCAGCTAAAAGTTTGACCTACGTCAGCTGATTGTGTGTGCATAGTGCACTGGCAAATGAATGGAATTATTTGTTTATATTTATTTTTTGGTTTAACCTAATCTGAGTAGGGCCATCAGACCCTTTCTTAAATCGGCCTATTTTTCCACACATACAGCATTTACTATATCATAGTTACCTAACCACGCGGTCAGGCGCCATGCTACGGTCCGGGGGGTGCCCCCTGTCGGAGGTTCGAGTCCTACCTCGGGCATGGGTGTGTGTGTTGTCCTTAGCGTAAGTTAGATTAAGTTGTGTGTAAGCCTAGGGAGCGATGACCTCAAAAGTGGGGTCCCATAGTAACTTAACTCCATAGTTATCTAAGAAACAGCAATTTTTATGTGACAAGTAGTATTAAAATGACTTGAGTGTCTTAAATGGCAGTGTGATTAAATTATACTGATTATGAACTAACAAAGTTAACACTGACATTACTTGTGCCACTGCAGCTGCTGCCACTAATAGTGATAATACACGACTGGCCATTAAAATTACTACACCAGCAAGAAATGCAGATGATAGACGGGTATTCGTTGGACAAATATATTATACTAGAATTGACATGTGATTACATTTTCACGCAATTTCGGTGCGTAGATCCTGAGATATCAGTACCCAGAACAACCACCTCTGGCCGTAATAACGGCCTTGACACGCCTTGTCATTGAGTCAAACAGAGCTTGGATGGCGTGTACAGGTACAGCTGCCCATGCAGCTTCAACACAATACCGCAGATCATCAAGAGTAGTGACTGGCGTATTGTGACGAGCCAGTTGCTCAGCCACCATTGACCAGACGTTTTCAATTGGTGAGAGATCTGGAGAATGTGGTGGCCAGGGCAGCAGTCGAACATTTTTAGTATCCAGAAAGGCCCGTGCAGGACCTGCAACATGCGGTCGTGCATTATCCTGCTGAAATGTAGGGTTTCGCAGGGATCGAATGAAGGGTAGAGCCATGGGTCGTATCACATCTGAAATGTAACGTCCAAGGTTCAAAGTGCCGTCAATGCGAACAAGACGTGACCGAAACGTGTAACCAATGGCCCCCCTTCCATCACGCCGGGTGATACGCCAGTATGGCGATGACGAATACACGCTTCCAATGTGCGTTCACCGCGATGTCGCCAAACATGGATGCGATCATCACGATGCTGTAAATAGAACCTGGATTCATCCGAAAAAATGACGTTTCGCCATTCGTGTACCCAGGTTCGTCGTTGAGTACACCATCGCAGGCGCTCCTGTCTGTGATGCAGCGTCAAGGGTAACCACAGCCACGGTCTCCGAGCTAGTAGTCTATGCTGTGGAAAACGTCATCGAACTGTTCGTGCAGAAGGTTGTTGTCTTGCAAGCGTTCCCATCAATTGAGTCAGGGATCGATACGTGGCTGCACGATCCGGTACAGCCATGCGGATAAGATGCCTGTCATCTCGACTGCTAGTGATACGAGGCCGTTGGGATCCAGCACGGCGTTCCGTATTACCCTCCTGAACCGACCGATTCCATATTCTGCTAAAACACTGCACTGGGAAACGAAGTCCAGGTTGGAAAGAGGAATGTACAAGGACAACTGTAGTCCTCAGTGTTGCTTTCGTATACACATCATTAACTGTCTTCTGAAGCTGGAGATGTTATTTAGTTCTCTAATACAACGCGGAAGGTTATTCCAATATAGCTTTCCTGCTGTTGAGGAGGACTTAGAGAACATGGCTGAACGATGAAGTGGGACAGAACGGATTTTGCTCTGTTGGGAACGGGTGTTGCTGCCGTGTTGTTCAGATAAGAGCGTTAAGGTGGAGGAGAGATATGAGGGACAGTGTTCATTGATAAGGCCGTAGAGAAGGCAGATGGTATGGAAATCCGTGCACTTGTCTGCACGCAGTCAGGATACCTGTGCATATGATGGTGAAATATGATCAGAGAATCGAACATCATAGATATAACGAACACAAGTCATAACCAGTTCCACACGCCGTGAGGTTTCCTGAGGTAGGCGTTGCAGGATAACAGCACTGTAATCAATAATTCGAAGTTTAAGTGTTTGTACAATTTTCTTTTCATATTTATATTTTCGTAGGGCGTGAAGAAATGTTGATGTCTTCTTGCACATTGCAGTTACGTGCTCAGTCCAATTTAGATTTTCATCTATTATTACTCCACTAGGTAAACCGAACGGGCCTCGTGAGAGAACAGAATGAGGCGCTCCGCGGGAATCACGGATTTCGAACGTGGTCAGGTGATTGGGTGTTACTTGTGTCATACGTCTGTACGCTAGATTTCCATACTCCTAAACATCCCTAGGCCCACTGTTCCCGAAGCGATAGTGAATTGGAAACGTGAAGGGACACGTGTAGCGCAAAAGCGTACAGGCCGACCTCGTCTCTTGACTGACAGAGACCGCCGACAGTTGAGGAGGGTCGTAATGTGTGATATATAGACACCCATCCAGACCATCACACAGGCATTCCATACTGCATCAGGATCTATGGCAGTTACGCGGGAGGTGAGAAAACACAATGTGGCGATCTGACGACAGGGTCTGAGTATGGCGAATACCCGGTGAACGTCATCTGCCAGCGTGTGTAGTGCCAACAGTAAAATTCGGAGGCGGTGGTGTTATTGTGTTGTCGTGTTTTTCATTGAGGGGACTTGCACCCCTTCTTGTTTTGCGTGCCACTATCACAGCACAGGCCAACATTGATGTTTTAAGCACCTTCTTGCGTCCCGCTGTTGAAGAGCAATCCGGGTAGAGCGATTGCATCTTTCAACATGATCGAGCACCTGTTCATAATTCACGGGCTGTGGCTGAGTGGTTACACGACAATAATATCCCTTTAATGGACTGGCCTGCACAGAGTCCTGACCTGATTCCTATAGAACACCTCTGGGATGTTTTGGAACGCTGACTTCGTGCCACGCCTCACCGAGCGACATCGATTCGTCGCCTTAGACCAGCACTCCGTGAAGAACTCTGCCATTCCCCAACAAACCTTCCAGCACCTCACTGAACTTATAGTGCGAGAGTGGAAGCTGTCATCAAGGCTAAGTAAGGGTGGGCCAACACCATATTGAATTCCAGTATTACCGATGGATGGCGCCACGAATTTGAAAGTCATTTTCAGTCAGGTGTCCGGATACTTTTGATCACATAGTGTATATAAATGGCTGTATGCAAGAGTTTCGTTTCTTCTCCTTAGCCAGTTTTCTTTTGATTCGTCTGCATGTTTGTAGCCAGGAAATCCAATAAATGGTCTGGCTGCCGATTCGTTCTAGCTTATTTAGTGTTACCCAGGGTGCACGTGTAGTATTCTACTACGCACGCGACCTTGTTTACACCCCTTAGCCAATAATAGCATGACAATATTCTTGGTTCAATAAGGTGAAATGGCAATGTTTTGTTGGTTTTGTGATGACAACGCACCCACTGCATGCGAACAATATCGAAGGACGATTAGTAACCACAGAGCACCTGACCGAACGAGGTGGTGCATTGGTTAGCACACTGGTCTCGTATTTGGGAGGACGACGGTTCCAACACGCGCCCGGTCATCCTGTTTTAGGTTTCCCATGATTTACCTAAATCCCTTCAGGTAAATGCCGGGATGGTCCCTTTGAAAGGGCACGGCCGACTTCCTTCCCCATCCTTCCCTAATCCGATGGGACCGATGGCCTTGTTGTGTGGTCCCCTCCCTCAAATCAACCAACAGATTACCAGATTTAAGGTTGCTTACTATGTTTTCAAAAAACTCCATAAATCTGCTATAGTTTCCAATACTTATATTTCTTGGGTTGCTACAACATAAAATGTAGTATAGGATTTTTAAATCTTTAGAACGTAGTCCTTGAACAACTAGTCGAGGATTTTAGAAGAATATCGGTGTTCTACGTTGAGATGAATGACGTACATTAGGTCAAAAGTCTCGAATCTGTTCAGCATTAGCTGGCGATGAAGGTTGACAGCCGTAATTTCGTCGACGAGTAATTGCCAGTCACCCATTTACTCCATTCATACAGTTCTTCACATAGACGCCATGCAAATCCATACGTAACCCAGGAGACACATTTTTAAAAAGCCGTTTATATCAATGTATCATTCGAAGCCATGGATAATCAGTTAATAGGCCATGTTATCTCCTGAATACTAATATTCTTGCAAAAGTGATCCACAGATGAATAAAACTATTACTGCTATTACTACTACTGCTACTACCACTATTATTAATACTCCCCTACTACTACTACTAGCAGAAATTGCAAATATTTCATGAGACCGTACTATCAACCATTTTAGACACACAATTGCATGTAAACAACTTTCAGTGAGTATAGAGCTACAAATGTCTGAATATTACACACAGAAGAAACTTAAAGAAAAGTTATTAGGAGCATAAAAATAGTTTCTGGAACTATTAACACATGCAAAAGTACACGGGTAATTCTCTCTCTCTCTCTCTCTCTCTCTCTCTCTCTCTCTCTGCGACAGTACAGGTGTTGTTATTATAGCACTGCACACAATGCGAACGATAATTAGTCCCTTGCGTTATTTTCTATGTAAAAGTCAATTTTCTGCATCCCCAAAGTTAAAATAGGATGGAAAAAATACCGGCTGCCATTGTGTCACATGGACTGGACATGACATTCACGGTCGACTCACCATTGTTAGATTTACATGACATGCTACATAACGGGAAGGATGTGCAAGAGATCGTTGATGCTGAAAGAAAAAGCTCAGTCTTGATGTCAAAGGAGCTTCTTCCAATGACAGCAGCACCAGTTTTTGAAAAAATTCTCCACACTTACGTCGTGATACGCTGTTCAGAAAAATAACAAGTTCTGTTAAAGGATAATCGATCACTTCGCCTTACACATGTTACTTGTTACTTGTTACATGTGGCGGGCAAAAAAGAGGTGGCCAAGAAAATATTTACAATAAGACTGACACGGGACTGACCCCTGTTAATGAACATCACAACAGATGCTCGAAATGCTCACCGTTGTCGGTGCAGCACTGTGCGTGATTTACAAAACTGTGAACTCGTGTAGCAGGTCTGCCTGACGGAGAGCAGCAATAGCATTTTCAATGTGCTGCTGTACCTCTTCCGGTGTGTGAGGATTATTTGAGTACACAAGACCCTTCAATTTGCTCCACAGAGAGAGATCAGACGATCGAGATTTCCGTGGCGACGTTTGGGGTTGCTCCGTCTTGCTGAAAATATCCATACAGTCGGTCATCCTCTGTGAGCTGATCCACGTAAGGATTGAATAGTTTCTGGACATATCGCTTGTAAGTAACAATTTGGCGAAAGAATCGTGTTCTGATGTCGAAACAAGCGCTTGCGCACCAGACACTTATTTTGAGATTATTCAACTGGTCTTCAAAGCACTGACGGAGTTTTCTGATGCATAACGGCCCATTTTCTGTGAGTTCACATACATTGGGAGGTTGAACCAGGCCTCAAGTGAATAAATTAAAAAGTAAGAATTCAAAAGTGCTGACCCCACCTCACTCACAAACCGATTGGTGCATCGAAATCACGGTTTCCAGCATTTTCTGTAACATGTTGTTCTCCTGTGTATTCACATGGATCAATTCCCGGTCAGTGATAATGTAAATATGTTCCAGGGCAATTTTATTTTGCGCATCCTGTATATCGATTTTAGTTGCCTTGCGACGCTAGCTCCTAGTATTGTCGATGCCTCCACGCGTGCAATAACTATGCGAATGGAATAAATTGGTGACCAGCAATTACTTATCGATAAAATAGGAATCTTCGTGTTACATTGCCATCGTATGACAGACAGGATGCCTCATGTACGCGATTCTTCTGGATGCTGAACACCAATACGTGTTGAAATCTCTTGTCCAAGAATTACGTCCTCAAAATTAAAAACGAAATCTACTATAATCACATTTTTTCACTCGCACCTTCGGAGAAAATTTAGATGCAAGAAACTATAATGGTCTCATAAATTTGTTGAAAACGCAATCAAATAGTCTCAGATAGGATACTCTATTAACAAGTCTAATGCACGAACGAGACGTGCATTATTATCACAAAAAAAATGCGTCAGTTTATTTAACGTGTATAAAGATGTCTCAAGTTTCTTCAAATACCTTTATCGCCGCAAAGATTCTGGTTTCGGTTGATTCAGACATCACACTCGCTAGTATTAGTTATACCTAAACGTACACACGAAATTATACACGTCAACTTCAAAAAGAAATATATCCATATTCACTGATGACGAGAGATTACATAAACTTTTTACCTCGAATTGACTGTAAAATATTCCTGCAATACACTAACTTTGTAAAAATTGTAGCACCCGGAACGAACGGACCGGATAAATGGAAACTCGGTGCATATGGATGTGTAAGATACATGGTGATTACAGCTTGTTGAAAGTTTTCGTCAGGGTCCCATACACTTGAACAATATTCTAGAATGGATCGCACAAGTGTTTTGTAAGTAATCTCATTTGTAGACTGACTGCATTTTCCCAGTATCCTACCAATGAGGCAACGAGCATTTGTTTTACCTGTGACTGTGCCTGTGTGATCATTTCAGGATTGGAGAGAGATGGTATACAGGCGGGCACTGCAATAAGCTCTCGTGTAAGACTGGAAAGCATATTCCAAGGGCGCTCAAAGATGAATAGTCAAATGACGCAGAAATGAGAAAGCAAATACCAATAATTCTCGTAGCAGCAAGGGAGCAACAACAGCGTGTCGGTGAGTTAGAACGGTACGGAAAGGTCGCTCTCTGGGAAATTGGTTTCTCGTGCTAATAAGCGCATGCTACTACGATGAGTGTGGAAACAGTCGATAGAAGAAAGAAGAGAGGGAAATTAGGATTTAAGGACAGTCGACGGTGAAGTAATTGGATAGGGTACACAAACTCGGATTAGACAAGGGCTATCGCCGTTTCCAAAAGACATATTCCTACATTCGTCTAAATTAATCCATAGAAATGAAGGAAAACCAAAATCTGAAAGGCCCGACGGGGATTTGAACCCCATTCTTCCCTCCACTTCGCTCGGCGGGAGGCAGAAGGGAGAATACAGCGACGAGCGAGCACTGGAAAACGCAGTGACCGCAGCCGCAGCACAGGAAGACCGCCATCTTGTGCACATTTCCGTAACGGATCGTACAGTTTCGTCCACAGTTTCATCTCGTCGCAGTAGTACCGCAACTGTTGTGGCTCATTCTGTGTCGATGGTTCAACGCTCTCGGGTGATGCCTGTACCAGAGGCACTCATGTCATTGCGTCAACTTCTGTGCCAACGTGGTCGATGGCGTGCTGGGAAGGAGGTTGTATGTAGCGTTTTCGTAAGAGTCCCGCTTTAACATGATTTACAGTAATGGCCGCGTACGGTCTGGAAGCTACGCATGTGAGCGCAGTCTGGCAGCCTGTATCGTTGAACGGTGTCAAGCGTGACGTTTTGTGTCAACAATTGATGCATCATGTGATCTCGACTCCTTTGTACTGAGAATAATCTGAACACTAGCTGCTAACTTAGGGGAGATTTGGAGAAGAAGGCAGAGCACCTGCTGGGCAAATACGCATGTTACATTTCAGGAGAACAGTGACTGAATATATCGTTAAGCGAGACGAAAATTTAATACTCATGGGGGACTGGAACTCGACTGTAGGAAAAGGAAGAGAAGGAAAAGTAGTAGGTGAATATGGACTGGGGGTGAAGAATGAAAGAGGAATCCGCCTGGTAGAATTTTGCACAGAACATAACTTAATCATAGCTAACACTTGGTTTAAGAATTATGAAAGAATGTTGTATGTGTGGAAGAGACCTGAAGACACTGGAAGGTTTCAAACAGATTGTATAATAGTAAGACAGAGATTTAGGAACCAGATTTTAAATTGTAAGACATTTCCAGGGGCAGATGTGGACTCTGATCACAATTTATTGATTATGAATTGCAAATTAAAACTGAAGAAATTGCAAAAAGGTAGGAATTTAAGGAGATGGGACCTGGATAAAATGAAAGTACCAGAGGTTGTAGAGAGTTTCAGAGAGAGCATTAGGGAACGGTTGACAAGAATGGGGGAAAGAAATACAGTAGAAGAAGAATGGGTAGCTTTGAGAGAGGAAAAAGTGAAGGCAGCAGAGGATCAAGTAAGTAAAAAGACGAGGGCTAGTAGAAATCCTTGGGTAACAGAAGAGATATTTAATTTATTGATGAATGGAGAATTTATAAAAATGCGGTAAATGAAGCAGGCGAAAAGGAATACAAACGTCTCAAAAACGAAACCGACAGGAGGTGCAAAATGGCTAAGCTAGGATGGCTAGAGGACAAATGTAAGAATATAGAAGCATATATCACTAGGGGGAAGACAAATACCACCCGCAGGAAAATTAAAAAGACCTTTGGAGAAAAGAGAATCATCTGTATGAATATCAAGAGCTCAGATGGAAAACCAGGCCTAAGCAAAGAAGGGAAAGGAAAATGGTGGAAGGAGTATATAGAGGGTCTATACAAGGTTGATATACTTGAGAACAATATTATGAAAATGGGAGCTGTGATACTGCGTGAAGAATTTGACAGAGCACTGAAGGCCATAAGTTGAAACAAGGCCCCAGGAGTAGACAATATATCATTAGAACTACTGATAGCCTTGGGAGAGCCAGCAATGATAAAACTCTTCCATCTGGTGAGCAAGATGTGTGAGACAGGCGAAATACCTTCAGACTTAAAGAAGAATGTAACAATTCCAATCTCAAAGAAAGCAGGTGTTGACAGGTGAGAAAATTACCGAACTATCAGTTTAATAAGTCATGGTTGCAAAATACTTATACGAATTCTTTACAAACGAATGGAAAAACTGGTAGAAGCCGAATCCGGGGAGGATCAGTTTGGATTACGGAGAAATGTAGGAACACACGAGGCAATACTGACCCTACGACTTATCTTAGAAGATAGGTTAAGGATAGACAAACCCACATTTCTAGCATTTGTAGACTTAGAAAAAGCTTTTGACAATGCTGATTGGAATACTCTCTTTCAAATGAAGGTGGCAGAGGTAAAAAACTGGGAGCGAAAGGCTATTTACAATTTGTACAGAAACCAGGTGGCAGTTATAAGAGTCGAGGGGCATGAGAGGGGAGCAGTGGTTGAGAGGGGAGTGAGACAGGGTTGTAGCCTATCCCTGGTGTTATTCAATCTGTATATTGAGCAAGCAGTAAAGAAAACGAAAGAAAAATTTGGAGTAGGAATTAAAATCCATGGCGAGGAAATAAAAAGTTTGAGGTTTGCCGACGACATTGTATTCCTGTCAGAGACAGCAAAGGACCTGAAAGAAGAATTGAACGGAATGGAAAGTGTCTTTAAAAGAGAATGTAAGATGAACATCAACAAAAGGAAAACAAGGATAATGGAATGTAGTCAAATTAAATCAGGTGATGTTGAGGGAATTAGATTAGGAAATGAGACACTTAGAGTAGTAGACGAGTTTTGCTATTTGAGGAGCAAAACAACTGATGATGGTGGAAGTAGAGAGGTTATAGACTGGCAATGGGAAGGAAAGCGTTTCAGAAGAAGAGAACATCGAATATAGATTTAAGTGTCAGGAAGTCTTTTCTGAAAGTATTTGTATGGAGTGTAGCCATGTATGGAAGTGAAAAATGGACGATAAATAGTTTGGATGATAAGAGAATAGAAACTTTTGAAACGTTGTGTTACAGAAGAATGCTCAAGATTTGATGGGTAGATCACGTAACTAATGAGGAGGAACTGAACAGAATTGGGGAGAAGAGGAACTTGTGGCACAACTTGACTAGAAGAAGGGATCGGTTGGTAGGACATGTTATGAGGCATCAAGGGATCCCCAGTTTGGTATTGGAGGGAAGCGCGGAGGGTAAAAATCCCAGAGGGAGACCAAGACGTGAATACACTAAGATTCAGAATGATGTAGGTTGCAGTACTTATTCGGAGATGAAGAGGTTTGCACAGGATAGAGTAGCATGGAGAGCTGCATCAAACCAGTGTCTGGACTGAAGATCACAACAAAACAGGCCGCGTGGGATTAGTCGAGCGGTCTAAGGTGCTGCAGTCATGGACTGTGCGGCTGGTCCCAGCAGAGGTTCGAGTCCTCCTCGGGCATGGGTGTGTGTGTTTGTCCTTAGGATAATTTAGGTTAAGCAGTGTGTAAGCTTAGGGACTGATGACCTTAGCAGTTAAGTCCCATAAGATTTCACACACATTTGAACATTTGAACAACAAAACAGGTGACGAAAAATGTACAGGCCATATCCATAGTCTACGCGTGCATCTTCGTGTTTTCACGCCTTGATGACTGTTAATGGAGATGACTTACACTTTCAACTGACATATCGACCACCCAAAATGTCTGCAGTACGATTGGCTGGCAATGTGTCAAGATACAGGAGGTGGACAGAAATTCGGAAACACCATAAGCACTACGCATCACCAGGCTCAATACGGTGCAGGAAAAACGCTCACATCGAAAACATCTTCTAGTCGTCTCAGAATGGATAAATAGAGGCCGATATCACTCTTCCTTCAAAATAGTGGCACGTTCAGGTGCTGACGATGGAGGTGCATAGCGATCACCCAACCTTCTCTCCAAAGCAGACCACAAAGGTTCAATAACATTGAGATCTGGTGACTGCGTTGGCCAGAAGAGATGCGATAAATCGTCCTCGTACTCAAAAAATCAGTCCTTGACTGTGCGAGCTGCCTGAAAAAGAGCCCTGCACGTGTCTCACGTTGAACGATTCTTTTCAGTCGTCGTTGATCCCTTTCTTGCAGGATCTTTTTCCGGCCGCAGCGATGTCGGAGAGTTGATGTTTTACCGGATTCCTGACATTCACTCGTGAAATGATCGACGGGAAAATCCCTACTTCATCGCTACCTCGAAGATGCTGTGTCCCATCGCTCGTGCGCCGACTGTAACGCCACGTTCAGACTCATTTAAATCTTGATAATCTGCCATTGTAGCACCAGTAACCGATCTAACAACTGCACCAGACACTTGTCTTATATAGGCGTTGCTGACCGAAGCGCCGTATTCCGCCTGTTTACATATCTCTGTATTTGAATACGCATGCCTATACTAGTTTCTCAGACGCTTCAACGTAATTTACATCGTCAAGGCGTTTTTCGAGAAGTAGTCAAGTACCCATGTAAATCTCGTTAGAAATAGACGCAAAGTCGGTTCTCCGTAGTCGTATGGCCAGTTTTGCATGCAGTCGCTATGGAAACGCATAGAATTTAAGATCCACGTCGATGCTCACGGAGAAACACTCCTATTACCAGAAACTAGACTTGCCAGTCCCGACGGATTGAGTCGGTCAAGTTTTTTGTTTGTTTCTCGCACATTTTCCTCTTCGATATGCACGTCCTTACTCTGGAAATAACTGTGCTATTTACAACGAAGGATACTTGCTGGTGCATCAGTATCATCACGTTTTCTTCCCGTCGCATCCACGGACAGTACGGAGGGTTGGGGGCTGGTAGCAAGCTTGTTTAAGTACATCAAGTAGACCGCTACGAAATCGTTAACATAACAAACTTTTAGACGAAAAATCTCAAAATATTCGTCCGCATATATGATAAAATAATGCGGTGACGTACAGTTTCCTAACTTTCAAGGAAAGGATAAAAATTGTAGATAGTACATAATTTGGTTTATTTGCCGCCTATTTACGATCTCATTGTTGTAACTTGTACAATGCACAGCAAGAAGTAATGGGGGTTACGGCTATTTAATTAATTTTATTGGCTGACACAGTCTCTGATAAGCACATCTAATGAACAGAAAAAACATCCTAATAAAAAGGAATTCGCTTTTAAATGTGGCTTTGGCAGCAACATGACGCATACACTGTACACCAATACAAATTAAGTAATTCCTTCCTGAGTGCATAACTAGGTAAAACTTGAAAAATCTACACAGCAGACTCAGAATCAAGCTCAGAGCCGTTCCTTAACATTAAAAGATTGGCGGCCCAATTATTGTTATTCTAGGACTGCTCGAAATGTTTTTTTTTTCGTAAGTAAACTTTTTTGGCAGTCAATGAACTCTACCCTGATTACTGGGTAAATCGTTTCAGAGATCTCAGCAAATGGCTTCAAATGGCTCTGAGCACTATGCGACTTAACTTCTGAGGTCATCAGTCGCCTAGAACTTAGAACTAATTAAACCTAACTAACCTAAGGACATCACACACATCCATGCCCGTGGCAGGATTCGAACCTGCGCCCGTAGCGGCCGTTCGGCTCCAGACTGTAGCGCCTAAATCTCAGCATATTAGTCACTTCTCCATAAATTAGTCGCTCTCTATGTAATTTCGGCATCGTCCACTATATTCTTCCAAAAGATACGAGATATTCCAGTGATATACCCACGAGTCGACGCCCTTAACTGATCATAAGTAATTATTCAGTTCCACAGTCCCGCATATTTTCTTAAGCCTAGATTCTTGTATGTCGTGAAAAGTAATGGTCGAGGCTCAGTCTCCGTAATCGGTGACTGTGATGTCTTCCAAATTTATTGAAGCGTTGTCGCATACATTATTCTACTTTTAACATCCTTTCCGCCGGCCGCTGTGGTCAAGCGGTTCTAGGCGCTTCAGTCCGGAACCGCGCGGCTGCTACTGCCGCAGGTTAGAATCCTGCCTCGGACATGGGTGTGTGTGATGTGCTTAGCTTAGTTAGGTTTAAGTAGTTCTAAATCTAGGGGACTGATGACCTCAGATGTGAAGTCCCATAGTGCTTAGAGCCATTGGAACCATTCTTTCCACTTTAGCAAAAAAAAAATGGTTCAAATGGCTCTGAGCACTATGGGACTAAACATCTGTGGTCATCAGTCCCCTAGAACTTAGAACTACTTAAACCTAACTAACCTAAGGACATCACACACATCCATGCCCGAGGCAGGATTAGAACCTGCGACCTTAGCAGTCGCGCTGTTCCGGACTGAGCGCCTAGAACCGCTAGACCGCCGCGGCCGGCCTTTAGCAGCTTGGTACAATTTATCAAGACCAGACTGGATATCTGTTGCAGAAAGCAGGTCATCTGCGAATGATGAGTTGTTACGGCAGCGATACGGTGATTGAAGAACTTGCCTCCTGCAGTAGATATTTACGTGTGTTCATGATTCTTGGTCTAGGAAAAGAATTTTTTTCTGGATTTCAGAAAGCCTACGTTACAATAACTAGCAAATGTTCAAAATGTGTTTTAATTCCTATGGAACCAAACTGCTGAGGTCATCGGTCCCTAGACTTACACACTACTTAAACTAACTTACGCAAAGGACTTTTTTTTCTTTTTTTTTTTCTTTTTTTCACTAGCTGCTTATATTTTATGACCCACCGTCTAATTTCTTATGGTGGGTCGTATGTTGCCACTTAGCCGCTGTGACTGGGTCCGGAGTCCGGAGTGACTCAAAGTAACACCACCCCGGCTCCCGTCCCCATTCACACCGTTGCCCGTGTCCCGCCACTTGGAGGCGGGCTCTATTTGTTTAGATCCATTTGATATCTTTTTTTTGTGCAGCATTAGAAAAACTTATAACTAATACAAAATCAAATAAGATATTAATAAACAAAACGAAATTAAATATTTAGAAAGAAGGAAGGGAGAGAACTGAAAAGAGAAGGGATAGGTATAATATTGCCCGTCACCTGGTTGTGGGCGGCGGCCTGGGTCTTGGAATGACCCTCAAGACGCTGGCCGTCGCTCATCATGCCTTTAACATCTACCATCCTAAAAACTAACTTAACTAGAAGAGATTAGAGTACGTTAAAGCTAGAAACTAAGACTAAGACCTCCATGTCCAGCCTGCTAAACTATTTACGATATACAATAGAGAGGTAACTGATTTTGTGCTTGGCTCAAAGTTGCTAATGAAAGAGTACTTGTGGTAAAAGTAATAAGGTAATGACGCTAACGGTTTGTGCTGAGCCTACAAGGCTCCTAGTAGAGTACATCAGGCGCAAGCACCTCTCGGCCCCGCCGACAACACTACCTGAACGGTGGTTTCCCCCGATCTATCATAGGTATCCGTCGGGTTGGGCTCAAAAGAGAGGAACCACAATTAAGATCCTTCCATCCAGGACGTGCGCCGCCTCTTACCAGGGGGCGTAGGTCCCTTGAAGAGGTGCCTAACTTTAAGCTTCACATCAGAAGTTATTAGTGTAGTGGAGGTTGAGGTATAGGCTGTGTAGGTTGGTTGTACAAACAGTTCACGCTGAGCCAATGAGACTTACAATGATACGTGGTGTGGCAGTTAGCACCTTCCGGCCCCGCCAGCAACACTGCCTGAACGGTGGTTTTCCCCGATCTACCATAGGTATCCGTCGGGTTGGGCTCAAAAGAGGGGGACCACAATTAAGATCCTTCCATCCAGACTGTGCGCTGCCTCTTAACGGAAGGCGTAGGTCCCTTGAAGAGGTACCCAGCTTTAAGCTCTTATTAGACATGGAGATGCTGTTAACTATTTACATATAAGGTGCAATCTGTTTTTAGGATTGTGTGTGACTTGTGCACCTCTTGTCGGTTGTTCCACTCTGTTCTTTGAATTTGACTTGGTTGACACTATGGATCATCCGCGCTGGACGCTTCAATATCTGTGTTGGTGCCGTGGTCTGTATCTGTTTCTTCTTCATCACTCGTGGTGCTAATCTTATCTGTGTCCCCTGGGTATCGTGACGTCTGTTTGGACCGACTTGCCTTCGGTAGGGTCTGTTGCGCAAGTATTCTATTTGTTGGATCTTCGAGATTTCGTCCGTTAGTTTGTTGAGTTCAGTCCACCTTTCCGGGTCGCGTATTATGGCATATAGTTCGTTCTGTGTGTTCAGGCGATTTATGTGTACTGTGTGTCTTATGTTCGTGCGTTGTCCGCAGAAGAAGACAGTATGTTCAGGGGAAGGACAACACACACACCCATCCCCGAGGGAGGACTCGAACCTCCGGCGCGAGTGGTCGCCCGATTCGTGACATGGCGCCTCGAATCGCCACTCACCGCGGCCAATGATTAGCATCAGTGTGGAACAGAATCAATATTTTTCAAAAATTATGATAATTATTGGACATGTTTACCTAGATTCATGACATTTAGTATATATGAATAAAAACAAATACTATTTTTTCCATAGCATTAATTTTTACTTAATTTTGTGAAAATTTCATACGTTACAAATAGTGACAGTTCTTTTATGAAAGTTTTCGAAAACAACTGACACCAGTTAAGGACTGTAAGCTGTTTGTACATGATGTCTCACCGATGATGACGATGATGCAAACTTTCAAGGTGATGGAGAACGCCAAATGTTCGACGTGAGGTAATGGGCCCTGATTCAGAAACAACTGAGTCGAAACAAGTAAGCGAAAATGGGAAATTTTCAAATTTACCATTGGTATGCTTACGTCGAAAAAAAAAACACAAGTGCATACTTTATTATGATGATTTTATTTATTTGTAAACTTTCTCAAAGAACTAAAAGTTGTTTAGGAGCCATAATGCAAGGAAAGCAGTTGTTTCTCTGGTGTATATATCCTACTTGCTACTGGTATTAGGCTTAGATAGCATGTATAGCGGGTTTCAAGTGGAGTCGGAGGAAATATGCACAGAAATATTGACCTAAATCAGTGACTTCAGATTGTTGCACAATCATGGTACATGTATTCTGCTCGCAAGACATGACCGTTGTAGAAAATAAGCAACTCCCCAGTAAAGAATGAACGCAGGCCCCACAAGCGCCAATCATAGTAAACCCAGCTGGCTCTTTTCGTTGAAATAGCCCAGAATCCACAGACAGCAGAGCTCATGTTGATTCAGTGTTTCTTAGTTTTTGGAAACCTTTCAATACAGTTCTACAATGCCACAGGCTAAACAAAATATGGGCTATTGGAGTACCAGACCAGGCAGGTCACAGCTCTGAAAACTCATCAGATATATCTTAGTACGTCTTTCCCAATGCATAATGTCGATATCTATATGACGCTGTTGACGAACAACGCTGTTGTTCGCAGGGAGGATCGCATTATTATAAAAATGTTACAAATTGCAGAAAGATCTGATCGCATTTGTAAATGTGCTGTGTAAGGAAAGTGTATATATGTACGCCGGCCGGAGTGGCCGTGCGGTTCTAGGCGCTACAGTCTGGAACCGAGCGACCGCTACGGTCGCAGGTTCGAATCCTGCCTCGGGCATGGATGTTTGTGATGTCCTTAGGTTAGTTACGTTTAATTAGTTCTAAGTTCTAGGCGACTGATGACCTCAGACGTTAAGTCGCATCGTGCTTAGAGCCATTTTTGTATATATGTACGTAAACACGTTTACTCATAATGTACTTAAAAAAAATGTATCCACTACTGAAACCAGGCCAGTATTAACCTAAATTTGAAAAAAAAAAATGATGTATAGACTGTCAAATCACGTGAAGATGAAGCCCCAGGGCTCGAAATGCATAGTGCATTGGAATAACCGATTGTTACTGAAGGCCGTTGTTCGTTATTTTACGAAAGTAATGCAGTCACGGAAGAAACACTGACAGCAATGGATAAAATTAAGAAATATGGAAAGTATGTTGAAAAATAAAGAAACATGTAAGGAATAAAAAAAATTTTTTTTAAGAATTTATGACGATTTCTTTTATAAGGAATCGGACCTTACTTTCCTAATAATCTTCGAAATGAAGACTGCACGCCACTGTGCATAGCGTCCATACAGCGAGTACCGACTCCATTCAGAACCACCCTGTCTTCGCATCAAACAATCCAGAAACGATCCACTGACAGTCTGTTAAGCTTAGTTTAGAAAATATGTCATTATCATTAACTTCTTCCGTCCATATTGGACTGTGTTTTGCAAAGTTCTACTACTTACGACATAATGCTACGAAAAATACAAAAATAGAAAAAAAATTTCTTTTCATTATCATTAGCCCTGTGTTATGGATCGTAAAGTTAATATCTCCAGATAAAGCGTTTTTTTGACTCAGTGTCATTTAGTGACTTAAATTGATAACAAGTTCTTTGTAAACGTTATCGGAATTTGAAACCGAGAGAGCATTTCCTTAGAATACCGAAGATTATCCATTCCTATACAAGCACGCTGCGGTATTTCGTACGTAGTAAGCGACTCTATCCTATTACTGTATACGAATTTTTATCAATATTGTTTCCACCCTTGCGCCCTAACCTTCGTGTCTACAAGCCATCTAATCCTATGAGCTGTTATGACGTCTGATCGCGTAAAACAAAAAGGATTGCTACATGTCAGCGACGTGTATGCCGACACAATAAGGTATTATTATAGTTGTTATAAATCTGAATGGCGTGGGTAGAGGAACAGTTGTAGGTTAATTGTGCTTCTCGATTAGAACTGGGTACCGCACATTATACAGCCGCAGCTGTCCCAGCCCTCTGGCGGGATTGCCTTCGCTCTATTATTGCGCGTTATAAAACACCGTAATTGCTTTAAGTTCCAGGCCTGCGAATGCATTTATAATGCCGCTGCCCCCTTTACAATCCCCGTCGCTTGAGTCTCCAGCGGGCGGCGGCTTTTACAAGTTGACCTCGGCGTGCACACGCCGATATTTCTTTCTGCTTCTGTCAGTATTTTAAGCACTGCCGCCCGACTGTTAGCTGTTAACTGTATTTTTAAGCAATTTAAAGCACACGGACATGATCTACTGAATTCATTTTATTGCGAGTATAGTTTTGGCTTGTTAGGTCATCATCAAGTGAAGCAGCAGCTCAGTAAAAGAACCAGAAGGCACAAATAAAGGAGCGCGTAAATCACAGATATAAATTGTGGCATAGAAAATAATATCGGAACAATTGCTGGCAACAGAGTTGCACTGGCATGGCATTAATACAGTTCACGTTGTACTCGTAAGCATTGTACTGTTTTCGGAAGTTACGGTTCATTTGTTACAAAATAGAATCATCACCGCTTTCCTGGGCATTGGCCTTCACTTTTAGGAGTCCTCATGTCTATCTTTGGCAAAAGTCCCTTTTCGTATACAGATACGCATGAAGTCACACGAGGTGGCGCAGTGGTTAAGGTTAAGACACTGTAGTGCTACTGCTGGGAAGGGGGGGGGGGGGGGGAGGTTGACGCTCAATCAAATCTCCGTCCGGCCTGTAAGACATATATTTCCATGGATTTCTTAAATCACCTAAGGGAAATGCCGGGATGGTCCATTTAAAAGGACTCAGCCGATTTCTTTCCTCATCCCTCCGCAATCTTAACTTGTGCTTCGCCTCTAATTACCCTGTTGTCCTCTTCGCATGCGCTATCGGATGGCGCAAATAGATAAATAAATAAATAAATAAAAACAAAAAAATCTTACATTGTTCCATCTGAGAAAGTATAACAGCTTAATACCTACACGAGTAAAACGTTCATGAAATATCATGTATATATACGCTACGGAGTACATCTAAACTAATCACTGTGAAGTAAAACTTCCACGTCCATCGTCCATCGCTTACGTCAAAGACATTAACACCTCATTTCCTCAGCGTCAATAAAGTGACATTGTACCTTACGAAAAACCCATTGTCGTGAAACACGACAAATCGTAGTGGACTGTAATGAGTTTAAACTCAACAACAAACAATTGAGGTAATAATGTTCACGCCTTCACAATACTGATTAGCCAGAAATCTGAGTCGACCTCACTACCGTGGAATTCCTAGATTGTGTGGAAACCAAGTCAAGCGCCAAAGGAGGTATACGTCAAGTGTTGAGAAGACAGAAATAATTCGGTCGACTACATGTCCAAACAATGCTAACTTCCTGGCTTGAATGATTCTAAAAAAGGGCAGATTACGGTGGTGTGACCGTTAGAAATGTCGCGGTTCGTTACACGCTCATGTGCTACGAGGCGTGTTTTTTAAGTAAGTACCGTTTTGAAATTAAAAAAAGACGTGCTAAGATATCTCAATAATTTTATTTTTGCATGAAAGCCTGTACCTTAATCTACGCACTGACGCCATTACAGTCTGATTCTTCCTTGTTTACGTTGTGTACTGAGTGTTTAAGGTGCCTCCGATAATCGTGAGTCCCGCCGACTGTGAAGTACGGGCTGTTATTAGATTTCTTAGTGCTAAAGGCCTAAAAGCGATCGATATTCATCGTGAGATCTGTGCAGTTTACGGAGAAAACATTATGAGTGATGGAATGGTAAGAAAGTGGGTGAGAGCATTTAAAGATGGCCGCTCAAATGCGCATGATGAACAACGGAGTGGGCGTCCTTCGGTCGTTAATGAAAGTTTGGTGAAGGAAGTGGACAATAAGGTGAGAGAAAACAGACGCTTTACGATTTCCTCCTTGCGGGATGACTTTCCTAATGTTTCTCGTAGTGTTTTGTATGGCACTGTGACCGAGCACTTGAATTACCGAAAATTGTGCGCGGAACCGAAAATGTTGATGGTTCAAATGGTTCAAAACCAAACGTTTAGACAGTGCATTAACATTCCTTGAGCGGTACCACAACGACGGTGATGATTTCTTAAGCCAAATTGTTACGGGCGATGAAACATAGGTGGCCTACGTCACACCAGAATCAAAGCAACAGTCCATCGAATTTGAGCAAGGGCATCGTTTTGCTGCAAGACAATGTCCGTCCGCATGTGGTGAATCAGACCAAAGATCTCATCACATCTTTTCGATGGGAAACTCTAGATAATCCTCCGTACAGCCCCGATCTTGCGCCCAGTGTTCCTGCACTTGAAGAAACACCTGGGCGGTCAGCGTCTTCAAGACGATGACGAAGTCAAAACAGAGGTGGTGCAGTGGTTAACAAGTCAGGCGGCAGACTTCCATGAGGAGGGTATTCAAAAACTGGTACAATGTTATGACAAGTGCCTCAATATTGAAGGAAATTATGTAGAAAAGTAGATTAAAGTACAGGCTTTCATGTAAAAATAAAATTATTGAGATATCTTAGCACGTCTTTTTTTAATTTCAAAACGGTACTTACTTAAAAAACACGCCTCGTACCATCGTGAGCATACCGTTCCTCTTACGTTGTTACAAGTCGAACTTCGCAACAAATGATCGACATTTGTTCTCTATTGACCCAAACACTGCCAGTTAAGAATGCAGTGGGCACGGGAATACCGCGATTGAACCATAGACAACTGAGACAAATCGATCAATATGTGATACACGCTTTCGTTTAGTGAAACACTTACTCGACATATCCACCACAGAAAGTACCTAGTATTGGTTTGGCAGATAATTAATCTGGCTTCTCCGGTAACTGTGATTATTATAGCTAGCACCCTTGAAAGCCACGGATTCTGAGGTTGTAATTTTAAACAACTAACGTCTCTTCATGGTTGGTTCCTCACACCAGAACATGGAATTAATGTCAGACAAAAATATGTCTGAAAATGCTACGTTCCTGAATTATTAGTAAAATAACATTAAGTCAGTCAAAGTTGATCTAATGACGAGCTCTCCCAATCATTCGTTACAATTTGTCCCAAGCGATTAGAAAAATCATGCGGTTTATGGAGATATGGGTCAATACATTTTAACCACGACGCGTGATCGATGTCTCCCTTGACTGGCGAAGAGGTAGGGGATGAATAGTTGCAAAGGCTGCACGTTCACTCGAACCGCTATTCTTATCTTCGCCATTGATTCTAACTAGAAAAATCAGTTTCGCCAACAGACGTTCTAAACGCGGAGAGTCTTTATCAGTGTGTCATGGAAGTCTGCGAGAGCCTTCGACACAATTCGAGAGCACTTGAATAGCTGACACAGATCTTGTTTCGACATCACACGTGCGTAAAATGTAGATATTTGGTATCTTTACTATCAGCTGATGGCATTGTGAGCAGCTCCTGTAAGCTGGCGATCGGAAATTAGTAACATGTAGCTGTATTAAATGGATTAATGAAAATTCAAAAAAGTATTCCACGGCATACGTTTAATTGTCATTTTATCCTTGTTTTAGTGTGAGAGACCCGCTCATGCGTTCTTTATTCATGTATTTTTTGTTCATCGTCTACATTAGTTTTCTACACTACACATAATAAATATTTTTAAATCTCTCATGAAAAATATATGTGATAGTCTTCATCACACACTACTGAGTTTTAGTTGAAAGTTGCCTACAAAATGTAAAGTAAGCAGAAATTTTACTCTAGTTTTAAAATTTTATTTCGAATGTGTTTCACTGTTTACATTGCTTGGTCCACGTTGTTGAGGCAGTTTAGCCGGCACACGCTCTTTTAATGGCGATGCTACGGCTGGATCCACATGCCTTTATTGTAGAGACCGGGATACAGTATTCGTGCCTTGCGGAGTTCCTTGTTCAATTGCAAGCGTGTATGTTCGCGTGTTGTCACGTTGTAGAAGGCATTTAGGTGTCTGCCATATGAGTAGCGAAAAGTTGGCGCAAAGGACCGCGACGAGCCAAGTGCTGCGTAATTCTTCGAACTGAGCATCCGACATCATGGAGACCCATCACCCTTCCTATTTCCATTCGCTGACTTCGCACCCTCTCGAAACGTTGCGGCCTATTTCAAGGCAAGAGTCCAAAAGAGGCGGAATTTTCCACAGCTCACTGGATCTAAATTCGGGAGTAGCAGGGTACATATCCTGTCCAAGCCAATTAGATGTAGGTTTTCGTTACTTCCCTAAGTCGAATGAGGCGAATACCGGAATGGGTCCTCTAAAAAGGATGTGGTTCCCCATCCTTATCTTAACCGACCTTCCGCTCCATTTACAATTACATCGTAATCCATTGCGTGCTACACACCAATTAAGCTAGGTGCGATGGCATATGCAGCTGTGTCCTTGATGTCTATCAATTTGGTTTCCTATTCCCATCGGTGTAACAACTAACGCTCGCTACAGCACAAGTGTCAATAACAACATCGAGGAGATAAATAAATATTTTGTAGTTCCAAATACATTTAATTACACACCTCCTTTGCAACTATCGAAGAAACAGTTGTCTCTCCCTTATTTTCATTTTCTCTGACCAGCAGTGTATTTCACTTATCTTTTCCGAACACAGGAAGATGGAAAGTCTGGGTTTCAAATGTTTTTTATTCCAGTCTTTGATCACAATATAAAGTCCTTCGACAATGACCGGTTTCAGTCAATAATGACCATGTTCAGATCTGTTCTACACCATGTCCTAATGTGATAAAGCCGTAATGGCGTCGTAAAAGCATATAAATACACTCAGAAAAGAATCGTCATGTAGAACTAAAATACGGTATAAAATAGGCCACGTCGTTCCCACAGTCATTTTGTCACTGGCGTTACGGTACAAAACATACTGAAGTGTGGACGATGTGGCCTGTTTTACACCGTTGTTTAGTTCTACATGATGATGCTTTACTGAGTGTATTTAAACGTTTTGAGGACGCCATTACGGCTTTATCACATTAGGTCATGGTGTAGAACAGATCTGAAGATGGTCATTACTGACTGAAACCGGTCATCATCGAAGGACTTCATATTGTGATCAAAGACTGGAATGAAAAACATTTGACAGTACCTGGATCACTGTTTGTATTCGCTACTATGTCGCAGCTTGTGAAGCCTGGGTTTAACGTCCCACGGCTACGAGGGTATTCGCGACCTTGCACTTAATGGAAATATTTGTAAGGAATATGATTAACAACATTGACAGTATTCTACTCATGTGCGGTACGTTCAAAAAAGCCTTAACCGTCTAATATAACACTGGATTGTGATATCTGGATTGACAAGTAGTGTAGTTAACGGGCTCAGATTTTCCAGATCACTTGTCCAGAGACTTGGCCATTAAGGTCATACTTAAATTTCGCCGATTTAGGCTGGAGAATGAGTTTTTCTCGGCCAGAGTAATGTTTAAATCTACGTCGACCTACTTCATGCTGTGTTCTCGTGAATATTTCGCCACTACTTACTCAGCGAGTAACTTCAGAAACGGTCACGCACAGGCCCGGAATTCCAGCATGAAATATTAATCTACCCTCCGCAGTAACTTTTGAGAGAGCAAACATTTTATCTGGGTCTCAGCTACGTCTGTTTCAGGATGGGTGTATATCTTATAAACCACCGTGTTCCCTCTTTCTCCGACTGAGAAACTGGACGCAGTGCTTTTGTCTGTTGTATTACGTAAAATCTTACATAATGCTGTCTTCCTTACTTTGAATATAACGTTCGTGGCCGTAATGACAAAGAAAAACATTTAACTGGACTAGGAAAACGACGATAGCTTCAGTCTGATAAGGGTAGACGCTTCTACGTTTTCGGGTCTTGCAACCGTTTTAGGGATAGCGGACGACAGCTATAAAGACAAAGTGAGACAATTCAGATTAAATTTCCGGAAATAATTTTTCCACAAGACGGAGAAAACGTTAACCGTTGTTAATTTTAGTATTTTGTGGTTATATTAGACCATGTATAATTACGGAAGAGTTTCCTATAAACCAGTATTTCATATAAACACTTTACCTAAGATCATAACATTTATTTGGATAGTAATTTTATTTGAAATGCAGATATGCCAAGAACATTTGCTGCGGGTGGATTGCTCTGGTGTCTTACAAAATATGTGAACAGGCCTATATCAAAGACCTTCTCTAATACTGATTGCCAATAAAATATTACTGATTATAACTTCATTCGGATACTAATTGGAATGGTGAAGTAAGGATGATTGGAGTTAATGTCCCGTCTTTGACGAGGTCATTTAAAGACAAACTACAAGCTCGGATTAGACAACAATGGGGAAACAAGTTGCCTGTGTACTTTTGGAAAGTATATAGCAAACCCGTTAGTCTGTATCTTCATGAAGCAAAATGATAACGATTTTGGATTAAATAGCAGCACTATTTTAAAAAGCGCGACCGATTACAGCCCCCAAGTCAGTTAGCCAGTGGCGTCTACATACTATCGAACAACAGAGTATAACAGAATTAGCCAAATGGAGAAAAATATAGCAATAGCCATCTTCAGCGACAAATGTAATACATAAGTGTTCAAATCTACTCGCCCCCACTCTTCATAAAACTAACAACTTAAAAAATAATAGTGTGAATTCATCTAATATTAAAATAGACATACAGGGTGAATCACGTAAAACATGCACCGAAAATACTGCGGAAATGAAAAGAGCTACTCATGTGCGGTTTTCACAGAATGGATGGGCACTCAGGTGCTCGTATTTTTAGCCAATAAACAGAATGTAATAAACTTATAAAATGTATTGTTGTGCAGACATACACGTCTTTAAATAGAACGATGCCTGTTCGCATTAACAAACTGAAGAGAGGATAAATTAGAATGCCAGTGGTGTTTGTTGCAGGATTCTAGTGCGAGTCGTTTACAAAATACCGTATTTTGAAAAGTTTCCACAGCGATACTTGTGCAATACCTGTGATAGCACACACTAAAGAACAACACAAGTGCACACACCATCTATGTGGATTCTGACCAGTAACGAGACGACTGACCATCACAAGTTTGCTTTCAAAATGTCCAGTGGCAGCGGCAATACATGCTTCCAGTCAGGTATGGAACTACTGCATCATACATGCTAGCATTTCAGTGGAGATGTTCGAGCCGGCTGCAGTAACACGTCACTGCTAAGTCATTGGGTGTAGTTGGTATGTCCTTGTAGATAGCCTATTTCAGCTTACTCTACAGAAAAGAGTCTCCAGGTGGCAAATCCGGGGAACGGAACGGACAAGGTACAGGTCCTCTGCATCCAGTCCAATGATCTGGAAACAATTCGTGAAGATATGCACTTCGTGCACCATAGGCTGGACAGCCGTCATGTCGGTACCACAGGCCCCTCCTAGTCTGCAAAGGAACGTCCTCTAGTAGCCGCGGAAGATGGTCTGTTAGGAGGTTGCGATACTTGGGAGCGTTCTGTGTTCCGTCTATGAAAAACGGACCTATGAGCTGGTGGTTTCGTATCCCACAACACACGTTTACACTCCGTGGACGCTGGCGTTCCACATGACGAAGCCAAAGAGGATTAAATGATAATTAATTGAAACCCTCAGCTGCCGACTGGTATTGTTAATGTACCTCGATGGGGACAACTGAAAATGTGTGCCCCGACCGGGACTCGAAACCGGGATCTCCTCATGTATATAGTTAAAGGCTACCCAGCCATTGACCTTCGTCTGTGCGAATGCGCACAGGTTGCCCGAACTCTTACGGGAATTGTCACCTTAGTGTGCGCGAGTAATGAGTGGATGGGCAAATATCTATTTGGTACATTGAGTATGTAGATTGTGGACAGTTGGGAATGTTGGTCCACGTGAAGTGTGCAAGGGATAAGTCCCTGCAGTCACGCTATTCATCTGTGTCCTCGGTGGCTCATATGGATAGAGCGTCTGCCGTGTAAGCAGAAGATCGCGGGTTCGAGTCCCGGTCGGGGCACACATTTTCAGCTGTCCCAATCGAGGTATATCAACAACACCTGAGGGTTTCAATTAATTATCATTTATTCTAGAGAAGCTGCACGGTCATCAATGGTATCTGTTCTGTCGAGAACAGTTACTATCTTCATATATATACCAAAGAGGATTGTCACCAGACTAATAGCGCATGTTTTGTCGGTTTACCTGGCCATGATTGGTAAATGTGGCTTTATTACTAAACAGGATACATGATACATCTGAAGTATCCTGTCCTGATGCCCATGTAAAGAAGTTAACACGATTCTCATAATCGTTTCCATGCAGCTCTTGATGGAGAGAGATGTGATAAGGATGGAACCTATGTTGATGGAGAATGCGTATGACACTTGTGTGATTCATGCCACTTCGTCATGCGATTGAGCGGGAGCTGACGTGCGGATTAACTGCAACAGCAGCAAAAACATAAATTTCCTCCTCTTCCGTCTTCACTAGTTTGCTTCTGATGGGTTGTCTATGTGTTACACTGCCACTTCACGCAACGGGCTGAAGAGGCTGACAATTAATTGCCATGATGGT
Source organism: Schistocerca americana (assembly GCF_021461395.2). Taxonomy (NCBI): domain Eukaryota; kingdom Metazoa; phylum Arthropoda; class Insecta; order Orthoptera; family Acrididae; genus Schistocerca; species Schistocerca americana. Next base: position 883,628,436 of record NC_060130.1, on the reverse strand, counting down.
TGACATCTATTGAGATATCTTGACGCATACACCGTACAAGAATGAACTTCATTCTTACTACACTCTCCATACACCATGAGCATGTCGGCTTTGTTGCATTGGTATATCCCATCGTCTACAAACGACCTACTGCTTAGACTGTCACGTGCTGACTACCAAGTCGCAATGCACACAAGGAATACACAAGAACACTATAAGCAAACATTATAACATCGTACCTAGCAGCTACGCAGGTTGAATGGTACAAACGAGTGTCGGTATTGGAACTTTTCAAAATACGATATCTCGTAAACGACCCGCTCTAGAATCCTGCAATAAACACCAGTGACATTCTAATTTGCCCCTACTTTTAGTTTGTTAAAGTCAATAGGCACTGTTCCACTTAAAAAGTGTGTATTTGCACAAAAAATTCACTTCATAAGTACTATTACAGACTGTTTATTGGCTGACAACACGATTCCGTAACTACCAATGCATTCTGTGAAAACCACACATCAACAGGACTTTCCATTTCTGCAATATTTGCGGTATAAGTTTTAGAGGATTCAACCTGCGTATATTGTTACATGAACTTGTAAAACAGCTTGTCAACAAGCATCATAAGAACATCATAACGACAGAAATATTGTACGAAGTCGTTTAAAATGTAGGATCTCGGTAGGCGTCCTGAGAGAACACAGAACGACTCCTGAAACGTGCCAGGAGGTGCCACTTAAATAGAGGAGCAGCAAGCTGCAGGAAGGCTCTGTAGGAGGCTCAAATGGTTCAAATGGCTCTGAGCACTATGGGACTTGGCTTCTGAGGTCACCAGTCCCCTATAACTTAGAACTACTTAAACCTAACTAACCTAAGGACATCACACACATCCATGCCCGAGGCAAGATTCGAACCTGCGACCGTAGCGGTAATGCGGTTCCAGACTGTAGCGCCTAGAACCGCTCGGCCACCCCGGCCGGCCGCTCTGTAGCAGGCACGCAGGTAAACAGACAGAGGAAAGTCGCGAGATAAAAGTTGATAAAATGTTTTAAAAGTAAAATAAAAAACAGAACAAAATTATACTTAAAAGATTAACGCAGATGTGTAATAAAAAGATTGGTAAAAGTATTATCACGGAAAGAGAAATGATCACAGACCACGCCGAGATACCCTACGACGAAAGAAAAGTCGATGTAGGAAACCAACGATGGAAAAAAACGGTAGCAGCAAATGGTATATCTGCATACAAACACGATGTTAATACGACATGCAGCCACTACCAACTGAGCGTGGTCTGTTGTTTACAATACCTGGGCCTACCGTATTATGTAATGAACTACAGCACCGCTGAAAGTGTAATACATCAAACACACCCTGAAAAACATCCAGGAAATCATTGTTTTCTACGCAATTCTGTCCGTTAAGAAAATCGTTCTGATAGCAGTGCAAATGATTAAATTTCAGTTGGCTCCAAGATCCCCATACGGGTACCGTTCTACATCTATATCTACATACATACTCCGCAATCCACCATACAGTGCGTGGCGGAGGGTACCTCGTACCACAACTAGCATCTTCTCTCCCTGTTCCACTCCCAAACAGAACGAGGGAAAAATTACTGCCTATATGCCTCTGTACGAGCGCTAATCTCTCTTATGTTATCTTTGTGGGTCTTTCCGCGAAATATAAGTCGACGGCAGTAAAATTGTACTGCAGTCAGCCTCAAATGCTGGTTCTCTAAATTTTCTCAGTAGCGATTCACGAAAAGAACGCCTCCTTTCCTCCAGACTCCCACCTGAGTTCCTGAAGCATTTCCGTAACACTCGCGTGATGATCAAACCTACCAGTAACAAATCTAGCAGCCCGCCTCTGAATTGCTTCTATGTCCTCCCTCAATCCGACCTGATAGGGATCCCAAACGCTCGAGCAGTACTCAAGAATAGGTCGTATTAGTGTCTTAAAAGCGGTCTCCTTTACAGATGAACCACATCTTCCCAAAATTCTACCAATGAACCGAAGACGACTATCCGCCTTCCCCACAACTGCCATTACATGCTTGTCCCACTTCTGCAATGTTACGCCCAAATATTTAATCGACGTGACTGTGTCAAGCGCTACACTACTAATGGAGTATTCAAACAGTACGGGATTCTTTTTCCTATTCATTTGCATTAATTTACATTTATCTATATTTAGAGTTAGCTGCCATTCTTTACAACAATCACAAATCCTGTCCAAGTCATCTTGTATCCTCCTACAGTCACTCAACGACGACACCTTCCCGTACACCACAGCATCATCAGCAAACAGCCGCACATTGCTATCCACCTCATTGTATGCAAAATTGTGCGGTTATTCGCAATGTTAGTGACACAGTGTCCTTTCGACATTAAGGAAGAAGCAATGGTAGATTTATCTTCTGCATTTTTCATTCCTACTTCTTTACGCTCTTCGAACCTAGTTTTAAAATCCCTGCCTCATGCCTGTCTGGCCAAAGTAAAAGCCTCTTCAATCAGTGCAGCAGATTTTATAAATGCTTGCAGTCGTAAATTTATTGTTTTTAGTTTTGATATTGAGTACAACTAGCTGATCTAGTGTGATAACGGTTTTGAAGGAAATTATAAGCAGTTAGTCGGGTTCATTAATGTGCGCCCTGTATAACTTATAATGGTCGCCTAGTCGTAGATATTGCTATAATCGCACTATTTCACTCCCATTTACGGAGCTTGTTAGCACTTGATGTTAGGTTGACGCCATTAAAATGCATTGTGGTAATCGCTGCTGCTTGCTGGATCGCTGCTGTGTCTCGATGCTAATGCTGGCTCTAAATCTGGTTGTCTAGGGGTAAAAAGATGAGGTCCCGTGTTTTTGATGTGCTTTTGATGATAAATAATGAGCGAAACCAACAAATATTTAAACTTCAAATATTTATTACTCTGGTGGCCATCTTAATTCCACTGTCCACCAAAGACAATGACACAACACAAAGTAGCACTTCCTTTACATGTTCTTTGCAATGTTTATCCATCTCGAACAATAACACACATACACTTTACCAAAGTGGCATTCAGATTCCGCTGCCGACCCTTCTTGCTGCTTGTATTAATAACCTTGTCAAAGAACTACTAAAAAGAGATATAGTTTATAAGTCACATGTACATCTGTTATCGTAATTTTTGCAGAAAAGTTATTAATTTATATCGAGTGACATAATTTAACAGGTTATTAAAATGACAGACAGATTTGTTGACTTGACAGAATAATTCTTTGTTACATAAAGGCCGTTTTTTAGAAGTTTGTCAGTTGACTTCTCTAATTTGCATAAATACGTAAATAACATGAATTATTAAGAATTACATTGGTTTTCGTCTAAAATAGGAGTGTTTACGTGAATACTGAGTGAAAACGGTCCTAGTGATAAATAGGTTTCACTGGGTGATTTTTATTTAAGGAGATGGAAAATACGTAAGTTGACATTTGCTGTATCAGTGATCAAGTGATATTAACTTTTGTGTGGGTCAGTTATTCAGTATAATTTAATGGGTTGACCGTTTATGGAGACATGTTATGCAATCATTGTTAACATACACAGTAACTTTTCTATAATCATAAATACTCGTTAAACTGGTTGAATTTGGAGGGTATCGCATACTTCGGTAAAGTAAAGCCTTTAATAGGTTCCGTTATAAACTGTTGTTTGTGGATATATTCGGATGACAAAACACGGATAACAGCTATCGGAGCAAACTCGTTGAGTCTCCGTGTGGAGTCGCGCGACGTACTTGTGTTCGTAACGTCGGACAGGGAGAAGAGATTGTGTCGGCGGGGCGAGGCTTTGTGATTACGGCAGGGCGGGGCAGCAGCGCAGGGTGGGGCGAGCGCGCGAATCCTGGCGTCACCGCGGCCGTCGGCACGCCAGTAGCCATTCCAGCCGTACCTAATGTACTACATATACATTGCGCGCACGGCGCCGGAGGCTACTCTTCTACTCCATTCGCGTAATGAGCGAGGGAAAAACGGCCGCCTGTACGCGCCATAACCTCTCACATCTTATTATCTCCACTGAGCGAGGAGGCGCAGTGGTTAGCACACTGGACTCGCATTCAGTAGGATGACGGTTCAAATCCGCGTCCTGCCACCCTGATTTACACTACTGGCCATTAAAATTGCCACACCACCAAGATGACGTGCTACAGACGTGAAAGTTAACCGACAGGAAGAAGATGCTGTGATATGCAAATGATTAGCTTTTCAGAGCATTCACACAAGGTTGGCGCCGGTGACGACACCTACGTGCTGATATGAGGAACGTTTCCAACCGATTTCTCATACACAAACAGCAGTTGACAGGCGTTGTCTGGTGAAGCGTTGTTGTGATGCCTCGTGTAAGGAGGAGAAATGCGTACCATCACGTTTCCGACTTTGATTAAGGTCGGATTGTAGCCTATCACGACTGCGGTTTATCGTATCGCGACATTGCTGCTCGAATTGGTCGAGAACCAATGACTGTTAGCAGAATATGGAATCGGTGGGTTCAGGAGGGTAATACGGAACGCCGTGCTGGATCCCAACGGCCTCGTATCACTAGCAGTCGAGATGACAGGCATCTTATCCGCATGGCTGTAACGGACCGTGCGGCCACGTCTCGATCCCTGAGTCAACAGATGGGGACATTTGCAAGACAACAACCATCTGCACGAACAGTTCGACGACGTTTGCAGCAGTATGGAGTATCAGCTCAGAGACCAAGGTTGCGGTTACCCTCACGCTGCATCACAGACAGGAGCACCTGCGATGGTGTACTCAACGACGAACTTGGGAGCACGAATGGAAAAGCGTCATTTATTCTGATGAATCCAGGTTCTGTTTACAGCCGTGTTTGGCGACATCGTGGTGAACGCACCCTGGAAGCGTGTATTCGTCATCGCCATACTGGCGTAGCGCCCGGCGTGATGGTATAGTGTACCATTGGTTACACGTCTCGGTCACCTCTTGTTCGCATTGACGGCACTTTGAACAGTGGACGTTACATTTCAGATGTGTTACGATCCGTGGCTCTACCCATCATTCGATCTCTGCGAAACCCTACATTTCAGCAGGATAATGCACGACCGCATGTTGCAGGTCCTGTACGGGATACAGAAAATGTTCGACTGCTGCCCTGGCCAGCACATTCTCCAGATCTCTCACCAATTGAAAACGTCTGGTCAATGGTGGCCGAGCAACTGGCTCGTCACAATACGCCAGTCACAGCTCGTGATGAACTGTGGTATCGTGTTGAAGCTGCATGGGCAGCTGTACCTGTACACGCCATCCAAGCTCTGTCTGACTCAATGCCCAGGCGTATCAAAGCCGTTATGACGGCCAGAGGTGGTTGTCCTGGGTACTGATTTCTCAGGATCTATGCACCCAAATTGCGTGAAAATGTAACCACATGTCAGTTCTGGTATAATATATCTGTCGAATGAATACCCGTTTAACATTTGCATTTCTTCTTGGTGTAGCAATTTTAATGGCCAGTAGTGTAGGTTTTCCCTGACTTCCCTAAATCGCTTCAGGCAAATATCGGGATGGTTCTTTTCTAAAGACACGGCCGAATTCCTATCCTCATTCGATGGGACTGATGACCTCGTTGTTTGGTGACCCTCTCCCCCCCCCCCCCCCCAAAAAAAACAATCATCCAAACCAACCAACCTTGTTATCTCTGCTTGAGATACACGATGGCTGCAGCAGAATTGCGGCGCAATTTTCTTCATATATATTTTTTTTTTATTTACTTGACAGGGTTTAGCGAAAACAAGCTATTGTATCTTTCGAATATTCCTATTTAACCTCCTCAGTTCTTACGTAGCACGTATGCAGCATCCAATTATTATTTTGTTCTAGCTCAAGGTGCTTTCAGTGCTCCGTCTATGAAAAACAGGCCTATGAGCTGATGGTTTCGTACCCCACAAGACTCGTTTACACCCCACAGACGCTGTGTGCCCTATTATAGTATATACTTCATACCACGAACTTAATGTGCGTCACTTCTTTTCGTTTTTGCATCTTCGCAGATGATTGCAGCATACGCTTGAAGAAAGCTGTTTATGGCATTGTCAAAGTTAATTCCTGTTTGATTTTAGCGATTTTGGACTAGAGAGTGTTTATAATGTGCCGTAATATGCTAATATACCCTACTCTATCCAGTAAGTGGTTGTTTATTTTATCACAACAATAAAGCGATATTTTTCTCATAATAGCACTGGGTTTACATTCGGCAACTACCTGCACTTCCACATTCCACTGGCATTGTCTTCATAATTTTTGGATAATTTACGCTGACTTATATAAATATTGTACACATATCAATTATATTTCAGTTTTAAGTTCGAACATATACTAAAAGTTTGGTGAATCACACAATTTTTTTTTTAAATTAAGTATTTTGTCGCATTTTGTCCCAGAACAATGGATTGACCACCAGCATAAACTTTTGAATACACAAAATCTAAGCTTAGAGATGAGGATGTAAGTCCTCTGTGCACATCTGTTACACTGTCATATGGGCTATAACAACATGCTAGAATATTAGCAGCGCATCTTTGAATTCGTGAGATTTTTCACGTTACAAAATAGACATTCGGGCAGTGGTCACATTCTTACAGAGGCATCTGGAGTACGCCTGTTATGATAATCTCGATGGCTGTGTTATACGCAGCTTTTAAATTCTGGCAGCTCCTCTGTAGAAGGAAGGGTATATGCTTGGCACCTGGTGAAACCCCACAGAAATAAATCGCAAACTTATCAGGCGATCACCCGATCGACTTGTCGGATATCGATTTTAGCACTTCCGGACGTTTGTCTAGCACTGCAGTCGACTGGTCTCTTGTAGGACTATAACCAGTATTCCTCGTCTTCCCCTGTCAGTTATGTCATTACAGATTAAAGTATACGTGTGCCGTTATACGTTTCTCGGTGAAAAAACAACAGGTAACGGTCGCAGCTCTGAGAAACGGCGCATAACAGATTATTACTTTTCGACTATCACGTGCACTCGCAGTGACTATGAAAGTTTCTCGAAACCCCATATTGGGATATTGCGCCTATCAATTTTACTAGACAATGAATGTCGCTTCTTCGTCCATCAGTATTCGTTCCGGCAAATTCTCACCCCGGTCGTATAACGTCTTACAAAACTATTTGCTATTTCCGGGATCGGTAGGATGAAATTAGTGAGACAGTTTTAATTTGTAGGCGACATATCATATACCCGTCTGTAAACTCTCCTTAACGAATTTATTTTAGAACTTCGGCTATCAGATTCCACTCCTGAGTTCTTTCTGCGAGCTCTGTAAGAAACTTTCGCGCACTTCGACAACTGCATCTTCTTCATTTACATACGCAAATATACTCAGCATATCATTCAGTAATACAAATATTAATGGTTTTCTGCCCACTTCCATTCGCGTACTAGGCGTAGGAACAATTACTGTTCTAAGAGGTGGGCAAAATGAAGCTGGCACGGAAAATATTTCATGCACCTCAAGATAGGCAATCCAGTTTATATCAGGAGTGGATGATATAAGCTGGTTTTTTCCTCACCATGTAAATGCTTCGGTATAGTCCCTAATCTCTCTAATATTGTTCCATGACCCCCTCTAAAATATACGCTGGAGGGAGCAGAATTGACACACAGTTCACCCCAACACAACTTCTCTAAGTTTGCTCCACTTCATTTAGCCACAAAAACTTCGCCTGTCTTCCAAAGATGCCTATTTAATTTCCCTGAGAACATTCATTGGATTTTCGTAAGGTCTACAGCGACCTCCTACAAGTCTCTAGCAGCGAGTCTCGAGTCTGTTCGATGTCTGCTGCCGTTCTTCCTGAATAAGGGTTCGAAATTCTGGAGGAGTACACTAAAAGGGATCACAGTAGCTTCCTATATGCGGCTTCACTTAAAGATGCATAGTACGTTTCCCTCAAATCTTAGTGCTCCATTCGCCTTCCTTACTACTGCTATTATGTGTTCGTTCGACTCCGTTTCGTTTCTTAATATCACAAATTCCTCGCTTTGTAGATGAGCGCCATACTATGTCAAAGGCGTCAGTTAGATGTGCGGTGGGAAGGCGCATGAGGTCTATACTTCTCTTTCGGCATCACTAGTCTACGTGCACCCCATTCCAGTCCTGCTTTCAAATATATAACCCCAGGTGTTGCTTAATATGAATTCACTGCGATACGCGCATGAACGCGTCGGCATATAAATTTACATTTCATCACGGTTTCTTCTTCGGTCTCAATTATACATCGCCATGAATGTGTCACAGTGATCATCATGATTAATATCATTTTTTTTCTTTCACGTGAAACATGGTTCTTTGTGGCAATCCAGGTACAAAATGGTTCAAATGGCTCTAAGCACTGCCGGCCAGAGTGACCGAGCGGTTCTAGGCGCTACAGTCTCGAAGCGCGACCGCTACGGTCGCAGGTTCGAATCCTGCCTCGGGCATGGATGTGTGTCGTGTCCTTAGGTGAGTTAGGTTTAAGTAGTTCTACGTTCTAGGGGACTGATGACCTCAGAAGTTAAGTCCCATAGTGCTCAGAGCCATTTGAACCAGCTCTAAGCACTATGGGACTTAACATCTGAGGTCATCAGTCCCCTAGAACTTAGAACTACTTAAACCTAACTAACGTAAGGACATCACACACATCAATGCCCGAGGCAGGATTCGAACCTGCGGCCGTAGCAGCACTGCAGTTCCGGCCTGAACTCTCTAGAACCGCTCGGCCACAGCGGCCGGCTGCGATCCAAGTAGACTGCCTAACAAAAAAAGTGAAACACTTACAAGATATGGTCGGATGTCAGTTTAACTTCGCACATGTACACAACATCTGCGGGTATGTAAATGATTAGAACTGCATTTCTCAGTGACAGGTAGAAAAAAATTGTTCAAATGGCTCTGAGCACTATGGGACTTAACATCTGAGGTCATCAGTCCCCTAGAACTTAGAACTACTTAAACCTAACTAAACTAAGGACATCGCACACACCCATGCCCGAAGCAGGATTCGAACCTGCGACCGTAGCAGTCGCGCGGTTCCGAACTGAAGCGCCTAAAACCGTTCGGCCAGACAGGTATAACGGCAACCAGAGTTCATTAGCGTTTCCCGTGTTTAGTGTTGTTGCTCGGAGTCGTAGCGTTTATAAAGGGCGAGAACAGCTTCGGTGGTTGAAAGATCACTGTGAAGGACACGGTGGTGTCACGTACTCGTGTGAGACAGCGGTATCAGCATCTGACAGAGCTTTTGTGTGTCTCCATTTGGCAGACTGATCGAATTGTATAATTGCCAGATTTTGGGGCATTCGGATGTGAGAGTGGCCCGATGTTTCAGTGCTTGAGAACGTGAAGACAGACATATTCGTCATCAAGGTTCTGGTCTGCAACGTCTGACCACCACCAGGAAGGATCGCCATATTGTGCACCGAACACATCCTATTCCATTCACGTCTGCACCTGTCATGCGAGTAAAAATAATGGGCTTCCTGCGACATGCTGTGACATCCCGCACCGTTGGTCGGAGACTAGCGGCAACCGTACTAGGAAATTACCGTCCCGTGCGTAAGATAAAGATTGCACCACAACACAAACGGCTGCGTTTGTGTTTGGAGTTGTGCTGTGACTGGAAAGCATGGACTGCTGATGGATAGCACTGCATTGTGTTATACGATGAACTGCAGTTCTGCACCACCACGGATGACAATCGTCGGTGAGAATGCCTGGGGAAATGTCCCATTCTTCCCGTGTTTTGTAGAGGCACCGCGGCGATACTCTTGGCGTCACGGTGTGGGGAGCCATCGAGTGTGAACTCAGGACAAAGCTGGTGGTGACTGAGGGAACTCTGACGGCGCAACAGTACGTAACGCTTATCCAGCGCCCTCATCTGTAACCTATTATTTGACAGAATCGAGGTACCGTTTTCCAGTAGTTGTGGTTTTACTCCAGCGTTTGCGTCCTCGCCAAGTGATCTTAAGGAAGAAAGACACAAAACTCATCGGCCAGTCCACTCAATGTGCTGTGTGAGACGACAGGCTCAACGCCTCATAATCGTAGACGTATGAGGCGTATACGGAAAGTAAGGCCCAATTGGCAGCGAAATGGAAACCACTGTGAAAATCCGATGGAACTTTGCACAGATATGTTGGGCAGTGTGTTTAGCGTACCTGTCGATCGCTTCATGTCGCTCTTTTCAGATCAGAGCGCAAAGTGATCACGTAGAAATGCTTAAACAACAGTGTCTGTCGCCAAGCTGAGGGATTTCGCCTGAAGCTATGCAGCCCACATGACATAAGTGTTCTTTCGCATTCTGCAGGGACAATGAAGATACCCCTAAAGCGTTTTCGATGGGAAGTGTTTGATCACACACAATACAGCCCTTAATTGGCTCCCTCCGTTGTTCATCTCTGCTCATATGAACCGCTGGCTACGAAGACTTTTGGCACAAACAACGAAAGGCAAACCAGCGTAGAAAATCGGCGGAAAGCACAGGCGGATGCTTTCTGCGACTAGGGTACTGTAAAGTACGTCAGAGAGGCGACTATCTAGAGAAATAGCTGGAAGGTGTGGAAAACTGTTGCGAATAAAAAAAAATTTATTTTTGACCGATCGGACCTTATTTTACGAACAGCCTTCGTACTTTCTGTCAGTATGAGTCAACTGGCTGTAAATACAAATCGGACACATTTTTAGGAAGAAAGATCAGCGTTTAACGTCTCGTGGAGGACCAACTCGTTAGAGATGGAGCACACCCTCGGACTGGGAAAGGATAGCGGAAGTGTCCGTTTCAAAGCGCCTTGAGGATTGCACCAGGAAACTAAATCTGGATGTCCGGATGGAGATTTGAAACATCGTTCTCCCGAGCGCAAGTTCAATGTATTAACCAATGCACCACCTGGCTCCGTAAAATTGGAGAAGGCCCAGAAGTTTGTTCATACTCTGTGCCATATATGCTGATGATCTAAAATATTATGATCATCTGCTTAACATCGTGTTGGTACAGCTTTGAAACGCAACGCAGGGGCACTTCATAGTGGCATGGTTTCGACAAGTCGTTTGTAGTTTTATGGTGAATATGGCCCACCTCACGCAGATCCCGTTTGTTTATTGGCCACGTCTCAGACGTATTTTATTGGGCTCAGACCAGGTGTATTTTATGGCCAAGACAATGTGTGATCAGTAACACGCTCATCAAACCACTGTGGCACAATTCTGGTCTTGCAGTACGACGGACAGCTATCCTGCTGGAAGATGTCATCACCATCGGGGACGACATTTATATCTACATCTACATCTACATGGTTACTCTGCAATTCACACTTAGGTGCCTGGCAGAGGGTTTATCGAACCATTTCCATACTACTTCTCTATCATTCCACTCTCGAATGGCGCGTGGGAAAAAGGAACACCTAAATCTTTCCATTCGAGCTCTGATTTCTCTTATTTTATTATGATGATCATTTCTCCGTATGTAGGGGGGTGTCAACAAAATATTTATGCAATCGGAAGGGAAAGTTGGTGATTGAAATTTCGTAAATAGATCTCGCCGCAAAGAAAACCGCCTTTGTTTCAGTGATTGCCACCCCAACTCGCGTATCATATCAGCGACACTCTCAACCCTATTGCGCTATAACAAAAAACGAGCTGCCCTTCTTTGCACTTTTTCGATGTCCTCCGCCAATCCTACCTGGTAAGGATCCCATACCGCGCAGCAGTATTCCAGCAGAGGACGGACAAGTGTAATGTAGGCTGTCTCTTTAGTGGGTTTGTCGCATGTTCTAAGTGTTCTGCCAACAAGGCGCAGTCTCTGTTTCGCCTTCCCCACAACATTATCGATGTGGTCTTTCCAATTTAAGTTGCTCGTAATTGTAATTCCTAGGTATTTAGTCGAATTCACAGCCCTTACATTTGTGCAATTTATTGTATACCCAAAATTTGAATGAAGAGATGCCGATGCCCCGTAATAATGTTCTCGTACTCTGCAGCTGTCATAGTGCCTTAAATTACTACCATAGGTCCTATGGTAGCCAAGGTGAATGTCCCCCCATATAATGATACCACCCACACCGGCATGCGTCTGTGGAGTGATGTATTGTTTCGAACAGCTATTCGCCTGTATGACGGGGTTTCCGGACACGACCATCCACCTGATGTAACAAGACACGTCCGACCAGGTGACATGCTTCTATTAGTCTACGATCCAATCTCGATGATCCCATACTCACTGCAATCGTAACTGACGATGTCGTTCAGTCAGTATGGGAATACGTCGGGATCGTCTTCTGCGGAGCCTCATGTTCAACAATATGCGCTGAACGGTGTGCTCCGAAACTCTCGTGCCTGCACTAGTAGTGTACTGTGTCGCCTAATCTGCCACATATCGCCGCTTATTTTGCTTTACAGAGCAAGCAAGCCTCAGCCCGCCACGTTCTGTGATTAGGCGTGGGCATACAACCCCTTGTGGGATACTCGTGGTTTCACGGTTCTTCAAACACTTTCCATATTTGCTCACGAAAGTAGGACTTGAACCGCCGAACACCTTCACGGTTGCCAAGAAGCTCGTTTGTTGTGCCAGGCCTTATCAATATCCCCGTCGTCAAAGTTCTTTGTCAGTTGATTTTCCCATTTACTGCGTATATCATCGCTACGCCGATTCCCCATTCGTCTGTTCCGCTTATATACCGGGTGGTTGCAATTACGGTGCAGCAACTCGAGGAGGTCCAGTGTGGACTGTAATTATCGCATGACAGCGAAACTAGGTAGAAATTGTAATGCGTTAATAAGGAACCGGTTTACGCTAGAAAAAATGGTTCCAATTTTGGCCATCAGGTGCAAATCTGGCGCTGTGAATGCAAAAAAGATGTATAGAAATGTTTCCAGGTGTAATGGATTAGGAACAGGGCGCGAGCAGAAAAGGTCACACAAATGTGAAAGGCGTAATGTTAATTTCATTATTAACCACTGATTACACAATTTGTTCAGTATGAGTACTGGATACGTCAACGAGATGATGCACGCGTAAAACGTCGTGAACAACAGTTGGTCGCAGTAGCTCTGATGGAATCCGAGCAAGATGTTCCTGTATACTGGCCTTCAGATCAGGAGAAGACCGAACGTGTCCCTGGGAAACGCGTTCTTTTAGATACCCCGTAAGCCAAAAGTCACATGGGTTCTGATCAGGTGATGTTGCAGGCCATACATCTAGAAAACCTCTGGAGGTAACATTTTCGCGGAAGGCTGCATTTAGCAGATCTTTCACTTGACCTGCGACATAAAGTGTTGCCCCATCTTGAATGAAAGTAGTGGTTCCAAGACGGTTGCGCTCTACCAAAGTAGGGATCACATGCGGTACAACGAGGTCTCGATAACGTCATGGTATACCTGACAGGCCCTCTGACTGCATTATTTTCAAAGAAGAACGGACCGAGAACAAAGGTGCTTGTGAATCCACAACACACAGCCACATGCAGCAACTGCAGTGCCTCTTTGTGCACAACAGACGGCTTAACAGTACCCCAAATTTGGCAATGCTCTGTATTCACTGCATTCTGTAGTGTAAAATGTGCTTCGCCATTCCATAGAATATTGCCCGGCCACATGTCATCTACCTCGATCTGTGCAGAAACCTAAGAGTAAATTCAGAATTTTGCTTTTTAACATGAGGTTTCAATTGCTGCACCGACTGGATCTTGTACGGGTGCCACTGTGAAATAGACTGCAAAATTTTCCATACTGTTGACCATGGGATGAACGTTTCTCGTTACGCTCCCCGAGCACTAGCAATAGCCGGGGCACGTGCTACATTGTCAATTACAGCTATACCATTGTCGTCAATAACTTCCACCGGGATAGGACGCCTTCCTATTCCAGTTAACACACCAAGCTCAAGCGTATTTTAGAATTTCATGATCATCTTCTTTAAATCATTTAGTGACATTGGGCCTCTCTTTACACCTTTCAGTCGGCGATAATCTCTCAGATCAGCACTGTAATCGCTGGAGTTCTCATAAAACACTTTCATTAACAGCGCGCGGTCTCTTTTCTCGATATCCCTACTGTTCACTCACGTTATGGTTTCTAAAATATCTGAGTAGACGCCATACCGTCATACAAACAGTGTACAGCGCCTGACCTGCACCTTGTGGCCACAATTGGAACTAACTTTTTCCAGCGTAAATAGGTTTCGCATTAACGCATTAGCATATCTACCAAGTTTCACTGCCAAACGTTAATTCCAACTCACGCTGGACCTCCGTGCGTACTTGCACTTTAATTATAACCACCTGGTACTGTCTTTAACGCGTCACAAGCCTGCAATCCCACCAGACAAATTCAATCTAACGGTTGGCAGTGGACATCATATTTTGGCTCATCAGTGTAGACTGTATGATGACTGATTTACAATCTCTTCGCCAGGCTATAAACTCAGCCATTGATGAAGAGATCCTTCCAGCTGAATTAGTCAGTGAATAGGTAGCTAGCTTTCAAACATGGTGGCGAATCGAAGGTATTTATCGGTATTTACTAAGGAACGGATAGCTAGGACGTGGTTTCAAAAGTCCGTTGCCTGATTTTGCAAGTCGCTACGTATGAATAGCTTTCGAGGGTTACGATAATTAAAGTTTATAGAGCTTATTATGAATACAAATAAACAGCGAACCATCAGCACAGACAGTGGAAGGTTAATGGTTAAGTAAGTACCAGCTTCAGCGTATTGCACCTACCTAGAACAAACAGTGCGGAGCAACTGACTGCTGGATACAGCGATAGACACGTTATTAATGAGCACCTACGATGCATTCTCACTTACAGGGTACGGATATTCCAACACACGTCTCATGTGTCAACTGTTGTTTAGGTTTATCAGTGTACTCATCTGGCCTCAATCAACGAGCAAACCATCCAAACGACTGACGACTGAAATAGGTCTGTTCAACTGCCGAATCATTTTCCATACTGCTATTTGGGCAGGTGGGTTGTGTGTGGTGTCCACTCTGAGACCGTGTGTCCAGCTTGATTGAAGCTCTCAGGAAAAGCCAGTAGCGGTGGATGTGAGGGTGGGTCAGGAACTAGGGCTTCTTTTTATCGTAAAGGAGTTCATAACTGCTTTTCTAGGCTATAGTCCCGTTATACATTGAAATGATTTGACTATTTAACATTCATTACAACTGGTGATTCCCGTTCAAAACGATAACGCTCTAAGATCAAACTTCTCTCTACGGAGAAGTATACACTGGTATGAAAATTTTTTACAACACTACCACGTCGTATTTCTGACGTGCGGAAGCCAATGAGAATCCCTATACGGTATTAGTGGGGGAGGGGGGGGGGGGGGAGGGCTCGGAGATTGTGCAAAATAATATGAACATCTACTTAACAGGCATAGGATCCTCCCTTTCATTTGAAAAAGCTGGGTCCTTCAGGAAACCGATTCATATCAATCCTGAATCATGGTCAGCGGAATCTGACACCATACCTTGCACTCCTCCAGTTCTTTGAGAGATGCCGAACGAGAGTAGCCTTTCATTGTTTTTCTAATACGGGTCATACTGGCCATAATACTCAGATTTGGCGGCCGAAACCATCAAATGAATCATTCTTACAGAATTACAGGCGTGCAGCTGGAGGACGCAACGTGACCAAGAAAGATACGATTGTTTACTATGTAAAATAGCTGCACCATGGAAACCAAACGTGGTAGTGCATAGGGTAACCACTGGAATTCCAATTGAGTGGAGCGGGATCAAATCTCCATCCCGCCACCCCCATTTAAATTTTCCTTGAGCTTCCTAACTCTATAAAGATAAACGGTTCCTTTGGAAGGGCACAGCCGATTTCCTTGCAGTATCCGATTTATGTCTCCACTTCTAATGATCTCGTCATACACGGGGCGTTAAACCCCAACTTCTCGCTGAACTAACATGATCATCTAAAATGGTTTCTGAGACTTTAACAGTTACATTTCTATTCAGTGGAACCATAGAACTTACTGATCACACTGTACTACGGCACAGATCATAACAGAACCTCCATCGTGTTCACAGTTAGTTTCATATGCGTTTTCCATAATTCATAAAAGGTCGTGCGATACCGAACAGCGTAGAAGTGGATTCGTTGAACCACAGTATATGTTTCGTGTTGCAACACTGAATTATGTTATTTGCTTTCATTTGGTTTATAAAAGGCTTTGTTATTACTAGTTTTACTACAAGTGTTGTGTTTCTACTGTTCCCGCATCTTTGGTTTCGCTCACATTGCGGTTAGACACATTTTGCATGGCGGGTATCCGCTTATTAGAGGTAACAGACCTCTGTGATGCCCCTTCTCTTTATCAAATACGTTTAATTTCTATTCCATTATTGTGTTTGACTGACGAAGTTTCCCCACGAACTCTGTATGCTGTCACGATATTACATGTTCCACATCCACGAGGATCTCCTCAGCACGGATCTATGGAACGAAAAACTAATCTAATCTAATCTAATCTAACTTTTAGTAACACTGGACATGCCCTGTAGATTTTCAACTGTTGTAGCAGAGCGGACAATTTGCCCACGCTGAGAATCTGTTAGATCCGCCACAACAGTAGGTCAACAAAACGCTACAAAGTTCATAGGTGTACTAATGGCTCGTAACATTTTCAGAATACGTTTCAGTCCTCAATTGACACAACAGCTTGAAATGTACATATATGTGATTTATGAACTGTAAATTATCAATCTGTCAATCTGTGTTTACAATAATTGTATACAATATGTACAGTTTCGTGCATGTCATGGCGTTATGGTTCTGAGAAGAAGCTATTGGCATCTGCTAAACTAATACTAGTCTTCTGAAGATGTCAAATTAATTTTTTGAAACCGGTAAAGTGAAATATCTGTGCAACTGACGACTGAATTTTATTCGGAAATTTGTACTAAAGTTACTGGAAAATAACAGCTATGAATAAAATAATTTGTAGAAATATAGAGCAAGGGGAAAGCAAAAATCTTAGGTTATACATGTACAGATTATATCAGGAAACAATTTTTGAAGTGAACTGTTTATACTAGGTTCTTTATGGTTCACAGACAGTAAATCAGCGATCTCACTGAACGTGTATGTAGGTTTTAGTGTCAGATAGGGAAATGGAAATGTAATAGAAGAGAGTGATAGCAATTTGTTTACGCAATGCGTGTCTACACGTATGTCCTTCTCTTCCTTCTTACACACATTTTCTGTCACAGTAGCCACTCTTTTTGACAGTTTTGCTCATCAGTTAAAGGTTTGACAATGATTCGTACTTTCAGAGTAGTCTTCAATGAACTGTGACAGAAGCCCGAGCAATAGGGGACTGATATAATATGACTTGCATTGAAACTATGAAATACTGCTTTGATAATGGCTATGCACTAGCCGAAATCTGGATTTGCTTTAATAAATCCTGAAAGGACGGCTGATTACTGTGCTCCATCAATTTGAAAATCGTTGAGAGCATCCCACGTTTCTACTGGAAGATAACTTGATGAACGATTCGTACAGCTAAATACCTTTCCGAAGTTAACTGTACTTTACTAGATGGAGATCGTACGTACTCTCTGTATACTTGTTGTGGAAGCTGTGTTTTCTGCGCTTTTGTGTCTCTAAGTATCTGTTTACGCTATGTCTTCGGTAAAATAAATTGAGACCAACTGAGCATTGGCTGACATCAGTCTGGGAGGAAGAGATAGCACTTTGCTAGCCTGTGTCCCAGATCACTGACGAGAACAGGGCACATACAGGAGTTTTGCAACCATGAAGAAGCAAGCAGCCGTTAGTAATAGTACCCCTCGCAAAGAAATCCGCATTTCCAGATGAAACGTATTAGCGGCTGATGAATTATTGTCTCTAAATCTACATGACGACTTGCCAATGAGGAATACGGTTTTGTGTTTTCTTCACCCACTCACACGTATATTTTGTTTTCCTGTTGCCCTATATGATTTGGAGCAGAAGCAATTCTAATTTAAAATACTCTCCATGCAAGGTGGTTTTAGAGCGCTTGTGTTGCTGCATAGTTGCAATAAAATGTGCACTAGGCCTGCGCAAAAGCAAACTATAATCAGTAGACAGTGCAGGTTGAAATTATGGGTCCATCGGAACGGTAAGATGTTCGTTAAAAATTAAAACTGACACATCACGACTAACCTGTTCCGAATTGGAGGCGATTTTCAAGTGATACACATACACTTAAGAACATGTGTATCAAAAGCAGTTATGTAAGTGGGCAGCCCACAAATTTGCCAATCGTAGCATGTACATCGATGAAAGTATGATTTTATAAGCCGATGTATTTGATAGCTATTTGGTACAACAGTGAGAGTTGCAACATAACCATAAGAGCCCAGGAAGCTGTATTATGTAAATAGTCTGTCAAAGAAGCCACCGTAAAAGATAAGAATTTAATGTTGTTACATGCAGAACGGTTTGCTGACGCGTTTCTCTGCAAAAGAACGAGAATGTGAAACTGTATCAGATGTTTGTAATGCAGATGGCTGAGCTTGCATTTTTAATGAAACAGTCTCTTCAGATGTCGCAGAAACAAGGAACAATTTGTTGCAGCAACAACTCAAATATACAGTTATTTGCATGCAAAGATCACAGTCTATCAATGACGCGTGCACAGACACAAACTTAGCGAGTTCCCCGAAGGAAGACTAACTTAACGATATTGGGCTGATGAGAGGAAACGAGAAGATACTCGGGAGAATAAACAAGAACTGACACGTTTAGTGAAGATCATTGACACCTGAGAAATAAAGAGCTTCAAATGAAACATTTCTCATATATTCAATGTCACGCCGTGTCCTCAACAACTCAGTTTTCGTGTTTCTGTATACACAGTCGTAAACAAAGCTTCCATTCCCGTATCAGCAGCCGCAGGTTGTTAGGCTCGTCTCAATTTGCATTTTGCCATTACTTACCAACTTTATATGTAGATTAATCATTAATTGTGCCAGATATTCCATCGCCAGTGAATCAGACTCAGAGTAGGTTGTTTGTATTACTTGGGTAACTGGAAGCTCTGCACACAGTACGGTCCGTAAATATGCCAGCAGTTCCTACTTGAAATCGAAATTACTCGACGTATATTTATTTACGTACTGATTGCTCTAAGTTATTTCCATTCAGCCAAATGAAACACTCAACTTACGTTCCTTGCTTTTAGTGTGTGGTAAAAAGTCTTGTTTAATTATGAGTTTCACTGCTCGCTCAGAGTCGATTCATTGACTGTACCCTCAAGATTAAGTCGTTCTTTCTGCTGGAGCTCCAGATTAAATTACGGTAGGCAATGCGAATACACCAAATAAAGCATATCTGTAACACTTCTTCCATCCAAAAACCGTCCCCTAACAGTAACGACATTCTTAAAGTACAAATTTAATTCAGAATGAGCGACTCAAGTAATCAAGCGGCAGCGCAAAAGGTCTGTATTCCTTTACTGTAGCATTTCTTTGCCGGCTTTTGACGTTAAGTACACTAATGCAAAAAAATCGTAAAACCAAAAAATAATTAACGTAGAGTAGTGAAATTACGGGAATACATTTCTATAGGTAATGTATGTGTGTGATTACCATAGCAAGATCTCAGGTTAATGTAAGCGCGAGATAAGCCATTGCAAATGCTGGTACATTAATAACCGGTGTAAGCATCAGAATGTTTAATGTAAGCATGCAAACGTGCATGCACTGTGCTGTACAGGTTCTGGGTGTAAGTTTGTGGGATGGAGTTCCATGCCTATTTCAGCTGCTCGGTCAATACAGGGACGTTTAATGATGTTTGTTTATGACGCTGGAGTTTTCGTCCGATGATGTCACATATGTGCTCGACTGGAGACAGATCTGGTGAAGGTAAAATGTCGACACTCTGTAGAGCATGTTGGGTTAAAACGGGACATGTGGGCGAGTGTTATTCTGTTGGAAAACACCCCCTGGAATGCTGTTCATGAATGGCAGCACAACAGGTCGAATCATCATACTGACGTACAGATTTTCAGTTAGCGTGCGTGGGATAAATGCGAAATTTCTCCTGCTGTCATACAAAATCACACCCTTGACCATAACTCCAGGTGTAGGTCCTGTGTGTCCAGCACGCAGACGGGTTTGGTTGCAGGCCCTCAACTGGTACCGAGGAAGAACCAACGTTCCTCAGAAAACACAAGAGACCGACATCCTGCCCTCCATTGAGATTTCGCTTGACACCACTGAAGTCGGGAATGGTTGTAGTTTGGGGTCTGTGGAAAGAAAGCTATAG
This sequence comes from Schistocerca americana, assembly GCF_021461395.2. Taxonomy (NCBI): domain Eukaryota; kingdom Metazoa; phylum Arthropoda; class Insecta; order Orthoptera; family Acrididae; genus Schistocerca; species Schistocerca americana. The sequence goes on along the minus strand of NC_060130.1, from coordinate 883,608,151 downwards.
AGCGTCTGGTTCGGAGCTGTCCTTGAAGTAACTGATTTGTACCACTTCTTTGTGGCAATGTGGTGATAACTTCTGCTGAAACTGGTGCTGCAGAAGCAGTACGATGTGCTAGAGCCGTACGCCGAACACTGTGGTACCCCTCTCGGTAGTGCCACGTGGTCGTCGAGAGAGCGGTCTTCTTACGACCGTATATTCTCGTGACCATCGTTGCCAGCAATCATGTACATTCTCTACATTCCTGCAAAGTCATTCTACATTATAGCAGAAGCAACATCCAGCTTCTCGTAGCGATATTACACGACCAAGCACAAACCCAGTGAAGTGTTTGTAATAGAGACTATGTTGCATTAGGCTTTCTTGATTAACATCAGCTCACCACGTCCAATCTCAATGACAACTAATGCTTACAATCGTTACAGTGTGTATTTAAAGCACTTGATTTGCATCCTCATAGTGGCGTAATCCTATCGCGACTGACGCGAAATAGCCGGCCGCGGTAGCCGAGCGGTTCTAGGCGCTTCGGTCTGGTACCGCGCGACTACTACGGTCTCCGGTTTGAATCCTGCCTCGGGCATGGGTGTGTGTGATGTCCTTAGGTTAGTTAGGTTTAAGTAGCTCTAAGTTCTAGAGGACTGATGACCTGAGATGTTAAGTCCCATAGTGCTCAGAGCCATTTGAACCATTTGACGCGAAATGTGGTTCTAATGGTTCTAAGCACTACGGGACTTAATATCTGAGGTCATCAGTCCCCTAGACTTGGAACTACTTAAACCTAAGTAACCTAAGGACACCACACAAATCCATGGCCGAGGCAGGATTCGAGCCTGCGACCGTAGCAGCAGCGCGGTTCCGGAGTGAAGCGCCTAGAACCGCTCGACCACAGCGGCCGGCCGCGAAATGTGAATAGACATCATCTCTGAGATGCAGCAATGCGCCTACCAACTTCCGTTATTGTCGCACAACTCAATCTTGGTGTTGCGACTTTTTTCCCGTGATTGTGATTTGGAAACTGCCATTTTGTTAACTTTTTGTAGGGTCAATTTGTGCTTAGTCAAAAAATAAACCTCCTCTTACGGCGAAGTTGATGAAATCTGGCTCAAAGTGGCTCTGAGCACTATGGGACTTAACATCTGAGGTCATCAGTCCCCTAGACTTAGAACTACTTAAACCTAACTAACCTAAGGACGTCACACACAACCATGCCCGAAGCAGGATTCGAACCTGGAACCGTAGCAGCAGCGCGGTTTCGGAAGGAAGCGCCTAGAACCGCTCGACCACAACGGTCGGCTGTTGAAATCTGAAGCTGAAAGTTTTACAGATTACTACCCATAAGAATTTTACATTATTTACAGAGTTTGTCATTCAGGCAACAACATAATTCTGTTTGAGGTTTGTTTCTTCACACGTTCTATTCGTAGTTCGTGATGCACTTTGGAGGATACTATTTGCACAACCAGTCCTACGTTTCATCAAACAGTACAGAATAGATCTTAAATTCAAAGACTGTTAACGGGTAATAAGAGGTCGAAATTTGAAGAAAAATGTAATTTTACGACACTTGAATTACCACGATGGACTAAACGTCGTTATATTTCCACAACTGAATATTATGCGCCAGAAGTTTTGATCTTCAACATGAACAGTTGGATTTTCCGTCTATTTGCGCATAAAACGTATTTATTCACCTTGAGGGTCAGCTCCCTTTCCTTGCATCAAATGGTTGCTCTCTGCAAGTCTTCCTATGTTTCGCTACAGTTTTCCGGCGCTGCGACTACCTTATACACCACACCATTATAGACGAACAGGCTCACGGAGCTACCGCCGTTATACACTAGATCATATATACACAGGATGTTTCACAGTCTTTGTATCAAACGTCCAGGGCTGACAGATGACGTCATGGAGAACAACCGTCGTTAAAGGCAACATGTTCACTGATCTTTCCCGGCTACACTAGGCGTCCTTTACCATTCTCCGGCCGTCCAACGACGAGATATCACTGAACTAGCCAGGGTCTACTAAACAGGCGTGCTGCATACTACCTACACCTGTAAATCGGTATAGTGATTTTCAACAATAAAACCTTAATAATAAGTGCCTCTAAGCGGAGGAAGAGATTTTAGAAGGTAATCAGGAATATTGATTTTGCTGGGCGTATCCCCTTTATTACAGGCAACACACGAGGCATACGCAATCTGCAGAGTGCCTACAAGCTGCCGTCTCTCAGGAACATAACCAATAAAAACGGGCATCAGCATTGCTAGAAAACGTCAGCTAACATTTTGTCTCTAAAAAATGTTTTTCTTCACGACGTGATCTATCATTCCTAGACATTTGATGCAGTGACTTTGAACCAGCCTGTATAACGTGAACAATAACTCTTCTGTAACACACCCTTGTGTTCTTCCGAAGTTTCTTTCACATCAGCCGACCGCTGTGGACGAGCGGTTGTAGGTGCTTCAGTCCGGAACCGCGCTGCTGCTACGGTCGCAGGTTCGAATCCTGCCTCGGGCGTGGATGTGTGTGATGTCCTTAGGTTAGTTAGGTTTAAGTAGTTCTAAGTCTAGGGGACTGACGACCTCAAATGTTAAGTAAGTCCCATAGTGCTTAGAGCCATTTGAACCATTTTTGATTTCACATCTGACAATTTCACCGCATTAAGAATACAGTCTAGTTATTTGATCAAGACGCGCTGAGGACTTGTCTGTAACAGCTGTCAACATTAAACCAAATCGAAAATGTAACTACGTTTTGAAGAAAGTTACTCGCAAACTGCACAAGGAACTGAGCGCGGAAATCGGAAAGGAGTTCGGTTAGGCTATCAGAATAAGAACCTTAAACACTAATTGTTCAGATTTCGCAACTGATCTGGCAGATTTTTTCGAGTTATTTCGACACAACAGGAAAGAAAGATATATGTATTGAGATGGAAACATCATAGGTAGGTCTTCGGATGTTATCCGGGGAAACAGTTCATAACGAAGACCAAGTCAACGCAGAGTCAATGGTAAATCCGTAGATAATAGATAGACAGACTTAGATATCTAGGCACATTATCAATATGAAACAGACATGTACATCAAGTAGCAACAAGATGGGTATGGTTCATTAAGTGTGTCTACTGTATAATAATCTACGTGTTCATCAGCGCCAAGACCAAACACTTACGTACATCCAGTCGAATGGAAAGCTCTACAAGCAGTAGAATGTCAGGTAATGAATAAGAAAGGTCTGCCAGAACGACTACGAGGAGCGTTCAGTAATTAAGACAAGACATTGTTTTTTCTGAAAGCAGGTTGGTTTTATTCAGGATTCCAGTACTCCATATTATTCCCCAATTTTTAGTAAAATCTCCATTCAATGCAACCGTCTTACGCTACCTTACTGCGAGGGCTTACATGCCCATATTGAACCGCTTACTGGTCAACGCCGGAGGCAATGTCTTGCTGCACCATTAACCTACCGTCATCCACGTAGTGCTTCCCGGGAGTGCATCATTCCTTGAGCCAGATGAAATTCGGAGGGTATGAGATAGTGAGATACGGGCCTTTGGGTGGATTAGGAACAACAGTATAATGAGCGGTGAGCGGACACGTGTGAGGCCTTGTTTTGTCATGAAGAAGGAGAAGTTCGTTTGCATTTCTGTGATGACTAAGGCTCTGAAGTCGTTTCTTCAATTTCCTGAGGGTAGCTCAGCTGTGGTTCAAAATGGCTCCAAGCACTATGGGACCCAACATCTGAGGTCATCACTCCCCTAGACTTAGAACTACTTAAACCTAACTAACCTACGGACATCACACACATCCATGCCCGAGGCAGGATTCGAACCTGCGACCGTAGCAGTAGCATAGCTGTGAGCGACCGGCTGGCACGCCGGGGATCGGACAGGTTTCCTCGACCTTGCGATGATGACAGAAAGACTCACCGTGTTTTTGTTCACTGCCAGGTCTCCGTAGACATTTTGCAAGTGCCTATGAATATCTGCGACGGTCTGATTTTCCGCCAAAAGCAACTCAATGACCGCCCTCTGTTTGGAACGCACCTTCGTTACAGAAGCCATTTTGAGGGCACTATAGCGCCGCCACCTATCGGAACTTCATGGAACTACAGGAGCTGAAGCTAGAATATTCCACGATGTCTCACAACAAATTCCAAATTTTTTCAAATGAAATTCGCCGAGCAAACGGTGTGTTAAGTGATAATTAATTGAAACGCTCAGCTGCCGACACGTGTTGTTGACATACCTCGATGGGGACAGCTGAAAATGTGTGTCCCGACCGGGACTCGAACCCGGGATCTCCTGCTTACGTGGCAGACACCAAGGACACAGACGAATAGCGCGACTGCAGGGACTTATCCCTTGCACCCTTCCCGTGAGACCCACATTCCCAACTGTCCACAATTCTACATATATAATGTACCTAACAAATATTTGCCCATCCACTCATTACTCGCGCACACTTTGGCGATTCCTGAAAGAGAGTTCGAGCAACCTGTGCGCATTCGCACAGACGAAGATCTATGGCTGGGTAGCCTTTAGCTATATATATGAAGACAGTAACTGTTCTCGAGTAATGACTGGATGGGCAAATATCTGTGAGGTACATTATATATGTAGAATTGTGGACAGTTGGGAATGTGGGTCTCACGGGAAGGGTGCAAGGGATAAGTCCCTGCAGTCGCACTATTCGTCTGTGTCCTTGGTGTCTCAGATGGATAGAGCGTGTGCCTGGTAAGCAGGAGATACCGGGTTCGAGTGCCGGTCGGGGCACACATTTTCAGCTCTACCCATCGAGGTATGTCAACAATACGTGTCGGGAGCTCAGGGAGCTGAGATGGATAGAGCGTGTGCCTGGTAAGCAGTAGATACCGGGTTCGAGTCCCGGTCGGGGCACACATTTTCAGCTGTCCCCATCGAGGTATGTCAACAACACGTGTCGGGAGCTGAGGGTTTCAGTTAATCATCATTTATCCTAGGGAAAACTGTACGGTCATCAATGGTATCTCTTCTTTCGCGAACAGTTACTGTCTTCATAAAAAATGTGTTGCATTACTTATTGAACGCCCCTCCTAGAAGCCAAAGATATCAAGTGCCTGAGAAAGATTCCGCGCTCACCAAAACGTAATGGCGGCTAATACAATCAGGAGCTTCTACTTAAGATGAAAATTGATGGAAAACAAATTTTTCGGTCAAAACCTAAAAAGAAATGACGAGCCAGACGTTGACCGTAGATCTGAAGGGACCTCCCCGAAAAAGAAAGCGCGAATACTGCGCTAATAAAACGCAAGGTAAAAAAAAATCTGTTGAAATAACAATATCCATAGCAGAAAGAAAGGTAAAAGGGGAAAAAAGCAACTGTAATCATATATCGCACTGTATGCGCTAATGCCGTCGCGAGCTACAAAGTATTGGCGGTGACGACGTTGGTGTCTACGCAAAAAACGGCAGGCCAGCATGATGAGTGACGCAGTGGGCTACCCAGAAAGAGAGCGATGTTTTGTGTAACCTGTTCTGACGGCGCCGCAAATGAATCATCAGAGCAGCACGCGGACCGCCGCGGCTGGACACGGCCCTTGTAGCCCCGACAGTAATTTAGGGGGGCCCGCTGTCGTTAAGAAACCTGACTTAGGCTGCGCTCCCGACTTCCCCCTGCCACCGGCGCTGCTCTCACCTTCCCACTTTCAAAAAATATCTCCAAAAATTACGCGAGTCGCCGCCCAGGTTCATTGCCATCACTGACACCCACATTTCGCTGCGGTATAGCGATCGCCGAAAGTCCAGAGATTTCCGCGAGGGAAGCATTTGCAGCACTTCGGTACTGGTAGGATGAAAATCAGAGCTCATCGCTAGGCGCTTAATTTATGCTTATTAATGATATAATAAACTCTCCAGCGAGCAGAGCAGCCGACAACAAAACCAGTTCGTTATGTGGAATGCGTATTTTATGTGTTGTATTTATAATGACATTAAATAACTTTGAAGTTATTAGTGAAGTGTGAGGAAAGAACATTCACTGAAATGAAACAAGCCCAGAAGTTTGCTGCGTCGCTATTTATAGCCCAGCCAGCATCCAAGTTGTTACACACGCTTTTCACAATAATTTTTCGTGACAGGTTACTCGCTCCTAAGGATTTTAACCACGTTGTAGTAATTAGGGGAATCCGCCTGGTGGTCTAAAGCCGGGCGACCTAGTTGAATATCTGGAGGTCCTGGCTCAATTTTAAATTACCCTTGATCTGTGCTTGACCTCCAAGAAAGAAAGTACTGCCGAAATCGAAACGTTCAGTAACCTTCGAGCTCAGGTTGACGCTTTCTTTCCTCATATTCAGTACGCCTTCAGTACAATTCTACACCGTCGCGCTGTAATCAGAACACGTGAATACGGAATATTCGGACTAGTATACAGGGTGGTCCATTGATAGTGACCAGGCCAAATATCTCACGAAATAAGCGTCAAACCAAAAAACTACAAGGAACGAAACTTAGCTTGAAGGGGAAAACCAGATTGCGCTACGGTTGGCCGGCTAGATGGCGCTGTCATAGGTCAAACGGATATCAACTGCGTTTTTTAAAATTTTTTTAATTACATATTCGTGTACTACGTAAACAAATATGAATGTTTTAGTTGGACCACTTTTTTCGCTTTGTGATAGATGGCGCTGTAATAGTCACAAACGTATAAGTACGTGGTATCACGTAACATTCCGCCAGTGCGGACGGTATTTGCTTCGTGGTACATTACCCGTGTTAAAGTGGACCGTTTACCAATTGCGGAAAAGGTCGATATCGTGTTGATGTATGGCTATCGTGATTTTTTCTTCTTCCGTGTCCGGATGCACCAATTATATCTTCCCTTCCCAGTAATTAGCAACGTAGATTGCTTTGTCATTGACTTTCAAAATATCATCTTTAGTGCATGTCATAGACATGTCTGGGCAGATCAGTAGGTGGTCCAAGTCCTGTATTGCTCCGCATTCACACCTATCGCTATCACTGTAACCCCATTTAAATAGGTTTGATTTGCACCCAGTTACTCCAGTGCGCAGCCGGTTTAATGACCTCCAAGTTGTAAAAGGTAGTTGAAATCCTGCAGATCCCTCCCCAAGTAGTTCCATTGTGGAGTGTGGTACCATTTCTTCCCAGAGAGATAGCCGCCTTGCGACGGGCTTGGTGGCGAGCTCTTCAGTAGTTTCAATGAAACTCCTGCGGGATTTCAGCCGGACACGTTGTTTTCGGTGCATATACATCGGGTGTCGAGGATCATTCTTTTGTTTTGATCTTTAGATCTCGACGGCTACTTGTCTGCGGATAGTGGGTGGTGCTATGCCTATGATGGGGTAAATGATGTCTGTGGGAGTTGGTTTGAGGCATCCTGTGGCAATACGTACAGTTTCGTTTACGGCGACGTCAACTTGCTTAGCGTGGGCAGAGTTCCTCCAAACTGGCGCCGCATATTCCGCAGCTGAGATACTCAGCACCAGACCTGTGGTGCGCAAAAATATGTGGTTGAGCTCCCCACGATGAACCTGTTAGCTTCCGCAGTATGTTGTTCCTGGCACAGACCTTTTTTTTAGTGTTGTGACAGTGCTGCTTAAAAGTAAGTGCTCTGTCCAATGTTACTCCCAGGTATTTTGGGCTGTTTGTATGTTTCAGCTCTTCCCCTTGCCACATGACTCGGAGTTTCCGTTTGGCTTGATTGCTCCTAAGATGGAAGGCGGATACTTGTGATTTGCTGGGGTTTGGTTTGAGATTATTGCCGTCGTAATAGGTAGCAAGTTCTGTTAAGGCTCCTGTGAGATTCTCCTCCACTTGTTCAAAGGTTTTGTCCTGTGTGGCCACTGCTGCATCATCAGCATATATGAACATTCGTGTCTGGTGGCTGATGGGAAGATCATTGGTATAGATGTTAAATAATATTGGAGCCAACACACTGCCTTGTGCAAGTCCATTTTTCTGTGTCCTCCATCGGCTGTTTTTAGATTGTAAGGTTACATAGTAGCGTCTGTTCTGTAGCATACATTGCACGAACATAGAAAGGGTGTAGTCCTTAGTGACATTATACACTTTCTGGGTAAGCAACTTATGGTTAACTGTGTCATATGCAGCACTGAGATCCAGGAATGCGACCCCAGTTACTTCTCCTCTCTGATAGCCGTCTTCGATGTACTGTGTGAGATTCAGGATTTGGCCACAGCATGATTTTCCTGGTCGGAATCCAGCTTGTTCGTTAATGAGGACTTTGTCCACATAATCAGCTATGCGGTTGAGGATCATTCGCTCCAGCACTTTAAATAAATGACAAAGGAGTGAGACAGGCCGGAAATTTTTAGCTTCAGCTGGGTCTTTCCCTGGTTTTAGTAACGCAATAACCCGGGCTTTCCTCCACAGTTTAGGAATTTGCATTGTTGTAATACAGTTATTCATTAGCTCTAGGATCCATGCTTGTACTCCCGGTCCAAAATGTTTAATTTGCTCAGATCTCAGATCGTCGAGGCCAGCGGCCTTATTGTTTTTCAAATCTTTGATGGCGTCTTGTAGCTCCTGAATGGAGAACGGGTGAGCTAGGAAGCTAATCTCCTCGTTCAATTTTCTTTTAATTTTGCCATTCCCGATCTTCCTTTTAGTTTTTCCGTTCATGAGTAGTTGGTGAGTTATCTGATCAGGTGTAACTTCACTGTAATTTGGTTGTGGTTCTGTTGGGTCGTTGTTGAGACTTTTGACCAGTTTCCATGCCTTCCTACTGCTGTGCTTCATGTCCGTCTCTTGTAGGAGATTGCACCACTTTTCCTTTCTCGCTTCGGAGATACCAGACATCAGTGCTTCACCTGCCTGGATTGTTTCCTCTGAGAAGGGGTCCTTATTGTACAGTTCTTCATACTTTTTCAGAGCTTCCTTGCTGCTACCATTGAGTCCAGCGATATACTGGGTGCGGCACCCTCTAGGTATGCGCCGACGAGAGATTTTCTTGACAAGGTCTATAAAAGTTTCATATGTTTGTATCTCTGGATTAATTTCCAGGATCTCCTTATCAAGGTCCTCTGTGAAAAGTTCCCAATGAGCTTTTTTGAAATTGAAGCGTCTCTTGAAGGGCATTACATCTGATTTGATTACTGCAGTAATGCAGCAAGTTATTGCTCTGCGTTGCGATCTTGGAATTGGGTCCTCGATTTGCTTTACAGTTTGCAGGGATACCTTTTCGGAGACAAAGATGTTATCTGGATTATATCCTCGTTTCCATCTTCCGCTGTTAAATGATGCAGGCAACTTTGGGTCATGTATCAATTTCAGTTTAGTCTGGTCTGTCCAGGCCTCCAGCATTTCGCCATCGTCATTTGTCTCTTTATAACCCCATGCGAGACCGTGACAGTTAAAATCTCCTAGTACAACTTTCATGTTTTTTGAATGGAAATTTCCAGGCTCCGTAAATTTGAACCTCGCACCGGGTGGTTTGTACACGGATGTTACATTACATGAATGTAGCTCAATAGTTAAGATTTCTATGTTTTCTTCGCAGGTCAGAGCACAGGAGCGTACGTCTAAGTTCGGTTTCACAAATATAGCACTTCCGTACCTTTCGTGTGGTCTCTCAAGAACTAATTTCATGCCCTGTATTTTTGGTCTATGGCTAGTTGGTGCTCTGTGTGTTTCTTGTAACACTAAAACATCACAGTTGTTTCGTTTGCACATGTCAGATAATAAAATTTCTTTATTTACAGATAAGCCTTCAATATTGCAGGAAGTTGTCACTAGTGATGGTCTTGATAAAGGCCTTTTTTGAGTCTCTTCGGAGAGTTGTTTTGTCATCTTTGGTTTTGGTGCTCCGGTGTTTGCAGGATTGGCCGACTAGGTCGTTTCCAGGGGACGCCCGATTGCTTGTTGTTCGAGTGGTGAACGCAATCTTCGTGGAGGCTCCTGCAGTGTCCCAACGGGCGTGTGCTATGTATGCTGCTCGGTATCGTGGACGACATCATCCATGTGTCCGGACCGTTCGCCGGATAGTTACTTTATTTAAGGAAACAGGGAGTGTTCAGCCACATGTGAAACGTCAACCACGACCTGCAACAAATGATGATGCCCAAGTAGGTGTTTTACGTCCTGTCGCGGCTAATCCGTACAGCAGTAGCAGACAAATTGCGCGAGAATCGGGATTCTCAAAAACATCGGTGTTGAGAATGCTACATCAACATTGATTGCGCCGGTACCATATTTCTATGCACCAGGAATTGCATGGCGACGACTTTGAACTTCGTGTACAGTTCTGCCACGGGGCGCAAGAGAAACTACGGGACGAAGACAGATTTTTTGCACCCGTTCTAATTAGCGACAAAGCGTCATTCACAATCAGCGGTTACGTAAACCGGCATAATATGCACTATTGGGCAACGGAAAATCCACGATGGCTGCGACAAGTGGAACATCAGCGACCTTGGCGGGTTAATACATGGTTCGGAATTATAGGAGGAAGGATAATTGGCCCCCATTTTATCGATGGCAATCTAAATGGTGCAATGTATGTGATTTCCTACGTAATGTTCTATCGATGTTACTACAAGATGTTTCACTGCATGACAGAATGGCGATGTACTTCCAACATGATGGATGTCCGGCACATAGCTCGCGTGCGTTTGAAGTGGTACTGAATAGCATATTTCATGAGAGGTGGATTGGTCGTCGAAGCACCATACCATGGCCCGCACGTTCACCGGATCTGACGTCCCCGGATTTCTTTCTGTGGAGAAAGTTGAAGGATATTTTCTATCGTGATCCACCGACAACGTCTGACAACATGCGTCAGCGCATTGTCAATGCATGTGCGAACATTACGGAAGGCGAACTACTCGCTGTTGAGAGGAATGTCGTTACACGTATTGGCAAATGCATTGAGGTTGACGGACATCATTTTGAGCATTTATTACATTAATGTGGTATTTACAGGTAATCACGCTATAACAGCATGCGTTCTCAGAAATGGTAAGTTCACAAAGGTGCATGCATCACATTGGAACAACGGAAATAAAATTTTCAAACGTACCTACGCTCTGTATTTTAATTTTAAAAACCTACCTGTTACCAACTGTTCGTCTAAAATTGTGAGCCATATGTTTATGACTATTACAGCGCCATCTATCACGAAGCAAAAAAAGTGGTCCAACTAAAACATTCATATTTCTTCACGTACTACACGAAGGTGTAATAAAAAATGAGGGCTCCTATTTAAAAAAAAAAAAGCGCAGTTGATATCCGTTTGGCCTGTGACAGTGCCATCTAGCGGGCCAACCATAGCGCCATCTGGTTTCCCCCTTCAATCTAGACAAGTTTCGTTCTTTGTAGTTTTTTCGTTTGACTCTTATTTCGTGAGATATTCGGCCTGGTCACGATCAATGGACCACCCTGTTTAATTTAATACTAATTATTAATGAGAACCACCACAGCTGTATTGCTACAAGTTTAATGTGTCTCGACCGATTTCATTCGTTAAAACATCATCAGGTTACCGAGCTGTACCAGTATTACAAGAGGTATAGTTATGTTATACAGCGTCTCATCCTCTGTTATGCCAGTCCCGCCTGGATATCTGCCCCCCACCCCCCACCCCCCCCAAATTCTATAAGTCCCTCCAGATCGTTGAGCGTCATGCACTCCGCCTCATCTTCCGTATACGCCTCCCGTCCCCCACGCAGATCCTCTATGACCTCATTCCTTTCCCCCATCTGCTCCTATTCCTTGAACATATCCGCATCCTCTACACCTCCCGCCGCCTTGATCCCCCTCACCCCCTGGTTGCTCCTCTCGTCTCCCATCTCCGCCCCCTGCCACGTCTTCACTGTTGTGTCCCCCCTACCCTCCATCTCTACACCCTTCATCTCCTTTCCCAAGGTGGCTTCCATCAACTCCCCCTCCCGAATGATGCCCTCTATCCCTCCATTTATCCCTCCTATCAACTCTGATCCTCACTCCCCCTCCTTTCCTCTTTCCTTTTCCCGGGCTCCCTCTCCCCCCTTTCCGTCCTCTCTTTTCCTCACCTCCCCTCTCTCTGCCCCCTTCTCTCCCCCAAGTCCTTTTGCATTTCCCTCCTCTGCCTTTTCTCATTCCCTCTTGTGTCTGCCCTGCCACTCTCCCCCCTTATAAGTCCTCTCCCACCTTGGTTCCCCCCCCCTTTTCGTTTTTTCCTGTCTTCCCTCCTTGTTTTTCCCCCTCCTCCAGGTCCCCGCCCCCCATCTGCCCTTGGCTCAGGAGTGTCATCTTTGTCCCGCCATTTCCGTGCAGTGTTTTACAGTGAGTGTTTTACAGTGAGTGTTCCGTGTTGTGTGTCTTTTGGGAAGTGTTGCGAACGGCCATCATACTGTCGCTGGGTGTGATTTTTTATCTCCCCTACGAACTGAAACCAGTCTGTCTCCATGTTTTTTTAATTGTGTGTCAACTATGTTACTTGTCTGATTCCAGTGTATTTTATTAACATTGCCAACCCCTTTGCTTTCTGTTTTAACTTTCCGCATTTTTCCGCCATTTTACACTTTAAGTCACCGTTTTATCGCCTGTCTTTCTTGTTTCTTTTCTTCTTCCGTTTTTTAAAAAAGTCTGTAGGCTGTAGAGCAGCGTACTAAGCTGCTGATAGCCCACCCCCTTCGGGCGGAATTGAAAATCAATAAAGGAAAAAAAAATGTTATACAGCGTTAGAGGCAAAATTTGAAATGTCGATCATACAAACATTTGGCCGACCTCCTGGCATGGTGAGCAGTAATTGCATGCAATTTGGCGTGCTGTATACATCAGATCGGATTGAATATATACGTACTAGCAACCAGAACTCATTAGGATGTTTCTGATTGTGAAACATCGTTAAAGGCAGCATCGTCGTACCTGAATATTATGCGTTAGAGATGCTGCTAATTATTATATTCATACATATGAGCTGTCGGTTAATATCTGTACTATTCGAGGCTGTAGAGATAAAAGACCTTCAATAGATGTACGAGAGCAGATCTGGGAAACACCAGGAACAGGCAGGAAAGAATTTAGGTCTTTCCTCATTGTGAGAGATAGACTTAAAATGAAACTGAAGGAATTGCACACTTTCTTAACTGTACATGGTCCGTATCCGATGTACTTCCAGGGAAACGTGTAGCACTGCATATGGCTGTGGAGTCGAAGAGGGGACCCATACACGTGCCCCTATTACGCACGAGCTGTCTCGGTGGACAGGCAGCCTTTAGGTACAACTCCTGCACAGGAAATAGTCCATGACAGAGATAAAGTAAAGATCTTTACAAAAATGTTGAATAAAACATTCAAGCAGCTTCAACAAGAGTATGACGGACAAAATAAAAATTGAAAAGATAGGAGAGAAAAGCCCCATATAATGGTGCAGGCCAACAACGTCAAGGCATCTAACAAAGGAAATCTAACGGCTAGACAAAACATGTGTGGTTGGCACATAAACGTTGGCCGACCTTTGGTCTGGCCGGTCCAGTGGATAGGCGCTGAAGCATGACAACCGCAATGGTGTAAAAAGTGTATGAGGCTAAGGTTGAGAGAAGACGACACTCATCCCTATCGAAGGACAAACAGGAATAATCAGCGAAGAAGTCAACGTTCAAGGGTACCTCGTCACCTCCCAAATAAAGGTTATTGTGAGTAGCTCTGCCTGCTTAGCTGGGTGGTAACGTGCTCGCCTCCCATGCAAGCGGGCCCAGGTTCGATTCCCGGCCGGGTTGGAGATTTTCTCCGCTCGGGGACTGGGTGTTGTGTTGTCCTCATCATCATTTCATTCTCATCACCGGCGCCCAATGTGGCGTCGACTGCAATAAGTCTTGCACATGGCGGCCGAACTTCTCCGCATGGGGCCTCCCGACCAACGATGCCATACGCTCATTTCCATTGTAAATATACAGTGATACGTAGAAGGGGGTTTTTAGTTGTTTGTGTGCTGAAAACTAATAGTGCAGGTAGCTTTAGTTAGAAAAGTAGAGTGTTAGGACACTGATTTTGTAAATAAGTGGTTTTCGCTAATAGTTAACTGCCTGTCTCCCTATGGTAGTGACGGGTACTTGCCATTTCGAGTATTATTTTCCTTTTACAAAACAGTGTAACAAAGTAATATAATAAACTACTAAATAACAAATGCAAAAGTAGCTTCGCTTCAGTCAATCAGTGCAAACTCTCACAATCATCACAGACGAGGAGTTAGTAATATAACAATAGATATGTAAAACTATGTTCGCAGACGACGCAGTTATGTGCAGGGAGACGATATCATTAGAAACGTCTTAACGATGTGTGGCTGAGAGTACTTGTGACATCACTATGACTTTCTGCCTTGAATAATACGTGGGAAGAAAGGCTGCAGATAAACTTCAGTACGTGCTCAAATTTTTTCTGATTTTTTTCTTCGTGGTCTTTTTGTGAGACATTTGTAGGAGGAAGTAATTTGTTGCCTGACCCTCCTTGGCGTACCTTAACAGAATTTCAACAGCAACCCGTGATACACACGCCACCCTTGCAGCGACTGCGACTAGACTTTGTTAAGCATCTTCGGCCTAAGCGATCCCGTGACCAAACGTACCAGTCTTCTTTAGATCTTCCCTATTTCGTCCATTATTCTTACTTACTAAGGGTCCCAGAGTGATAAACAGATCTCAAGAATCTCTCGAACAAGTGTTTTCTAAGACACTTATTCCGAGGATGAATTATACTTCCTTAAGATTCTTCCAATGAACTTCATCCTGGCATCTGCTTCTGCTACAATTATTGTCATGTGGTTATTCCACTTTAGGTCACTCTGGAGTGTTACTCCTAGGTATTTTACAGTTATTGAAGTTTGCAATTTTTCGCCGGCCGGAGTGGCCAAGCGGTTCTAGGCGCTACAGTCTGGAACCGCACGACCGCTACGGTCGCAGATTCAAATCCTGCCTCGGGCATGGATGTGTGTGATGTCCTTAGGTTAGTTAGGTTTAAGTAGTTCTAAGTTCTAGGGGACTGATGACCTCAGAAGTTAAGTCCCATAGTGCTCAGAGCCATTTGAACCATTTGCAATTTTTCCTGTGATTTTTCACTAATAGTTTAATCTAACAGTAATGGATCTCTTGGCCTATTTAGGAACATGATATTACATTTATTTATATTCAGGATTAACTGTCAGTCTCTCTATCAATTTTTGATCCTTCGTATGCCTTCCTGCGTTCCGGCACAGACTTCTGGGGTAGCAACTTTCGTGAAGACAACAGTATCGTTTACGAAAAGCCTCATTGAGCTTCCGACGTTATCCACTAGATCATTTATATACAGGCTGTTTCAGTATTACACAGGTTAATTGCGGCATCATATTAAAAGCTTTCAGGGATGATGGGAAATGGTAAATGTACCAATCTCAGGTAAGGGACACTGGTCCAGAACGACTGAGTTGAAAGTTATAAGCGAAAATCGTTCCGATACATCTAACAGCGGAATACATGCTAGGGTTGTAGGGTATACAACTTTCAGAGGTGGTAGTATGGATCAAAACAAGGAGAAAAGTCAGTAAACATCAGCTCTAAAATTGATACTGTAAGAGCTATGCGCTCTTGTTCGCCTTCGCTACTGTGAGAGAGAACTCTTCGACAGAACAAGTTCCCGTAGCTCTTAAGATATGCGTTTTGGAGCCAGTATTTACTGGACATTCTTTCTTGTTTTGGTCCATACTACCACCTATGAATGTTACCCTACAGTCTTAGCAACAACAACACCGGTACATGTATTACATTCTCAGAGCTATGAGAACGATTTTCGCTTATACCTTTCGACTCCGTCATTTCCGAACCAGGGTCCCTTACCTCAACTGATAAACTTCCCCTCCTCTATAATCCCTGAGAGTTTGTAACATCATCTAGGTATCACTCTGCAGGTACAAACGAAAATGGTGGATAGAGGACAATGAAACAAGGTAATAATCCTAATAAACAAAGGTCCAGAAACCATTGTTTCTCCGATACGACTATTACAACTGAGTATATGAACAGCTTATAACAGAGTTCCCGAGGGTGAAACTGCAGATATACCCTTGAGGACGACCACGTTACAAAAAGTCTTCCAAATGGTCACCGTTCGTGCGAAGGTAGCCTTCAGCACTTCCCCTCGTCGACGCCGATTCACGTTCGAAAACCTCATGGGTGGTCCGAATGCACTGACGACAATCCGCAATGTGTTTCTAGAGTCCATCGACACCATTAACAGGGCTGAAATACACCAAAGCTTTTAAATATCCCCAGAAAAAACATCCAACCTCTTCAGGTCGGAGGATCTGGGAAGCCACGGCATTGGGGAGTCACGACCGTTACACTTGTTATGAGAATCAAAACTCTCCAACCTTTGAGCAGTAGAAGCAGTACTGCCAGTACTTACAATATCTACAGTCAACCAACTGTTACCTGAGTAAAACCATCATTATTACTAATACTAAAATTACGAGGGTTGCCCAGAAAGTAATGCACCACGTTTTTTTCTTTTCTTCAACAGTTCTTTATTGAACATAATGAGAATTACACACACGAAAAAATTGCGTTTTATCTACACACCCTATTTTTCCACGTAATCTCCATCCTGTTCTATGGCATTCCTCCAGCGCGAAACAAGAGTGTGTATGCCCTGTCGGTACCAATCCTTGTCCTGGTGGCGAAGCCAGTGCTTTACTGTGTGAATCACCTCCTCATCGTCCTGCAAACGTCTTCTACGAAGGGTATCTTTTAATGGCCCAAACAAGTGGAAGTCCGGGGCTAGGTCGGAGCTGTATGGTGGATGGGGAACACTGTCCAACTCTGTTTTGCGATGTGTTTAGCAGACCTCTGACTTATGTGGGACTGAGCGTATCGTACTGCAGCAAAACATCTCCTGGGTTGCTGTGGCTCCGAAGTCGCCGGAAGCGCGTCTTGAGTTCTGTTAATGTGTTGACATATGGTTGTGAATTAATGGCAACGCCTCTTGACATCACATCAATGAGAACCACACCTTCATAGTCCCAGAACACGGTGATCATGACCTTACAGGCATGCCGGGATGGTTCCTTTGAAAGGGCACGGCCGATTTCCTTCCCCATCCTTCCCTAACCAGAGCTTGTGCTCCGTCTATATTGACCTCGTTGTCGACGGGACGTTAAACACCACGAACCTAGCCTAACCTTACAGGCAAGAGCAATTGCTTTGAATTTTTCTTCTGTGGGGAGTGGGAATGGCGACAATCCATAGACTAAATTGTTAAGGCTTTTGTGGCCACTTGTTGACAAACTGCCTATTGGCTTCTGTCTCGGGTTCTTCGGCCGACGTTCATCTAATGATTTTTCTGACGTTCCGCCAGCACGAAACGTCAGAAAAATCATTAGATGAACGTCGGCCGAAGAACCCGAGACAGAAGCCAATAGGCAGTTTGTCAATCCATAGACTGTCTTTTTTTCGGGTTCAAAATGATGAACCCAGGTTTCATCACCTGTCAGTATCCGGGACAAGAAGGTCTCCACCTCGGCTTCAAAACGTTGCAACAAATCAAGACGAATATTTTTTCTGTACGATTTGTGATCCACCGTTAGGCACTGCAGGACCCATCTTGCACATACTTTTGAATATTCAAGAATGCGGATAATTGCATCCACACTTCCTTTGCTGATTGACAGATGCAGTGCCAACTGCCGAGTCGTAATGCGTGTGTCCTCGGAAATGACAACATCAGCTTGCTGGAACATGTCAGGTGTGACAGCCGTGGTTGGTCTCCCCGACCTCTGCAAACCGTGGAGCTCCGGCGAACAGCCCTCTGATGACCTCACCCTCCGTGCCCAGCGACTAACTGTACTTCTGTCTTCAGCAGATGCTCCGTAGACTTTGCACAAGCGTTTGTGAATATTCCCCACAGTTTCTTTTCCCGCAGTGAGAAATTCAATTCCGGCACGTTGATTGTAACGTACATCATCTACAGACGCCACTTTGAAACTGTCCTGGAGCTACGCTGTCGGAAGTGACGGAAACTTGGCGCGCTTACTCAGGAGACTTCAGATAATACATACAGTACGTAACGTTACGCAATCGTAGCATTGTTTTCGGCTGAGAAAAAAATGCGGTGCATTACTTTCTGGGCAACCCTCGCAAAATTACAACTTACAAATACACAAGGGTCATCAAAGGTAGAGGTAGAGGCCATTCCTTTCAGTTTATTCTTTGCGACACCCACTCCAGTGCCACACTTGGCTTCAGTGTTCAGAATACTGTTGCAGTAGCACGATGACGTGCGTGTCGACGACAACCGTAGAGCGGCATGTTCCAGTTGCTGCGTTCAGTGCAGTTACCTGTACAGCATCCCGAGCCAGAATGGCAGCGCCGCGTGCGTCATCGCGTAAAGAGTAGCTGTGGAGTAGGTGACTCACAGATTAAACGAAAAGGAGTTGCCTCTACCTCTATCCTTGATGGCCCTGTGTATTTGTAGGCTGTAATTTTAATTTTATCATTAGTAGTAATGATACTTCTATTCACTGTAACGGTTGGTTGACTTTAACTATTGTAATGTATTGCGAATACATAGAAAGAAGGATCATTTATTGTGTGATTATACGATAGCGGAACAAACACTGGTAGCAGTTACTTCTGTAAAATATCTGGGAGTATGCGTACGGTAAGATTTGAAGTGGAATGATCATATAAAATTAATTGTTGGTAAGGCGGGTGCCAGGTTGAGATTCATTGGGAGAGTCCTTAGAAAATGTAGTCCATCAACAAAGAAGGTGGCTTACAAAACACTCGTTCGACCTATACTTGAGTATTGCTCATCAGTGTGGGATCCGTACCAGGTCGGGTTGACGGAGGAGATAGAGAAGATCCAAAGAAGAGCGGTGCGTTTCGTCACAGGGTTATTTGGTA
Source organism: Schistocerca americana (assembly GCF_021461395.2). NCBI lineage: Eukaryota > Metazoa > Arthropoda > Insecta > Orthoptera > Acrididae > Schistocerca > Schistocerca americana. Next base: position 883,589,278 of record NC_060130.1, on the reverse strand, counting down.
AGCGTGATAGCGTTACGGAGATGTTTAGCAAACTCAAGTGACAGACTCTGCAAGAGAGGCGCTCTGCGTCGTGGTGTAGCTTGCTGTCCAGGTTTCGAGAGGGTGCGTTTCTGGATGAGGTATCGAATATATTGCTTCCCCCTACTTATACCTCCCGAGGAGATCACGAATGCAAAATTAGAGAGATTCGAGCGTTCACGGAGGCTTTACGGCAGTCGTTCTTCCCGCGAACCATACGCGACTGGAACAGGAAAGGGAGGTAATGACAGTGGCACGTAAAGTGCCCTCCGCCACACACCGTTGGTTGGATTGCGGAGTATAAATGTAGATGTAGATGTAGAATTACCAGTACTAAGGTATCCAGAATGACGTTAAAATGAAGGGAGGGCAGTTTAACACTTTGTAATTTACACCTCACATGCGGTGTTTCTGAATAAACGTAGCGTTAGACATCAACAGTGTTGTAAAATAGCCACGACTGCATTTCTGCATATGTCTATCGGGGAAAACGTTGGCCTCCGGACCTATGTTTATTACGACTATTTGCTTGTTTAATTGTACTCTACAGGCATCTTTCGTTTGTAGCTTTAATAGTCAAACACCTGTCTATTGTAAACAGTAATGGAGTTGAACATCTTTATATTTTTCGATTTCGTCCCGTTAAGTTTAACGCACTGTGTTTCCTCTCTGTAAAACGCAGAAGTTATCCGTCGCCCTTTGTATTTCGATGTAATTTGTTAGCTGCTCCGGCAGGCGCGGTGGGTGGAGGCGGTTCCGGGTCGGCCCCGAGACTGTTGGTATCGGCTCGAGGGGCAGGCGCCCCTTCCAAGGAGGATCCCCGGGTGACGTCATTAGGTGCGCCGCGACGAGGAAACAGCATCGACCGCGCCTCGAGCCGGCTCGGCTTGCTACAAAACAGCCACTGCGCTCCCTCTCCGCTCCGCACACCAGGCGGGAGCTAGATCTACCGACCATTCACTAGTATTTCAAAATATAAATACAAGGAGATACAATTCTCATTTTTTTACATCTACGTATATACTCTGAAAGCCACTGTATAATGCGTGATACAGGGTACTTTGCATCAGTATTAGTAATTTCCTGTTCTGTTCTATTCGCGTGTTAAACGCGAGGGAAGAATGACTATTATGCCTCTCTAAGTGTCTATCTTATTCTCACTATCCCTGCTCGAGAAGTACAATGGTGACTGCAGAATTGTGACAGTCTTCCTACATCTACATCCACATCTACGTCGTTACTCTGCTATTCACAATTAAGTGTCTGGCAGAGGGTTCAATGAACCACTTTCCAGCTATCTCCCTAACGTTCCACTCTCGAACGCCGCGCGGGAAAAATGAGCACTTAAATTTTTCTGTGCGAGCCGTGATTTCTCTTATTTTATCGTGATGATCATTTCTCCCTATGTAGGTGCGCTCCAACAGAATGTTTTTGTTATCGGAGGAGAAAACTGGTGATTGAAATTTCATGAGAAGATCCCGTCGCAACGAAAAACGCCTTTGTTTTAATGATTGCCACCCCAATTCATGTATCATGTCTGCGGCACTATCTCCCCTATTTCGCGATGATACAAAACGAGCTGCCCTTCTTTGAACTTTTTTATATCATCCGTCAGTCCCACCTGATACGGATCCCACACCGCACAGCAATACTCCAGAATAGGGCGGACAAGTGTAGTGTAAGCAGTCTCTTTAGTAGATCTGTTGCACCTTCCTCGAATATGCTCGACATCTGCTATCATCCTTGTCAGATAGGCGCTTCTAATTCTGTAGGAGCACTCTAAAATTCATCACACTGTCTTGTATGTGGTTACGTTCACAGAGGCACTGCACTTTCCCAGAATACTCCCAACAAAACCAAGTCTTCCATTAGGTTCACCTACTGCTAATTTTACGAGCCTGCCTCATATCACATCGCCTCTTAGTATTACTACTAAATAATTACACTATAACGAACCCCCTCCCCCCCTCACGGGTAGCCACGCGCGCTAGCACACCGCTTCCGGGATTCGGGGAGGCTCACTGGCCCCGGATTCAATCGCCCGGTGGATTAACGACGAGGGCCGGCGTTTCGGTCAGTCTGGATGTAGTTTTTGGGCGGTTTCCCACATACAATTAGGTGAAGACCGGGCTGGTACCCACGTCCCCATTCAGTTACATTATCAGCAAACATTTAAAATGCGTTCTCACAGTCTGACAGGGGATAACACTAGACGCAGACAAATGCGATACACAAATTCCGTCATTGGGGGAAGAGAGAGTGGCTGAGAGAGAATGGGTGGCAACGGGATGAGCATCCGACCACCCTCTCCACCGAACATTACAAAATACAGACTATCATGCCAGCCCCGTTAAGATACGGGATAAAGGCCAAGAAATTAGAAGAAAATTCGTACTTGGGGACTCAATCTTGTAGTCGGATACCATTGGGTTCTTTATCACGACTCTTATCTTGCATTTATCCACATTTAAAAAAACTGCCAATCGTCACACCAAATGGTAATTTTTTCCATATTTCCTATCGACCACCCAACGATGATACTTTCCTGCAGACAATAGCATTGTAATCTAACAGTATGGTAGCGTTGTTGCTGACGCTATCTGACAAATCGTTTATGTGTCCTGAGAACATCAGAGGTTTTCGTTTCTGTTGAACATTTGTTGTTCAGTAGACATAGTTGCTATTAGTCAAAAATTCTTTGAGCTAATCACATACATGGGAAGGTACTCCGTAAGATCGTGTTTTGGTTATTAGTCTACGATATGGTAACTTGACTAACTCCATTAGGAAATTTTGGAAGGCAGGATCGACCTGGTCACCTACATCTACGTATACCAACCCTGCATCACAAAGGTTAACCCCCATGGACGGCGCATTTGTAAGACCAGTCTTACGCATCTACCCACCACTGCAGTCAAATCACAGGCGTTTCGTGTCCTATAAAATGTAGCGCATTGTGTACAAGAAACTGTGCTATACACCAGCCGTGCTACGGTTAGTGTACAACTTCGTATACTTGGATGAGAACTAATCAGCTGCCAAACCACATGAATGGACACCATCAAACCGTGGTTATCCACATGATCGAGTACTATGTGCTCAACATGTTGCACACCAACAGCTACTTCAGTAACTGAACCATTTCGAAATTCTTCTTAACTTGATGCTATCGGTTCTAATTGGTGACCATCTACGCTACTGCTGCAAGTAAGGTCCTGATGAAGTTAACCTGGAACTGTAGGCTGTATATTCTTATATACCTAAAGAATGTATTTGAAGGAAAAGTTTTAGGGAAAAAAAACCAAGAGGCATGCCAAGAGCAACGTATTTTAATAACATCAAACAAGATATGGGGATAAAATCGTATGAAGAGTTGAAGAGGATGACAATGGAGAGAGGGACGTGGCTAAATCGACAAGGCATAGCCTTTAGTTTATGATGTTGATGAGCGAAATTTTTTTGAATGATATTAGCTGTTCGGCGAAAGCTACGCTAGATTCCGCTGGAAGCTGACTGAGACGCGTTCGTTTCCGCGCAAGGCTGTCTCGCGGAATTCGCTGTAATGGTCGCAGCTGCGGTTGGTGCGTGACGGCCTGGCGAGCGCGTGTCTACCACAACAGCGCTACAGCGCCGGCGCCAGACACGCCGCTTTCAGCCGCCATCTGCACAGCCAGAAGGCGTATTGTATCTCTGCTTCTGCTCCCATTGTGGCGACCCTTTTTGTTCTCCGTTTTTTATTCCTCGCCGTCATCCTACACTATTTACGTCTTAGAACAGCCGGAAAACGTCCTAGAAAGGAAGGACACAGTGATGCTTAGAGGACCCACAGATCGATCAGAGTAAAGCGTGCCCGGTCCGCTGTCCTGGGCAAGGTTCACTTGGAGTTGGCCATTGTGGCTCCTCCGACCTACATAACTGTTAGAAGAGCGTAGCGTTCCAAAGGATTGGAAAAGGGCACAGGTCATCCCCGGTTTTAAGAAGGGACGTCGAACAGATGTGCAGAACAATAGACCTATATCTCTAACATTGATGAGTTGTAGAATTTTGGAACACGTATTATGTTAGAGAATAATGACTTTTCTGGAGACTAGAAATCTACTCTGTAGGAATCAGCATGGGTTTCGAGAAAGACGATCGTGTGAAACCCAGCTCGCGCTTGACTCAGAGGGCCATAGACACGGGTTCACAGGTAGATGCCGTGTTTCTTGATTTCCGCAAGGCGTTCGATACAGTTCCCCACAGTCGTTTAACGAACAAAGTAAGTTCATATGGACTATCAGACCAATTGTGTGACTGGATTGAAGAGTTCCTAGATAACAGAACGCAGCATGTCATTCTCAATGGAGAGAAGTCTTCCGAAGTAAGAGTGATTTCAGGTGTGCCGCAGGGGAGTGTCATAGGACCGTTGCTATTCACAATATACATAAATGACCTTGTGGATAACACTGAGGCTTTTTGCGGATGATGCTGTGGTATATCGAGAGGTTGTATCAATGGAAAACTGTGCGGAAATGCAGGAGGATCTGCAACGAACTGACGCATGGTGGAGGGAATGGCAATTGAATCTCAATGTAGACAAGTGTAATGTGGTGCGAATACATAGAAAGAAAGATTCTTTATCATTTAGCTACAATATATCAGGTTAGCAACTGGAAGTAGTTAATGCCATAAATTATCTGGGACTACGCATTAGCAGTGATTTAAAATGGAATGATCATATAAAGTTGATCGTCGGTAAAGCAGATGCCAGACTGAGATTCATTGGTAGAATCCTAAGGAAATGCAATCCGAAAACAAAGGAAGAAGGTTACAGTACGCTTGTTCGCCCACTGCTTGAATACTGCTCAGCAGTGTAGGATCCGTACCAGATAGGGTTGATAGAAGAGATAGAGAAGATCCAACGGAGAGCAGCGCGCTTCGTTACAGGATAATTTAGTAATCGCGAAAGCGTTACGGAGATGATAGATAAACTCCAGTGGAAGACTCTGCAGGAGAGACGCTCAGTAGCTCGGTACGGGCTTTTGTTGAAGTTTCGAGAACATACCTTCACCGAGGAGTCAAGCAGTATATTGCTCCCTCCTACGTATGTCTCGCGAAGAGACCATGAGGATAAAATCAGAGAGATTAAAGCCCACACAGAGACCTACCGACAATCTTTCCTTCCACGAACAATACGAGACTGGAATAGAAGGGAGAACCGATAGTGGTACTCAAAGTACCCTCCGCCACACAGCGTCAGGTGGATTGCGGAGTATGGATGTAGATGTAGATGTAGGCAGATCTCAACTGGTTGTTCGAATCCCTGATATTTCAAGATTTTTCTGTATTGAGTTTAAAAACCTCCCGGCATCCTACTGCGAACAATAGTAGTAAAATGCTGCTGATTACCATCCTTACATTAGCTGCCCCTCTTGGTGATCTGCTGTATCGCTAAGCTATGCTCAATTAATAGGTTTCGTAATTTTCATTCGGTTCAGTTACTCTCTGTGTGACTTCCGAATTTCGACGAACTCCATTATACACAGAAAGTCTGCTTGCTGTACAAGTGAGATCCAAAATATCAGTGGTGGAATGAAAAGGAAGCAAGATTCGAGCTCATTAGAAACTCGACACAAACTTGGCTTTGGGAAATAAATAGATCACTCCCTTTCGAAAAAGCTACAGACCAGCATTCACCTGATGAAATTAAGCGAAATCACAGGAAACCTAAATCCAGATGGCCAGACAGTATTCGAAGTGATATCCTCCCAAATGCGAGTGCATTCTTTTATGACTGCACATCCTCAGTCGGTTGTTGTAGTGAGATGCTCGTTAAAGGTCTCAGGATACAGGTAACCATGATGCAGGCAATGACGCCTGAGTGTCGATATAGAGATGCAGAACATTTAAATAAGAAAGAGTGAAATACGATTGTTCTCTGGGAGGCCGGAGAGGAAGTGTATTCAGCTGTGTGACTGGAAAGGGCTTCCTTCTTCGAACACTTTGGAACATTTCCAATTGCGATTTCTGAATTTTGTGCTCTGACAAAGTCAATTTATTGCAGATATTTGAAAATTTCCGCTGATCTTTCTGGATACGATTACTTTTATGTCTGAATGTTTAAATTGAATTTATGTAATGGTGAAAGAAGACACTAGAAGAGAACAGCAGAGTGGCAAACACTGTCTGTTAACACTTATGAAGAGCGTCCCTTTTAGTTAGTGTCTAAGAAAGGCTAGGGGTTCTGGTAGGCACGTAAGCTGTGACGCCTTAGTCCGTACAGGAATCTCTCTACAGCACAGTTTGGTACAAAGATTAAAATTTAAACACCAGTAACCATCAAGGTTATTAGTAGGATGACGTCGTTAGAGACGAGGTAAAAGCTTGCGTAAAACAAGAATTTGGCAAGAAGTCGGCCTTGATTTGGGGTTGGGTTGGGTTGTTGTGGGGGAGGAGACCAGACAGCGAGGTCATCGGTCTCATCGGATTTGGGAAGTATGGGGAAAGAAGTCGGCCGTGCCCTTTCAAAGGAACCATCCTGGCATTTGCCTGGAGCGATTTAGGAAAATCACGGAAAACGTAAATCAGGATGGTCGGACGCGGGCCATGACTTCTTCAAACAAACTGTCGCAGCGCTCTCCTGAAAGACGATAGAGAAACCATGGGAACTTTAATTTGTGTGACCAGAAAGGGAAGCGAACCCCACTACTCCAGAATGGAAGTCCATTGCCTCTAAACCACTGAGTTACTTCACTCGGTGAAATTATTACAACAAATTGGACGCAGCCATTATTACAGAAACCTTGGAAAACCAGTACTCCATTTTTTGCTGCGAGTACAGTGTCTGAACCACTGTGCCATCCCGCTCAGTACTAACTTGCATTTTGATTTTTCCATAGAAGGTAGAAGGCCACGGCAGACCTCGTCCTGCCCCCCTGCCTCCCCCCCCCCCCCCCCGCCCCTTCCCGCTCCATCTAGCCATACATGCATACACACACACACACACACACACACACACACACACACACACATTATCCGAACTAGTGCTCGGTCTCTAATGACTTCGATGTCGGCGATAAGCTGAATTATAGCCTTCTTTTCTTTGGAGTGATAACACATTAACTCTGACTTCAATCTTCGATAAACAAAGAAGTATACAAGTGGCTTGAAGCGATCGATGTGCGTTTCTGCAGACAAAGATATACACCTAGTCCGGAGACATTTTTGCGCCTTCATTCCACCTTGCAGTATCGCAGTTTTCTCTGGAGGATGGTTTCTTTCAAACTTATTTTTCAGTCACGATAATTACATACGGTATTTTGTCTCTGCCTAAGGTATTCTACTGTCATCGCCTGGTTTTGAACTTACTAAACAAATCAAAACTTCAGTTTTGAATTCTCACGGCATTGTAACGGCGGTGGCTAACCCAGAAGAAAACTTCATACTTTCTTTTTGTACGAGTAATAATGAGACTGAATTCGTGTAACAGAAGCCTTGTTGGAAACAACGTAGCTCTGGAATATCGTCGAAGCTTTTCTGAACTGCTTGCTGCACAAAGTTTTTGCATTAAAGGCAGCTCCCCGTAACATTTCCAAGGCGAGATTATTCTCCCATTATGGCTTATTACGCCTAACGACCCACGGAACAGGCGACAAGAACCCGTTACTGTGCGTATCGCCTAAAACGAGTGTATTCCTATCCGTTAATAACGAACGACGCTCGCGACACATTTCTCAAAAGTGAAACACACCGCTTCTGTCCCCTAATAGGCTAAACATAGACTGGGGACTTCTAATATAGAAAAATAATGGACTATAGTATTTTATTTTTCTGCTGCAAGAAATTTTATCGTCAGAAAATACTTTTATTTCGAAGTTGCAGACAGCAAATGTGCAAAGGGTACTCATCAGAAATCACAAGCGGCCTCAAACTTCGACGCCCTACAAAGCCCAAACTAGGTATTTCAGGACAGTGGTAACCTCTTGAAAACTTAGCAGTTTGATAGCTGGAAAACGTGCCAAGTATTGTCTGCTTTTGTTTGATAGATCCCGCGCATCTACGTAGACTGATGAGCCAAAACGTTATCAACGCCTGCTTAATAGCGTTTCGGTACACGTTTAGCACTCAATACTGCGGGGCATGGATTCGACAAGTCCTCGGTAGGTTTCCGGAGGTATGCGATACTAGATGTCTACAGTTCACGCATTTCCCATGAATACGAGCCGGTGGTTTCTGGGCTCGGGGCTGGCGCCCTCATGCCATGCTACCATACATCAACGCTGGAAGAACTATCGATTCGTATAGTCGCATTCTGATTGTGATTTCAAAAATGGTTCAAATGCCTCTGAGTACTATGGGACTTAACATCTGAGGTCATCAGTCCCCTAGAACTTAGAACTACTTAAACCTAACTAACCTAAGGACATCACATACATCCATGCCCGAGGTAGGGTTCGAACCTGCGACCGTAGCAGTCGCGCGGTTACGGACTGAAGCGCCTAGAACCGCTCGGCCAATGCGGCCGCCTATTGTAAATTCTAAGTCAATACTGACGGAAAGGGGTCATAATGCTTTCGCCACGCTGAGTCATTTTTTTGTCTTTTCGCTGGTATGTTTGTTGAAAAGAGTCCTATATGTTGAGTTACACCTAGGTATACCCTCTGCGCCCAAGATATTTGCTGTTTATTGATTGTTCTGTATAGTAGTGGTCTTTCGTTTGAGCAGTACACTGCTATGGTCTTGTCCGTACTTAAAAGCATTTTGTTTGCCCTGTGCCGTCTCTTAAATAGATTTAGTTGTCTTTGGAGTTCCCCAAAAATTGAAAAGTGTCGGCGTCCATTCGTGTATAGGACTGTGTCGCCTGCATACTGTGCCCCTTTCACGCCTTGTTGCAGTAAAAGGTCGTTAATGTGAATATTAAATAGACACGGAGATATTACGAACCCACGTGGAACTTCTGCAGCTATTATCTTGGTGTCTGACATTTTGCCGTTAAAGATGATTGGTTCAAATGGCTCTGAGCACTATGGGACTTATCTTCTGAGGTCATCAGTCTCCTAGGACGTAGAACTACTTAAACCTAACTAACCTAAGGACATCACACACATCCATGCCCGAGGCAGGAACCGAACTTGCGACCGTAGCGGTCGCGCGGTTCCAGACTGTAGCGCCTAGAACCGCTCGGCCACCCCAGCCGGCAAAGATGATTGAAATCTTTCTACTTTGTCAGGAAGTATCAATAATTTCAACGTAGCAGCCTTGCATGGTCGTTTATGAAATTAATTTCTTGATCAGGTTCCATAATCGCGTTCCCAGACTGGGAATAAAGCTACTGTGTGAATCAATACATTTATGTTGTTGGTTATCTGTCGCACTAGCCGAAGTATCTGTAGCTAACTTGATTATATATTTTTAATGCAAACTGCCCTGCCCTGATGGTGTTCTCTTCTATTAGAGAAACCTTTTTTTTACCAAAATGAGCCTTTCTAAGGTTTTACTTAACGTACTTGGCAGGCTTATTGGTCTGTTGCCGCCGGGTACCTTGGAGAGTGTCATAATCATCGATTTTTCCCACTAAGCTGGGAAGTAGCCAATTTCTAAGCATGTATTGAATATTGTTGTCGTTAGTACCAGTGGATTCTCCCGGAAGTTGTTTTGGGTGTCCATTAGAGATCCGATCGAGGCTTGCTGCTTCTAGTAATACTCTTAGCTTTATAAGACGCGTCTGAGGAGCCATGTCACGGATTGCTCCCCCCCCCCCCCCTCCCCTCTGGAGGTTCGTGTTATCCCTCGGGCATGGATGTATGTGTGTTATTCTTAGCATAAGTTAGTTTAAATAGTGTGTAAGTCTACGCACCGATGATCTCAGCAGTTTGATCCTTTAGGAATTCACGCATTTTCTAATTTGTGGTGTACTGTCTGTCTTCCTCTAAAGTTTTGAATTATTTGGTCCTAGTTTTTCTGTGACAAGGCTTCTCCTCTTAGTACGTGAAGGCGAAGATTTCGACACTTGTCAGAGGGTCGTATGTGAGAAGGTTTGCTGCTGTCATAGCTCGACGTGGTGGTCTCGGAGTTTTGAGCACTCTAACCAAGTACCACTCCTCTTCCTCCTAGAGGAGGAAGGTGTCCCCCTTGTCTTCCCATCTCTGTCTTCTCAGCTCAGCCAGACTCGATCTTAATCACAATGTAGTTGTCTGTCTCGTGGGCCTCGAGACGTCTGTCATCTTTTTCTGAATCTAACTTCTTGCAGCTTAAGTGCCATGAGTAATGGAGGGAGCTCTTCATTTGCATTATTTCTGTCTTCTGCTATTATTATGAATGCTCTTTTTGTTGCTTCGTTGATTTTTTTCGTGAGTTAGGTAACGGCTGATTCGATTTTCTTTCTGCTGAGTTTACCTCCAGTTTAGTTCGAACCGTGTTTTGCAGGATTTTTTTGTACTGATTTCTATCTGTTGTAGTTTCGCTGAAGTTGGCTTTGGGGCTTGTGGCTCCTGTAGGCTACAGGTTGGTTGTCCGATGTCAGGTCGTTGACTGTAGTCAGTTGCAGCTCGGGTCTTACAGTCTTTACGATAGTCACGTCGGGAACGTGCGGGTTCAGCTGACTATTGAACGGTTCATGTACTTCTGTATTTAATTCTGCCTACAGTTCGTAAATTATCTTCCCTAGCCGGCCGCGGTGGTCTCGCGGTTCTAGGCGCGCAGTCCGGAACCGCGCGACTGCTACGGTCGCAGGTTCGAATCCTGCCTCGGGCATGGGTGTGTGTGATGTCCTTAGGTTAGTTAGGTTTAAGTAGTTCTAAGTTCTAGGGGACTTATGACCTAAGATGTTGAGTCCCATAGTGCTCAGAGCCATTTTTTTTATCTTCCCAATCTTGGTAGATCGTAGGCTGTTCCAAGAGTGGTGCTCAGCATTCAGATCCGCTCAAATAAATATTGAGTCATTGCTGTAGATGATGTTTCTTCAACTGGTTCAAAAGGCTCTGAGCACTATGCGACTTAACTTCTGAGGTCATCAGTCGCCTAAAACTTAGAACTAATTAAACCTAACTAACCTAAGAACATCACACACATCCATGCCCGAGGCAGGATTCGAACCTGCGACCGTAGCGGTCGCTCGGCTCCAGACTGCAGCGCCTAGAACCGTACGGCCGCTTCGGCTGGCTGATGTTTCTCATCTCTTCGTGTAACACGTCCTTTCTTGGACTTAAATACACCGCCACGAAAGTGATCTGGCCAGTAATGGGAGGAACTGTTACATCCGTTGGTTTTATATTGTTTAGTCCGTAAATGATCTCTTGATCGTGCAAGATCGACTTTATTAAGAATATAGCTGCCTCTCCTTCCCTTCCGATCTGTCTGTCAGCCCTGTTTTCTAGTTTGAAGTTTGGGCCGGATTATGGACGCGTCTCAAAAAATGGTTCTGAGCACTATGGGACTTAACATTTGAGGTCATCAGTCCCCTAGACTTAGAACTACTTAAACCTAACTAACCTAAGGACATCTCACACATCCACGCCCGAGGCAGGATTCGAACCTGCGACCATAGCGGTCGCGCGGCTCCGGACTGTAGCGCCTAGAACCGCTCGGCCACTCCAGCCGGCGGACGTGTCTCCAAAATAAGTATGGTATCAACATTGTTCTATAACACGAAGTTTTCTGTTTCTTCTTTTTTTCAGTACCATTCGCATTTAATATGCTGATTTTCAGATTTCTTCTAGGTTTCCGTTGTCTCTCCATTAACTGAGAAGTTTCACCATTGCTGGTACTAAGATCTTTTCAGTTTGTCATTTCTCAGCTTTAACCCCTGAGTCGTGTTCATTACTGAAGATGATGATGCTCCATGTATGGACGAAATCTTCAAATTAGAAACTCGATTATAGCACGCTGTTTCTCCCACGCCGTCATAATTACTTTACATATCGCTATGTTACACGCTTCAGTTCGGAGCCCTCTAGCGGCAGAAGTCTGCAAACATGTAAACTTGGAGAATAAAGAAGTATTATGTTAATAATGTTTGTTTTATTTTAAAAACTTTAAGAGTTTTTACATAATAAATTCAGAGGCGTTACTTTCGACCACTCTATCGTATTTAGTCATACTACTTACTATTTTTCTCGTTGGGCAGATGGCAACCTTCTCTTCCTTCGCCTTAAACATCCCGCGAATGTGGGGGTTCTGGTTGTCTCCTTTGTGCTAAATCATTAGGCGGCTGCAGTGAGACAGAGCGAGTAACAAACAACCGATGCCAGCCAAAGTTCAAAATGTATACTTTCTGAATGTCATAACTGCGTACTATCAGAATTATGGCCCGAAGTTTCGCGCCACATAGATTGCTGGGACTGATATCCCGCAAGTGTATATTTTCTCTCCCTAAAATATGAGACGAAGTTGGTGACGTTTCTTACTAAGTAACTTTTTGTGAGATATAAGGCGTTTTTCTTTGCGTGCGTGCTAGGTGTGCAATGTATTCATACAAACCTTGAACTGAAGGCAGTTGACTGAATGACCGGCGTGCATTTTTCTGGTGTTTCTGTTTGTTTACTGATAAAAATGGTTCAAATGGCTCTGAGCACTATGCGACTTAACTTCTGAGGTCATCAGTCCCCTAGGACGTAGAACTACTTAAACCTAACTAACCTAAGGACATCACACACATCCATGCCCGAGGCAGGATTCGAACCTGCGACCGAAGTGGTCTCGCGGTTCCGGACTGTATCGCCTAGAACCGCTCGGCCACTCTGGCCGGCGTTTACTGATAGCTGCAGCAACTAGACGAGTTATGTTACCTCGGACAGAGTGCGGATACTGTATCGTGGAAGTCCCCCTTGGGTAGAGGACCGCTGCGGGTGAACAAGCTCGAACTTCCTTTCACAGGGCCGGCCGGGGTGGCCGAGCGGTTCTGGGCGCTACAGTCTGGAGCCGCTCGACCGCTACGGTCGCAGGTTCAAATCCTGCCTCGGGCATGGATGTGTGTGATGTCCTTAGGTTAGTTAGGTTTAAGTTGTTCTAAGTTCTAGGGGACTGATGACCTCAGATGGTAAGTCCCATAGTGCTCAGAGCCATTTTGAACCTCTCACAGGGCTGGCAGCCTACGCCCGTCTTGTGTGTTCCTCTGAATGCTGTATTGATACGAGGCTCGCCGATCCAGTGCTGGATCAGTATTGGTCTGTTTTCTGTGACGCACAACCGTATTACTGGCCTGGCTCTTGGTAGAAAGCAGCCTTTCATTGATAGGGCACCATGAGACCAATCGTCCCGGCGCCTTTTATCCCCGGGAAAGATCCCCAGTACTCGTTTGATAGCAGCCTGTGTGGACCTGGACACGTCCTGGAGGGACTGGAACGAGGATAAATCTCCGCCCCGGTCCGGGACTGAACCGGGGACCTCCAAAGCCAGAGTCTAGTACTCCACCCGCTAGACGACCACAGACACATTAGCCTCGTCAGTCACTTCAGAATAAGAAAAGGAAACAACGAACGAAACATAACACAAAGCAAAGCGAAGTACAGAGAGCAGTTTCCACAGAATACTTTCTCTGTCAGCAAGTACAGGATACTCAAAGTCAGTTTTGTGTTACGTTTTTAATAGCCACGTTTAAGTGAATGATATACTGTGATACGTTCTGGACAGTGCTTGAGGAGAGGAAGTGAGTTACCACACAGAAATGTACGGTGCTATTTAAAAAAGACGTACTACTACTCGCATCTTCATAACGAAAAGATTTACAATATAGGAAATCATGCTGATTAATGCCATCCTTATAAGTAACATCATTCACTTGCTAATTTTTCTATTTTTCTTCAGGATATAAAATTATTTGGAGTGGTCAGCGTGAATGGGATACCTGGAACAGCCAAAATAGATTTAATGGTTTAATGCGCCACAGAATTGTTTGTGCGCAAATGCCTGAAGTCTTCGGACTTCTGCCGACTGAGAATGGGAAACCGTTGTGCCAAGTAAATACGTACATACTGTACTGACATTTATCACTATAAGGAGTAGCAGTTGAACAAGTCGTTGCACATTTGTGTTGTATACGAACGGTAACCAGAATAATTAAAGCATCTGGAAGTATACAGAGTGTAGCAGGTGTAAGTGCAGATACTTTTATACACCACTGGCCATTAAAAACGCTACACTACGAAGATGACATGCTACAGACGCGACATTTAACCGACAGGAAGAAGATGCTGTGGTATGCAAATGATTAGCTTTTCAGAGCATTCACACAAGGTTGGCGCCGGTGGCGACACCTACAACGTGCTGACATGAGGAAAGTTTCCAGCCGATTTCTCGTACACAAACACCAGTTGACCGGCGTTGCCTCGTGAAACGTTGTTGTGATGCCTCGTGTAAGGAGGAGAAATGCGTACCGTCACGTTTCCGACTTTGATAAAGGTCGGATTGTAGCATATCGCGATTGCGGTTTATCGTATCGCGACATTGCTGCTCGCGTCCGCCCCAGTAGCTGAGTGGTCAGCGTGACGGATTGCCGTCCTCTGGGCCCGGGCTCGATTCCCGGCTGGGTCGGAGATTTTCTCCGCTCAGGGACTGGGTGTTGTGTTGTGTTCATCATCATTTCATCCCCATCCGGCGTGCAGGTCGCCCAATGTGGCGCCGAATGTAATAAGACCTGCGCTATGGCGGCCGGACCTGCCCCGCGAGGGGCCTCCGGCCAATGACGCCAAACGCTCATTTCCATTTCCATTGCTGCTCGCGTTGGTCGAGATCCAATGGTTGTTAGCAGAATATGGAATCGGTGGGTTCGGGAGGGTAATATGGAACGCCGTGCTGGATGCCAACGGCCTCGTATCACTAGCAGTCGAGATGACAGGCATCTTATCCACACAGCTGTAACGGATCGTGAAGCCACGTCTCGATCCCTGAGTCAACAGATGGGGACGTTTTCAAGACAACAACCATCTGCACGATCAGTTCGACGACGTTTGCAGCAGCATGGACTATCAGCTCGGAGACCATGACTGCGGTTACCCTTGACGCTGCATCACAGACAGGAGCGCCTGTGATGGTGTACTCAACGACGAACCTGGATGCACGAGTGGCAAAACGTCATTTTTTCGGTTGAATCCAGGTTCTGTTTACAGCATCATGATGGTCGCATCCGTGTTTGGCGACATCGCGGTGAACGCACAATGGAAGAGTGTATTCGTCATCGCCATACAGGCGTATCACTCGGCGTGATGGTACGGGGTGCCATTGGTAACACGTCTCTGTCACCTCTTGTTCACATTGACGGCGCTTTGAACAGTGGACGTTACATTTCAGATGTGTTACGACCCGTGGCTCTACCCTTCATTCGATCCCTGCGAAACCGTACATTTCAGCAGGATAATACGCGATCGCATGTTGCAGGTCCTGCACGGGCCTTTCTGGATACATAAAATGTTCGACTGATGTCCTGGCCAGCACATTCTCCAGATTCTCACTAATTGAAAACGTCTGGTCAATGGCGGCCGAGCGACTGGCTCGTCACAATACGCCAATCACTACTCTTGACGAACTGTAGTATCGTGTTGAAGCTGCATGGGCAGCTGTAGCTGTACATGCCATCCGAGCTCTGTTTGACTCTATAACCAGGCGTATAAAGGGCGTTATTACGGCCATAGGTGGCTGTTCTGGGTACTGATTTCTCAGGATCTACGCACCCAAATTGCGTGAAAATGTAATCACATGTCAGTTCTAGCATAATATACTTGTGCAATGAATACCCGTTTATCTTCTGCATTTCTTCTTGGTGTAGCAATTTTAATGGCCAGTAGTGTATTTATCGGCCACCAATAAACCTACGTACGCCTATTACCTACATGTGGATTACTGAGAGAGTGTGTGTTATAGGAGTGCAGGAGCACTGATTTATAAATTGATATTGGTGTGTCTGACCATCGCTTTGAAATTCCTAACACTGCTATAATGCTGCTTTACATCGATTTCAGAAGAGGTGCTCTCCACTTTAAGCAATGCGCTATCAAGTATATACGCTTGCGTTTGAAACTGCGGCGAACATAACATATTGCCATTCCTAGTTTACACGTCCCCTGCGCTACATAATGACACCCGACAGCCACAGTTTACAAGCAGCGCTTACTACTCAGGCGGCGAGAGAACGTGAACGCACGTGCCCGCCTAGCCGTCTGCTGACCAGGCCTGTTCTGGAGGACGCAGCGTCCGCATTAGCTTTTTGTGACAGATACCGCGCCTTTGGTACTGACATTTTGACGGAACCCATCATTCCTACGGATGCAGATACGACTTCCGGCGGCATAATGTAGTGTTTCTATTCTCCGGTCTTCCGCCTGTATCCCGTAGCCAGATGTCTATCTCGTGAAATGGTGCTCGCAATGATTAGTGTAGTTCCATTCCACCGAGATACGGCATTTCGAGGCTCCGAGACGGGGAAGCTGGCACAAGTGGCGCTGGGCACGTTATTGTGTTTGCTCCATGTAGGGAGGCAGGCACGTGGCAGCCGCGACCACAAAGCCGGCACCCCGCTGCTGTGACTCCGCGGTCGCCGCGCCTCATTGCTCCTCTAAAGAGGATTCAATTGACCCGTGATACGCTTTATAATGCCATTACAGGCCAATCCATCGGCCGCGGCAGGGGACGCGCTACATTAACTAACAGATGTACGCCATTATAGCCGGTGCCCGGGCCGACACAGGGACGGCGAAACCGATAGCGGAAATGAGTGCGCTCGCCGGCAAGCGCAGCCGTTCTCCTAACTGCCGAGGGCAGTTTCCGGAATCGTCTTATCTACTAGGCGGACTTTTCGTCACGTGAGATTCGTTTCTCATTCTGTTACGTAGCCTAACACTTAGCCGAAGTCACTAGTTGAGTATAGTGTCTGATACACTACTGGTCATTAAAATTCCTACACCAAGAAGAAATGCAGATGATAAACTGGTATTCATTGGACAAATATATTAGACTAATACTGACATGTGATTACATTTTCACGCAATTTGGGTGCATAGATCCTGAGTACCCAGAACAACCACCTCTGAACGTAATAACGGCCTTGATACGCCTAGGCATTGAGTCAAACAGAGCTCGGATGGCGTGTACAGGTACAGCTGCCCATGCAGCTTCAACACGGTACCACAGTTCATCAAGAGTAGTGACTGGCGTCTTGTGACGAGCCAGTTGCTCGGCCACCATTGACCAGACGTTTTCAATTGGTGAGAGATCTGGAGAATGTGCTGGCCAGGGCAGCAGTCGAACATTTTCTGTATCCAGAAAGGCCCGTGCAGGACCTGCAACATGCGGTCGTGCATTATCCTGCTGAAATGTAGGGTTTCGCAGGGATCGAATGAATGGTAGAGCCACGGGTCGTAGCACATCTGAAATGTAACGTCCACTGTTCAAAGCGCCGTCAATGCGAACAAGAGGTGACCGAGACGTGTAACCAGTGGCATCCCATACCATCACGCCGGGTGATACGCCAGTATGGCGATGACGAATACACGCTTCCATTGTGCGTTCACCGCGATTTCGCCAAACACGGATGCGACCATCATGATGCTGTAAACAGAACCTGGATTCATCCGAAAAAAAGACGTTTTGCCATTCGTGCGCCCAGGTTCGTCGTTCAGTACACCGTCGCAAGCTCTCCTGTCTGTGATGCAGCGTCAAGGGTAACCGCAGCTACGGTCTCCGAGGTGACAGTCCATGCTGCTGCAAACGTCGTCGAACTGTTGGTGCAGATGGTTGTTGTCGTGCAAACGTCCCCATCTGTTGACTCAGGGATCGAGACGTAGCTGCACGATCCGTTACAGCTGTGTGGATAAGATGCCTGTCATCTCGACTGCTAGTGATACGAGGCCGTTGGGATCCAGCACGGCATTCCGTATTACCCTCCTGAACCCACCGATTCCATATTCTGCTAACAGTCGAAGCGAATAGTTGGCCACCCAGATCGCCCGAAGTGAATCCCGTCGTACATGTATGGAACGTAATCGAGAGGGCAGTTCGTGCACAAAATCCTGCACTGGCAACACTTTCGCAGTTATGGACGGTTTCTGTAGTAGACTTCCAACGACTTGTTGTGCCCGCGCTACATCGAGTTGCTGCACTAAACCGGGAAAAAGGAGTTCCGACACGATATTAGGAGGTAGCCCATGGCTTTTGTCACCCCAGTGTAACGAACACGTATTAATAATTTTTAATCCTGTTTATCTAGAATAGCAACATGGTTGGTTGTCACATACGAGGAGGACTACTGTCTAAACTCTTGAGGCGTTACTACAGCTTGGTATTACAAACGTCACACTCGTAACAGCCGTGTCTTCTTGCCTTATCTATGAAAGAAAGTGATAAAGTTCTCTGCTCTTAGATATTTAGGCCGTCTTGCAGTCCTACTTGAATAAAAGAAGGAAGATTAGGGTTTAACGCCCGGTTGACTTCGATGTCGTTAGAGACGAAGGACAAGTTCGGAATGTTCTAAGGATCGGAAAGGAAATCGGCCGTGCCCTTTCAGAGGAACTATTCCGTCATTTATTAGTGCCGAGCGTTTTAGGGAGATCACGGGAAACCTAAATCTGGAGGCCGGACGCGGATCTGAAACGCCGTCCTCTCGACTGCGAGTCTAGCGTGCTAACTACTGGACCACCTCGCTGGGTCTCTCCTACTTGAGATGAGTTTACTTAGGTTTCTGTAGTTCTGAATCTCGCAGAGAGAGGCGCTGCAGTTCTTAGCCGGCCGCGGTGGTCTCGCGGTTCTAGGCGCGCAGTCCGGGACCGTGCGACTGCTACGGTCGCACGTTCGAATCCTGCTTCGGGCATGGATGTGTGTGATGTCCTTAGGTTAGTTAGGTTTAAGTAGTTCTAAGTTCTAGGGGACTGATGACCACAGCTGTTAAGTCCCATAGTGCTCAGAGCCATTTGAACCATTTGCAGTTCTTAAAGAACCGGCCGCGGATTCGAGAGGAGCAGGATTCGAATTCCCGATTGGTCCTGCTTATTTAGCCTTTCTGCGGCCTTCCTCAAATCACTTAAGGCGAATGTCTAGACGTTTGCTTTGAAATGGTTGCAGTCAATTAATTTCTTCATTTGTTCGCAGCTGAGAGAGTCCTCCGTTTGTAATGAATTATCTGTCGAGAAGACACTGAATTCTGAAAATGCTTCTAACGTGGAGGATATCCTGAAGTGGTGTAGAGAAGAGATGTAGCCGTCACAAGGAAGTGCATCTGTGTTAATGGCTTCGGACGTCGGTAAGTTGTTACAACGCTTTCAGACCATAACGTTCATGGTTTGATTCGCGCGCAAATTGCCGTAGTTGCGTGTAATGTCTTCATAACCTGGCGTTGCATGATGTCGTTGACACATAAGCATCGTGTTTATGTTAACGACCTGTGAATGCGGGATGGACAGAAAACGCGTGCTATTACACGCAGTGACCGCGATAGATGGTAAATTAGTTCAATATTGCTCGTAAGATTCTGTCTCATACGAGGACGAACAGGTGACTGTTGTTCAGAATGTTGTTATTTTCACGTCATCGTCACCACTGTGAAAATCTTCTGCATTTCTATTGGTTGTCAGCTTAATAATTCATGACTTGTTCTTCTATGCTTCCTTCACATGTGCAGTCAGTACGTCTGCCCGTTTGAGTGTGAACTATATCACGATGGATGCATAATATTTGAATACGTAACGAACATTGTTACCGGTACTGTACTCGTATGTTATATAGCTGTACCGAGAATGGTGGAGCACTAGTTAAATCGGGGTCGTGTTCGGGAGGACTTGATTTTAAATACGCGCTCAGCGGTAGTGATTAATGTTTCTTGTGGTTGCCCCAAATCACTTGAGGAAGAATTTTGAGATAGTTTCTTGAAACCGACCGGGCTCATTTCCTGCATCATTGTTGTCCAATTAAAGATTGTACTCCATCTCTTACGCCCTTTTCATCAACGAGACTCAAAACCCTAGTTTTCCTACCTCCCTTTTCCATCAATGCAGGAAGGTCTCTCGAACACTGAAATTGGAACACGTTGGTTAAGAGATGAAACCCAGAAGTAAACAAAGGTACTTGTTGCGGCACCTGCCCCACTGCCCGGTTCTGTCAGATATCGTTGGCACACATCAACGTAGTCTTTGACTGAGGAATGAAATTCATGTGCTGCTATGCTGTTTCATTTGTTATTTTCCATTTATTACTTTGTTGGACAGAGTGTTATTGCGAATATAAAAACGTATGTATGAATTTAGAGACAAGAAAAGTAGTCAGACGTCGTCAGAAACAGAGAATAATTGAATTGCACAACCGAGTTGTATTAAGTGAAACTTGTGATTATCTTTTAACTGTCGCTCACTGAATTCAGGCCATTTGCCTGGCAGCCAGCAGTCACTTTCACCAACGGTTACTTTAATCTCCTCTCTATTTATGATTTTGTAATACCCTAATTACTGACCAGCTAAGAGCTTAGGATAGTCTTGAGGTGATAAATCGACAGAAAGGCCAGGCGGAAGCGGAGATGATGGAAAACGTACACCAACACCATATATTAGAAGAATAATTTTTCCTTAAGGGTGTTGGCCTATGACAATAGTTTATCAATTAAGTTTTACAATAACACTGATCTTTTTATTTTAGCTGCAGAGTTAGGCCCTTTGAGAGTTTTACTGAGTAAACAGAACGTCACTATTGTAAAGACGAATTTCTCAAGAATGGATTGAATCGAGACATAGCAAATATGCATCGGAATATGAGAAGGAACTATCACATAAGTGAGAGCTATCGATAAAGCGAATGGTAGAGTTCATCTCATGGGAAAGCCAAGACATTTATGGAATGAATTGATTATCAAACGTTTGTACAAACTGCACTTGCAGGATCCATATTACGTTGAGAATACAGGGTGGCCATAATTAAAGTCACAGTTTCAAAACGCTGTAGAAAGAGAACCACTGCTCAGAATGACGTCAAATCTGGACGGCTTATTAGTGACGCAGGGATAAACGTCACGGAACAAGAAAACTGAACGAAAATTTTACCAATAGACCGCGCTGTAAGCGTCATAAGGTAAATGGGGTCGGTTACAAATGAAAAATTAATGGCAGTGCGACGGCTGCGTTTTGAGCCGCACATTGCGCCATCAGTGCTGTTCAATCTGTACGACTGCTCAATTTCGGTAGTCGATAGTTGTGGCACTGTTAATTAGGTAAGCCCATCCACCACGGCAAGGTGGTACCACATCGGAAGGGAAAGATCAGTTTTAATTGTCCAGAGGTAAAAAACCGCATAAAAAGCCAAATGACATAAGTTTATAACCGTCGTGAGACTGGCGAAAGACATGAAAACATGTTCAGTATGTTGCCTACCGTTTTCTTAGTCAGGCTGAAATCGAGAAACAGCATGTTCCACAGCAGATCGCAGTATCTCTTGGGTCATGTTCAGAATGCGTTGCGTAGTGTATGTCTTCAGTCCAGCTACGTTCGTAATTTGAGCACTGAACACAACATCTTTCTTGTTACACCTGATCGATGGCTGGGTCCTTACACGCTGTCATCCTGGTGAATTGCCGCTTGGAGCGTGCACTACGCCACAGATGGAGGCCGGTGAGAGCAGAATTATGCTATGGAATACACTGAGTTGGGCTTCTATGGGACCTGTGTTAGTACACGAAGACACTACGACAGCAGTGAACTATGTGAACATTATTGCGGATCACCTGCATCCCTTCTGATGGCGTTGAGATCTTCCAACAGGACAATTCTCCGTGACACAAGGCCAGAATCGTGTTCCAGTGGTTTGAGGAGCATTGGAAATTGGAAATTTGTGGCAAGATCTTATGGGACCAAACTGCTGAGGTCATCGGTCCCTAAGCTTACGTACTACTTAACCTAACTTAAACTAAATTACACTAAGGACAACACACACACACACACACACCTATGCCCGAGGGAGGACTCGAACCTCTGACAGGGGGAGCCACGCGGATGGTGACAAGACGCCTAGACCGCGCGGGTACCCCGCACGGTTTCGAGGGACTTGATACTGAACTCACACTGATGTCTTAGCCGGCAAATTCCCCTGATCTGTACCCACTGGAACACATATCGGGCACCAGCTGCGTGCTCACAAACCACCGTCCCGTAATTTGCAGGAATCTAGTGATCTGTACGTAGACATCTGGTGCCACATACTTTTGGAAACGTATCAAAGACTTGTAGAATCCACGCCAAGCAGAATCGCTGCTGTACTGAGTTTGAAAAGTGGACCAACACCTTCAGTCCGAAACCGCGCTGCTGCTACGGTCGCAGGTTCGAATCCTGCCTCGGGCATGGATGTGTGTGATGTCTTTAGGTTAGTTAGGCTTGAGTAATTCTAAGTCTTGGGGACTGATGACTTCAGATGTTAAATCCCATAGTGCTTAGAGCCATTTGAACCATTTTTTTGGACCAACACGCCACTAAACAGGTGGCATAACGCTTTGGCTCATTGGTGTAGACAGTCGTATTCCCATTGCTCCATTTGCCATTTTAGCATGAAAGCGAATGGCCAGTCGTGATACAAGATGCTCTCCGCGACGCACCGTATATGTGTAGATGTAGTTGTGGACCACTCCATTGCCTCGCTCGGCGTGTTCGAATTGATGCAGCGAAGATACTCAGTAACTGAAATTGTTCGAACCACCGGGGTTCAGACACCGCACTCTTTCTGAGGACTTCTGAGGTTCAATTCCTTATCAGGCTATCAATTTTATATTTTCCGTCGCTTCACCAAATCAAATAAGTCAAAAACTGGATGGTTCCTTTGCACAGGACGCGGGTCATTTTCATCCCCAACCCGAACTTGTGTTCCGTCGACGGGACGTCAGACCCTAAGCATTCCTTTCAACATCTTCATCTGTTCAAATTAAGCCACAATATGGTGTGTGGAGGAGGGTAATTTCCTGTTCCAGTCGCGAATGCTCCGCGGAAAGAACAATTGTTGGTACGCCTCCTTGTGAGCTCGAATACACTTAATTTCACCTTCATGGTCTTTTTGCGAGTTATACGTTGGCGAAAGTAATATGTTGGTTGATTTTTCTAGGGACGCACGTTCTCGGAATTTTAACAGCAAACGACACCATGATGCACAACGCCTCTCTTGTAGCGTCTGTCACTGGAATTGGATGGGCATCACAACGACGCTTTCACAGTTACTGAATGAAGCTGTGACGAAATGCGCTGCTCTTCTTTGGATCTTATCTATTCCCTCTACCAGTTCTATCTGGTACGGTTCCCGGACGAACAAGTGATATTGAAGTATTGGTCGAACGAGAACATTATAAGCTACCTCCTTCGTGTATGGATTACACTTTCTGAGAATACCTCCAATAAATATCAGTGGCATCTGTCTGACCAGTGATTAGAGTTACGTGATCGTTACACTTTAAATCACTCCCTACGTGTATTTCCAATTATATAACGGATGTGACTACTTCCAATGATAGTTCTGCGATCGTGTTTCCGTACAATAATAGATCTTCCACCTACTTATGCGGAACATGTTACATTCAGTTATATAGAGGGTCAACTGCCAGTCCCTGCACAAAGAGTCGATCCTCTGCAGGTATTCTTGCACTTCAATACAAATTTTTAGCGTTACAGTTCTCTGTATGTAACATCATTACCCGCGAACAGCTTCGTGGAACTTCCGAAGTTATTCACGAGATCATTTATATACTCTGTGAAAAGTAATGGTCCTACAACACTTGTTTATGGTACGTACGAAGTTATTTTTACGTTTTAAGATTTCGTCCCGTTAAGAATCACATATTGTGTTCTGTTTGCTATGAACTCTTCATTCCAATCACAAAGCTGGTCTGATGATCCGTACGCTGCTGTCAGAGTTAGAAACGGTTATCTGTTGAGTGAGGTAAAAAAGTAAGGGAAGAAGTTGAATACCATTTGCGTATTAGAAATAAACGTTTAAATAAACTCAGTTTCACTCTATTCTAGTGCTAGAGAGTTTCTGAGAGTAGTACCTTGAAGGCACTGAATTTAAGGGTTCCAAATCTAGTGACAGACATATCTTGATGACGCTCAGTGACAAGTAGGCACGCGTGCTTCGTGCGTCCTCAAGTGTATACCACCGACAAGCAAAGGAAGAAAAAGACTATGATCTCGTTAGTGATGGAGTACCAGCCCTGATTAGATAAGTATGAAGCAGAAATGTAGCAGTGGAAGCTATCGAAAACATAGATCTAGATGACCAGACGGGGATTTGAACCCGGCTCCTCCCAAAGGCAAATCTAGAGTCTCAGCCACGCGCTACCCACCTCTGTCCTATGATAAGCGAGAAATTCTTATTTGGGGAAACGCTCGTTGCTACCTACACAGCCTTTGGTACTCATCTTCGAGTAAGTGTTCAACTTCTGAGGTCATCAGTCCCGTAGAACTTAGAACTACTTAAACCTAACAAACCTAAGGACATCACACACATCCATGCCCAAGGCAGGATTCGAACCTGCGACCGTAGTGGTCGCGCGGTTCCAGACTAAAGCGCCTAGAACCGCTCGGTCACTCCGGCGGGCCGAGTAAGTGTCTAGCTCACCATACGTACCTCTGTTACTCAAATTACAGACATGAAATTATGCCTCAATCTTAACTACTTTCCATTTGATACTTGGTCGCCCTTTTAGACGAAATTTCATGGGGTCCTACAATCTGATCTTTTTTTGGTTCACTGTCATTCAACATTTTACTTTTTTCAGGGCAGTTACGAGGGAGATGCATGTGCGGAGGTGCTGGGGTGAAACCTCCAACTGTATTTTGGTGTAAGGGAAAGTGGAGAATAGCAAAATTTATGAGCGGCAATAATCGTTGTTTGAATTATCTGCCAGTTTCTGTTAGGAAATTAGAATGCTGAAACGTATTTAAACAGTAGCACAGAATGTGTAGACACATTCATTTTCACGTTTCAACAATTTTTAGTGTGTTAATCTCTCGGATAAGCAGTCATTACAAAGATAGTCTTCTGCGGTGTCTCTTCTCCTAAACATGCAGCATGATTCCAGGAAGAGCACCCAACACACCTGTACCACAGTTATTTGGATGTACTTCTCCACAGATGCAGCATAACTCATTACGACGTGTAGGCTGTGATTTCAGTGCACCAGGAAACTGGTTATCGTAATCATCGCCATTCCATCACAAATGCTAGAAACACCCGATACCTCCGATGACTCTGGTGCTTCCTACTTACTTAGGTTTCTTTTTTTTTCCTTTTTCTTCTTTCCAAGATCCTCAGTAAAGCATTCAAGTACAGCTTTCCCAAGCTTGTTTTTCAGCACAATCTGTTATTTCTTTTCATTTCTCATTTTCCTGTTCATTCCAACTTCTGCTGGCTTCTTTTTCATAGGCCTGCGCACCCATTGTCTTTCAGCGCTCCATTACCACAGTCTGCCATTCCATACTAACGCTTGCGCCCTAAAACAGAACAAGCAAACATACTAACGCGATTAGATAATGTATGTTACACCGTTATATTTAGAAAGCAAATCCATGCAATGATATAATGAACTGCTGAATTTAATAACATATTCAGATAAAAGTAAGTCAGTAATAACTGGAAGCTTACCTGCTTGTTTTCTGTATGTTGAAAATAGCAAAGAACTGGCCTCTTTCATTTGCCTTACACTCACACATTTCACAGCTCTAATGGCAGCTGTCATCTTGTTCTGTTCGTTATTTATAGGAATAAGAAGAGTACAGCAGTAGCTGGAACTCGACATATTCGAATTGCCCTCTGTGCATAATTACCCAATTCTACCTTATAGGGGTTGTTTACCAGTACCTCCGTAGTGTCAAAAGACGGCTGTATGAAAGTTACAAGACAGAGAGAAAAATAATACACATCAGTGGGCAGAGCATCTTTCAAAATTTCGATTCATAACAGCTCCGTGACGTAGTTCCTGAACGGGCCACTAGGCGGGAGGCATGTCATCCATTTCATTTCGTCGCATGGAATTAATCCCCCCTGCAGCCAGGCAACCCATCGAACAGATTTCCAAAACGGGCTACTATCCTTTCCTTGATCTTTCCTGGCAAGCAGTGGCATGGACTTCAGTTCACACCCAAACGTCAAGAGTGTTGTAAGTGTAAACAGGTCGTAATTTCCCGGCTTGTCACTTTCTGGGTATTTAGAAGAGATTTGATAAATCAGTTATACTGAGTTTTCTGCATTAGTACAAACTGTATTCGAGAGTGAGATGGGACAACACATGCTACAATGGCACGCAAGGAAGAATATGATTACGTTCGAAAATTTCAATCTGCGGCGGAGTGTTCGCCTTAAGAGAAATTTCTGACGTGTAAAACCTATATGCCGAACCTGGACTTTTCGCAGCAACGCTCTCGGCAGCAAAGCCGTCTTATCACATCTCACGGTCCAGTTAATATCACCAGTTTTTCAGTAACTCTTCCCACCCTCCATACTTCACAGAGACCCTTCGACATTCCTTGCTGCACATACAATCCAGGTTCTGTTTTCAGCATCATGATGGTCGCATCCGTGTTTGGCGACATCGCGGTGAACGCACATTGGAAGCGTGTATCCGTCATCGCCATACTGGCGTATCACCCGGCGTGATGGTATGGGATGCCATTGGTTACACGTCTCGGTCACGTCTTGTTCGCACTGATGGCACTTTGAACAGTGGACGTTACATTTCAGATGTGTTACGACCCGTGGCTCTACCATTCATTCGATCCCTGCCAAACGCTACGTTTCAGCAGGATAATGCACGACCGCTTGTTACAGATCCTGTACGGGCCTTTCTGGATACAGAAAATGTTCGACTGCTGCCCTGGCCAGCACATTCTCCACATCTCTCACCAACTGAAAACGTCTGGTCAATGGTGGCCGAGCAACTGGCTCGTCCCAATACGCCAGTCACTACTTCTGATGAACTGTGGTATCGTGTTGAAGCTGCATGGGCAGCTGTACCTGTACACGCCATCCAGGCTCTGACTCAATGCCCAGGCGTATCAAGGCCATTGTTACGGCCAGAGGTACTGATTTCTCGGTATCTATGCACCCAAATTGCGTGAAAAATTAATCACATGTCAGTTCTAGTATAATATATTTGTCCAATGAATACCCTTTTATCATCTGCATTTATTCTTGGTGTAGCAATTTTAATGGCCAGTAGTGTATTTTTCCTTTTCTTTTATTCACATATACCGTTGTTTTCCAAGGCTGACTTTCCCCGTCTGGCTGAAAAGTCGATGTACCAACTGTCTGCGCCCTTTTACGATTGAACTTCCGAAGCTCTTTAGTCCTGAAAAACTGGGACTCGTCTCATACTTGAATGCAGGCGTTTATGCTTGGGATTTTGTACGAACCTCTGTATAAATTAGTAAATTCACCTCATAGTTGTGAAAAGCGCCAGTGTGCTATAGTTTGCTGAGGCATTCGTCCCAGGCCGGTGGCAGTGGCCGAAGGACGGGGAAGGGAAGGGGGTGTCGGCGATATCATGGCCACCAGCGCTGCCGTGACGAATTACAGCTAATCTGCGCTTACGCCGCTATCGACCACACGCTCCGTCAAGTTCCACGAGAGCGCGCCCGAATAAGCAGCTAGCTGCGGAGATGTCTGCAGCAACCATGTTTATGGCCACAAACTGTCAGCTGTTTCAGAATTTCTGGTGGAAGTCAGCGAACAGGAAATATACGGGGAGCCAACTGCGTATATCTCCCGAAATGAAACAAACAAGCAGTCGTATTTAGTACTTTGTGAGGTTCATTAAATGAACTGTTTTGCTACTCTATTTTTTTATTTTTTTATTAGTCTTCTGTCTTATTAAAATACTCGTTATAATGTGCTTTGAATGTTTCTGTTCCGTGATGATAAAAATATGGTGTCCAGCGTACTGAAACATTACACCATATATCCTTTGTTCTTTTTCTTGTGCCACTGTCCCGCATCGGCGTAGGATCGACATGGTTATTAACACATTTGAGATGGTTAGTTTAAGGGGCGGCTGGATGCCCTTCTTGTCACCAGCCTGTAACTCCCCTCCCCATGACGTTATACAGTACTGGCCATTAAAATTGCTATTCCAAGAAGAAATGCAGATGATAAACGAGTATTCATTGGACAAATATATTGTACTAGAACTGACATGTGATTACGCTTTCACGCAGTTTGGGTGCATAGATCCTGAAAAATCAGTACCTAGAACAACCAACTCTGGCCGTAATAACGACCTTGATACGCCTGGGCATTGAGTCAGAGCTTGGATGGCGTGTAAACACGGATACGAACATCATGATGCTGTAAGCAGAACCTGGATTCATCCGAAAAAATGACGTTTTGCCATTCGTGCACACAGGTTCGTCGTTGAGTACACCATCGCAAGCGCTCCTCTCTGTGATGCAGCGTCAAGGGTAACCGCAGCCATGGTCTCCGAGCTGATAGTCCATGCTGCTGCAAACGTCGTCGAACTGTTTGTGCAGATGGTTGTTGTCTTGCAAACGTCCCCATCTGTTGACTAAGGGATCGAGACATGGCTGCACGATCCGTTATAGCCATGCGGATAAGATGCCTGTCATCTCGACTGCTTGTGATACGAGGCCGTTGGGATCCAGCACGGCGTTCCGTATTACCCTCCTGAACCCACCGATTCCATATTCTGCTAACAGTCATTGGATCTCGAGCAACGCGAGCAGCAATGTTGCGATACGATAAACTGCAATCGCGATAGGCTACAGTCCGACCTTTATCAAAGTCGGATACGTGATGGTACGCATTTCTCCTCCTTACACGAGGCATCACAACAACGTTTCACCAGACAACGCCGGTCAACTGCTGTTTGTGTATGCGTTATCGGTTTGAAGTTTTCCTCATGTCAGCACGTTGTAGGTGTCGCCACCGGCGCCAATCTTGTGTGAATGCTCTGAAAAGCTAATCATTTTCATATCACAGCATCTTCTTCCTGTCGGTTAAATTTCGCGTCTGTAGCACGTCATCTTCGTGGTGTAGCAAATTTAATGGTCGGTAGTGTATGTGTACCTCTAACTGTCTGCCTGTAGTAATATTGATGTGAGAGTCAGTGACAGTGTTCTACATGTTTCTGAAACGTGTGAGGCGGACTTCGGGTACCAGCCCGGTATTCACCAACTGGGATGCGGAAAATCGCCTCAAAACCATATCTAGGCTGGTCGCCACACCGACCCTCGTCGATAATTCACTTGGCGTATTCCATCCGGAGCCGGCTCACCTCCCTGTCCCAGAAGTAACGCTTTAACACGCACGGCTATACTGCTATGTGTTTCACCATCTATTCGTCATATTCCGTTTAGATGTTTCTTCATATTCTTAAACAGGTGACATTCCGATGGCACCAAGTGCGTATACAAATATCTATGCTTTAACCGTTCAGTATTTCCGAAACGAAGTATTCGATAAAACGATATTCCGCTGTATGGGTAATGTTTGTAAATTTTTTTCGTTACCGAGTTATTTAATTAACCCCCAGGGTTAGTCATAAAGATTTAATTTTCGCCTCGAAAAAATAAAGTTACGGTATTAATGGTTGTTTGTTTGCAGTTACATGCCGGTAGTCTTGGTACACTTTGAAATCCCTCCGCCACAGTACCGTTGCAACCCACTAGAGGAGCCAAAACAAAATGCCAAGGCAATTGTTTTCAGCAGCGGCGGGAATGTTGTAGTAGTTCCATCCAGTCCAGATGACTTCTTTAGCTCACTTCGTGAGACTGCGGAGAGGTATGGAATTTACCCCAGGACACTGGCGCAAAGTCTGGTGATCAGCAACTTTAGACCACCACCTTTCCTACCCTCGCCGGCCAGATAGTGGCGGAGAAAATTTCCAGCATCACCTCGATTCGAACTGGCTACCTCAGAGTAGGAGTTAGCAACGTCGGAAGTCAAGGTGGATTAGTGCGACGAAGTCATGCCTACACAGAAGTCGCATCCTATAACTGTTATGAATGTAATACCTTGTGCAGATAAATAAAATTAACATAAAAATGTGTCTACTTGTATTTTTATCATAGTCAGCAGATCAACGGTAACTTTGAAATTTTCTTATTTTCCTTATAACTATGGGCTCAATAATTTCCAAACCGCGATCGCCATCTCAGCTTCATACATTTCTTCTTCCTCATCGTTCCCGAAAGTTCGGGCGATGCTGGTGACAAAAGTATTGTCTCTATGGAGTTCGAAGTTGAGTGTGACAGTGAAGCTATCTGGTCGCGTATAACAGTTGTGGGTGAAACCAAGTTAATTGTTGGACGTTTTTACCGGCCACGTGATTCCGGAGTGACAGTTCTACAGTCATTCAAAGGAAGTCTACGGTCAGTAGCGCCTAAATACCAAGATTATGCAATACTAGTTGCAGGAGCCTTTCAAATGGTTCAAATGGCTCTGAGCACTATGGGACTTAACATCTATGGTCATCAGTCCCCTAGAACTTACAACTACTTAAACCTAACTAACCTAAGGACATCACACAACACCCAGCCATCACGAGGCGGAGAAAATCCCTGACCCCGGCAGGCGTCTTTAACCTACCGAATATAGACTGGGATGTCTCCTTGATTCATTGCGGGGGAGGGAGAAGGGGGGGGGGGCGGTGCAGACATACAACAGTGCGAAACACTTGAACACGTTTTTTGAAAACTGCCTTGAGCATCTAGTTCGGATGCAAACACATAATGGATATATCGTAGACCTTGTAACTACAAATAGGCCGGACCTTATCGGCAAAATCAGTATAGAAATGGGATTTGTGATCATGATGTCATTATAGCAACTACGGTTAAGAAAGTTATTAAATCAGTCAAGAAGGCTAGGAGAATGTTGCTGTTAGACAGAGCAGATAAGCAGTTGTTAACATCTCACATAGACAGTGAACTGACACCCCTTAGTTCCAGTAAGATGTAGAGAAATTATCGGCAATGTTCAAGCAGACTGTAAATCATGGTCTGGAGATTTATGTGCCCAGTAAATGGGTTAAGGATGGAAAACTCCACTATGGTTTAATTACGAAATTTGGAAAAAGATCAGGAAGCAAAGGCTGTTGTACTCTCGGTTCAGAAGAGAGCGCACAAATGACGACAAGCAAAGGTTAGCAGAGATTCGTGTGGCTGTGAAAAGATCTACGCGCCAAGCATGCAACTTCACCGTCATACTTTAGCAAAAGATCTGGCAGAGAACCCGAGAAATTTCTAGTGCTACGTAAAATCGTTAAGCGGGTCTAAGGCTTCCATCCATCCCTCGTTGACCAGTCTGACGTGGCAGTTGAAGATGGGGAAACAAAAGCCGAAGTTTTAAATTCCACGTTCAAGAAATCGTTCACGCTGGAGAATTGTACAAACATACCGTCATTTGACCGTCTGACAGACTCTCGTATGGACGACATAGTACTAAGCATCTCTGGCGTAGTGAGACAAGTGAAAGATTTTAAAGCAAGTAAATCATCAGGCCCGTATGGAATCTCAGTTCGGTTTTACAATGAGTACTTTACGGCATTGGTCCCTTACATAGTTTGCATTTATCGTGAATCTCTCGCACAGCGCTAAGTCCCAAGCGACTGGAAAAAAGCGCAGGTGATTCCTATATACAAGAAGGGTAAAAGGAAGGACCCCCAAAATTATAGACCAATATCCCTAACTTCGGTTTGCTTTAGAATCCTTGAACATATTCTCAGTTCGAGTATCATAAATTTTTTAGAGATTGAGAAGCTTACGTCAGCGAAACAGCATGTTTTTAGCAAGCATAGCTCGTGCGAAACTTAGTTTGCCTTTTTCTCACAAGGCATACTGCGAACTGCTGATGAAGGGCAACAGGAAGATTCCATTTTTCTAGATTTCCGGAAAGCATTTGACAACGTGTCTCATTGCAGAGTGTTAACGAAGGTACGGACATATGGTATAGGTTGACAGATATGTGAGTGTGTCGAAAACTTTTTAAGTTATAGAACCCAGTATGTTGTCCTCGACGGGAAGAATTCATCACAGACAAGGGTATCGTCAGGAGCGCCCCAGGGAAGTATGATAGGACTGCTATTGTTTTCTGTATACGTAAGTGATATGTCGGACAGGGTGAACAGCAATCTGCAGCTGTCTGGTGATGATGCTGCGGTACAAGGGAAGATTTCGTTGAGTGACTGTAGGAGGATACAAGGAGATTTAGACAAAATTTCTGGTTGGTGTGATGAATGGCAGCTAACTCTAAATGTAGAAAAATTTATGTTAATGCAGATGAGTAGGGAAAACAAACCGTCATGTTCAAATATAGCATTAGTAGCGTGCTGCTTTACCTAGGCACGTCAATTAAATATTTGTGAGTAATGTTGCAAAGCGATGGGAAACTTAATGAGCATTTAGTAGGGAAGGCGAATAATCGACTTCGGTTTATTGGTAGACTTTTAGAAAAGTGTGCTTTATCTGTAAAGGAGACCGTATATAGGACACTAGTGCGACTTGTTCTTGAATACTGCTCGACTGTTTGAGATTCTTATCAGGTCAGATTAAAGGAAGACGACACAATTCAGAGGCGAGCTGCTAGATTTGTTAGCGATAGTTTCTAACAACACATAAGTGTTACGAAGATGCTTCGGGAATCCAAATGGGAATCCCTGGAGGGAAGGCAACGTTTAGAGATCTATTATGTGAAGCTGACTGCCGAAAGATTCTACTACCAATATTTACTATCAAGTGAGAGTAGTGATTCTCCATCAGAAGGAGGTCCTTACTCATTGGCCTGTTGGTCTGAAGATGACCACAGTAGTGGTCGAAACCGGTCACCGTAATAAATAAATTGTGATCAAGACTGTTTTTGATAGTAAATATTTGTAACACTTTGAACACTGTTCACTCCCACAATGTATTCAAAAGTAATTGATTCTACTACCGCCGACATACACAGCGCGTAAGGACCATGACGATACGATAAATTAGCGCTCGTAAGGAGGCATATAGACAGTGGTTGCTCCCTCGTTCTATTTGCGAGTGGAGCAGAAAAGGAAATGACTGGTAGTGGTACAGGGGACCCTCGGCCATGCGCCGTACCGCTGCTTGCAGAGTGTCTCTGTAGATGTAGATGTGGGTGACCGTAACACATTGTTTTATAGCGTATCTGACACTATTTATACTTACACCTGTGCTCCGCGAGTCACCTTAAAACGTGTGGTGGAGGGTTCTTCTGATATCACTGTATTTGCTTCCCTTCCCTGTTCCAGTCGTGAAACCGAGCGAGGTGGCGCAGTGGTTAGCACACTGGACTCGCATTCGGGAGGACGACGGTTCAATCCCGTCTCCAGCCATCCCGATTTAGGTTTTCCGTGATTTCCCTAAATCGTTTCAGGCAAATGCCGGGATGGTTCCTTTGAAAGGGCACGGCCGATTTCCTTCCCAATCCTTCCCTAACCCGAGCTTGCGCTCCGTCTCTAATGACCTCGTTGTCGACGGGACGTTAAACACTAACCACCACCACCACCATTCGTGAATGGCGCGTGGGAAGAATCACTGACCGTACACATCCATATGAGCTCTAATTTCTTCTAACTGTGATCATTTCGCGAGATGTATGTAAGAGGAAGTAATATACACTCCTGGAAATGGAAAAAAGAACACATTGACACCGGTGTGTCAGGCCCACCATACTTGCTCCGGACACTGCGAGAGGGCTGTACAAGCAATGATCACACGCACGGCACAGCGGACACACCAGGAACCGCGGTGTTGGCCGTCGAATGGCGCTAGCTGCGCAGCATTTGTGCACCGCCGCCGTCAGTGTCAGCCAGTTTGCCGTGGCATACGGAGCTCCATCGCAGTCTTTAACACTGGTAGCATGCCGCGACAGCGTGGACGTGAACCGTATGTGCATTTGACGGACTTTGAGCGAGGGCGTATAGTGGGCATGCGGGAGGCCGGGTGGACGTACCGCCGAATTGCTCAACACGTGGGGCGTGAGGTCTCCACAGTACATCGATGTTGTCGCCAGTGGTCGGCGGAAGGTGCACGTGCCCGTCAACCTGGGACCGGACCGCAGCGACGCACGGATGCACGCCAAGACCGTAGGATCCTACGCAGTGCCGTAGGCGACCGCACCGCCACTTCCCAGCAAATTAGGGACACTGTTGCTCCTGGGGTATCGGCGAGGACCATTCGCAACCGTCTCCATGAAGCTGGGCTACGGTCCCGCACACCGTTAGGCCGTCTTCCGCTCACGCCCCAACATCGTGCAGCCCGCCTCCAGTGGTGTCGCGACAGGCGTGAATGGAGGGACGAATGGAGACGTGTCGTCTTCAGCGATGAGACTCGCATCTGCCTTGGTGCCAGTGATGGTCGTATGCGTGTTTGGCGCCGTGCAGGTGAGTGCCACAATCAGGACTGCATACGACCGAGGCACACAGGGCCAACACCCGGCATCATGGTGTGGGGAGCGATCTCCTGCACTGGCCGTACACCACTGGTGATCGTCGAGGGGACACTGAATAGTGCACGGTACATCCAAACCGTCATCGAACCCATCGTTCTACCATTCCTAGACCGGCAAGGGAACTTGCTGTTCCAACAGGACAATGCACGTCCGCATGTATCCCGTGCCACCCAACGTGCTCTAGAAGGTGTAAGTCAACTACCCTGGCCAGCAAGATCTCCGGATCTGTCCCCCATTGAGCATGTTTGGGACTGGATGAAGCGTCGTCTCACGCGGTCTGCACGTCCAGCACGAACGCTGGTCCAACTGAGGCGCCAGGTGGAAATGGCATGGCAAGCCGTTCCACAGGACTACATCCAGCATCTCTACGATCGTCTCCATGGGAGAATAGCAGCCTGCATTGCTGCGAAAGGTGGATATACACTGTACTAGTGCCGACATTGTGCATGCTCTGTTGCCTGTGTCTATGTGCCTGTGGTTCTGTCAGTGTGATCATGTGATGTATCTGACCCCAGGAATGTGTCAATAAAGTTTCCCCTTCCTGGGACAATGAATTCATGGTGTTCTTATTTCAATTTCCAGGAGTGTATTTTACGACTCTTCCGGGAACGCACGCTCTCTGAATTTCATCAGTAAACCTCTCCGTGAGGCATAACGCCTCTCTTGTAGCGTGTGCCACTAGAGTTTACTGAGAACCCCCTTACGCTCTCGAGCCGGCTAAACGACTCCGTGGCCAATCACCCAGCTCTTCTTTGTCTCTTCCTCTGTCTCTTCTATTAAACCAGCCAGGTGAGGAGCCACTGCTCAGCAACATTCAACAATTGTCGAAAGAGTGTTTTGTAAGCCACTTCTTTCACGGATGAATTACATTTCCCTAAAATTCTCCCAATGAATCTCAGACTGACATCTGCTTTTCCTAAAAAGATGGCCATTCCACTTTAGGCTCCTCTGAATGGTTACTCCTATGTATTTTACGGTAACTGCTCTTCCCAGTGTCTGCCTCCGTAGTTGAGTGGTCAGCACAGCTGCCATGCACGGCTCCCGGGCTCGATTACCGGTAGTGGAAGGTACTTTTCCGTGGTGGGAGCACTGGTACGCCGTACATTCAGCCTCTTGAGGCCATCTGAGGAGCTACTCGACTGATTAGTTGGGGCTCCAACGTCAAGAATCCCGACAATGACCGGGAGTGCGACTGGCTAGCCACATGCCCCACCATATCGCATCCAATGCCGCAGTAGGCACAGGGTGACATGGCAGTCGGTCGGACCCGCTTGATCCGCCTAAGACCAGAACGCCGAACTCTCTCCACTGATTCGTCGCCAACAGCGTAATTTCTCGTTTACAATATCAGAGTAAAATAAACCTTACGTCGCAATATTTCGACTGACGCCTGAATAGTTTTTTCTCGATTCAGGAGCAGAAAATTTGTGAGGGAGATTGAGATGAGTGAGGACCGTGGCGGTGAGCTACCGCTGCAAGCGCAGATCCAGGCGACGAACGACAGGCCGGTGTCCTGTTGCGGCGCACCTCGGCCTTCGCATTTTCAGGCTCCACTGCCCCTTTTCCACGGCGCACTCTTCTTATTGCAGGGCCCGCCGGGGAACACGATACGCCAGAAATGTTAGATTATTTGCCAGGCACCGCGTCACACTTCCTAGCTGCGACGTGCGCCGTCAAACCCCACCTTCCGTGTCTCCCAAATGCGATCCAAGTTCGTCACAGGCGCTGGAATTTCTTTCATCTAGTTGTGCAGCTCTCGCGTCGTTAAATGAGGAAGACACGCCATTACGCACAAATTAAAATATTGTGGGGAAGACGTTCTATCGGCAGAATACTTAGAGGAGGCAACATACCTTCTGAAACGACTGCCGACACTACGCTTGCCCGCCCTCTTCTGGCTCTGAGCACTATGGGACTTAACATCTGTGGTCATCAGTCCCCTAGAACTTAGAACTACTTAAACCTAACTAACCTAAGGACATCACACACATCCATGCCCGAGGCAGGATTCGAACCTACGACCGTAGCGGTCACGCGGTTCCAGACCGAAGCGCCTTTAACCGCACGGCCACACCGGCCGGCCCCTCTTCTGGAGTACAGCTGCGCGGTATAGTTTTTTTACCGTATAAAACTATGTAGAACTGACAGAGGACATAGAACAGTTCAAAGAGAAGCAACTTGTTATGTGTTATCGCGAAATGTAAAAAACAGAGTGTCAAGAATATTAAACGCGGGTTGGGATGGCAATAGTTAAAACAAAGGAGTATTTCATTGGAGTGCGATCTTTTCGCGAAATTTCAATCATCAATTTTCTCCTCCGAATGACAAATTATCTTGATTCCACCTATACAGGCAGAAATGGTCACCGTAAGATATTAAGAGGAATCAGAGGACGCACGGAAAGATTTAGGTGTTCATTTTCACGTACCATTCGAAAGTGGAAAAGTTGAGAAATATCAGAAAAAGGTTCAAATGCCTCTGAGCACTATGCGACTTAACTTCTGAGGTCATTAGTCGCCTAGAACTTAGAACTAATTAAATCTAACTAACCTAAGGACATCACACACATCCATGCGCGAGGCAGGATTCAACCTGCGACCGTAGCGGTCGCTCGGCTCCAGACTGTAGCGCCTAGAACCGCATGGCCACTCCGGCCGGCGAAAAAGGTTCTATGAACGCTCTGTGAAACACTTAAGCGTGACTTGCAGAGTAGTCATGTAGATGTTCATTCGGTTGGCCAGTATAAGCAAATAATAGCTTGGTAACACATAACGAGATAGGTATAATTGACTATATTTATGAGACGTCAAAGCAGAAGTTTCCAGTTTAAGCAAATAATACCTCGGTGATACACAACGGGATAGGTATAACTGACTATTTACGAGACGTAAAACAGAAGTTTCCAGTAGCTTAATTTCATCTGTATGGGCTGCAGCAGGTCGTTGCTCAACCGTTTTCCGTCATCGAGAGAAAATATGAGGTAAAATTCAGTCAAGATACACCGTACCCTCCCATGAATGCTCTGCGTCATTTGATTTCCACTTTTTACGCAAATAGCTTGTCGGCGCTCCCGCAAGAAGTATCTCTTGTTACGATTATACATTTCATTCTAGCGTGTGCGCAGTAAGTGTGCTAGTTTGCCATCTCGGGAGCTGAGAACGTTCCCGTTAGTGTGGCAGGTGAGGGCGTTCGCGTTAGTGTGTCAGCTGAAGTATGTTTGCGTTAGTGTAGCGGAGTTAAACCCAAAAGTGGCATCTTTAGATGCTGCTGATGAGGAAAATTTTAATCAGCAGTATTTGTCAGAGAAGAGGGTCTAATGTACAGTCATTTATCACCAGCCGGCTGGTGTAGCCGAGCGGTTCTAGGCGCTTCAGTCTGGAACCGCGTGACCGCTACGGTCGCAGGTTGGAATCCTGCCTCGGGCATAGATGTGTGTGATGTCCTTAGATTAGTTAGGTTTAAGTAGGTCTAAGTTCTAGGGGACTGATGACGTCAGAAGTTAAGTCCCATAGTGCTCAGAGCCATTTTGAACCAATTATCACCAGACTGCTCTGTATCATATCCCAAATCACTCCACACAGCCTGATAAAGTGAAGACATGAGATACTACAGATGATGGTCCATCCACTGGACCGGGATGTTAAGTTGAGCCCCACACTTGGTGCTATTGGGGAAGAGTAGGACATACGCCGTACGGTATTTCACATTTCACCTTCCACCTTCCTACCGTCCTCTCTTTTCCAACAACCATGTATAAAAACCTACCTCCTAGAACTGAGTATATACTTCTTAGAGGAGGTATAATATCGGGATGTGAAAGCAGCTTCCACGGCATCGTAAGACAGTGTTACAGGACAGTTACCTAAACCTGAAAACAGAATTTCAATAAATGGTCACATAATTCCGTTTTGTAACAACCGAGATACTAGACCAAGAGTGTTTTTAAATGGAACGATATACTTTTTTTAGCGCCATTCGACAGCTCTTTGAAAACACGAACACAGTGGCACAAAGGTTATTAATATTCGCATTGAAGCGTTTCGCAAGAATATCCTAGAAATGTGTCAAAACTAAAAGACAAGAAGGCCGAAACCGATTACGATTATTGCTGTGTAAACACCGACTCTCACGTCAGGTTCCGACGTTCAATCAAGAAATTCGACTGTTTACTTGTTTCCACAAAAGCTTTTCACGTAAACGTGAGTCGTACACACGTTTGAAATAGTTTGCTTATGCCCCTTTTGACACATTAGAAGTTTGCAAATAGGCTAGTTCCATTTACAACAGTCGCAGCTGAACTTGTATCTGTGCTACAGAAAGTAAGGTAGGCTTCTTGCTGGCATGATAGCCCCACTTCACAGAGTTTGCACCGCAATACCCGATTTTAGACACAATATCTTTCATCTTTTGCACATTTATCTATTATTACACCGAAAAGTTTCAACGGCAAAATTAATGGGCGCTATACCAACGTACTCGACTTTTCAAGAGCTTTCAAATGCCGTATGTCGCTCCATTTAAAAAACCATACTTCCTTCATAATCTAGATTGGCACAAGAGCTGACCGTATTAAAACAGAATTATATGCCCCTCAGCCAACTATCATATGCCGAAACTCTCGTTTCGATATCTTGAACCGTTCACGAAATAAGATGGATGCAAGTTTCAGGTGATTCGCCGAGTAGATACGGTGTGGCCAATATAAGACTGGCTCGGAAAATGTTTATAAGGTTGACAGGAGAAGTACTCTTTACAGAAGTGCTGATGGTCACTGCCGATTTCAATGGCACGCTGTGAGCGATTTTTCAAATTGCGAGACACGCACAGCAGCTCTGCGGGTTAAATGGCAAGAATATCGTTTTCAGTGTCTTCCTGTACATCATACAGTGTATTAGAATCATTTGAGTACACCTGATCCTTCACCTTGCTCCACAGGGAGACCAAATGGTCTTGGAGCCCAGGTTTTGTTGTCTTTACTGAGTGTCCTTTCCTCACTGAACACTTCATGAACTAGTTTCGAGGTTGAAAATTGCTGCTGAAAATTTGCTGTTGCCCAATTTTGCACGAAATAAACATACAGTGGTTCCTCTTCTGTCAGTATGTGTATAATGCACTGCATTGTAACGAAAGGCCGAGAAAAGATGTCTGGTCAGTTTTATTCTCGCAATCATGTCTATATGACGTGTCAGATAAGAATTTTCGATGAGGCTGTTCTTGGAGCATGCTGTTTGCTATAGGGAAGTCGCAATGCCAGAAAACTGTTTGTAAATACAGAAAGACCAGCAGAAGATCGCCGTTTGGCGCAGTGTCTAGAACTACACCTTCATCAAAAATTAAAATAACGTAATGTGTTTAAACAGACGGAAAG
This sequence comes from Schistocerca americana, assembly GCF_021461395.2. Classification (NCBI taxonomy): domain Eukaryota; kingdom Metazoa; phylum Arthropoda; class Insecta; order Orthoptera; family Acrididae; genus Schistocerca; species Schistocerca americana. The sequence continues at coordinate 883,549,500 of NC_060130.1, read as the reverse complement.
ACCCTTGCGGCTGCACACCCGAAACTTAATGGAACAGTCTTTGCGCCGCCAAAACCTGAAGATTCAGACTCATCATTATTTCATTACCTACTTGACGGTCTATCATTGGGGCCAGTATCCACCGTAACTACCTCGAAATATGTGTCCGGGATAATTAAAAGTCAAGCGTTAACTTAAAAGACAGACAGCAGCCTGAGATTCGTTGGACGAAGCCTAGGTAAATGTGATTCATTCTTGCAAGAGGTAATTTGCAAAACCATCGTTCGCCGGATTCTTCAACACTCCTTGTCAATTTTGGACTCTCACCAGGTCAGATTGATAGAGGAAATTAGAGGAGATGAAGATAAAAAAAATTTCTGCGCCTTTCGTCACAGATCCTTTTAGTAAGCTGAGAGCATCACGGAGATTGTCATGCAGCTCCGCTGGGATATGCTTCAGGCCAGGCATTGTGCGTCATGGAAATACGTCTTCTATGTGAATATTTGGAGAACCAGAGTGTCTAGATGACTTGGCCACTCACTGTTAGACGAGTATTCATACCTCAACTAATTTTAATGTGTTTCCATCGACATCCGACACGACTCTCAGCTCTAACAAACTTTTTATTGTGTGAAATGCAAATGGAGACCAAGGGTACACCATTACCAAGATATCAATGGAACTGTGATATTCAGCTACCGTCTCACTCGATAGTTAGCTTGCTTTTTACAAATCTGTACGCTGTAAATTGTGACTGAATCCTTTCCGTGGCATATGGGAAACGCTCTAAAGCTTTATCTACGTACCTTAAAAGTTTATAAGGTTTTAGGGCTTTAAATAGTTGTCTTTTGGCTGCAAATGAGTTACTCCCAAAAGTCTTGCACGTAGTAGCATCGGTAAATCTAGCCAAAAGTGTCCTACTGTATAAACTATCAACTTTTCAATGCAGGTGAGTATTATGAAATACATGTGTTAGGTCACTAAGCTCTGACACTAAATATAGATGCTTAACGAAATACACTATATGAAAAGACGTCGTAATACGTAAGAGATGTAAATGTGAAATCAATTAGCCGTTTGTGGTTCAAATGGCTCTGAGGACTATGGGACTTAACATTTGAGGTCATCAGTCCCCTAGAACTTAGAACTACTTAAAAATAACTAACCTAAGGACATCACACACATCCATGCCCGAGGCAGGATTCGAACCTGCGACCGTGGTGGTCGTTCGGTTCCAGACTGAAGCGCCTAGAACCGCTCGGTCACACCGGCCGGCGACTGTTTGTGACTTTTGCGTCTAATGAACAACAAAATTTGTACTTGCAACGAGAGAGAAAGAGTGATAGTTTTTCAAATTCATGATAATACTCATAGTACTCGTATAACAGTCCTCTGACTGTGTGTTACAGCTCATTTAGAGTAGGAGTGACGCTAAATTGGAAGGAAGCATAGTTTAACATCCGGTCGACATCGACTTCATTAGAGACGGGTCATTAGACAAATTGAAGACTGACAATCGAAGAATAGTTTAAGGAAACATTCCGGTATTCATGTGTAATAAAGAAAAGTGTGATTTAAGCGTTAGTCAGATATCGCGTTGTGGCATTCTGTATTGTGAGGAAATGTTTTTCGGTAACTGCAGTTTTATCGTGAGCACTCTTCCGTTCTCAGTATTACTGACACGGAGTCCACCGGCCGGGGTGGCCGAGCGGTTCTAGGCGCTACAGTCTGGAACTGCGCTACCGCTACGGTCGCAGGTTCGAATCCTGCCTCGGGCATGGGTGTGTGATGTCCTTAGGTTAGTTAGGTTTCAGTAGTTCTAAGTTCTAGGGGACTGATGACCTCAGCAGTTAAGTCCCATGGTGCTCAGAGCCATATGAACCTTTTTTTTTTTTTTTTTACACGGAGTCCTCTCTGTTTATAAATGTAAGAGAACGTCTAATTTTTAGAATTCGCCAGCCGCACACCATTCCGGAAATTTGTTTCTCTACTTCCCGGATCGAACTCACCTTCTTTCATAAGAAAAGTCCTGTGACTGACCACTTTATTTTTCTTACTATTGTCTAAATCACATGTCAAGAAACGTGTACTAAACAAAAACAAAGGTCAATCCAAATCGAAAGTAGTTTCAGACGTTGGAAGAGCTAATAAAATACCGGTGGGGTTCACGACTTGCGGTGTTAAAGCCTGTTTAGGGTTGGCGGCCGGATGTGCCATTTGTTTGGACAGCTCACCATCGGGGATTAGTGTTAAAACACGGGGCGCGATGGCAGTAATGCGTAAAGCGAGGTGCGCGGCTGTTGTTTTAATGAATGGCCAGCGGGCAACGGCAGCGGGCAGCGGGCAGAGGCGGCGGCAGGAGCCAGCCGCGGTTGACTCATCTGGCAGCTTGGCTCGATAATGGAGGTGAGCCCAGGTGCGTCCTAACATCTGCCGTCCCCTCCGCGCAACTTCCACAAATGTGATATCTGTTTCTGCGCCCATAATTCATCCGCGCCCCCGCTCTCTCGCAGTCATTCGTCTTCCCGAACCCCTTGCGCAGAGCCTGGCCACCTCTAAAAGTTCACTTACTTGTTTACGCTCGCTCCGATCAAAGCGTGATTCACCTCCACACGTATTCCATCGTTTATTCGGCTGAATATTTGATGCGCAGCACCGGGTGCTGCATACTCTGCATAACTTGAGAACGTTCCGTTGTCATTGCATTGACAACTCGCGACTCAAATTACTGCAGAAGTTGCTAAATTAGCTAAACGTTTTATTGATAAACGTGTATCTTGAAATACGCCATTGATTTTAGCGTTCCGAACTGACTATGCAAATGTAGACGAGATGTGGCTCAAATTCAAAGATATAGTAGCAACTGCAATTGAGAGATTCATACCTCATAAATTGGTAAGAGATGGAACTGATCCCCCATGGTACATAAAACAGGTCCGAACGCTGTTGCAGAGGCAACGGAAAAAGCATGCGAAGTTCAGAAGAACGCGAAATCCCGAAGATTGGCTAAAATTTACAGACGCGCGAAATTTGACACGGACTTCAATGCGAGGTGCCTTTAATAGGTTCCACAACGAAACATTGTCTCGAAATTTGGTAGAAAATCCGAAGACATTCTGGTCGTATGTAAAGTACACACGCGGCAAGTCGCAGTCAATACCTTCGCTGCGCAGTGCCGATGGTACTGTTACCGACGACTGTGCCGCTAAAGCGGAGTTATTGAACGCAGTTTTCCGAAATTCCTTCACCAGGGAAGACGAATGGAATATTCCAGAATTTGAAACACGAACAGCTGCTAGCATGAGTTTCTTAGAAGTAGATACCTTAGGGATTGCTCAAAAAAATGGCTCTGAGCACTATGGGACTCAACTGCTGTGGTCATAAGTCCCCTAGAACTTAGAACTACTTAAACCTAACTAACCTAAGGACATCACACACATCCATGCCCGAGGCAGGATTCGAACCTGCGGCCGTAGCGGTCGTGCGGTTCCAGACTGTAGCGCTTAGGGATTGCGAAGCAACTCAAATCGCTTGATACGGGCAAGTCTTCAGGTTCAGATTGTATACCGATTAGGTTCCTTTCAGATTACGCTGATACAATAGATCCCTACTTAGCAATCATATACAACCGCTCGCTCACCGATAGATCTGTACCTACAGATTGGAAAATCGCGCAGGTCGCACCAGTGTTTAAGAAGAGTAGTAGGAGTAATCCATCGAAATACAGACCTATATCATTGACGTCGGTTTGCAGTAGGGTTTTGGAGCATATACTGTATTCAAACATTATGAATCACCTCGAAGGGAACGATCTATTGATACGTAATCAGCATGGTTTCAGAAAACATCGTTCTTGTGCAACGCAGCTAGCTCTTTATTCGCACGAAGTAATGGCCGCTATCGACAGGGGATCTCAAGTTGATTCCGCATTTCTAGATTTCCGGAAAGCTTTTGACACCGTTCCTCACAAGCGACTTCTAATCAAGCTGCGGGTATCGTCTCAGTTGTGCGACTGGATTCGTGATTTCCTGTCAGGAAGGTCGCAGTTCGTAGTAATAGACGGCAAATCATCGAGTAAAACTGAAGTGATATCAGGTGTTCCCCGGGGAAGCGTCCTGGGACCTCTGCTGTTCCTGATCTATACAAATGACCTGGGTGACAATCTGAGCAGTTCTCTTAGGTTGTTCGCAGATGATGCTGTAATTTACCGTCTAGTAAGGTCATCCGAAGACCAGTATCAATTGCAATACGATTTAGAAAAGATTGCTGTGTGGTGTGGCAGGTGGCAGTTGACGCTAAATAACGAAAAGTGTGAGGTGATACACATGAGTTCCAAAAGAAATCCGTTGGAATTCGATTACTCGATAAATAGTACAAATATCAAGGCTGTCTGTTCAACTAAGTACCTGGGTGTTAAAATTACGGACAACTTCAGTTGGAAAGACTACATAGATAATATTGTGGGGAAGGCGAGCCAAAGATTGCGTTTCATTGGCGGGACACATAGAAGATGCAACAAGTCCACTAAAGGGAAAGCTTACACTACACTCGTTCGTCCTCTGTTAGAATATTGCTGCGCGGTGTGGGATCCTTACCAGGTGGGATTGACGGAGGACATCGAAAGGGTGCAAGAAAGGGAAGCTCGTTTTTTATTATCACGTAATAGGGGAGAGAGTGTGGCAGATATGATACGCGAGTTGGGATGGAAGTCATTAAAGCAAAGACGTTTTTCGTCGCGGCGAGATCTATTTACGAAACTTCAGTCACCAATTTTCTCTTCCGAATGCGAAAATATTTTGTTGAGCCCAACCTACATAGGTAGGAATGATCATCAAAATAAAATAAGAGAAATCAGACCTCGAACAGAAAGGTTTAGGTGTTCGTTTTTCCCGCGAGCTGTTCGGGAGTGGAATGGTAGAGAGATAGTATGTTTGTGGTTCGATGAACCCTCTGCCAGGCACTTAAATGTGAATTGCAGAGTAGTCATGTAGATGTAGATGTAGAAACACCCACACTGTCTGTCTAACCGAATATCGGCAGCAAATATGTAAGCAAAATTCTAGGTTACACTTTGCAATGGTAAATTATCATTTTCATATGTGTGGTGAAGCAGGTACGTGTGGAGAATAAAAATAATTTACACTCCATTAGCTTGGTTGTTTCTGAATGTCCCTTGTTAAATCCTTCACCTTGAAGAAAAATAAGGTTCTTCTTTTGTACTTTTGGCAGCCATATTTCTTTCTGTTGTGCCATCAACAGTGATCTCATTTATTTCTGAGAAATTTGCATTTTGTTAAAATAAGTATGAATGGCACCTATTATTTTCTGGTATACTACTTATATATCATATATATTATTTCTCAAATCAACATTCCTTTTTCTTAAGACGTACTAATCGTACAGCGATGAAGGAGGTATTGTTGAAATGCGTTTTTAAGAGGCTTCTGACATTGGATAGCGACATTGAGCTGAAACTTACCATTTGTGGAAAATTTTAACATAAAAGTTATTTTTAACTATTATTGGCAAAAGGGCATCATGGCTGCCCAGCTTCATACCTATATTTTACGAAGCTAACTTATTAATCACGAATGAGAGACTCCCTTTAATTTTATTTTATTACAGATTTAATTTTGTTTTAAAGAACTTATTAACTGGATAATTTGTATACATCATTGTCACAGATAATAACCGTGGCCACTGCCGTAGCCCATTATCTCTGCCCGTCGTAAAATTTGACTTTTCTACACAAATATACTTTCCGAAACGCCTTGAACTATGATTTCCAGGGTGACAGTTACCGAATTATATGAAATAAAATCGTCATACGTTCTGAACTGTTTGCGTTAGGACGTTCAAACTGCACGGTTGGCCACGGGGCACGATGGAAATTATTATGCGCTATATCGTTTGTTTAGCGACGAAGGCCACTTTCATTTGGATGGGTTCGTCAGGAAGCATAATTGACGCACTTGGGGGACTGAGAATCCGCATTTCGCGATCGAGAAGTCTCTTCACCCTCAGCGGGTGACCGTGAATTGTGCGATGTCTGGTCACGGGATAATCGGTGCGATATTCCTAGATGGCACGGCGCCTATCGAACGGCACGTGAACGTTTTGGAAGATGTTATCATCGCCATTATCCAAATTTACCCTGATTTCGACAAGATGTTGTCATGCGAGACGGAGCTCGACCCCATCGAAGCAGGAGAGTGTTTGATGTCCTGGAGGAGCACTTAGGGTACCTCATTCTGCTCCGGGGTACCCAGAGGTCGCTGGCATGGCTTACGATTGGCCGCCGTATTCCCCGGATCTGAACACATGCGACTCCTTTTTGGGGGGCTATACGAGGTGCATTCAAGTTCTAAGGCCTCCGATTTTTTTTCTCCGGACTGGAAAGAGATAGAAACATGCGCATTGTTTTAAAATGAGGCCGCGTTCATTGTCAATACATCCCAGAGATAGCAGCACCATACGGCAGATGGAATTTTACCGCCAGCGGCGAGAATGAGAACTGTTTTAAATACTTAAAATGGCGACGTTTTCCTTACTTGAACAGTGTGCAATCACTCGTTTTCTGAATTTGCGTGGTGTGAAACCAATTGAAATTCATCGAAAGTTGAAGGAGACACGTGGTGATGGAGTTATGGATGTGTCGAAAGTGCGTTCGTGGGTGCGACAGTTTAATGAAGGCAGAACATCGTGTGATAACAAACCGAAACAACCTCGGGCTCGCACAAGCCGGTCTGACGACATAATCGAGAAAGTGGAGAGACTTGTTTTGGGGGACCGCCGAATGACTGTTGAACAGCTCGCCTCCAGAGTTGGCATTTCTGTGGGTTCTGTGCACACAATCCTGCATGACGACCTGAAAATGCGAAAAGTATCATCCAGGTGGGTGCCACGAATGCTGACAGACGACCACACGGCTGCCCGTGTGGCATGTTGCCGAGCAATGTTGACGCGCAACGACAGCATGAATGGGACTTTCTTTTCGTCGGTTGTGACAATGGATGAGACGTGGATGCCATTTTTCAATCCAGAAACAGAGCGCCAGTCAGCTCAATGGAAGCACACAGATTCACCGCCACCAAAAAAATTTCGGGTAACCGCCAGTGCTGAAAAAATGATGGTGTCCATGTTCTGGGACGGCGAGGGCGTAATCCTTACCCATTGCGTTCCGAAGGCACTACGGTAACAGGTGCATCCTTTGAAAATGTTTTGAAGAACAAATTCCTTCCTGCGCTGCAACAAAAACGTCCGGGAAGGGCTGCGCGTGTGCTGTTTCACCAAGACAACGCACCCGCACATCGAGCTAACGTTACGCAATAGTTTCTTCGTGATAACAACTTTGAAGTGATTCCTCATGCTCCCTACTCACCTGACCTGGCTCCTAGTGACTTTTGGCGTTTTCCAACAATGAAAGACACTCTCCGTGGCCGCACATTCACCAGCCGTGCTGCTATTGCCTCAGCGATTTTCCAGTGGTCAAAACAGACTCCTAAAGAAGCCTTCGTCGCTGCCATGGAATCATGGCGTCAGCGTTGTGAAAAATGTGTACGTCTGCAGGGCGATTACGTCGAGAAGTAACGCCAGTTTCATCGATTTCGGGTGAGTAGTTAATTAGAAAAAAAATCGGAGGCCTTAGAACTTGAATGCACCTCGTATTAAAGGCCAGGTGTACAGCAATAACTCCAAAATCATTGATGAGCTGAAAACAGCCATTCAGGAGGTCATCGTCAGCATCAATGTTCCGACACGTGAGCGTATCAAGCAGAATTACGCTATTCGTCTGCGCCACATCATCGCCAATGATGGCAGGCATATCGAACATTACATAACCTAGATCTGAATATCTGTAGTGACGTTTACATGTTGAATAAAGTGTGTGCACGCCGTAGCTTGTAACTAATTTACGTTTATTTTCATATAGTTCAATAATTGTCACTGTGTGCCTTGCCGCTACGGTTTAACGTGCTTGCTGTAACTGAAAATGTCAGTCGAGCTAAAGCTATAGGTTACGTGGCGCTACTGACAGACCCTGGTCTCTGCCCGTCGTCCAAGTGGGGACAATCATTCCGAATGCAAAACATATTTTTGGACATACGGAAATGTGTATGCAAGGATGTATCATAAATTCATGATTATTATTTCACGTCGTTCAGATCCTTTTAAAGATGTTCTCTCTTCATTCCCAGAACTATCTTATACCTTTATCCCAACGATTACTCTAATTCCAGATACTGTCACTATTTAAAATTTATAAAAGTGCGCTCCCCTGGTTGCCAGTTGCTTTATCTGCATCGTTTACCGTGCGACCATTCCACTTAGTATTCCTACGAATTGTTACTTCCAGGTATTTTTATCGCATGACTGCCTCCATGGTAGATCTCATTGATAAAATTATTTTCGGTGGCTAAACTGCGTCATATCGGTGGATACCTGAGCTTTTGATGACCGCCATTGTCATTAGGGCCAAGAGTAAACTTTACTTGTCAGTTTTACACCTGTCGATGATGAAGAGAAAGCTCGAGTTTAACATTCAATTTAAGGCATCTTAGCGATAGAGAGCATTTTTTCTACATTTGATTCCAGTTGTGTGTTATTAATAGTGTAGTGAACGGGTACTAATTTTTTACGTTCCATTGTATACGATTTTCCTCTTTGAGAGATAGCTGCCGATCGTTGCACCAGCCTGACGTTTTGCTAAGCCTCAGCTGCTAAGTGAACTGAACGTGGCAGTGGGCACTGGATACAACAAACTAGCGAACAACAAGCCACAGAAAATTCGTTATCGTTGTTACGGAATAATTGGCCTGACACGAAGCAAATGATTACTACGTTCTCGAAATTTCCAAAAATCTGCCTACATTGTACATATACGACGCTGAAAATTTGTGGTAATCATTTCTTAACGCCTGGAAATGTTGTTAGGGAAAGTCATCAAATGGTTAGAATCTTTATCTCAACTGATGTGGCTTGAAAATCAAGAAGCCTTTATTCCAGAAGCAGGGAGTGAAGAACTATGTAGACCTACAACAAAATAAATTTTATTCGAAGCAATCATATTCTTTCAAAGTCAACTTAAAAGTCAAAGAAAGAAAGAGAAATAACTAATGTGATGGCGATGAATGGTAGACCATTAACAGTTAATATTTACCCAGAGAAAGTTTTTTTTTGTGCGCTGTGGTTCCTTCCGTAACAGTCCTCAATTTTCTTGGAAATTAAACTTTCACTTGACAGACAGGGTATTTAAAATGAGGAGAGCGATCGCATTATCGATTTTGTTAATCATGAAATCTCGTAACCTTGAAGCTACCTGCACGCTTTTCACGAACTATATGAATTCCAGATTTGAGTGGGAGAGTAATTCTTTAGCCTCAACGCTTCAGCATTCTATTCCATCAGTTTACGCTTCTCCACCGAATTGCACCACTTATATGGTAACAATATCTGATAAAACAGACGTTCAGTTTAGAACGCTATGTTATGACGACCTTTTTCGGATATATTTTGTAAACGTGAGTTACACTTTCACGCATTGATTATTTTTTAAAAATCATAGGACATATCCCGTAAGCTTGATGGAATGACACAAAAGCTACACGCATTTCACATATTTGTCGTTGTAAGTGATTTTATTTTTCTAACAATTAAAGTTTCTTGGGGTGTAGGTGCCCTACACAAAAACTGAAAAAAGACTTTAGTTTTATTAGACCACACACCCTTATATCAGATATCACATACAAAGGGCTAGTGCGATCAGTTCCGGAGAGTTGTTACAGTGTTTGGAGACCTTACTAGGCATGCATGACAACAGGCATCGAACGAATTCGCCGAGCGGGGTGGTGCAGTGGAATCACATTCGGGAAAACGTTGGTTCAAATCTGCGTCTGGCTATCCAGATGTAGGTTTCCCGCGGTTTCTTTAAATCGCTACAGGCAAATGCCAGTATTGTTCCTTCCCCATCCTTGAAACAATTCGAGCTAGTGCTCCGTCTCTACTGAAGTCGATGTCGACGGGACGTTAAAACCGTTATCTTTCTTCCTTTCATCGAAGGAATTCAGAGACATACTAGGATTGCAACTGATCGGTATACGAAAGTGCAACAGAAAAGTTTGGGGAACTGAATTTGAAATCCTCCGAAGAAGGACCATGCAGTTCATGCGAAACATGGTCGGGTAAATTTAAAGAAACTATATTCGTATAACGCATTGCGATCATCACGCTGCTACCAAGGTATATCTCGCGTAGTGATCATGAAAACTAGATGAGAGAGCTTAGATCACGTACATAGGTATTTTTTCCCACGCTCAACACGCGAAAGGAGTAGGAAAGAAAATCGATAATATTGGCACAATGCACCCTCCGTCATGCACTGTACAGTGGTTTGCGGATTATGTATGCAAATTTAGATGTCAGATTTCAACAAAATACCACTTAATTATCTTAAGCCAAGTCTCTTAAGATAGATACGACGTGCGACGAGAGCGAAAGGCTTCGTATGCTCAGTGTTTTGAGTATCCATTTTCCCGGCCATGGTCGTTTTCTTCCAGGCAGGTCATTATCTTCGAATTCGGAACATGTTCTACAATTCTGCTACGGGTGCAGGCGAAGGGCACCTGTTCTGTTGATCAGTTCTAAGGATGGGCGAGGTGTGTGCGCTCTTCTATTCGCTCAAGAAGTCTGTAATAATTTACTATTAGAGCTGGAGCTAATACACGGGCGTCCAAAATTAAAGCAACAAACTGCTGTTTCCCAGCCCCGTGTCTAATTCACGATATGACCATACAAACTATCAACAGGTGTCGTTACGATCGTGTTCTGCGTGGAAGATGGCACTCCGATCAACGTACGTCCACGCCAGCAATGACTTAGGGCACCTGTCAAGCGAGGTTGCGTTTGCAGGGTGGTCCCATATCGACAATCGTTGTGTACACAGACGGTGCAGTATGGCACAGAGAAGACGGCTACGGACTCTTTGTTGTGGAGGGCTATAGGAAGAATGGAAGCAGGAGAGTCGCAAACTGATGTGGCCCTATGGTTAATGTGAAACGTTCTGTTGTTTCTCGGATGAAGCGACAGTTTATAGAGACCGAAACTGTATTCCGGAGACCATGACAGGGCCGACCACGTGTGACGTCAGAAAGAGTGGACCGTTATTTGTCTGTAGGGGCACGACGGTACCGCCTTAGTACTGCACTGCAGCTGGCATCTGACCGCGCAGCATCCCCTGGACGTGTTGTATCGAGGCAATCGGTGTACAGAAGGCTTCAGTAGAGTGTCGTTTATTGTTGGATACCTGCTGCCTGTTCACCTCTGGCGTGTCTTCACAGAAGGGAACGTCTAGAGAGGAGCCGTCAACATGCCACCTGGACGGTGGAATAGTGGGCCAATGTTCTTCTCACAGATGAGTCCCGATTTGGTCTGAATAGTCATTCTCGACGGATTCGCATCTGGAGGGCACGTAGAACACGATATCGGGACCCTAACATTGCGGAAAGAGACCGATATCGAGGAGGAACCCTAATGGTGTCGGCAGGGATTATGTTCACCACCCGAACACCTCTTGATGAAATTGTTCGGGTAAATTAGCAAGATGTAACTGCTGTCAGGTACCGTGAGGAGATCTTGGGATCTCATGCGCGGTTGTTGCGGAGGTCTGTGGGCCCAGACTTCGCATAGACGGACGATAATGCTCGACCACATAGAGCACGGGTGGTTGATGTTTTTTCGGAAGCTGAAGATATTGCACGCTTGGCGTGGCCTGCTCGCTCTCCCGATTCGAACCCCATAGAGCCAACTCTGATCATTTACAAACCCGCCGATGGTGTGCACATGTACGAAGTTGCATTGAGATCCTATTACGTATTATGGATGATTCACTTTTTTGTGCACGACATTACTGAGCTCTATGCTTCAAAAAATGGTTCAAATGGCTCTGAGTACTATGGGACTCAACTTCTGAGGTCATTAGTCCCCTAGAACTTAGAACTAGTTAAACCTAACTAACCTAAGGACATCACACACATCGATGCCCGAGGCAGGATTCGAACCTGCGACCGTAGCGGTCTCGCGGATCCAGACTGCAGCGCCTAGAACCGCACGTCCACTTCGGCCGGCCTCTATGCTTCATGTACATCTATATCTATATGGTTACTCTGGAATTCACACTTAAGTGCCTGGTAGAGGGTTCATCGACCATTTTCATACTACTTCTCTATCATTCCATTCTCGAACGGCGCTGGGAAAAAGGAACACCTAAATCTCTCCGTTCTAGCTCTGATTTCTCTTATTTTATTACGATGATCATTTCTCCCTACGTAGGTAGGTGTCAACAAAATATTTTCGCATTCGCAAGAGAAAGTTGGTGATTAAAATTTCGTAAATAGATCTCGCCGCAAAGAAAAACGCCTTTGTTTCAATGACTGCCACCCCAGCTCGCGTATCATATCAGTGACACTCTCACCCCTATTGCGCGATAACACGAAACGAGCTGCCCTTCTTTGCACTTTTTCGATGTCCCCCGTCAATCCTACCTGGTGAGGATTCCACACCGCGCAGCAATATTCCAGCAGAGGACGGACAAGTGTAATGTAGGCTGTCTCTTTAGTGGATTTGTCGCATCTTCTAAGTATTCTGCCAACAAAGCGCAGTCTTTTTTTCGCCTTCCCCACAATATTATCTATGTGGTCATTCCAACACACTTCTCTCCGCGGCTCTTTACGTTCCTGAAAAATATGTATATCCATACATGTATGAGCTTTAAAGAAAAATACTCAGCTCTTTTCATACTATCATTTGCTAGAAACCTTTTTTCAATACCGCAAACTGTTCGTGAAATATTATAACAGTCCACGTTACGTGGGAAACTCCGCATTTCGTGGTCCCTGTGAAATACTGGTGGATGATAATCCTGCTGCTCTAGCCAGCCGGTCGTACAAGTGTGTGACCATTTGCGCTGACCTTCTTAGTATACGCTCGATATTTTCTTTTATTTCCATCACACATGAACCGCATATACTAGCGCTGTGTTCCAATATAGGCCGTAGAAGCAGAGTGTAAGCATTCTCTTTCGTGAACTGTCGGCTGTTCCATAGTACTCCATCAGTAAATATTAGCTTGGCAGCTGCTTCACCTTCAGCTGCACGTGTGTTATTTTCTACATGATATTCCTAAACATTGTTACCCGCATCTACGTTACGTTGGTGTGTCCGACTGTGTATCATTAATGGTAAAGTCAAAGGCTGCTATATTTTACATTTTACAATAATTTACTAACTGAATTTTTACAGATACATAACTTTAGCATGAAGAGGATGTGTGACAGCTGTACAGTGTTCACTTGCACTGATCCATCCTTAACTCCAGGCCAGTCCAGAGTCCAAAGAACAATAACTACGGTCACTTGTAGGATGTCCAGGTTGGCTCTTCTTGCCTTCAACTGTGAATGAGTCCTGATGGTGTCTTGAAGTACTATCCTGGTACTGTGCAAATGATACTGATAATGCCTGAGTGGATCCGAGTATCTGCTTACACCCGCATTAGGCGGTCGGATGTCCACTTGCAAACTATGTAAGTGACGTGTGTATAGCTCTTGCCCTGCGTGCCCTCCGTTAGGAGCTAGTCCTATCTCAGGTGCACCTTAGTACTAGGCAGCCCGGTTCTCTTCTATGTATGACCGTGTTCAGTGTCTTTCAAATTCAGGTGGTTCAAATGGCTCTGAGCACTATCGGACTTAACATCTGAGGTCGTCAGTCCCCTAGAACTTAGAACTACTTAAACCTAACTAACCTAAGGACATCACACACATCCATGCCCGAGGCAGGATTCGAACCTGCGATCGTAGCGGTGGCGCGGTTCCAGACTGAAGCGCCTAGAACCGCTAGACCACACCGGCCGGCCAGTGTCTTTAGGTGGACACAGCAATTACTTTGTTTGAACTCGGAATAGGGTCTAGAATTCTGCTGCACGTAGAGGTGAGTGATGCAAGACAGCACCGAGCTAGACGGTGCTGTGACGAGGCGCTGGACTCCTGTTCAGGAGGACAGCGGTTTCGCGAAACACTATTGAGAAAATTTAGAGAATCGGCATTTGAAGCTGACTGCAAAACGATTCTGCCGCGCCACGTACATATTGCTTAGTGACCACAAAGATAAGAGAAGTGAGGACACTTACGGAAAGATAGAGACAGTCGTTTTCCTCCCACTATTTGCAAGTGGAACAGGAAAGGAAATGACTAGTAGTGGTAGAAGGTACCCTCCGCCATCCACTATGCGGTAGCTTGCGGAGTATGTATGTAGAAGTACATGTAGAAACCACCGTCCTGTGGTCCACATTCAGGTTTTCCGTGATTTCTCTAAAATCAGTTAAAGTGAATGCCGTCGTGGTTCCTTTGAAAGATCGCGGCCGATTCCTTCCCTATCCTTCCCCAATCCGAGCTTGTACCTCGTCTGTAGGACGTTACACCCTAATCTTTCAATCCTCATAAGTAAATGCGTGGGACGCATTATGTCTTCTAGTAACTGAGAATGATTCCGTGCTTAATCACATTCAACTACTCAGTAATGGAGACTGTATCAAACAATACCTAAAGTTATTTTATGTGACACTGGCACGATCCAAAGAATTACATTAATTTCGCTGTAACAATGGAGCTTTCTTGAGTACGACAATGAACGACTCATGCATGGAATAGATAAGAACTGTCTGTCGCTTTAGGTACCCAAAAGAGGAAATATCACGTTAGCAACAGTAGCAAGATGATGATCTACTTTGACTCATTTATGACGATGGAGATGTGTGCTATGATCAGGCTTCTTAGGTGTTAGGTCCAAAAATATATAGGCTTTAGTCGAAGTCTGAAGGCAATATGTGAGTATTCTTTCTTGTCATTTCAGCAGGTATGTAAATGGCAAAAGAAGTTTAAACAACACTGGTGAACCACGCTCTGATAGCATACGACAGCTACACCAGACAGACGCTTCTACAAATCGAGCGATACGAGGAATCCGCAGTGCCCACTCGACAAAAATGCCTCAGATTGTGAGATCCACCATAGCTCTGTGCAGTATATCGCTCACTATTCGCCTCAGTCCCACAAAGTTTGTGTTATGTAGGTGCCAAAAAATTTACGCACGTAGTGGAGCAGCTGTCTTACGTTCTTTGCAGATGGTATAGTCGCTTACCGTCTGGTAAATTCATCAGAAGATCAAAACGCATCACAAAATGATTTTGACAAAAAATGTTCAAATGTGTGTGAAATCTTATGGGACTTAATTGCTAAGGTCATCAGTCCCTATGTTGGTTGTGGTCTTCAGTCCTGAGACTGGTTTGATGCAGCTCTCCATGCTACTCTATCCTGTGCAAGCTTCTTCATCTCCCAGTACCTACTGCAACCTACATCCTTCTTAATCTGCTTAGTGTATTCATCTCTTGGTCTCCCTCTACGATTTTTACCCTCCACGGTGCCCTCCAATGCTAAATTTGTGATCCCTCGATGCCTCAAAACATGTCCTACCAACCGATCCCTTCTTCTAGTCAAGTTGTGCCACAAACTTCTCTTCTCCCCAATCCTATTCAATACCTCCTCATTAGTTACGTGATCTACCCACCTTATCTTCAGCATTCTTCTGTAGCACCACATTTCGAAAGCTTACACATTACTTAACCTAAATTATCCTAAGGACAAACACACGCACCCATGCCCGAAGGAGGATTCGAACCTCCGCCGGGATCAACCGCACATTCCATGACTGCAGCGCCTGAGACCGTTCAGCTAATCCCGCGCGGCATGATTTTGACAAGTTATCTGCAAGGTGTGACAAGTGGAGGAGGAGATTAGTGTTTAAGGTCCCGTCGACATCTAGGTCATTAGAGACGGAGCAGGAGATCGGATTACGGAAGAATGGAGAAGGAAAGCGGCCATGCTCTTTAAAAGGAATCATTCCGGGATTTGCCTTAAGCGATTTAGGAAAATCACGGAAAACCTCAATGAGGATAGCCGAACGCAGGTTTGAACCGTCGTCCTCCCAAATGCGAGTCCCTTGTGCTAACCACTGTACTACCTTGCTCGGTACGAAAAGTGGAAATTGACCGTGTATAATAAGATACGTAATATTTTCAAGTGAATAATAAAATTCCAATAAATTTCGGTCACACAATACATAACACAAATTTAACCGTTGTCGATTCAAATAAATACCTACGGATGAGAATTACGAACGACTTAAAGTGGAACCATCACAAAGAAAATGTTATGAGGAAGGGACACCAAAAACAACGTTCCACTGCCAGAAAACTTCGAAGTTGCAACAAATATACTAATGAGACTGCCTCTACTACGCTTGTCCGTCTTCATCTGGAGTGCTGCTACGCGCTATGGGATCCTCACCAGACACTCATTTTGTATTATCACTAAATAAGGGATCACGGATATGATAAGTGAGGTTGTGTGGCTATCATTAAAACGAATGCTTTTTCTTTGAAGCGAGCAGTTTCCATGACTGTTAAAAACCATTCAAAAGTCAAGATCGCACAAAATATTTTTTATTCAGGACAACCGGTTTCAAGTCTTAGCTGCCATCTTGAGGTCTTAAACATTTTTTGTAGTGAAACATGTTCATTTTACGCCGATCTCATGCATAAGATGTGAAGTGGATAAAACTCGTCTCATTATGAACGTTTGTTAACGCTAAAATATTTAAAAACGCACAGCACCTTGTCCAAATGGCCATGTCCATATATATAATATTTTATGCGACCTTGGCTTTCGAGTGGTTTTCAACAATTAAAACAGATTGCCATTCAATACATTCACAATGAGAAAATTCAACTTTCCATGGCATTTCAATCACCAGCTTTCTCCTCCGAAAACGAAAACTTCTTGTTGACTGCCACCTACGTAGGGAGAAATGATCATCGTGAAAAACGTAGGAGAAATCAGAGCACGTAGTGAAAAATTTTTATGTTAATTTTTCCCACTTGCTCTTCCAGAATAGAACAATAGGGACGTAGTCTGAAAGTGTTTCTATGCAGTCTCTACGAAATACATAAATGTGATATGCAGAATAATCGACAATATGTAAATGTAGTCGCATTGACATCAGTTTGACAAACTTTGAAGACTGCAGTCAGATCAAAACTTCACGATTTCGTGAGCACTAGCGTAATACTGCAGCATGGTAATGTGAAGGCACAAGTAACCGACTCCACAATTCAAAGAAATTAGGGGTATTACTTTCGAATTACTGCTACAACCCAACAGAGTCTCCTGAGTTGTCATGGAGCGATTGTTATGTGTCTGGATCCACCATGGAGGCACTAGGTGGAAATACGTCTGGTAGTGGTGTTGGAATTAAAGTGACGGTGCGTAGCTTTTCTTTACTTTTGTTGTGAAACCTACGCATTGGTAAGATGTTGATTACTTGAACTAATAACAATGAGAGCTCTGTTGCAAAGTGATGACTCGTTTTCATAACTGTTGTATTTCACGAATGAACCTATGGACAAGGTTACTTACTTTCTCTGTCTCGTTTCTTAATAATTTCCGTAATTCCTGATCCCATCTGTCATTTTACAGTAACTTGAGCCTCAGGTTGAAGAGTATTTTTCCGCGCACGGCCATACCGGCAGTGGAGATCTGTGCTCGTAGTTAGGTTTTGTAAAGAGGGGTTCGGCATCGGGAAAGTGGAGAGGCGGCGAGATTCCCTTGTTTTGGGGGAGGGAGGGGGGGCAGAGAAGGGGACGGCGCCGCAGCGGCAGCCAGATCGATACGGCGTCTTGAGAATGCACGTCAAATTGCAGATTTTAGTGGCCATAAGCTGGCGCGTGCGCGCGTCGCCGCCGCCCAAGATGGCCGCCGCGCGTCAAATCAGGGCTCGGGTACCAGCAGGCAGCGACACCCTGCTATCCAGCTCCAAACACTACCAGAATACGCCGCCACGAACTGTCTAGTACTGAAATTATGTCAAGCAATGCATTTGTCACGGGCCAGGAACTACTGTCCGAAAATCACTGCTCGTCCTACTTTGCACTGATAGGAATATCAGGTCCGTAAGTTCGTAGCATTTTTCCATAACTTTAATAAACACAACAGATACACGTAACAAAGACTCTAGTCACCAATAACATGTTCTCCTTCACTATTCCCAACGCTGGCCTAACTTTTCGATTCCGCGAATGTACACTACTGGCCATTAAAATTGCTACACCACGAAGATGACGTGCTACAGACGCGAAATTTAACCGACAGGAAGAAGATGCTGTTATATGCAAATGCTTAGTTTTCAGAACATTCACACAAGGTTGGCGCCGGTGGCTACACCTACAACGTGCTGACATGACGCCGGCCGCTGGTGGCCGAGCGGTTCAGGCGCTACAGTCTGGAAACGCGCGACCGCTACGGTCGCAGGTTCGAATCCTGCCTCGGGCATGGATGTGTGTGTTGTCCTTAGGTTAGTTAGGTTTAAGTAGTTCTAAGTTCTAGGGGACTTATGACCTCAGTAGTTGAGTCCCATAGTGCTCAGAGACATTTGAACCATTTTTTTGCTGACATGAGGAACGTTTCCAACCGATTTCTCATACACAAACAGCAGGTGACCGGCGTTGCCTGGTGAAACGTTGTTGTGATGCCTCGTGTAAGGAGGAGAAATGCGTACCATCACGTTTTCGACTTTGATAAAGGTCGGATTGTAGCTTATTACGATTGCGGTTTATCGTATCGCGACATTGCTGCTCGCGTTGGTCGAGATCCAGTGACTGTTAGCAGAATATGGAATCGGTGGCTTCAGGAGGGTAATACGGAACGCCGTGCAGGATCCCAGCGGCCTCGTATCACTAGCAGTCGAGATGACAGTTATCTTATCCGGATGGCTGTAACGGATCGTGTAGCCACGTCTCGATCCCTGAGTCAACAGATGGGGGCGTTTGCAAGACAACAACCATCTGTACGAACAGTTCGACAACGTTTGCAGCAGCATGCTCGGAGACCATGGCTGCGGTTGCCCTTGACGATGCATCACAGACACGAGCGCCTGCGATTGTGTACTCAACGACGAACCTGGGCGCACGAATGGCAAATCGTCATTTTTTCGGATGAATCCGGGTTCTGTTTAGAGCATCATGATGGTCGCATCCCCGTTTGGCGACATAGTGGTGAACGTACATTGGAAGCGTGTATTTGTCATCGCTTTACTGGCGCCATACACGGCGTGATGGTATGGGGTGCCATTGGTTACACGTCTCGGTCACCTCTTGCTCACATTGACGGCACATTCAACAGTGGACGTTACATTTCAGATGTGTTACGATCCGTGGCTCTACCCTTCATTCGATCCCTGCGAAACCCTACATTTCAGTAGGATAACGCACGACCGCATGTCCGCATGTTGCAGGTCCTGTACGGGCCTTTCTGGATACAGAGAATGTTCGACTGCTGCCCTGGCCAGCACATTCTCCAGATCTCTCACCAATTGAAAACGTCTGGTCAATGGTTGCCAAGCAACTGGCTCGTCACAATCCGCCACTCACTTCTCTTGATGAACTGTGGTATCGTGTTGAAGCTGCATGGGCAGCTGTACCTGTACACGCCATCAAAACTCTGTTCGACTCAATGCCCAGGCGTATCAAGACTGTTATTACGGCCAGAGGTGGTTGTTCCGGGTACTGATTTCTCGGGATCTATGCACCCAAATTGCGTGAAAACGTAATCAGATGTCAGTTCTAGTATAATATATTTGCCCAAAGAATACCCGTTTATCATCTGCATTTCTTCTTGGTGTAGCAATTTTAATGGCCAGTAGTGTAGAAAGCATCCAGTTTTGAGGGGAAGATCTCGTCGAGCCATGTTCGAAGCGCATTTTCGTCCGGGAAGGAAGTTCCTTGAAGATTGTTCGATACAGAGCGGAGTGGTGAAAATATGAAGGCGCAACAATAGGTGAATGAGACTCCTATGTAGTGTCCTTTTTTCTTTTTTTTAGGCAGTCTAGCAGAACGTGGGAGAGCGTTATCATGGTGTAGAATCACTTGGCGCAGTCTTCCTGATCGTTGTTCTTGGATTATGTCTGCAAGATGTCTCAGTTCTTCACTATAAATGTCAGCAGCGATGGTTACACTCCGGCGAAGCAATTCGTAGTACATCACACCGCCGATGTTCCGCAAGATGTATAACATTATGTTTTGTGGATGCGTGCAGGTCTTTGTGCGAGGGGTTGCTGCTTTATTTGGGCCCAAACATTCTTTTCAGTCCCTTATGTTACGAGGGCAGTTCAATAAGTAATGCAACACATTTTCTTTCTCGGCCAATTTTGGTTGAAAAAACCGGAAATTTCTTGTGGAATATTTTCAAACATTCCCGCTTCGTCTCGTATAGTTTCATTGACTTCCGACAGGTGGCAGCGCTGTACGGAGCTATTAAAATGGCATCTGTAACGGATGTGCGTTGCAAACAACGGGCAGTGATCGAGTTTCTTTTGGCGGAAAACCAGGGCATCTCAGATATTCATAGGCGCTTGCAGAATGTCTACGGTGATCTGGCAGTGGACAAAAGCACGGTGAGTCGTTGGGCAAAGCGTGTGTCATCATCGCCGCAAGGTCAAGCAAGACTGTCTGATCTCCCACGTGCAACCGGCCGTGCACAGCTGTGACTCCTGCAGTGGCGGAGCGTGCGAACACACTTGTTCGAGATGATCGACGGATCACCACCAAACAACTCAGTGCTCAACTTGACATCTCTGTTGGTAGTACTGTCACAATTGTTCACCAGTTGGGATATTCAAAGGTTTGTTCCCGCTGGGTCCCTCGTTGTCTAACCGAACACCATAAAGAGCAAAGGAGAACCATCTGTGCGGAATTGCTTGCTCGTCATGTGGCTGAGGGTGACAATTTCTTGTCAAAGATTGTTACAGGCGATGAAACATGGGTTCATCACTTCGAACCTGAAACAAAACGGCAATCAATGAAGTGGCGCCACACCCACTCCCCTACCAAGAAAAAGTTTAAAGCCATACCCTCAGCCGGTAAAGTCATGGTTACAGTCTTCTGGGACGCTGAAGGGGATATTCTGTTCGATGTCCTTCCCCATGGTCAAACGATCAACTCTGAAGTGTATTGTGCTACTCTTCAGAAATTGAAGAAACGACTTCAGCGTGTTCGTAGGCACAAAAATCTGAACGAACTTCTCCTTCTTCATGACAACGCAAGACCTCACACAAGTCTTCGCACCCGAGAGGAGCTCACAAAACTTCAGTGGACTGTGCTTCCTCATGCACCCTACAGCCCCGATCTCGCACCGTCGGATTTCCATATGTTTGGCCCAATGAAGGACGCAATCCGTGGGAGGCACTACGCGGATGATGAAGAAGTTATTGATGCAGTACGACGTTGGCTCCGACATCGACCAGTGGAATGGTACCGTGCAGGCATACAGGCCCTCATTTCAAGGTGGCGTAAGGCCGTAGCATTGAATGGAGATTACGTTGAAAAATAGTGTTGTGTAGCTAAAAGATTGGGGAATAACCTGGTGTATTTCAATGCTGAATAAAACAACCCCTGTTTCCGAAAAAAAATGTGTTGCATTACTTATTGAACTGCCCTCGTAGTTCAATGACACTATTTTTCGTCGCCAGTAACGGTACAGGATAGGAATGGTCAGTGTTGTTCACAACTTGTGAAGACTAAGCAGAGATGCACATATAGCCATCCGCTGACATGGATAATTATGGAGTAATGCATTTAAACAATCTTTGACAAACCCCGAAGTTCTTCATGAACGTGAAGAGTCACTAATGTCAAAACGATCCCCCTTGAAACGGGAAAACCATTTTTTGCCGTGCTTTGTCCAATGGTATCGTCCCCAAGTACGGTGCATATGTTTCTGTTTGCCTCCGCCGCTGTCGCCCCTGTATTGAACTCAAACAGAAGATATGTCGGAAATGTTCAGATTTCACCACTTGATACCCCATTTTCTAGCGTCCACGGCTCCACTCACTATCTCCAAATGACAAAATGACAATATGTAACCTCAAATATCAACAGTGAACCACAACTAAAAAAATGGCAATCGATAAAGAAACCCATAGCAACCGGAATACTAACACCCAAAACAAACACGCTATGAACTTAACGCACCAACCTTATACATATATGTGTGAACAGTTCAAGATAACAAAATGAGGTTTTCAACAAATGGCAGTAGGCAGAGGGCCACGTAATTATGTTGTATGCTTTACTATTGCATCAACAGAAGTATTGAGGCAGGTATGGTTTAAGGAGTTATTATTGATTTGTCCATCTTAAGTTTCCTGTCATTGAAAAGTATTTTGCACCAGGTTTTTTTCACTTGTATTTATGTGGTCATTGCCGGCCGAAGTGGCCGTGCGGTTAAAGGCGCTGCAGTCTGGAACCGCAAGACCGCTACGGTCGCAGGTTCGAATCCTGCCTCGGGCATGGATGTTTGTGATGTCCTTAGGTTAGTTAGGTTTAACTAGTTCTAAGTTCTAGGGGACTAATGACCTCAGCAGTTGAGTCCCATAGTGCTCAGAGCCATTTTTTTTATGTGGTCATTCTGGAAATATGAATATGAATATGTCATGTAAACAGATAGACAGGATGTAACAAATAGGTATGGTCCAATCTTTAGCATGCATTCCTCACACGTAAAGCAAGAAAATACGTTAATGGACATGGGAAGCGAAATGCTTTATTTCAATATTAGAGCTCAGTTTCCACAGCCCTTCAACACAATGTAAAAGTTTTCATCGTTAAAATAAAGGTAGTTCTTTTTAATGCACGTACAGCTTTACAAAATTGTTCGTTTCTATATGTGGAGTTTTAACAATATGCAGTAAAACGCGACAGCGATGTAATAAAAACAAAAAGCTAGGCGCTGGTAACTTTTCTGTGGCGGCTGTTTCAGAACTGTGAGCAGAGTACAGGGGGTCGCCTTTAGTACTCAAAGCCGCGAGGGGAAGTTGAGCTACTGAAGAATTCATCGTGGAGGAAAAGCGCGTATCTACCGAAGCGAAGTTTTGGGAGGGGCTTCCGTCTGAACTAGAAGTGAT
This sequence comes from Schistocerca americana, assembly GCF_021461395.2. Lineage (NCBI taxonomy): Eukaryota > Metazoa > Arthropoda > Insecta > Orthoptera > Acrididae > Schistocerca > Schistocerca americana. Next base: position 883,526,461 of record NC_060130.1, on the reverse strand, counting down.
CACAGGGTCAATTTGGTTGTATTTCCTCCTTTCCCTATTTCGTTTCCTAGCTTGTGCATTGTTTTATTTGAAGAAAAAAGGAAGATTAGGCTTTAATCTACCGTTCACGACAATGTCAATCACTAGAGAGCGCAAGACTGTATGAGGGAAAGGGTACACAAGCAGATCAACCGTGTCCCTTTCAAAGGGACAATCCCAGCATTTACCTTAAGCGATTTATGAGACCACAAAGAATCAAACTCTTGCTGGCCGGACGTGTCTTTGAACCGCCATCTTACCGAATAAGAGTCCATTGTCTCAAAACTGCACAACTTCTTTTGGTGTCTTTATCTGAGACTACCCTCTCTGGCGCGGTCACAGTGACAGATTTGTCCAGACCACTCTGCTCCTAGGGTAGGAAAACGAGAGCTTAGTTTCTTTTTCGACGAAGAGGGACCTCTACTCATCGACTGGCTACCACGGGCTGCAATAGCGTTTCAGCCGTTGCTGAGGCTCAAACAGACAGACCATCAAAAACAAGCACACGGACAAGCTCTCGAATAAAATAGCGCTTCTCTAGGAAAATGCTAGGCCACATGTGGCCAATAAGACCCTCAATCTCATTCAGAAATTTCGAATGGAAGTACTGGAACATTCTTCATGCGTCTCACATATCTTCAGTCCCAAGAAAATCTCTGAAAGGTCAGAGTTTCACCTGTGACAAGAAAGTGCAGGGCACCGTGGAAAACAGTCCAAGAGTTTCTTCAATGAAGCCATCTAATCCCTTCCTAAGCGCTGGAATCGGTGTATCAATGTCAATGGCAGTTATAGATAGTTGTACTGTTTCACATGAACTGTAATCATAATATTGTTATTAAAATTTCTTTATATATAACTGTAGGCCCCGTTTCACCTGGGCAAACTTTCTAATTTCTTAGCCACGGAATGTGCTAAATATGGGTCAAAGTTCGTCAGCGCAGCATATTTTCACTGTGAAACAGCCTAGCAGGAATGTAACTACGCAAAGCCGGTAGATTTTACACATTTCCCGACTATTTAGCCCTAGAGTCTTGCTGTTAGCATTCATATGTGCTATTTAATTGTAATTCCGTAGCAGAACTTGTTTCGTTAAGATACTTATCACCAGACTTCGCGCTAATGTCATGGATTAACTTCAAAACCTCTTCCCAGTCATCACGTGAGGGCATGTGCCATTGTTCCATCTGCTGGATGGGGACATTAACCTCGCGCGGTTCCCTTCATGCTGTGTGTGTTGACACCGAATTTAGCCACCTGTCTTCTCGCTCACCGACAACAAAAGCAACAATACTGTAAACGCAGTACATTACACATGGATTCATCACTGGCACCAAATGTAAATATGTTAGACTTAAGACACTTGGTAAGCAATCCGCCGAATCTGTATTGATTAAAAAGGACAGAACAGACTGTGATCCACACAGATAAATAAATAACTAAATAAATGCTATAATTCCCTTTCCATTAGCTATCGAATGCCTTTAAGGAAGTGCATACTTCAATTTACGATCTCCATTGAAAATGGGTCCTTATAAAGTCTATGTTGAGCGCGATGGTACACGGAAATACATGGAATTTTAGAACTGTGACGTGCACCGGTTCTAAAGGTGCTGTTGGCACTGGCTTTATGCCAACTACGACACATGTACTCACAAGCGTAATCACAGTGGACGCCATTCAAATACGAAAGTTATTCGGAAAGTAAGTCGCAAAATAGAAACCACAGTGAAAAGTTTTGCACAGGTGGGTTGGGCAGTGTCTCTAGTACGCCCGTCGATCGCGTAACTCGTTCCTTTTAGTTCTGAGCACACAGGATGCACATAAAGATACCTAGAACAACAGTGTCTCCCGCCATGTACGAGGGCCAGGTGAGAAATTTCGCCTGAAGCCATGCAGCCAACTTTACATAACTGTCGTGCGCTTTCTTCTTCAAGACAATTCTCAGCCGCATTCTCCAGGGGCAATGAAGAAGCTCCTGCATCGTTTTCAATTGGATATATTTGATTACCCACAATACAGCCCATAATTGTCTTCATCTGAGTTTCATGTATGCTCACATTAACCGCTGACTATGAAGACAACATTTTGGCACAGACAACGAGCTGTATTCCACCGTAGAGATTTGGCGGGATGCACTAGCGGCTGCCTTCTATAACGAAGGTATTGGAAAGTTGGTACAACGCTACGACAAACGTCTAAGTCTGATCGGCGACTATGGAGATAAGTAGCTGGAAGCTGTAGCTAACTGTTGCCAATATAACAGTTTTGATTTTCGCTGTGGTTTCCACTTCGCGACCTATCGTTCCTTACTCTCCGACTAATCTTATATCATGTGCAGAGACTAGTATGGCATAGTGTGCCATAGCAGAAGTTTTGTACAGAAACTTGAAAATGATCAAAAACCTAATACGAATGCTTTGACACCTTTGGTGCCTATAGCGTCGCCTGGGATCCCCGAATGTCGCAGCGCCTTCCTATACGCTCGTCCTCGCTTGACAGTGAATGGCCATCTGTGGCGGGGTTGCGTATCTCTGTACGGGAAGCTACGCTACTGGCCATTAAAATTGCTACACCAAGAACAAATGCAGATGATAAACGGGTATTCATTGGACAAATATATTATACTAGAACTGACATGTGATTACATTTTCACGCAATTTGGGTGCATACATCCTGAGAAGTCAGTATCCAGAACAACCACCTCTGGCCGCAATAACGGCCTTGATACGACTGGACATTGAGTCAAACAGAGCTTGGATGGCGTGTACAGGTACAGCTGCCCATGCAGCTTCAACACGATACCACAGTTCATCACTAGTACTAACTGGCGTATTGTGACGAGCCAGTTGCTCGGCCACCATTGACCAGACCTTTTCAATTGTTGAGAGATCTGGAGAATGTGCAGGCCAGGCCAGCAGTCGAACATTCTCTGTATCCAGAAAGGCCCGTACAGGACCTGCAACATGCGGTCGTGCATTATCCTGCTGAAATGTAGGGTTTCGCATGGATCGAATGAAGGGTAGTGCCACAAGTCGTAACACATCTGAAATGTAACGTCCACTGTTCAAAGTGTCGTCAGTGCGAACAAGAGGTGACCGAGACGTGTAACCAATGGCACCCCATACCATCATGGCGGGTGATACGCCAGTATGGCGATGACGAATACACGCTTCCAATATGCGTTCTCCGCGATGTCACCAAACGCGGATGCCACCATCACGATGCTGTAAACAGAACCTGGATTCATCCGAAAAAATGACGTTTTGCCATTCGTGCACCCAGGTTCGTCGTTGAGTACACCATCACAGGCCCTCCTGTCTGTGATGAAGCGTCAAGGGTAACCGCAGCCATGGTCTCCGAGCTGATAGTCCATGCTGCTGCAAACGTCGTCGAACTGTTCTTGCAGATGGTTGTTGTCTTGCAAACATCCCCATCTGTTGACTCAGGGATCGACGTGGCTGCACGATCCGTTACAATCGTGCGGATAAGATGGTTGGTTCAATTGGCTCTGAGCACTATGGGACTTAACATCTATGGTCATCAGTCCCCTACAACTTAGAACTACTTAAACCTAACTAACCCAAGGACAACACACAACACCCAGTCATCACGAGGAAGAGAAAATCCCTGACCCCGCCGGGAATCGAACCCGGGAACCTGGGCGTGGGGCGGATAAGATGCCTGTCATCTCGACTGCTAGTGATACGATCCATCACGGCGTTCCGTATTACCCTCCTTAACCCACCGATTCCATATTCTGCTAACAGTCATTGGATCTCGACCAATGAGAGCAGCAATGTCGCGATACAATAAACCGCAATCGCGATAAGCTACAATCCGACCTTTATCAAAGTCGTAAACGTGATGGTACGCATTTCTCCTTCTTACACGAGGCATCACAACAACGTTTCACCAGGCAACGCCGCTCAATTGCTGTTTGTGTATGAGAAATCGGTTGAAAACTTTCCTCATGTCAGCGCGCTGTAGGTATCGCCACCAGTGCCAACCTTGTGTGAATGCTCTGAAAAGCCAACTATTTGTATATCACAGCATCTTCTTCTTGTCGGTTAAATTTCGCGTCTCTAGCGCGTCATCTTTGTGGTGTAGCAATTTTAATGGGCAGTAGTGTATATTGAGCGCTGGCCGCCTAGCTGCCCCGTACAACTTAGAAACTGGTTTGTGTTCTTGCCCACTGCCGAAAGTACATCTGAGCCACCACGGGGGAATGGGTTTACTGGTCACTGGGAGCGAGTGACTGAGCCCCTTAGGGAAACAGCGGTCAGGTCAGGAAGGAAAGTCAGTGTCCACTCTGCTTGTCGGGGATTCACGTCCGAGATATGGAGGAGGCTGTGCCGACAGGACTGAGAGTACTTGGTGCAACCGGCTGCAAATCGCCTGTCTCTTGGGTTAAACACCATCCTCTGCTCCTACAGGCTGGCTGCTTTAGTGAAGACAGCTAGTCTCCAGTGTGGGATTGAAGAGGAGTTAGCGTTTTGCAGCAGCGTTCCAAGAAGTGGGCTGCAGTCATCGGGCTCGGAACCGAGTAGAAAGGTCAAACCAGAGGCTTAATCGATTCTGTGATGATCTTCAATTCGGTTGAACAACTGCTGAAAATCTCTCGGGTTTCCAGCTAGGTAGCAGTGTTAAAATACCGCAACGTTGCGAAGAGTATCATAGACATCGCCTTCTGGCGAAGTCTACACTCACAAAAACTGAACAGTGTGAAAATTAGTGCAAGGAGACCCATGAGAGAAAAGTTCAACGAATTCAAAACTGAAATTGCAGCTGCCGATATGACAGACAGTGCTAAAATTTTTCGGTCCTGTATTAAATCTATAAACGGATCAAATTCGTCAAAATGACAGATATCGAAATAAATGGTTACAAGACAGAACATCTACTGAAATTCCTCAATGGAGGGAAGGTCATTGGAGCTTCAGTATAAATAAATGTAAAGTAGTGCAGCCGGCCGCTGTGGCCGAGCGGTTCTAGGCGCTTCAGTCTAGAACTGCGCTACTGCTACGGTCACACGTTCGAATCCTGCCTCGGGCATGGATGTGTGTAATGTCCTTAGGTTATTTAGGTTTGACTAGTTCTAATTCTAGCAGACTGATGACCTCAGATGTTAAGCCTCATAGTGCATAGAGCCATTTGAATCATTTGATTTGAAAGTAGTGCACATAAACAGGTGGCAAGAGTAACGACCACATAAAACTAATCACACGTTATTCACGTGCCAGACTAATATTGATCGAAAGAATCCTCAGACGCCGTGTCCACTGACAAAGGAGGCAGCTTACAAAATCCTCGTTCGAGCATACTTTAATGTTTCTCGTCAGTCTGGGAAACGTACCAGATAGGACTGATAGAGGAAACAGAAAAGATCCAAAGAAGAGCGGCGCGTTTCGTCATAGGTTCAATCAGTAAGCGTGAAAGTGTCATGGTGGAGCTCATACAATTTAGGTGGCACATGCTAGGCGAGGGAGTCACTACGTCTGACTGTAATGCAGAGAACATGCATTCGATTTCTGCTATGGGTTCTTCTTTGAAGGAAGGACTGGAACGGGGTGGACTCAGCTTCGTGATGTCAATCGAGGAGCTACGTGGCCTAGTGGCAGCGGCAGCACATCTGCCAGCCCAACGGCCAGAAGAGGACATCCTGACCCCACGCCCCTCCATATCGCATCTCAGTAACGTGTTAGTGATGTCGAAGCTACGTGAGACACCCGCATACCCTCCGTCGTCACGCTGTGTGCGTCCACCGCATCTATGGTAACTTGGTTGCGTATTGTAGCTACGAAATGATGGGCTACACAAAATAGTCATGGTAGGATTAGCGAATCTAAAGCTACCAAAATATTCCGGGAGACCTCATAACCCAGTACGAATTCACTGCTATACCCCCACGAATCCACAAATAAGTTCCCATTTCACCACAACTTCATCTTCTGTCTCGATTATACCTCGCCACAAATGTGTCACAGTTGTTATCGTTATTATTATTATTGTTTCTTTCCCAAGAAACTGATGCGTTGTAGCGATACAAGTATACTGTCTGAAAAAAATGTGGAGCACCCAGAAAACATGGTCGGATATCAATGTGGCTTCGTAGAAGTACACACCATCGGCGGCTGTGTAATTGACCAGAGCCGCAATTCTCTGTGACAGGTAGAACGGCCACGACAGTGCATTAGTATTGTTCGTGTTTAGTGGTTTCGGGGCCTGGTAGGGTATACAAACGGCGCTAACAGCGTGAAACATAGCGTGATCACTGCGAAGGACACGGAGATGTTGCATACTCGTGTGAGACGGCGTTATCAGCATTTTTCTGACTTTGAAAGGGGCCGTATTGTGGGTCTCCATTTGGCCTGCTGGTCGAATTGTAGACTATCCAGATTTGTGGGCTTTCGGATGCGATAACGGACTTCATAGGAACGTGTGGGTAGGCATACACGACATCGGAGTTCTACGTCTGACCACCTCAAGGGAGAATCGCCGTCTTGTGCACCAAGCATTTCGTAACCCTTTCAAACCAGCGCCTGTCATCCGAGAACTGCAACATACCTGTGTCATCCCGCACCATTAACAGCTGAATAGGGAATTACTGTACCATGCGTAGGCTGCCGTCAATACCTCAACACAAACGGCTGCGTTTGGAATGGTGCCACGACTGACAAGCCTGAATTGGTGATGAGTGCCATAGAACTGTCTTCACCGATGACTTGTTTTGGAAATGCACAATGGTGTTACTCTTAGCGTTATGGTGTGTGGAGCTATCGAGTATGAATTCAGGTCACGGCTAGTAGTGATTGAGGGAACTCTGGCGGCACAACGGTAAAACAAATACGTCCTGTGTCCTCGAATTTTTATGCGATATATATCGATGGCAATGGGGCAATACCCGCCGCAAGTGGTACGAGTCTCTATGAACTGTCTGAACGCTTTCAGGTTCTTCTGTGGCCAGATCTGTCTCCAATGGAACATGTGTCGGACCAGCTCGGGTGTCAACACTGATCGGGTGCCAATATTCACGATATCAAGGTCAAGTTAACAACAGTTGTCGGTCGTTTTCCTCAGAAGAGGACGCAACGACTTCATGACACCCTTCCCGACCGAGTCAGTGCATGCATCCAGTCCAGAATGGAGTGCAACTTCGTACTGGGCTTATACTGCCAAGTTCTTTGTAAATTTGACTCGATTTGGTGGCCACTGAAATAACATCACATACCAGAATGAGTTTTTTCACCCTGCAGCGGAGTATGCGCTGATATGAAACTTCCTGGCAGATTAAAACTGTGTGCCGGACCGAGACTCGAACTCGGGACCTTTGCAAGTGCTCTACCATCTGGGCTACCCAAGCACGACTCACGCCTTGTGGAAAGTAGGAGACGAGGTACTGGCGGAAGTAAAGCAGTAGGAAGTTTCATATCAGCGCACACTCCGCTGCCGAGTGAAAAACTCATTCTGGAAGCATCCCCCAGGCTGTGGGTAAGCCATGTCTCCGCAATATCCTTTCTTCCAGGAGTGCTAGTTCTGCAAGGTTCGCAGGAGAGCTTCTGCGAAGATTGGAAAGTAGGAGACGAGGTACTGGCGGAAGTAAAGCTGTGAGGAAAGGCATGAGTCGTGCTTGGCTAGCTCAGTGGTACATCTACATCTACATTTATACTTCGCAAGCCACACAACGGTGCGTGGCGGAGGGCACTTTACGTGCCACTGTCATTATTTCCCTTTCCTTTTCCAGTCGCGTATGGTTCGCGGGAAGAACGACTGCCGGAAAGCCTCCGTGTGCACTCGAATCTCTCTAATTTTGCATTCGTGATCCCCTCGGGAGGTATAAGTAGAAGAAACGCACCCTCTCGAAACCTGGACAGCAAGCTACATCACGATGCACAGCGCCTCTCTTGCAGAGTCAGCCACTTGAGTTGGCTAAACATCTCCGTAACGCTATCACGCTTACCAAATAACCCTGTGACGAAACGCGCCGCTCTTCTTTGGATCTTCTCTATCTCCTCCGTCAACCTGACCTGTTACGGATCCCACACTGATGAGCACTACTCAAGTATAGGTCGAACGAGTGTTTTGTAAACCACCTCCATTGTTGATGGACTACATTTTCTAAGGGCTCTCCCAATGAATCTCAACCTGGCACCCGCCTTACCGACAAATAATTTTATATGATCATTCCACTTCAAATCTTTCCGTACGCATACTCCAAGATATTATACAGAAGTAACTGCTACCAGTGTTTGTTCCGCTATCATATAATCATACAATAAAGGATCCTTCTTTCTATGTGTTGTGTACATAGTTCCGCATAGTCAGTGCGTACACAACTTTCCCACTAAAGCGCGCCCCGCTAAGCACAACAGCGCAGGCCCAGCGATCGTCCGTCTCCACACTACGAGATGGCGCTGCCATAGAGACGGACCAAATCTACTTCCGCCGATCCGCGAATTAATATGTAACGCAGCCAATGAGATTGCTGCTAACGTAGAACCTTTTCTCCTCGCGGATCACACTCGTGCAGTGATACATGAACGCACGAGGTATTCAAATGAGAGTACAGACCTCCGATGAGTCAGTCTGCATCAGTCTGTACCAGTCTGCATTAGTCTGTACCAGTCTGTACGACTTCTACATTTGTCTGTACCAGTCTATCGTCAAGTTTCAGTCTGCACCTAATAAGGTTACCATGTTCCTTTACATAGCCATGTATAGACGCTTTTCTCAAGTATCAGAGATACATGTGAGAATAAGATTAACGTACCAATACCAAAGAAACTTCAGATTGTCAATTGTAAACAGCATCCAGAACCCAGTTAAGTAATTTTTATGCTTGTTACTGTTTTAATAAACGTATGCGAAAATTAATCAATTTCTGTTTAAAGTTGGTCACCGTCAATCTGCTACTCTAAGCGTGCAAGTGGCATTTCTATCGTCTGACCTAACGACAGAAGATAAACACGCCACAATAAGACCACGAGACATATTGCTGACACTCGTCTACTTCGTTAGAGCGACAAGTCAAATAATCTGAAGGTGTGTGTACCGAAGGTCTTACAGTACGCACACCACTCTATGGTAGAGCACTTGCCCGCGAAAGGCAAAAGTCCCGAGTTCGAGTCTCGGTCCGGCACACAGTTTTAATCCGCCAGGAAGTTTTAACATCGCATACCGTCTCGACTCGTGAAATTTCATTTTGTTTCCTCTTAGCCTTCAGGGTGCGTGACATTTTTTGTCTGGCAGTGAATACGTGAAGGGCACCGTACTAGGACAACATCTGTTACTTCCAAGTCTCTGCTACAACCGTGCGAAAAACAAGCAAAATCGGTATCCGCTGGCTGTGTACTTCCTTCGTCAGTTACTAAATTTCCCCTTCCTACTCGATCGACCTCGTAGTTCGTTCTCAAAAATTAGACAACACGATGCCGATTCTTTTAAGAAGGCTGATAAAATAAATCAGACGGCTTCGATAGCGCGCTTGTTTAACCGTAAATAGTGAGCAGGGAGAAAAAGGCGGCCGGCAGTAGTTACAAATTTGAATGGCGGGCGCGCTGGGCCGTTTGTCAGCGGCGCAGTAGCCGCCGAGTTCACACAGCGCCTCCCCACTGCGCAGGCGCCGACGTCGCGCCGTGGCATTACCTGCATGCCGCGATTTATGGCCGCGCTCTGTTTAAACGTGTTTCCAATATATCACCCACCGCGTATGCTTTGTTAGCCTCTACTTACGTATTCCCTCCAAAGTAAGATAGAGCTCCGGTGAGAGGCCGAGTGGCCACATCGGACATCCTTCGGGCGCGATCGAGGGGAACTCTGGTGGAAAAAAGAGGGAATAATAAAGCAAAAAGGAAAGGAAAGAACCTTACATACAAAAGTTTCGCCTCAGCAGGCATCTCGAGAGCTGGTCTTGTTAGTCGTGTTGCGGAGTAAATTCACGCAGTAGGATCTACAAGTGGTCATCTTCCGACAGCGAAGCAAACGATCCCAGCAGCTACCATGCGCTTTGAATTTGTTTTTCGGTGTTTCTCTATCTAACTGGAGAGAGAACCTTGCTGTTTGTTGCGCAGTTCGCCGTTTGTGCCGCGATAGTAAACCGAATTGACTTTCGATGCCGAAAAAAATGGCTCTGAGTACTATGGGACTTAACTGCTGAGGTCATCAGTCCGCTAGAACTTAGAACTACTTAAAGCTAACTAACCTAAGAACATCACACACATCCATGCCCGAGGCAGGATTCGGACCTGCGACTGTAGCGGTCGCGCAGTTCCGGACTGAAGCGCCTAGAACAGCCCGGCCACAACGGCCGGCTGATGCCGAAAGAGAGCAAATTTTCCATCTCTATTCTTGACAGGCGTTATACAAGTGACGTTGACATGCCTAATGTTTCATAAGCATTTCGGGATATGGAAGTTGCCGAGGGGAAGTGTCCTTCATGTCTCATAGAAATAGATAACCGTACCGTAGGTGAAACCATAACGTAACGTTATCTGTGTAGGGACCACACAAACCTGGTTTTCCTGAAGAGGTGTAGCAGACTTTTCAGTAATTGCAGAGGTAACAGTCTCAGTGACTGATCTGACATTAGCGAACATGATCGTGTTATGTTGGTTCTGCGAATGGCTGAAAGCAAAGGGAAACTGCACCTGTGATTTATCTCTAGGGTGTAAAGCTCTACTATATGACTTCGTGATTTTGTTTATTTATTGGTTCTTGCTTTCTTGATCATACATCCAACCATTGTTCATATATATCAGTAAAACTTGTCAGTTTTGACTATTACCTATGTAAAAATTTAAATCCATTTAAAACAGAAAAGTATAATTTATAAAAATGGTATGTATAGAAAACGCATATCTACAGTAGTGCCGGCCGGAGTGGCCGAGCGGTTCTAGGCGCTTCAGTCTGGAACCGCGCGACAGCTACGGTCGCTGGTTCGAATCCTGCCTCGGGCATGGATGTGTGTGATGTCCTTAGGTTAGTTAGGTTTAAGTAGTTCTAAATTCTAGGGGACTGGTGACCTCAGAAGTCCCATAGTGCTCAGAGCCATTTGAACCATTACAGTAGTGTCCAAACGTCAGACATATTCACGAAAAGAGGACATATTGCCATACCAGGACTTCGGAAGACCTACTGAACAAGCTACAGCTTAATCACGAAACATTTGGCATACATCGCTGCCCGAAACATAATGTTACAAAAGTTCCGATAACTAAAATACACACTGTTAAGAAAGTAACTCAACTGGGAAATCTGTCGTATAGCAAAAAACACTGTTAGTAGGGTATATGGTTACCCGAAAAGGCCTCACATGCTCCACAGTATCGTAGCATGCTCTCTAGTAGATGGTTCAAGGGCTCTCTTGGCAGTCGATCCCATTGCTCACCTAGAGTGGCGCAGGGTCTGGAAGTGTCCTTGGTGCAGGCTGCCGGGATAAAATTCTCCTTCCTAATGCATCCTAGGCATGTTCTGTAGGGCTCAGATCTGGGGACCTCGCTAGCCAATCTACACGATATCTTCCCCCAAGAAATTCATCCATCAGAGCAGTTCGATGCGGACGTGGGTGAAGAGGAAATCTTGACCAACTGCGCCTCTGAAAAGGCGAACATATGGAGCAATGCCTCATCTCTGTCCCTCTGAGCGTTTACGGTACTCCTCCAACCACCAACGATGATATGCGACTCCGTATAGCCATTCGACATACTGCCTCCCCACATCATGACGCCATCACCTCGGACCGGTCTCTTTCCTTGATGTTCCTGGGGTTGCATCGGCCACCAGGTTCTTTCCAGAGTAATATGCGACGGGAATCATTTTGCAGACTGAAGCTGGATTCATCTATGAAGGGCATATTCCAGCCGGCCGCTGTGGCCGAGCAGTTCTAGGCGCTTCAGTCCGGAACCGCGCTGCTGCTGCGGTCGCAGGTTCGAATCCTGCCTCGGGCATGGATGTGTGTGTTGTACTTACGTTAGTTAGGTTTAAGTAGTTCTGAGTCTAGGAGACTGATGACCTCAAATGTTAAGTCCCATAGTGCTTAGAGCCATTTGAAGTGCATATTCCCCAATTCAGATTCCAGTTTGATGTTGCCGATTCCATAATACACGGGCCCGTCTCTACGCTGGAGTGAGCAGGATGAACACGTCTGGCAAACAGCCCTGCTGTTCTGAGCCTCCGATGCGCAGTTTGTCAGGAAACAGCAACTCCTGAGGCAGCTGCAAGCTCCGCATCCGATTGTCTCGCAGGTGTACTCCGATATCTTTGGGCAGTTATGGCCACGTATTGATCGTGCAGATGGGTGACTTTGTTGACCTAGTACTGACCTACGACGAACATCTCCTCTGTCTCAAAACCATCGTCAAAGACTCGGAATGATACTCTGTGACACATTCAAGGATGCTGAGACCTCGGTCAGCGTCTGGCCTGCTTCCAGGCGGCCAACTATTCCACTCTATAAAACAGGGTCCAAACGGCGTCTTCGTGGCGTTACGTTTTCAACTTCACAAAGAGACTACACTTACTATGAACGGACAAACAGGACTAAGGCATGAGTGGTCTCATCCACTGTTTGTGTTTACCTTTCGGTTACATCCCATTCACAGTACGAAGTACTCCTTTCCTATGCAGAGCGAACAAGTAGAGATCGTAAGTAAATATTTACAATGATGTTGCGTGTTGCTCATCTTTTCTCTTTTCGTTTCTCTTTTTTGATTATGCCTAACTTTTGGATACCAATGTATGCACAAAATTTAAATTAAAGTCAGTTACAACAAAACACGTACACTACTGGCCATTACAATTGCTACACCACGAAGATGACTTGGTACAGAGGCGAAATTTAACCAACAGGAAGAAGATGCTGTGATATGCAGATGATTAATTTTTCAGAGCATTCACATGAGGTTGGCGCCGGTGGCGACACCTACAATGTGCTGACCTGAGGAAAGTTTCCAACCGATTTCTCATACACAAACAGCAGTTGACCGGCGTTGCCTGGTGAAACGTTGTTGTGATGCCTCGTGTAAGGAGGAGAAATGCGTACCATCACGTTTCCGACTTTGATAAACATCGGATTGTAGCCTATCGCGATTGCGGTTTATCGTATCGCGACATTGCTGCTCGCGTTGGTCGATATCCAATGCCTGTTAGCAGAATATGGAATCGCTGGGTTCAGGAGGGTAATACGGAACGCCGAGCTGGATCCCAACGGCCTCGAATCACTAGCAGTCGAGATGACAGGCATCTTATCCGCATGGTTGTAACGGATCGTGCAGCCGCGTCTCGATCCCTGAGTCAACAGATGTGGACGTTTGCAAGACAACAACCATCTGCACGAACAGTTCGACGACGTTTCCAGCAGCATGGACGATCAGCTCGGAGACAATGGCTGCGGTTACCCTTGACGCTGCATCACAGACACGAGCGCCTGCGATGGTGTACTCAACGACGAACCTGGGTGCACGAATGGCAAAACGTCATTTTTTAGGATGAATTCAGGTTCTGTTTACAGCATCATGATGGACGCATCTGTGTTTGGCGACATCGCGGTGAACGCACAATGGAAGCGTGTATTCGTCATCGCCATACTGGCGTATCACCCGGCGTGATGGTATGGGGTCCCATTGGGTACACGCCTCGGTCACCTCTTGTTCGCATTGACGTCATTTTGAACAATGAACATTTCAGATGTGTTACGACCCGTGGCTCTACCCTTCATTCGATCCCTGCGAAACCCTACATTTCAGCCGGATAATGCACGACCGCATGTTGCAGGTCCTGTACCGGCCTTTCTGGATACAGAAAATATTCGACTGATGCCCTGGCCAGCACATTCTCCAGATCTCTCACCAAATGGAAGCGTCTGGTCAATGGTGGCCAAGCAACTGGCTCGTCACAATATGCCAGTCACTACTCTTGATGAACTGTGGTATCGTGTTGAAGCTGCATGGGCAGCTGTACCTGTACACGCCATCCAAGCTCTGTTTGACTCAATGCCAAAGCGTATCAAGGCCGTTATTACGGCCAGAGGTGGTTGTTCTGGCTACTGATTTCTCAGGATCTATGTACCCAAACTGCGTGAAAATGTAATCACATGTCAGTTCTAGTATAATATATTTGTCCAATGAATACCCGTTTATCATCTGCATTTTTCTCGGTGTAGCATTTTTAATGGCCAGTAGTGTATTATTTTTAACTACATAAATATGTACAGACACACTTCACTTTATGTATGCGGTTTGTCTTCTGATGTATTGGGTCATTAGGGTCCGTTCTCCACGCATTGCCATTCTTCATTTCTGCCTTGCTCCCTCGTAGTGCTCGCTCTCGCGTATTATATCGTGTTTCCGGTCTCCTACTCCTCCCTGTCGTACTCGGGGGACACACTTTTGGCATGGCTGATTGTATGGACACTCATCATTCCTTGAGGGCGGTATACACCTTAATGTCTGTTGTTCCCAGAGAGTGGGAACTGCAGTGGGGTCCTTTGTATCCCACAGCACTGCCCTGTCTATTCTGTCTGTCTTATGATGATGGCACCCTCTTAGATAATATAGGTCGCCATTCTGATCTCTCAGAAGGATGTCGTTATCTGGTAAACGGAAGAGACTAGAAGCTTTTGAAATGTAGTGCTACAGCATAAACCTGAAGATTAGATGGGTAGACCGAATAACTAATGAGGAAGTACTAAGAAAAGAAATTTGTGACACGACCTGACTTAAAGGAGGGATTACCTGGCAGTAAACATCCTGAGGCATCAAGGAATTGTCAGTTTGGTTCTTGAGGGAAATTTGAGGTGTAAAAATTGTAGACGGAGCTCGAGGCCCGAATAAAACAATCAGGTTCTAAGGAATGTACGCTGCAGTGGTTATGCAGAGCTGAGGAGACTTGCACAGGATAGACTAGCGTGGAGAGCTGTCTCACACCAGGTTTCGGAGTGAAGACCACAACAAGCAAAATTTTCGGTAACTGATAGAACGTAAATATTCAGTACTGCATTCGATCGTTAGGATTCGCGATGTTTTTTGTCCATTGATATACTGGAAGAAATACTTTTTCTTAAAAGAAACATAATGATTACTTTAATGGCTTGGGACATTGCTTGAAAAGAGAAGTGGAATGATACAAGAGCCGTTAATTTTTGAGAACGACGGTTCGGTTCCAGGTTCAGCCATCCAGGTTTAGATTTTCGTGTTTCCTTCCCAAATTGCGTAAGGCAAATGCTGGGATGATATCTTTGAAAAGGACGTGGCCCATTTCCTCCCCAATCCGATTTTGTGCTTTGCCTCTATCTCACCGTCGACGGGACACTAAATCCTTATCTTTCTTCCTTCTTTCCTTTCTTCCTTAAGTGTATGGATTAAGTCTGCATGTACTTCCACTCACACCCACAGTACACAGTATAACTGATCTGTAACGCAAAACGTCGGCCTCACATGCCACTCATCTCTTGGGTATTTCTGCGACTTTTCCAGTTCTATATAGTACCAAGCGTTGTACTCTTACTCTTATATTCTCAAGAGCTAACGAATTATGTTAAAATAACACCCGATATTTTTATTTTGTTTAAATAAGAATTCCAGTGTATCGAATAGTTTATGAAATATTCGTTTTCCACTTTATGTAGCACACGTGATATGGACGTCTGCAGGGCATTCGAAAGTATGCGAAAGAGTAAAGAATATAGGATATTTGTAATAGGGTAACAACCTAGAAGTCCAGGCAGGGAGAAGGCACTACCTGTACGTAGATATATCCACAAAGAAAGAAAATATTTTTCCTTGGTTTCTAAAATTTACAGAACAGGTGCGGGAACGTAGATCATGGTTTAACGCCCCGTCAGCTAGGAGATCATTGGAGGCAATCAAAGTACATGTTCTGATAGAACGAGGATGGAGCCGGAAATAGGTCGTGTCCTTCTCAAAGAAATCAATCCGGTACTTGCTGTAAACGGTTTAGATAAATTATGGAAAATGTAAATCAGGATGGCCGCACGAAATTTTGAATCCCACCCGGATGTGAGTCCAGCGTCTAAACCAATGCTCCATCTCGTACGGCCGGCCGCTGTGGTCATCCGGTTCTAGGCGCTTCAGTCTGGAGCCGCGCTGCTGCTGCGGTCGCAGGTTCGAATCCTGCCTGGGGCATGGATGTGTGTGATGTCCTTAGGTTAGTTAGGTTTAACTAGTTCTAAGTCTAGGGGGCAGATGACCTCAGATGCTAAGTCCCATAGTGCTCAGAGCCATTTTTTGAACCATCTCGTACGATGAAAAACAGATTTCACATGAATGATTGTTACGTAACTGATATGTATGATGATCACCGTTTGCTTCCTCAAACCGAGGGAGGTGGCGCTGCGGTTAGCACACCGACCTCCTTTCCAAAAGAAGCGATGTGCAGATTCAAGTGCATGGAATCCCCGCCAAGTGGGTTAAAGGGAGATACAGAAGTAATTCAGAGGCTTGTTGTTGGACTTGTAACCGGTAGGTTCAATCATCACGCGAGTACTACGGAGATCCCTGGTGAGAAGTTAACGTTCTTTTCGCGAATCACTGTTGAGAAAATTTAGAGAACTGACATTTGAAGCTGACTGCAGAACGATTCTACTGCTGCCAACGCACATTTCGCGTAAGGATCGCGAAGGGTCGCGCGGGATTAGCCGAGCGGTCTGAGGCGCTGCAGTCATGGACTGTGCGGCTGGTCTCGGCATGGGTCCCTCGGGCGCGGGTGTGTGTGTTTGTCTTTAGGATAATTTAGGTTAAGTAGTGTGTACCCTTAGGGACTGATGACCTTAGCAGTTATGTCCCATAAGATTTCACACGCGAAGACAAGCTAAGAGAAATTAGGGTTTGCATGGAGGCATATAGACACTCATTTTTCCTTCGCTCCACTTGCGAGTGGAACATGGAAGGGACTGGCTAGTAATGGTACAAGGCACTGTCCGTCATGCACCGTATTGTGGCTTGCGAATTATGAATGTAGATGTAGAAGAAAATAATGCTCACAATGTCATCATGCCTTTAAAATCGCAACAGGAGAAAAATTATACCTTCATTTGCTTCTCGTAGCAATTTGCATGAGGCGCTTTAGGAACTTGGTTCTAATTTCTAATTTTATAGTAAACTGAAGACTGTACTCGCCCGGGAGATACAGCATGATCGATTGCGTACCCTAGCTGCTTGTACACATATGTTGTCGCTAGAACATCTCTGTTACTTTATGTGACGTAGAAAATTTCACGAAACAAGTTCAACCAAGAAATTTCAGTGCCGGCTTACAAGGAAAGTGGACATAAATTTCTGTTTATGCACAGCGTGTGTGTTTGTGACACGAAACATTGTCGTTTATCTGGTTCAGACTATTCGTACCTGTAATTGCCGACATGTCAATACTGCGGAACTGGTGTTATCGACGTGAGGCATGAACATCCAAAACATTCAGCCTAACCGGGTTTGTCGCAATTTTCCTTCAGTTGCCGGACTGCCCTCGAACAAATACTGGCCCGAGTCACGCGTTGTGGGAATAAAAACATGGCTGTGAAGCCTGAGAATAAACAAAGCAGCCTTCCTAATCTCCAACCGGATTTAATGCACGTTTCTAGCACACTATGAAACATTGTTGTGCCTTACGGTTTGGCAGAACAGTTGACGATACCAACATAGTGCACTGACAAAGTATCGTGAACATCCGGTGATTGTTCAGTCTTTCTATTACGAAAGAAAACCTCATACCGCAGTCTGATCTTATTTAGGCTAACAGGACAATGATAGCCCTTATTTTGTTATTTGGCTGGGTGTTGTGTGCTGTCCTTAGGTTAGTTAGGTTTAAGTAGTTCAAAGTTCTAGGGGACTGATGACCATAGGTGTTAAGTCCCATAGTGCTCAGAGCCATTTTGTTATTTCTAAGTTTTATTTTTATTATGAAGCACGATCCTTTTTATTACTGAAAATCGTTTTAATAACGTTTAACATACAATTCAGTCTCTTAACAGGAAAGAACTGAGAGTATCACATACCACGAAGACAATACCGTGCAAATGGTGACTATTCTACCTGAATAATATTTCGCGAAAAGACAGTTTCTTCAAGAAAACATTTTCGTGGGATATTGATGGGGGGGGGGGGGGGGGGGGAGGGGGGAAACTTCCATGTCAAACTTCATACAACCATCTTGGTTTACATTTTCCCCAAACGACTTCAAGCGATTCCCGTGTTCGTTCGTTAAACGAAGCCGCATCGACATTTCATTCAGTCTTACCCTTTCCGATCTTCTATTACGTCTCTAATGATCATAGCATCTACACACTTAAATACAAATTTTTCTTCTCGTGTAACTGTTCTCCTAATATCTCCGTAACTTTTGTTCAGTTCTGAAACTGTCCTTTAATGATTCTGAGCGTCTGATTTTGAAATCGTATAGTGTACTATTTAACCACACATATAGAAATTAAGCCTGTTTTGGTATTAACCGAGAAGCATCAAATTCAAAATGTCAGGTATAGAGATCACTGATCGTGGAATAGAAAATCAACTAAAATCGCTCAGCAAGGGAAATGCGATTGCACCTGATGGATTACCAGTATGCTTATACATGGCTTATACGAAATCTTGTACCCCTTCTAGCACAAGGTTATCGTAGGTCTCTGGAGGAAAGAATCGTCTCATGTGATAGGACAAGGTGCAGGTCATTCCAGTTTTCATGAAGCTTCCCGGACACACGCACATGTCGTTGACGTATATCCGTTGTGGAGTTGTCAAATATTTTACGCCCACGTTTTATGGTCTTTTGGGGAAACGATATATTCCCTGTAGAAACAAAAATGGATTTCACAGACAGCGATCCTATGAAACTTAGCTCGCTCATTTCGTACATGAGATCCAGAAAGCAATAGATAACAGCGCCCAGGAATATACAGTATTCTTTGACTTCTAGAAAGCAAAATACGAACATACGGAATATCAGAGATTCTTTTGTCATTACATTGACTTCCTAACAAATAGAACTCAACATGTCGCTGTTAACGGGTAAAAATCGTCTACACGAAAATAATTTCGGGCGTACCGGAAAGGGGATCTATAGAACCTTTGCTGTTGACGATGTGTACACAATGAGGCATAAATGAAGAAAAATGTTCCGTCCATTGTGTCACACATCTAGCCACAAGAGCAAAATTCTTTTTCCTAAGTTTCCATTCCAAGAAATGGCAGTGTAACTCAACTGCATAACATCGAGAAATGTGACCGAAGATTTTGAGTGTTCCTATGCACCTGTATAAACCAGGAGGAGAGAGAGTCAAGACCGCAGAACTTGTGCGATTTGTAGTAGTCTATGTTGCCCACCATTTCCGAATCACTGTCGGCAATCTGTTCTATGATTCACATGTTCTAATACGGTTGCTAGTGCAGTACTGTGAGATGAGACTTTTCCCCGTACATTACTACTTAACATACTAATATACTATGTGATCAAAAGTATCCGAGCACCCCCAAAACCATACGTTTTTCATATTAGGTGCATTGTGCTGCCACCTACTGCCAGGCACTCCGTATCAGCGACCTCAATAGTCATTAGATGTCGTGAGAGAGCAGAATGGGGCGCTCCGCGGAACTCACGGACTTCGAACGTGGTCAGGTGATTGGGTGTCACTTGTGTCATACGTCTGTACGCGAGATTTCGACACTCCTAAACATCCTCAGGTACACTGTTTCCGATGTAATAGTGAAGTGGAAACGTGAAAGGACACGTACGACACAAAAGCGTACAGGCCGACCTCGCCTGTTGACTGACAGAGACCACCGACAGTTGAAGGCGGTCGTAATGTGTAATAGGCAGACATCTATCCAGACCATAACACAGGAATTCCAAACTGCATCAGGATCCACTGCAAGTACTGTGACAGTTAGGCAGGAGGTGAGAAAACTTGGATTTCATGGTCGAGTGGCTGCTCATAAGCCACACATCACGCCGGTAAACGCCAAACGACGCCTCGCTTGGTGTAAGGGGCGTAAACATTGGACAACTGAACAGTGGAAAAACGTTTTGCGGAGTGACGAATCACGGTACACAATGTGGCGATCCGATGGCTGGGTGTGGGTATGGCGAATGCCCGGTGAGTGTCATCTGCCAGCATGTGTAGTGCCAACAGTAAAATTCGGAGGCGGTGGTGTTATGATGTGGTAGTGTTTTTCATGGAGGGGGTTTGCACCCCTTGTTGTTTTGCGTGGCACTATCACAGCATAGGCCTACATTGATGTTTTAAGCATCTCATTGCTTCCCACCGTTGAAGAGCAATTCGGGCATGGCGATTGCATCTTTCAACACGATTGATCACCTATCCATAATGCACGGCCTGTGGAGGAGTGGTTACAGGACAATAACATCCCTGCAACGGACTGGCCGGCACAGGATCCTGACCTGAATCCTAAGAACACCTTTAGGATGTTTTGGAATGCCGACTTCGTGCCAGGCCTCACCGACCGACATCGATAACTCTCCTCAGTGCAGCATTCCGTGAAGAATGGGCTGCTATTCCCCAAGCAACCTTCCAGCACCCATTGCACGTATGCCTGCGAGAGTGGAAGCTGTCATCATGACTAAGGGTGGGCCAACATCATCTGAATTCCAGCATTACAGATGGAGGGCGCCACGAACATGTGAGTCATTTTCAGCCAGGTGTCCGGATACTTTTGATCACATAGTGTATATCTCGAGGTTCTTCAGTGTTTCGTTAAATAGTTAATATTTTATTACTTTCGTGAACAATACTTAAGGTAGGGAAAATTGAACAATGTTTCTTGGCTAGTTGTTCGAGCAGCAGGTGCTCTTCAGAGTATTTTTCCCCAATTATGACCCTGCTTGCATAAAAGGTAGTATGCGGAAGTTAAATGAAGCCGTTCTCGGTTGATGCTGAACAGAGGAAAGTAGCAACACTAGAAAATTATAGTGAAATACAGGACAGACACGGAGGAGATAGACTTTTGGTACAGGAACTGGCTGTTGATTTTAAAAACAGACAAATGTAACGCACTGGGCATAAGTTAGTGAAACTTACTTTTATTGCCTGAAAACGATAGGATTGTTCCACATTTTAAATCAAGTAATTTAGGAAAATCAAGCAAAATCTGAACCCGATTCTGGTGAACTGAATACCGAATTCCCATGTCTTACTACATCTTCTACATGACTACTCTGCAATTCTCAATTAAGTGTCTGGCAGAGGGTTCATCGAACCATCTTTGAGCTACTTCTCTACCGTTCCACTCTCGAACAGCGCGCGGGAATAAACGAAAACTAAAATCTTCCCGTGAGAGCTCTTATTTCTCATATTTTATTATGATGATCATTTCTCCCTATACAGGTGGACACCAACAAAATATTTTCACTCTCTGAGGAGAATGTTGGTGATTGAAAATGTTTTCGAAAATATAAGTACCGTTGCAGCGCACGCAACCCTATGCTCGGAACATTTTCGATGAAAACATTTCGAGGCATAAAGACCTGTATGCCTACTGCAAGAAATCTCCCTCCCTTAAGGTATTGCAATTTTCACTAAAATTTGTTATATTCTTAGTGTTTTGTCGTATAGTTGTCGTCGAATCGCGAAATTCTTGCGGATTCAGCCCGCGATACTACATTTATTTTACACTGTCCCGTCACATTAATGTGACCACCTGTCAAAATCCTGAATAACCGCCGGCCGGAGTGGCCGAGCGGTTCTAGGCGCTTCAGTCTGGAACCGCGCGGCCGCTACGGCTGCAAGTTCGAATCCTGCCTCGGGCATGGATGTGTGGGATGTCCTTAAGTTAGTTAGGTTTCAGTAGTTCTAAGTTCTAGGGGACTCAGATGTTAAGTCCCATAGTGTTTAGAGCCATTTGAACCATTTGAGCCTGTATAACCACCTTTTGCAGCGCGGACCACTGCAAGACATGCAGGAAGAGAGTCTATGAGATTCTGGAAGGCACCGATCAGAATGTGGAGCCATGCTGTTGGCAGCTGCGCTGGGTTTCCTGATTGAGGATCCAGAACACGAAAAGCTCAGTCGAGTTGGTCTCACATATTCTAGATGAGGCTTAAATCCGGGGAGTTTGGCGGCCAGGGGAGTGCGGTAGACTCATCCTGATGCTCTTCGAACCACACACCAACAGTGCGAGCTGTGTGACACAGGGCATTGTCCTGTTGATAGATGCCATCGTGTCGAGGGAAAACAAACTACATGCAGGGATTGACATGGTCGCCAAGAATAGATGCGTACTTGTGTTTTCCGTCATAACTTTGACCTCGATTATTTTCAAAAACTATGGACTCTCTAGAAAAAAGCCTAAACAGGTGTCTCTTTATTTTCAATGCAGAATGTCCTTGCAAAACAATGAAAATCGGTGACCCCCATATCAGACCCACCGATGTGAGGTGTACTACCACACTCCTACAGAAATACGAGCAAAACGTTTAGCACGTGCAGACTCTGCAGAGAACGTCATAAATAACTGTACTGCTATAGGATCTTTGGGTTATCAATACAAAATCAAATAGGGGTAATGCAGGAGTAGGTTTAATAACGAATAAAAAAATAGGAGTACGGGTAAGCTACTACAAACAGCATAGTGAACGCACTATTGTGGCCAAGATAGACACGAAGCCCACGCCTACTACAGTAGTACAAGTTTATATGCCAACTAGCTCTGCAGATGATGAAGAAATTGATGAAATGTATGATGAGATAAAAGAAATTATTCAGGTAGTGAAGGGAGACGAAAATTTAATAGTCATGGGTTACTGGAATTCGAGAGTAGGAAAAGGGAGAGAAGGAAACATAGTAGGTGAATATGGATTGGGGCAGTGAAATGAAAGAGGAAGCCGCCTGGTAGAATTTTGTGCAGAGCATAACTTAATCATAGCTAACACTTGGTTCAAGAATCATGAAAGAAAGTTGTATACATGGAAGAACCCTGGAGATACTAAAAGGTATCAGATAGATTATATAATGGTAAGACAGAGATTTAGGAACCAGGTTTTAAATTGTAAGACATTTCCAGGGGCAGATGTGAACTCTGACCGCAATCTATTGGTTATGAACTGTAGATTAAAACTGGAGAAACTACAAAAAGGTGGGAATTTAAGGAGATGGGACCTGGATAAACTGAAAGAACCAGAGGATGTACAGAGTTTCAGGGAGAGCATAAGGAAACAATTGACAGTAATGGGGGAAAGAAATACAGTAGAAGAAGAACGGGTAGCTTTGAGGGATGAAATAGTGAAGGCAGCGGAGGATCAAATAGGTAAAAAGACGAGGGCTGGTAGAAATCCTTGGGTAACAGAAGAAATATTGAATTTAATTGATGAAAGGAGAAAATATAAAAATGCAGTAAATGAAGCAGGCAAAAAGGAATACAAACGTCTCAAAAATGAGATCGACAGGAAGTGCAAAATGGCTAAGCAGGCATGGCTAGAGGACAAATGTAAGGATGTAGAGACTTATCTCACTAGGGGTAAGGTAGATATTGCCTACAGGAAAATTAAAGAGACGTTTGGAGAAAAGAGAACCACTTGTACGAATATCAAGAGCTCATATCGATACCCAGTTCTAAGCAAAGAAGGGAAAGCAGAAAGGTGGGAGGAGTATATAGAGGGTCTATACAAGGGCGATGTACTTGAGGACAATATTATGGAAATGGAAGAGGATGTAGGTGAAGATTAAATGGGGCATACGATACTGCGGAAAGAGTTTGACAGAGCACTGAAAGACCTTAGTCGAAACAAGGCCCCCGGAGTAGACAACATTCCATTAGAACTACTGACAGCCTTGGGAGAGCCAGTCCCGACAAAACTGTACCATCTGGTGAGCAAGATGTATGAGACAGGCGAAATACCCTCAGACTTCAAGAAGAATGTAATAATTCCAATCCCAAAGAAAGCAGGTGTTGACAGATGTGAAAATTACCGAACTATCAGTTTAATAAGTCACAGCTGCAAAATACTAACGCGAATTCTTTACAGACGAATGGAAAAACTGATAGAAGCCAACCTCGGGGAAGATCAATTTGGAATCCGTAGAAATGTTGGAACACGTGAGGGAATACTGACCCTACGACTGATCTTAGAAGGAAGATTAAGGAAAGGCAAACCTACGTTTCTAGCATTTGTAGACTTAGAAAAAGCTTTTGACAAAGTTGATTGGAATACTCTCTTTCAAATTCTGAAGGTGGCAGGGGTAAAATACAGGGAGCGAATGGCTATTTACAATTTGTACAGAAAGCAGATGGCAGTTATATGAGTCGAGGGGTATGAAAGGGAAGCAGTGGTTGGAAAGGGAGTGAGACAGGGTTGTAGCCTATCCCATATGTTATTCAATCTGTATATTGAGCAAGCTATAAAGGAAACAAAAGAAAAGTTCGGAGTAGGTATTAAAATCCATGGAGAAGAAATAAAAACTTTGAGGTTCGCCGATGACATTGTAATTCTGTCAGAGTCAGGAAAGGACTTGGAAGAGCAGTTGAACGGAATGGACAGTGTCTTGAAAAGAGGATATAAGATGAACATCAACAAAAGCAAAACGAGGATAATGGAATGTAGTCGAATTAAGTCGGGTGATGCTGAGGGAATTAGATTAGGAAATGAGACACTTAAAGTAGTAAAGGAGTTTTGCTATTTGGGGAGCAAAATAACTAATGATGGTCGAAGTAGAGAGGATATAAAATGTAGACTGGCAATGGCAAGGAAAGCGTTTCTGAAGAAGAGAAATTTGTTAACATCGAGTATGGATTTAAATGTCAGGAAGTTGTTTCTGAAAGTATTTATATGGAGTGTAGCCATGTATGGAAGTGAAACGTGAACGATAAACAGTTTAGACAGGAAGAGAATAGAAGCTTTCGAAATGTGGTGCTACAGAAGAATGCTGAAGTTTAAATGGGTAGATCACATAACTAATGAGGAGGTATTGAATAGAATTGGGGAGAAGAGGAGCTTGAGGCACAACTTGACTAGAAGAAGGGATCGGTTGGTAGGACATGTTCTGAGACATCGAGGGGTCATCAATTTAGTATTGGAGGGCAGCGTGGAGGGTAAAAATCGTATAGGGAGACCAAGAGATGAATACACTAAGCAGATTCAGAAGGATGTAGGCTGCAGTAGGTACTGGGAGATGAAGAAGCTTGCACAGGATAGAGTAGCATGGAGAGCTGCATCAAACCAGTCTCAGGACTGAAGACCACAACAACAACATAGGTCCTTTAATGCCGTTTTTCTCTTGTTGCCATTTTTTACAAGTGCCATATCAATCATGTTGCAAGTATCTTTCCAGTAACTTATAGATCCTCTAGATTGACAGAATCTTTCTACGATGAAACAAGTTTTTTTCTTTATCTTTTTAACAGCAATGAGACGTATCAAAAACTAGTCAATTAGTCTAAGACCAGCCATCAAGCAGTTGTTAAAAGCACCCGTACCTGCCAGAAAGGTTGCTGTTGCGAAGCCCACTCCCAACATACACGTTCATTTTCTCTAGTTCTTCATTTATCTTCTCTATTAAGTTATAGTTTCTTGAAAGTGAAACTATTACTTAAGTAACTCAGTTAAAAGATGTAAAGCTTTCGTTTAAACAATGGCTGAGATGAAACTGTAGCAACTCTGCATGCTGAATGACACACTGATAAAAAGGGTCGTTGAAAAAGTTGAAATAACACATATTATTCGATAAGACTTTCACAATAAATGAGCTGCAAATATTTTACTATAATAAACTATACACTGCAACGCCTTCTTTCGAATATAGAAATACAGTGTTGATATCAATAACAGAATTTTAATTCCAGATGTTATATGTAAATATCGAGTAGAACAGTTTTTAATTCCTTCTGAACGTTATAATTATATTTCTTTGTTTTTATGCATCTCTGAATCGTTTCCACTTTTAAAAATAGGCTTCTTGGAGCTGTTCATTAATTTTCATTTTTTATTCGCAAGTACTATAATATGATGAAAAATTGCTTTAATGCCTTGGCTGATTGGCTCTAAGCACTATGGGACTTAACATCTGAGGTCATCAATCCCCTAGACAGAACTACTTAAACCTAACTAACCTAAGGACATCACACACATCCATGCCCGAGGCAGGATTCGAATCTGCGACCGTAGCAGCAGTGCTGTTCCAGACTGAAGCGCCTAGAACCGCTCGGTCACAGAGGCCGGCTTTGGCTAATTATTGGGGCGACCTTTGTGAAACATTCGCAGCCAATTAGCAAACATATGCTCGGAGAAAAAAAATTGTTAGTTGCTTCCGGCTACCCCGATGGTCTTGAAATAGTTCAGATGTATCAGCGTGTTCGCAGAACTTATTCTTGTCACTAGTGGAATCGTACCAGAAACTACAACAGAGAAATGAAGTCATGAAGCTACCCGTTATGAACGACGTTTTCTGGGGAAAACTCTTTATCATGTTCGCAAAAAAGTCAGATTGATGAGAGAACAGTGAGAAGTTAAGTTTCACTACATTTTGGCTCAAACCATCATAACGGAAGTGCATTCATTTGGTATACTCATGCACACTTTTGTGATGTTCGTGAAGACTGAGGACGATTTGCTTACTCTATTCCTGGTTAACCTGCCATTGCGCTATCTTCGGGATCAATACGTAATTTACGAAAAACATATCACCAGACAGCAATTCCAAAGGATCAAAATCATGTTACCTCACAGGAATTCCCCACACCTACAAGTGCAAACAAAGCATAAGTAATTAGTGAACTCCTCTCTTCTCCAATCTGAAAATAAATAACTCAGTGTCACGTGAAGTGACGTCGCAGATTCGCATCAGAATCGAATTGAAGTTGATAGAAGATCTGGTTCATATCCACCTCTGGCCGTCCTCATGTGATCTCTCTCTCATTCTGTCGAATACTGGCTTGATTCCTTTCAAAGGACATCGTTAATTTTTATCAGATGCTACTTGCGTTACGTCTCTGATGACAATGTCGTTGATGGGGCATTAAACCAAAAACTCCGTTCTATTCTTTGTCAGCAGCGGCAGTAACTTGTCAGCTCACCCACACAGCTCAAGCGTCTCCCTTCAGTTGACAAAAGATGTTGAGTTGCTTCAGTCTTTCCCAACGCAAAATATAGTGGCATAATCTGTATAACATTCTGTCACTCGAACAATCAGAACACTTCCAGCATTCATTGCCAGGTTATCACAGCAGAATACGAGGTCACGTTCTTCGGCCCGCATCTCGTGGTCGTGCGGTAGCGTTCTCGCTTCCCACGCCCGGGTTCCCGGGTTCGATTCCCGGCGGGGTCAGGGATTTTCTCTGCCTCGTGATGGCTGGGTGTTGTGTGCCGTCCTTAGGTTAGTTAGGTTTAAGTAGTTCTAAGTTCTAGGGGACTGATGACCGTAGCAGTTAAGTCCCATAGTGCTCAGAGCCACGTTCTTCGCCTAATTGATCGAAGCGCCTCACAAATAGAACACTGTCTTATCATAATGTGCGGCAGAAGCTGCTGTATCTCGTTTCGTTAATACTGTATAAGTGTGCTCTGCCTTTAATGTAAGCCAGGAAGAATGAATGGCAGGGAGAAGGCGGCTGGTCATTTCGTTCCCGCCAAGGATAAATGCGGTTAAGTGCAATTAGGGCAAAAGCGAGACGGTGGTGCGCGGTGCAAGCAAATCGGCGGGCTCGTCGTTATTGAAAAGGCGCAGGTGACGTCATGTTGCGTGAGGGCCAAGTGCGTCATTGCGTGATTGGCGTGCGGGGGCGTGGGGAGGCTGCCACCGCTCCCTGCGTGCGCGTCAGCTGGGCCGCCCGCAACAGCCTAACCTTACCCGTGTACCGCCCACACCCTCTCAGGGATTAAAGAGGAAAAAATTCCACCTTTGTTGGGTCGCGATTCTTCGTAACGCAGTGCCGACATGGGTGACGCCGCAGTTAAGGTGCCATTAGGAGCACTGTTGTAATCCCCATCCCACCATCCTACATTAAATTTTCAGTGGTTTCCCTGTGACAGGTGAGGCTAGTCCTGGGACGATTTGTTATGCAACTAGCACACTTTCCGATTTCTTTCCCACTTATTACACCCAAACCTCCAGATGTCACACACTCAGATAGGTACCAAACGTTGCGTGTCGATAGAGTATCAACCGAAAGACCGATTTAGTTCGTGCTGTGTGCTGTCGTCCAGTAAAAGATGCGTAAACGGTAATTAGAAATAACACCAGAACTATGGAGTACAGACAAAAGTTTATCTGTGAGACCTGACTGTGGAGAGAGCTTGTACGGGAGTCGGTAGAGCGTCAGATCTTCGAACTAAATGTCCCGAGTTTGAAACGCACTGATTGCGATATTTTTTTCGTTTATGGGTGAAATTGTTATATGGAAGAACATTTTTCTGGAGTGCAAAAGGATGTTTCGGAGTTTGTAACAATGTTCTTTTGGCTGTCTGCTTTTGCTTCGGTAGCTGAACGTAGCAAACCTACAGAGTACATTTGTATAGATAGGTGTGGTGTTATCTACACAAATGTATATACGTAAGCATCCTGTATGATCACCTGCAACCATTGATGTCCACTGCTTTCCGACAAACTTGGGCAATTCCAGCAGGACAATGCGACACCCCACACGTCCATAATTGCTTCAGAATGATTCCAGGAACAATCTTCTGAGTTTAAACACTTCCCATGGCCACCAAACTCCCCAAACATGAACATTATTGAGCATATCTGGGATGGCTTGCAACGTGCTGTTCAGAACAGATATCCACCTCCTCGTTCTCTTATGGAATTATGGACAGTCCTGCAGGATTCATGGTGTCAGTTCCCTCCAGCACTACTTCAGACATTAGTCGAGTCCATGTCACGTCGTGTTGCGACACTTTTGCGTGCTCACGGGGTCCCTACACGATATTAGGCATGTGTACCAGTTTGTTTATCTCTTCAGTGTACATTCATCTCATAGATGGAAGTTTACGGATTCTACGTTGATGACTGATGTGTGTGCGAGCTTGGGACTATTTTGTCCCAGGTGCAGGACATGGCTGTGTGCGAAGAAACATTGTTGCTGCCATTCGAGAGACATTCAAAGGAGCATCTAAACATCATGTTTTTAATACGAATGTCGCACGAGTAGTTTCTCGACGTAGGATGCATTTGTTGCGAAAGTAAAGGACTAGCTGGGAGAACAGGTGTAAGTTAAAGCTTCCTCTGGATCTCAGAAGAATCGCTCTCAGGTTCAGTAGATACAGTACAAACTGTATCTGGTACACGAACCTTACCTAATTTTTCCATAAAAAGGCAGATTTTCTGCCAGAACTTTTAACGAACCTGAAGAAGCCAATAGTCTCAAGGTTCGTTTATAAGGATCCGAGACACAAAATGAAAATCGAGAGTCAAATTAGTGAGTCTACGATGGGAAAAACCGACCGGTTAAACCGAAACCGTTATTTTAGTTGTGATTTACCGGTAGTTTTCCGTATTTGTTGGATTTCGGTTATAACAGATTTTTTTAAAATTCTTTGCTAATAACTGGGTAGGAACCGACACATCTATTTGGCAGCAGCACAGTCTAAAATGTTTGGTTTATAAGTAATGCTTTTGTGAAAACGTTTATGTTTATTCGTAAAATTTCCATTGCTTTTAAATATTGGATTACTATGGAAATTGGGAAAAAAACATTAATACTATCTTAATAAAAAGGCCTACAATCAGAGAGTAGCAACAGGCACCGGACATAAGAATCACTTCAGTGTAGCAGAGACAATAATGTACTTGCTGCCATGTGGCGTGGCCTTCTAGACGGTACAAGTGTACCTGAAGTGTGCAAACTTGCCCTCATATGGTCCATAGGGTAGTTACTCACTGTTGTCCTCGGACTCATTTGTATTGCAGAATGATACCATTCCTAGTTTGAAAGTATTTTACGAAGTGCGGTAACAATGAAGTACAGTGCTTCATTTGCTTTAAAAAATTAGAAACCGGAGGAGTTACAACAAACTTACGACATCATATATGGAGAAAACAATTACAATGTCGCTTGGAGGAGAAGGTCAATTTCATTGATATATCTATAATTTCATTGGCAAGCACTAAATTTGCGAAGATAATTCAACCCTTAATTTTATGGTTGCTTCAGGTTGAAAAATTGATACCATCCAAAAGTAACGATGAAGGAAGTCATCAACTTGTGAACTTTTTTTCTCGCTTGTCACCGCGCCTTCTCCTTCACCTTCGCGTTCTTTGTTGGAGACAATGAGACTGAAATCTGTTGCAGCCTCAGCCCATATCGATAGCCATCTCTTAATTCATCACCCTTATAACAGTTTTTCAACCCATTTTTATTACTGGAAAATAACAATAAACCAAAAACTGGTTATTTCAGAAACCGGTTATTTTGAGCGGTTTTAACACCCATGATAAACTGCAGACAGAAATAACTGGTGTAACTGAAAACCAATTATTTCAGCGATAACCACTATCCCTAGTCTAGTCCTGTTTCTTGATGACTTGTGTTTCACCCATTTTTCTTCACTTGTTACCAGACTGATTACAACTCGCTGGGGACATGGAAAAGAGCGACAAAGTTTCCAACATGACCGGCAAAAATGACACTTGTCACCAACCAGGTCCCTAGGTTTCCTACACTTCCAAAAATCATTTGATACGGTGCCCAACGGTAGACTGTTAATGAAGGTACTAGCATACGGAACAAGTCCCAGATATGTTAATGGCTCGAAGACTTCTTAACTAACAAAACCCAGTACGTTGTCTCCGACGGCGAGTTCTCATCAGAAATAAGGGTAGCGTCAGGAGTGCCCCAGGGTAGTGTGATAGGACTGCTGTTATTTTCTATAGACTTAAATGATATGGCTGACAGGGTGAGCAACAATCTGCGGCTGTTTGCTGATGACGCTGGGGTGTACTGAAAGATGTCGTCATTGAGTGATTGTTGGAGAATACAAGACGTCTTAGACAAAATTTCTAGTTTTTCGGATGAATGGTAACTAGTTCTAAAGGTGGAAAAATATAATTTAATGCAGATGAGAAGGAAAACCAAACCAGTAATGTTCGAATACGACACTAGTTGTGCGCTGCTTGACACAGTCACATTGGTTGAATATATGGGCGTAACGTTGCAAAGCGATATGAAATGGGACGAGCATGTAAGGATTGTAGTAGGGAAGCCGAAAGGTCGACATCGGTTCATTGGGAGAATTTTGGAAAAGCGTGGTTCATCTATGAAGGAGACCGCATTAAGGACACTAGTGCGACCCATTCTCGAGTGTTTGGGACCAGAAACAGGTCGGATTGAAGGAGGACGTCGAAGCAGTTCAGAGCCGGACTGCTAGATTTGTTACCAGAAGGTTCGAGTAACAAGCTAGTATTACTGAGGTGCTGTGGTAATTCAAATAGCAATCCCTGGAGGGACATTCTTTTGAGGAATACTATTGAGAAAATTTAGAGAACCAGCATTTGAGGCTGACTGCAGAACGATTCTAATGCCACCGCCGTAAATTTCGCGTAATAACTGCGAAGATAAGAAAAATTAGGGCCTGTTTCTTCCTATTGGGTTATGCCAAGGACGAAGTTGACATTAACGTTGTCAGAAACGAAATAGTGCGCTACCGTAGCCATCACAACAAACCTGTTTGCAGAGCTGAGCAAGAAAGGGACTACAATTGTCTGTAGGGGCCTCACATTAGGTCTATCTAACGTCTTTGTAAACGCTTCACATTCCTTTCATTGTCGTTGCTGAAAAACTATAGCTTTATGAAAAGGCAGTGTTGTGTACATAGTTCCGCGTAGTCAGCGCGTACACAACTTTCCCACAAGAGCGCGCCCCGCTAAGCACCACAGCGCAGGCGCAGCGCTCGTCCGTCTCTGCACTACGAGATGGCGCTGCCTTAGAGACGGACCAAATTCTGCTTCCGCCAATCCGCGTGTTAATATGTAAAACAGCCAATGAGATTGCTGTTATCGTAGAACCTTTTTTCCTCGCGGATCACACTCGCGTAGTGATACCTGAACGCGCGAGGTATTATAACGCGTGTACAGACCTCCGATTAGTCAGTCTGCATTTGTCTCCACCAGTGTGTACGAGTCTACATTAGTCTGTACCAGTCTATAGTCAAGTTCCAGGCTGCACCTAAGAAGATTATCATATTCCTGTACATAGTCATGAAGATAAATGTATAGACACTTTGTCAAGTATCAGAGATATGTGAAAATAAGATTAACGTACCAAGACCAAAGGAACTTCAGATTGTCAATTGTAAATAGCATCCAGAATCAAGTTACGTAAGGTTTATGCTTTTTATTATTTTAATAAATGTGTGTGAAAATTAATCAAGTTCTGTTTAAAGTTGGTCACCGTCAATCTGCTACTCTAAGCGTGCAAGTGGCATTTCTATCTTCTGACCTAACGGCAGACCACGAGACATATTGCTGACACTCGCCTACATCGTTAGAGCGACAAGTCAAATAATCTGATGGTGTGTGTACCGAAGGTCTTACAGTACGTACACCACAGGCAGTAATTTGTGATCCTTCTGAATCACCAGACGACTGTTCACATACGGTGTTACTAGCCAGTTTCACACAAAGTGCCGCATACTGTTCAGGTCCGGCGACACATTCGTAATACTACAAGAATGGTTCAAATGGCTCTAAGCACTATGGGACTTAACATCTGAGGTCATCAGTACCCTAGACTTAGAACTACTTAAACCTAACTAACCTAAGGACATCGTACACATCCATGCCCGAAGCAGGATTCTAACCTGCGACCGTAGCAGCAGCGCGGTTCTGGAATGAAGAGCCCAGAACCGCTCCGCCACAGCGGCCGGCTACTACAAGAATGACAGACAAGAAATTGACAATTTCTGCAATTTAAGGGTCGATCAAAAGATTTCCGTTCGATGGCCGTACAGTCCAGAATCGGTATGCAAGTCAGGCAAAATCCCCGTGAGCATTGAAGGCAATTATCCCATCGGCACACCAGGTTGAAGATACATATTTGGCCAAACACCGTGTTCTGCCGCGTGAAGAAGTCCGTAACTACCGACTGCACATCTTCGTCCGACACGAATCCTTGACCCTTCAAGGCCTTTTTGAAGGGACCGAAGGCGTGAAATCGCATGGGGAAAGACCACAACTTTACGGTGGGTGCTCAAATCCCTGCCACTTGGTTTAGGTTGGCCTCCCAGATCGACCGGCGTCTTGTGTCGAATCGACCAACACGGAACTTGTAACGGTGATTTTCGACATGCATACTGCCCCATTTACACTATGTGATCAAAAGTATCCGGACACCCGGAAAAACATATGTTTTTCATATTAGGTGCATTGAACTGCCACCTACTGCGAGGTACTCCATATCAGCGACTGCAGTAGTCATTAAACATCGTGAGACGGCAGAATGGGGCGCTCCGCAGAACTCACGGACTTTGAATGTGGTCAGTTGATTGGGTGTCACTTTTGTCATACGTCTCTACGCGAGATTTCCACTCTCCTGAATATCCCTAGGTCCACTGTTTCCGATGTGATAGTGAAGTGGAAACGTGAAGGGACACGTGCAGCACAAAAGCGTACAGGCCGACCTCGTCTGTTGACCGACAGAGACAGCCGACAGTTGGAGGAGGTCGTAATGTGTAATAGGCAGACATCTATCCAGACCATCACACAGGAATTTTAAACTTCATCAGGACCGACTGCAAGTACAGTGACAATTAGGTCGGAGTTGAGAAAACTTGGATTTCATGGTCGAGCGGCTGCTCATAAGCCACACATCACGCCGGTAAATGCCAAACGACACCTCGCTTGGTGTAAGGAGCGTAAACAACGGACGATAGAACAGTGGAAAAAAGTTGTGCGGAGTGGCGATCCGTTGGCTGGGTGTGGGTATGGCGAATGCCCGGTGAGCGTCATCTGCCAGCATGTGTGGTGCCAACAGTAAAATTCGGAAGCGGTGGTGTTATGATGTGATAGTGTTTTTCATGGAGGGGGCTTGCACCCCTTGTTGTTTTGCGTGGCATTATCACAGCACAGGCCTACATTGATGTTTTAAGCACCTTGTTGTTTCCCACTGCTGAGGAGCAATTCGGGATGGCGATTGCATCTTTCAACCCGATCGAGGACCTGTTCATAATGTACGGCCTGTGGCGGAGTGGTTACACAACAACATCCCTGTAATGGACTGGTCTGCACAGAGTCCTGAGTTGAAGCCTATAGAACACCTTTGGGATGTTTTGGAACGCCGACTTCGTGTCAAGCCTCACCGACCGACATCGATACCTCTCCTCAGTGCAGCACTCTGTGAAGAATGGGCTGCTGTTCCCCAAGAAACTTTCCAGTACCTGTTTGAACGTATGCCTGCGAGAGTGGAAGCTGTCATCAAGGCTAAGGGTGGGCGAACACCACACTGAATTCCATCATTACCGATGGAGGGCGCCACGAACTTGTAACTCATTTTCAGCCAGGTGTCCGGATACTTTTGATCACATAGTGTACATTCTTCATTCTCCGATGTCTGGCTACATGTGTTTTTCCTTCTGAAGCCAAGGAAAGAATAACAGCACGTCGGTCCTGTTTGGACGCATTTGGTAATAACGTCGCCCTATTTCACGTTTCTCCATTTACCGCACGTACGTGAGAAAAACACCAATGCCACACTAATCCCTTGCTTATAGGTCGGTGCCTCGGAGTCGTGCAACGTCCTCAAACGGAAACCTTTTGATTGCCCCTTATACTCTAACATTTTGTTGACTATGAACTGTTTTATTTCATTTAACATTCAGTTCTAATTACTGAGGAAGATTAAGGCTTAACTGCGAAATCGTTAGAGTCTTAGCACAAGTTCGTATTGTCATTAAACCTGCTCACACTGTTTTGACGTTTTTGTCTTCGTAATGGACCCGCCAATTTTCTGTATGCACAGAACAGACCAGAGATGAAGACTCGTCTTTGATCAGTAATACATCGAACATTATTTTCGCTTTGACGTTCGTTGTTTCTCGGTACTAATCATCGTTGACACTTGTCATGACGACTGCATCTAATCCATTAATCTTCCAACTCCAAAACACCAACGTTTAATTAAATACAGTCAGGAACGGGTTTGTACAGTACGGCATGATGTTAGGGCAGAAACCAATTAACACCGTCGGTACAAATCATTCTCTCCTCTATAATAAAACCCCGAAAAAAATTCATTTGAACTTCGACAACAGAGAAAGCCTTACACTTCTAACAAAAGTCTCTTTCAGCGTCTAATGACAAATATTCGTGACTTATAGACACCCTCTATGTATTCGTTTTGTTAAAACAGTATGCATTTATTCGCATATACTATTGTTGGCATGGCTTGAGCTTTGAACCTTAAATGCTTCGTCAACGGGACGTTTAGGCGTAATATTTTTTCCTTTGTGGATATTATTTCTGAAATGTGAATTTGCACTAGATCGAAAACGTTTTACTACAGGTAAATCTGTTTACATTAATAACTATTTCATCTGAAAATTGTTAGTTACTTTTTTAACAACACGCCGTCTACGTGTATATTTGGCCTACTGTGTTAGCTTGCGTACAAGTTATGCTCCTGCCATTTTCAGATCACACGCGCTGCTATTGTGGCACATCTGGTACGGTAATTCCAGCAGGATTGCGAGGTATGATTTATTTTTGAAAGTGCTGTTAATTTTTACTATCCTTCCTGCCATCAGGTGGGAAGTAATCGAACCTGACTAAAGATCTGAAATAGTAGATTGGTTTAGTTAACGAATCTTGTGTAGAAACTGGGAACTTCCATTAAACGAAACATGTCCCACTTTTTAATTTCTATCGAGTAAGTGACACGAGAAATTTAATTTAAGTGATAAACATTAACAGCAATTTTCTGCCGAATAAAAATGCCCTCTTTATTACGGGTTGCTCCGTATCTTATTTAATTTCACGTGCAACACTTAGTCCATTATTTTAATTTCTAATTTTTCTAATTGCTTATTTGCATAATTACTACATATGGCAACCGCCTGCAACGCTAAATGGACTGTGACATAATTAGCGCAATATACTAACAAGAACGGAATGAGGCAGCTAATTAACATTAGTACTTTTTAATGCTCAGAGAACTGGAGTGGAACATAATTACGAATGCCAGTGGCCCTTCGTCCTTTAGCTGATTAACACTTTGTACTCGTGGTATACAACAGAAAATTTGTCTGTTGAGATCCGATGACGACTTGCTTCGATTTCATTCAGATAAGGGTGATTTCAGTACTGTTAGATTAAAATGTATTCAACACTGCTTTATATACGTAAAAAACATTTTTAATGTAAGATGGAAAAATTAAACAAATATCTGTAGATCAAAATTATTTCACATCTTAAATTGAGTAGACAATATTTAGAATATCAGAATCGAGTTCTGGAATATAGAGCAAGGTGGTGCAGTGTTTGCATTGAACACGAAATCTGGAGGTGTTGAGCTCGTAGCCGGTCCTAGCATTGCAATGAATGTTACCTTTATATAGCCTGAGACGTATTCTGTGACGGTTACTTAAAAACTGACCACAGTCCGTTCTCTCCTATGTTGAAGAAATACAGAGACCAGCTATTTACTTTGCTATTTACTTCTCCAAGACGCGTTTCAAGTTTTGACCCACATTCAGCTGCCTTGATTTAGCTGCACTTCTTGTGTCCACTGACTCTTTAATGCTGCATTCAACCTATCACTTGGTCCACACGATGGTATAACACTGTTAAAAACGAACGCAAAAGTAGGGCAGCATACGACATGCAGTTGATTTACATGCTTGTTTTGGTCGAAATATGCAACCTATTAAAACAAGTGCGTGTAAGTCAAACGCAAAACGAAAACTGTAGTGCAGATGTACTCAGTTTTAACAATATTTATATCAGAGTGTATAGCATGATTTCAATAGTGGGAGGTGAAACACAATTTTAATCCATTTGTTTATTTTGTCTGAAATTTTTTGAAAGCTATCAAGTAATGGCAACGTACTGAGTTCTCATGGTTCTTAACTCCTAGCAACACCGGGTAAGTACGCCAGTCTGACGCCGTACCGCTTCAATTAGAGCTGATGGCTGTAATTTGCAACATTTCCTACGTAGTGTTTGTGTTCTTTATATTTACCACATTGTAAGCTTATGTGGTTGCCTTATTGGTAGGGAATGGCTAAAAACTTATTAACTGTACATTCTTAGTTATGCATTCATAGCAAAGTATTTTGTTGAGACAGCAGCATGCATTCTCGATTTTTACGTGTGTGTCAGTTCTCTGCAAGCCACCAAACGTTGGGCACGCACTGTGCGAGTATTATTTTACCCACTTAACTTGAGAACAACCACTGGGAAAAATAATTACATGAATCAGCTATCTCACAAATAGTAGAAAGTAAACTGAGTAGTTAGTGTGAATTCGCCAAAATTCTGTTGTACTCATCATATAGTCTTTGATGTCTGGAGAAAAATATTGTTGATATAATGGTACTCTATGAAGCTACAAATCAACAATATTATTAACAATCGTAAATTCGTTATTAAGATCTGTATCTGCTGAGAGAATTTATTTCTGACCTAGTAATAAGACTGTTTCGCAGGAGAACATTTTATTTTTAGCGAATAAGTTGTTTCTCGAACGGGCAGTCACGTCCTTCATCACCTCGAATGTCCGCACGAACACTCCGTGTAATGCACACATAGGACTGATGGTTGTCGGACGTTTGAAAAATACGTTCGGAGTGACACGAGCAGTAAATCTTCCTCGTACGGCTAAAAGCGAAGACTCTACTACTCAACAGATTACACACGGCGAGAATGAATGATAGAGTTGTTCATTCAATCGATTGCGATACACTGAGTGATAAGTGCCACGGACGCATGAACTGTATCCAGTTGCACGAAGTTCGCATTATTTGACTGGCAACAGACACGCAAATCGAACATCATTCAATTGTAAAGTGTATATAATTGACTTTAAACACTGCGTTCCCGTCCGAAGTGTGCAGCAGAAAAATGGAGAAATGTAGACGACGTCAGCTGTTACGTAACAACCTTCCGACCATCTCGTGACTTCTTTGCTGGCCGTTGTTGCAGAAGTACTCCATCTACAATTCTATCTTAAATCGTAAGAGTATTTATGCGCTACTAAATCGCGCAGACGCAATACTCACACACATGAACTCGCGTGCTGTTCGTAATATATCTTCAATGCAGTCAAACCTCTGGAAAGTGAATCGAATCCGTGTACGAGGATTATACGGAAAGCGTTATACGAAGCAATGTTGAAAGAAATTACAGATACACACAAAAAGCTATGAAAATTATGCTTATGATAGAGACAAGTACTTTCCTTACACCACTTTATACACAACAGGTTCCACTGTTGAGACACCTGTTGCACGTTAGATCTAGTTTTTATATCCCCTCAACAGATAATGTGATAATGAACAGCTGCTCACAGCAGAGACACGTACGTACCTTACACTACTTTGTGCGTAACTGGTCACATTGCTAAGACATTTTTTGCATGGTAGATCTAGTTTTTATATCTCCTCATCAGATAATGTGGTAACAACCAGTCACTCACAGTTTCAAATGGTTCAAATGAATCTGAGCACTATGGGACTTCACATCGGAGGTCATCAGTCCCCTAGAACTTAGAACTACTTAAACCTAACTAACCTAAGGACATCACACACATCCATGCCCGAGGCAGGATTCGAACCTGCGACCGTAGCGGTAGCGCGGTTCCAGACTGTAGCGCCTAGAACCGCATGGCTACTCCGGCCGGCAAGGGTTCGTCCAAGCATAGACCACACTCTCTTTCATCATGACAATGCGAGACCACACACGAATGCTGCAACCAAGCGACGCCTTGGGTTCTGTCATCGACCATCTTCCATAGAGTTCCTACTTGGCCCCTACGATTTTCATCTGTTTCCAAAACTTAAAGAACATCTTCGAGAACCGCACTTTGATGGTGGTGAAGCGGCGCAAGCAAAGATGAAGCTGTGACTCCATCAACACAGTCAGACATTCTACAGTGACGGTATCAAAAAATTGGTCTCTCGTTGGCAGAAATATGTTCGCCGGCAGGGAGACTATGTTGAGAAATAAATATGCAGACACGAAGAATAGAGATGTAGAATGTGAGTAAAGCTTGTTTAATTTTAAAACCCTTAAGTATTTTCACATAAAAAATTCGGATGCATTAATTTTCAGCAGGCCCTGTTAGTTACATGATTTTTACATGCTACATTCGCTTCTAAAGAATGCTTCGAAACATGTCAGTAAATAAATAATTATAAATGTGACTAATAAAGTAATACTAATGTGTCTATAGTTAAACGCTTTTAATCACTTACTGCAGAAATTGACAACAAATAAACATTTAACACGGTAATGAAGTTTACTGTCATCGAACGATGCTAATTAAACTTATAAATATATTCTTACTGCTCACGCCTGATACTATCACATCGTAGACGTTACGTTTCGTTCGTTTAATCGTTATTGCAGCTTTGAATTCTTTATGGACCTGTAACGATCAGTAAACCTTTCCTCGCTACTCTTGCGTCATTCTTTCAGGTTTCTCGGTCTCTTTTGACGTCAGCCAACTTCACTCTTCATCGCCTACATTCTCCTCTCCCACATACATAGTCTTACCTGATTGTTAGCCTCATCTCCTTGAACTTTAGGTTTTTGGCAGTGTGTGGTTGCTGCAGTGGTGCTTCGCACATTCAAATACCGAAGCACTGTCCCAGTCGTTTAAACCTTTATAACCACCTGCATGCATTGAATACTCGGTTACAGTAAGCAAAATTATTTTTCACGTATTGCAGATAAATATTTTTAGCAAAAAGGGGTGTGTCATTATAACTTTGCCGTTATGAATGCCATTAGAATGTTTTAAGGGAAAAGTAACTCATGCTTATAGAAGATTCATTTTTTTAAATAAAAAGCGTCTGGGTTGAAAACACCTGCATTGTAGCAGGCAAAAGACCATTTTTCTAATTAATAACAGACATACGGCTGAGTCAAAAGTTTGTCACTTGGCTACAGGTTACAATCAGTTACGAGTGGCGTATATTCCTATATTTTGCTTGACGCGTAAGCAAAGTGACAGACGCACCTCTTTGTTGCTACAATTCATCAACGACCTCACTTTTTGGATTACACCTTGTATACACTGACTGAGTGTCATGATAGGGGTTCTAAATACTAAGATTTTGGTATGTCTGAAAAGGAATTCGCAACGTTGGGAGTATACCACATACCGTGTACTTGTGGAAAAGTCTATGCTGCAATGATCGGACGGTCCGTCAATAACAGTATAATCGAACATAAACGGTACTGCATTTTGGAGAAGGTAAAGAAATCGGCCGTGGCTGTGGCTGTGTGGCCGACCGCAGTGGCCGAATGGTTCTAGGCGCTACAGCAAATAGTGCTTCGGGCATGGATGTGTGTGATGTCCTTACAGTAGTTAGGTTTAAGTAGTTCTGAGTTCTAGGGGACAGATGACCTCAGAAGTTAAGTCCCATAGTGCTCAGAGCCATTTGAACCATTTTTTTGTGGCTGTGTGTGAGACCGACCACATCAGAAAATCCACCGACACGTAGGTTCCCGCTTTAGCGAAGAATTAGCACTCCAGTTTGTTTGGGAAATTTATTGAAAATTATAAAATGACGATAGTTTTAACAAGAAAGAAGGGAAAAGTTAATATAAACGTATCCTGAATTTCCATGCTGCAGTGAACAACCGTTCCATGTAACAAGGGGAGAACCACAATGGTAATGACGAGGAAGAGGTCCTCAGACGTTGGCGCGGTAAGTACACTCTAAGATAAAAAAACGACTCACCACGAAGGAACTGTCCGAATGGAACGGAAATCGGTAGATGCGATTTACATATATTTTTGGTATTGTTGTTGTGGTCTTCAGTCCAGAGACTGGTTTGAGGCAGCTCTCCATGCTACTCTATCCTGTGCAAGCTTCTTCATCTCCCAGTACCTACTGCAACCAACATCCTTCTGAATCTGCTTAGTGTATTCATCTCTTGGTCTCCTACTATTTTTACCCTCCACACTGCCCTCCAATACTAAATTCGTGATCCCTCGATGCCTCAGAACATGTCCTACCAACCGATACCTTCTTCTAGTCAAGTTGTGCCACAAATTTCTCTTCTCCCCAATTCTATTCAATACCTCGTCATTAGTTATGTGATCTACCCATCTGATCTTCAGCATTCTTCTGTAGCACCACATTTCGAAAGCTTCTAGTCTCTTCTTGTCCAAACTATTTATCGTCCACGTTTCACTTCCATACAAATACTTTCAGAAACGACTTCCTGACACTTAAATCTATACCCGATGTTAACACATTTCTCTTCTTCAGAAACGCTTTCTTTGCCATTACCAGTCTACATTTTATATCCTCTCTACTTCGACCAACATCTGTTATTTTGCTCCACAAATTGCAAAACTCATTTACTACTTTAAGTGTCTCATTTCCTAATCTAATTCCCTCAGCATCACCTGATTTAATTCGACTACATTCCATTATCCTTGTTTTGCTTTTATTGGTGTTCATCTTATATCGTCCTTTCAAGACACTGTCCATTCCGTTCAACTGCCACTCCAGGGCCTTTGCTGTCTCTGACAGAATTACAGTGTCATCAGCGAACCTCAAAGTTTTTATTTCTTCTCCATGGATTTTAATTTCTGCTCCGAATTTTTCTTTTGTTTCCTTTACTGCTTGCTCAGTATACAGATTGAATAACATCGGAGATAGGTTACAACCCTATCTCACTCCATTCCCAACCACTGCTTCCCTTTCATGGCCCTTGACTCTT
Organism: Schistocerca americana; assembly: GCF_021461395.2. Classification (NCBI taxonomy): domain Eukaryota; kingdom Metazoa; phylum Arthropoda; class Insecta; order Orthoptera; family Acrididae; genus Schistocerca; species Schistocerca americana. The sequence goes on along the minus strand of NC_060130.1, from coordinate 883,484,610 downwards.
GTACCTGCCATCTGGTTTCTGTACAAATTGTAAATAGCCTTTCGCTCCCTGTATTTTACCCCTGCCACCTTCAGAATTTGAAAGAGAGTATTCCAGTCAACACTGTCAAAACTTTCTCTAAGTCTACAAATGCTAGAAACGTAGGTTTGCCTTTCCTTAATCTATCTTCTAAGATAAGTTGTAGGGACAGTATTTCTACGGAATCCAAACTGATCTTCCCCGAGGTCAGCTTCTACCAGTTTTTCCATTCGTCTGTAAAGAATTCGCGTTAGTATTTTGCAGCCGTGACTTATTAAACTGATAGTTCGGTAATTTTCAGGTCTGTCTACACCTGCTTTCTTTGGGATTGGAATTATTATATTCTTCTTTAAGTATGAGGGTATTTCGCCTGTCTCATACATCTTGCTCACCAGATGGTAGAGTTTTGTCAGGGCTGGCTCTCCCAAGGCTGTCAGTAGTTCTAATGGAATGTTGCCTACTCCCGGGGCCTTGTTTCGACTTAGGTCTTTCAGTTCTCTGCAAACTCTTCACGCAGTATCATATCTCCCATTCCATCTTCATCTACATCCTCTTCCATTTCTATTATATTGTCCTCAAGTACATCGCCCTTGTATAGACTCTCTATATACTCCTTCCACCTCTCTGCTTTGCCTTCTTTGCTTAGAACTGGGTTTCCATCTGAGCTCTTGATATTCATACGACATATACAGACATACAAATGATTACAGTTACAGGAAAATTGGGTGATTTGTTCAAGAGAAAGAGCTTCACGATCTGAGCAAGTCAACAACGCGTTGATCCATTTCTGGTCCTTATGCAAGCAGTTACTCGACTTGGCATTGATGGATAGAGCTATTGGATGTCCTCTGGAGCTGGTTAGAGGGCCCTGCTCGTACTGCTCCAAACGGTTTCAATCGGGGAGTGATCCGATCACCTTCCTGGCCAGGGGACAGTTTGGCAACACGAAGACAATCAGTAGAAACTCTCCCCATGTGCGGGTGGGTATTATCTTGCTGAAACGTAAGCCCAGAACTGCTTGCCATGTAGGGCAATAAAAAGGCGTGTAGAATATATTCGATGTACCGCAGTATCGCTGTGTAAGGATGTCTCGGATGACAACCAAAGAGGTCCTGCTATGAAAGGAAATGGCACACCAGACCATCACTTTTGTTGGTCTTGCCTTATGGCGGGTGACAGTCAAGTTGGTATCCCACTGCTGTTCGAGACCTCTCCAGACATGTCGTCGACCTGGAATATCATTGACTGGAATATAGTTGTCTTCGCTGATCAATCCCGCGTCGAAACGAGCCCCGATTACCAGCGAGGATGCGTATGGAGATGCCCCGGATAGTGGTGTGATAACCAGCCTGACGATCACCCTCCATTCGACCCTACAACCGGGAGTGGTGGTCTGGAGTGCCATTTCTTTTCATAACAGGACCTCCTTGGTTGTCATCTGCGGCACCCTTACAGTAAAGTGGTACAGCGACGATATTCTACACTCTGTTTTATAGCCCTACTTGGCAATCTATCCTCGGTCTACATTTTAGCAAGACAATGCCTTCCCGCAAACGGCGACAGTTTTTACTGCTTATCTTCGTGCATACTAAACCCTTACTTGGCCAACAAGGTCGCTGGATCTTTCCCCAATTTAGAACATCTGAAGCATTATGGGCAGAGCCCTCCAGTAATCTCAGGATTTTGACGATCTAACGCTCCAGTTGGACAGAATCTGGCGCTATATACCTTAGGGTCACATCCAATAACCTTCTCAATCAATGACAAGCCGATAACCGCTTGCATAGGGGCCAGAGGCGGAGCAACGCGTAATTGACTTGCTCAATTTGTGAATCCCTTTCTCTTGAATAAATCGTCCCGTTTTTCTGAAATTGTAATCATTTGTCTGCCTGTAGATGTACCGGGTGATCAAAAAGTCAGTATAAATTTGAAAACTGAATAAATCACGGAATAATGTAGATAGAGAGGTACAAATTGACACACATGCTTGGAAGGACATGGGGTTTTTATTAGAACCAAAAAATGCAAAAGTTCAAAAAATGTCCGACAGATGGCGCTTCATCTGATCAGAATAGCAATAATTAGCATAAAAAAGTAAGACAAAGCAAAGATGATGTTCTTTATAGGAAATGCTCAATACCGCCACCATCATTCCTCAACAATAGCTGTAGTAGAGGAATAATGTTGTGAACAGCAGTGTAAAGCATGTCCGAAGTTATGGTGAGGCATTGGCGTCGGATGTTGTCTTTCAGCATCCCTAGAGATATCGGTCGATCACGATACACTTGCGACTTCAGGTAACCCCAAAGCCAATAATCGCACGGACTGAGGTCTGGGGACCTGGGAGGCCAGGCATGACGAAAGTGGCGGCTGAGCACACGATCATCACCATACGTCGCGCATCTGTCGGATTATTAAACAAACTTTGACCGAGAACAATGTAAAAAATGCACGTGTATCTGTTTGCGCGCAAGTTGACCATAGCTAAGAGTATTTTTCCCGTTTCGTAAGAGTGAACAGCCTCCGCATTGGAAACGAGAAGGTTGTACACTGATCCTCTTTTTGTAAAGGTATGTCCTTTAGAGATGAAGAAAGATTAGGGAAGCAAAGCATATTCTCGGAATGGGGAAGAGTAAGGGAGGAAGTCGGCCGTCTCCTTTTTCCAACACAGCACACCGACATTAGCCATAAGAAGGTTAGTGGAATCACGAGAAACCCAACCCCCATCCAGTCATGCTGATTTAAATTCTGTTCTTTTTCACGAAAGTCCTCCGTAACGAAAGTAGTTAAGACACACTAGAGAGATGGTATCCATGCCGACGATATTCGGAACTTTCATTCGCCATAAAACACTCAAATACAGTAACGAAATGACAAAAACGAACCATTATAGCATCTTGTGCTGAAGTATTCATGTCTGCACACATGGACACACACTTGTGCAAATATTTACGCTGAAAGTCTGCAGATCGAAACAAATCCGTACCTTTGAATACACGTATACATATTATATACTTCAAAGAAGTTTTTAATGTTTAGATAGAAACATCTCTGGCTCACCATTGTAATCATAAGTTGTTATTAATAAAGAACGGAATTGAATATTAATAAAGGACTGTATCGAAATCTTGGAAAATTTGGAAAATTTGGAAATGGTAGAAGTAACGGCAAATCTGATTAAAGTAACAGCTATAATGTTATTATAAATGATGACGAATGCGGGGTATTTTTCAGAAATCAGCGAAAGTTGATAAGGTTCTTATATTGCTGCCACGGTACCATAGGTACCATACTCTGTTCGCTCTCTGGAATGGAGTGGACATACTGTGACCCTAAGAGGGTCTGCATATTAATTTGCTCCTACTGACATATTTTTATAGCCTTTCAGAGTAAGGCTTATAAGCGTTTCCCGCGTGGACGCACCCCGCGGCAATAATTACGAAAGCGCCCGTCTTAATGAGCCTGGCCGACAAAACTTATATTTATATACGCTGTGCAGGAGTTGTGGTGCCGCGATTGAGCTGCTTTGCTGTGAAGAGTTATTTATGTTTCATTAAGAGGCAGCGCCAGTACCCGAGAGGGCAGACCGCCGTCGTAATAAATACGCACCGGGTTCCGGTTTCACGGCTAATTTCCACATCTCTATTTCCTACCATCCATAAATATCCCTTTGTTTTGGTTGAATGTCATCTACTCAGTACTTAAGGGACTCGGTTGCACCGCGGACCTGTGTTTACTAAGTGACTCGAGTTATTGTAATGTTTCCGATGCCGTACCGAGTATCCCCACCTTCGTTAGGACGGCACTATGGACTATTCATGTAAAATTGACAATTTAAGTGATAACTGGCCTGGTTTATCTCATTTAAGTGGGTCGTTGTCGGCTGAACTCTCACAAAGTAAACGATTCAATCTCATTCGATCTCCCAGTTGCAAATGAGAGCTTTGGGGAGGTGTGAAAACTGGGTGCCCGTAGTACGTCTTCTGTCAGAGAGCACAAATGCCTGATAGCGCCGCACAGGAAGAGTCATGTTAGGGTCTGAAATGAAAGCTACGTTTTTCACTTTTTGGTGAACGAAATTATTCGGTGTTTTTAGTTTCGACTGTATGGAGCCACCTGAAATAATCCTCAGGCTTTCTAAATTTTACACGAAGTCTTCATATGAAAGCCACGTAGCTACTTTAACTTAGAAAAGTGCAGAGTTAAAAAATAATGAAATCATCATTTATGAGCAATATTTTGCATTGTCCTAAAATAAATATGATTGGTAAGTAAAAAGCCACACTCGGAATTATCATGGGTAGACAAGAAATAGAGAGATTTTTTAGAAAATTGATAACATGTGAAAATTAGTTAGTACCCTGACCTCCCAAGATAAAATGCTTGCTTCATAAATACACTGGTCAAAGGAGAAATAATTATTACAACAAAAAGTTGCTGGTACAACTATGTTATTAATAATTTAAAGTTAGCATATTCTGCAGTCATATAATAATAATAATAATTATTATTATTATTATTTTAGTATATTTCATTAATATTCGTTCAAATTAATGACATCCTCCAGTATAGTCAAATATAAAAAAACCGATGGACTAGTTCAGTTTCTATGCTATTTTATGTGCAATACGAAACGTGACTGGAAATTATAATTCTCACAGATTTCTAATCTCACGTTCTTATATTTCAAAAATGTATCTGCATCATCGTTTGCTAAAAATTTTGCTGATAATACAATCCAAAGGAAGCCATTCTAGTCCTAATTCTCCACGTTCATACAAAACTTCTTATCCTTAATTTCCTCTAGGAGTTCGATATACCATGAACGTCTTAATGAAATATAAGGCTTTATAGCTAACTGCAGTTCAGTCATTGTGTAAAGTCCATCAAGATCCTCTTGCGGGAACCTTTTAAAGACTGAGACCGAAAGGGTGTCATGGTTATGACACTGTATTCATTTTCGGTCCAGATCTCCGTCCGGCCATCCACTTTTAAGTATTTCGTTGTTACCTCAAAACCCTTCAATACCGGGACGATTCCTTTGGAAAAGAAACAGCTGATTTTCCCCCCACTATCCTATTCCTTTCTGTAATGACCTCGTCGTTGACGGGCCGCTAAGCATTCACCTCCCTTTCCTGCAAATGCTGGAAACATTAACACTAGTTACGAGAGGACCGAAACGAACAAGTGAGTACGCTCAATTCCCAGATATGTTCGACTTCGGACAGGCCAGACGAACGTGCACATTGAAGAACCTGACGAAGAAGGTTTGTACATCCCTCGCAACATGTGTGCGTGCATTGTTATATGTTAATACGACACCTCCCAACAAGCCACAGGCAGTGTTCAACTCACACTGCAGTTTGAGATGAATTACGTTTCTGGACAGTGGAAGCAGAAGAACGCAACGGCAGAAAAGCCGTGCAGCCTTCCGCTTTGACAGATAGACGGACGCATGCCAATTACAGCGCTCGAAGGTCAGACCAACACTGTGGACGAAAATGCAATGTGCGGATGGCCGTGCGAAAGAAAGATAATGATGGGGTCCCATACTCCTTGACAGAGTCCCGCACCGCTGTACTAGGCAAGGTCCTAGCGGAGATGGTTTGCCATTGCCCTCCTCCGACCGTAATGAGGATGAATGATGATGATGAAGACGACACAACAACACCCAGTCATCTCGAGCTAGGTGAAAATCCCTGACTCCGCCGGGAATCGAATCCGGGACCCCGTGCTCGGGAGGCGAGAACGCTACCGCCAGACCACGAGCTACGGACCGAAAGAAAGAAGATGGGGTCAATTGGAGACGGTGCACAATCTCGGTTACAGAAAGGATGAGGAAGAAAATGTTCTTTTTGAAGGAACAATCCTGGCGTTTATCTTAATCTGGATGGCCAGGCGACGATCTGAAATCCCGACTTCCGGAGTGCGAGTTTAGTGACTTACCATTGCAACGCCTCGTTCGGTACGGCCACATAGACGAGATAATGATCACCCCGGGCTTCAGTCACGTTTAGTGGCCCAACATCCGCTTGTTGCCGCGTACGACACACTACTATTCAGTGTCTGGTCAAAAGTATCTGGAGACAACTATGTAAAGCGGAATTGACCACAAGATGTCACGAGAGGGCGACCTGCCGGTATAAAAAGAGGCGAAGAATATTGTGTTGTCAGTAGGGAAGCAATAGCAGCACAATGGGTTGAGCAGTAGCGATGATGTATGGTTGGTGGGGCGCTCAACTGCGCGGTCACCAGCGCCCGTACAAAGTTCCAATGTTTACACAGTCCAATTTTTTCACAGTCCAACCTAGCCACTGCCACTAATGATGATGATGATGAAATTATGAGGACAACACAAACACCCAGTCCCCGGGTAGAGAAAATCCCCAACCCGGCCAGGAATCGCACCCAGGACCCCGTGATCCAGAGGCAGCAACGCTAGCCACCAGACCACGAGCCGCGAACACGGTCAGTATCGATCAGTAACTTCGAACGAGGACTTGTTACTGGATGCCACCTGAATAACAAACCCGTTAGGGATATATCGGCCGGCCGCTAGTGGCCGAGCGGCTCTGGGCGCTTCAGTCTGGAACCGCGCCACCGCTACGGCCGCAGGTTCGAATCCTGCCTCGGGCATGGATGTGTGTGATGTCCTTAGGTTAGTTAGGTTTAAGTAGTTGTAAGTTCTAGGGGACTGATGACCTCAGAAGGCTCAAATGGTTCAAATGGCCCTGAGCACTATGGGACTTAACTTCTGAGGTCATCAGTCCCCTAGAACTTACAACTACTTAAACCTAACAAGCCTAAGGATAACACACACATCCATGCCCGAGGCAGGATTCGAACCTGCGACCGTAGCAGTCGCGCGGTTCCAGACTCTAGCGCCTAGAACCGCTCGGCCACCTCGGCCGGCTGATCTCAGAAGTTTAGTCCCATAGTGCTCAGATCCATTTGAACCCAGTGCAGGTCCTTCAGCTGTCAGTGACTGTATAGCGCTTATTTCTCCCCGTTTCTGCTGTATATCATTTTATTTTTTATTATTACTTTTTAAAAGTAAAAAAAACGTATAAAAAGCTAACATAATTTTTCATACATCATCACTGAATATCATCTTTTTAAATAATTTTAAAAACTAATTTAAATGTTTCACCTTTTTAATAGTGTTGCATCAACTTAAGTATCTTTCAAATAATTAAGCTGAAGAGCCGAAGCTTTTACCACTGACTGCCTATCCCTGTGGCCAGACTGGGCAACGGGGATGAAAAGAAAGTAAAATGAAAAGAAGAAGGCGCTCTGTAATTCCTTCGCACTTAAATTATAAGACCGTGTCGTGGCGCTGGTAAATTTTGTGCTAACAAATGTACATTAATGTTTCTGCTGTCTATAGTGACTGCGCCAAGAGTATTAATGTATTTATTCCATAGCATAGCCGCTACTCGAAATAAGTACTCATTCTTCAACTTATTTACCAGTGTTGCCTTTCGGTCTCTGGGAGTTCATCTTCAGGCACTATACGCAGTTCTCTTCAAACAATTTCAGTTTTGGTCGGCCTAAATAATAAAATGCTGTTAATATTAAGTTGTTAGTGGGTAGTAGTGATTTTGGATAACATTACTTAGACTGGCAGCGCCAAAGCAGCTCATAACCACTAATTGTCTGAAATTGACAGTTTCATATTACGTAGGCAATCCTTACGGGTTTTTATTTAATTCAGTGTGAAGATTGTTTTCTAAAGCTGGAACTGTATCAAAAGTGGTAATTAAGTATCTGGCAGCTGGCAGAATGAATTAAAACGTATTTATGAGATTTGGTACGCTCAAAAATCAAAATTCGATTAATTGAGCAGACACAGTCTAAATGTACAGGAAATTGTAACCACCGTTCATAATAATCTTACACTGTTCAAGCTACCTTGTGAATTTATGTTAGTTTGTATATTCTGGTAGATACAAAACGAAATTATTACCACATTTTTTGGCGATTGTGGCCTTTCACAGCCTATCCCCATTGCAATTTTCTTTTTCTGACAAAAAAAGAAGCTTACAGTTAACATCTCGTCGATAGTGAGATCATCAGAGACGGAATAGCGGTGGTAATAAGTCGACTATCGTCTTATCAAGGGGACCATCCCAGCATGCTTCCCATGTAATTTAGGGGAATTACAGTAAGTACAAATTGGATGGCCAGAACGGAATTTTAACCTTCAGGGTGTATATTAGAGAGCTCGTAAAAGCTGTCGTATTTGTGATGTGAATTCAAGAATTCCGAAAGTGGCCTGATTAAAGAAGTGTATATTTAGTCCTTAATAAAATCTATTATATTAAAATATCAAACTCTTATTTCATGGAATCATTATCAAACAAGGAGAAGATACATATATGCTTAAATGCATTTGCAGCAATCGAGAAAGATGTGTTTCTATTCAGAATCACATATTTTAATAACTTCCCATGAACCATAAAATGTATGACTGCTCATAAAGTACATTTTGAAACAAGACTGAAGAATTTGTTGGTGACCATCTCATTCAGGCTCACCAATGAACTTTTTACCTGAATTAATTTGTGACTTTATTATTAATAATACTAACAGGCTTCTATGTAAATTTTACTCCTTCATTTCTCAAGTGGATATATATGATAAGTAAAATTACGTAGTTTAACTGTTTTATTCGGATAATTCATGGTTACAATAACCTACGTATTATCGTATGCACTTCAGAGCTAAACATGTATACCTCAATGTCAATTATTGTATTTATTTGTAAAGGGTAATATGTTGCATATTTTGCCTTGACTTGTCTCTACAGTTCCTCCTCCCACATCACCTCCCTCCCCCCTGCCCCCTCCTCCCCACAAAAAACACGTACATACTTTCCTCAATTCCCAAATTAACTATTCCTTGGTGCCTCAAAATGTGTACTATCAAACTATACCTTCTCTTAATCAAGTTGTGTGTCTTTCCACTTTAATTCAATTCAGAACCTCTTTAGCTGTTATGCCATCTACCCACCTGTCTTCAGCGTTCTTCTGTAGCACCACACTTCAGAAGTTTCAGGTGAAACAGTTGGTATTGGATCTGCATTCAGAAACACGTCAAAATTCACCAATTTACACACAAACTGAGAACTGAAACCAACAGAACCTGGGCAGACGAACAGACAAGGAACTTCCGCGAGAAGATACAGAGTTTCTGAGGGAGGAAGAAAGCAAACTAAAAAAAAAAGTTGCGGCGCTTCGAACTCATTTGCCTGGACTATTATCTAGTCACATTAAGCGTTATTCCGAACTAGCCGCTCATTTAGCCATATTATCACAACATTGCTCCGTTGCGTAATCATTAACGACGTCGTACTAAGGCCGGCACGGCGTAAAGGTTAATTTCAATTAACTCGCGCAGTAATGAAATAAGAGACGATCGGAATATTTCATCCAGTATTCGTTGTGCGTAGGAATGCCAGCAGTGAGATCAATTATAAGCGAGCGGAGCGTTGCGCAGGGCGTAATTGCCTGGGCCGGGCTGGGTGCTCGGGGTGACCCGGGAACAACTGAACAGCTGCTCGCCAAGGCCTGGAGACACCGCGCCACTCATTTATCTTCTGCCGCCATCAATACCAAAATATATACCGTTCGCCGAATAACATTCGGCCGGCAATACGTGATACCTCTCTCCGTTGCCGTAATTACGGCACGAGCCGAGCGGTGAATAATTTCCGAGCTAAACCGCCTAATAAGCATTCCGGTCGCCAAGCATCTCACAGACAATCCTCTCCGTTTAGTTTCACTGTATGTGACCAGAATTAGTTATATCTTTTTGTATAGTTCATCTGTCTTGCTATGTTACTGTGGCTAGTGTAGAGGCAGACGTAGGAACAAAATAGATAAAATAAATCAAAAGTAATATTAGTATTCTTTCCGAGAAGGCAGTTAGTTAAATATTTGAAACGATTAACATACTGATGTTATTAAAATACTCAATACGTACAGTGCACTACTTCTCACAATTCACTAAAAACCATCGGTAGTTATCGAAACAAAGAAATTCAAGGAGTAGATAGCGTTAAGTGTTCGGGATTACAAATGGATAGAGTTGCGTTCTACCAAAAATATTGTTCGATAGTTTTGGTACACTACGTAAATGACGCAGTAAATGGTAGGTTTACCGGCAGTATTGGTAGCATTAGTAGAGAAAGAAACATGAGTGTGTAAGAGAGAAACTGGGACTCGAAGATTTTTCTCTGTTTGTTGTTTGTTTAGTTGGTTGTTTTGCATGTAATTAGAACCGCACACCACTCGGTGTTAGTTTGTTGTGTATTTTATATCATAGAATATAAATTGCGTTTGATAAGTAATAAAAATAAGTTGATCGCGTAACTTCTGCGCTTGTACGTAACCAAAGCAATAACTTTTAATGAAAGTACAATTTGCATCCATAAACCTACATATATATAATTATTGTTGTTAATTTGCACTCAATAAAACGTTCTTCATCATGATAAAAGGCAAGAGTTTCCTGTTATTATTGATAAATGCGACAGTTATTTATGAATAACAGGCACATGTTTTATGAACGTCGGCGAAGTACTGAAGCGATGTTTGATTTATTTTTGGTTTTGAAAAAAAAAAATGGTTCAAATAGCTCTAAGCACTTTGGGAGTTAACATCTGAGGTCATCAGTCCCCTAGACTAAGAACTACTTAAACCTAACTAACCTAAGGGCATCACACACAACCATGCCCGAGGCAGGATTCGAACCTGTGGCCGTGGCAGCAGCGCGGTTCCGGACTGAAGCGTCTAGAACCGCTCGGCCACGGATTGCCGGCTTTGGTTTTGAGGTTCTTTTCCTTTTTGTTGAGGAAATAGCGTTTTCTAACGTTGTATGATAAATCTGTGTGGTTTTCCTCATTGTTACAACAACATCCCACCGTTTCACGTATAAAATCAACAATTTTCGAATAAAATCTAAATTAAACACAAACAAGCTGGATTTTGCTATACATACTGTTTATTTTTCATTCATTTCCTAGACGGTTTACCACTTACAGTTTGTAGGGGAATCTATTAAGACACTGATCGCATACGTAAGGAAAGCGTTCCTTATGAGGTAACGCCCAATACGTACGCAACACACTTAACTTACAGGTAATGCGGGTACGACTTTAATTCAAAATGGTTCAAATGGCTCTGAGCACTATGGGACTCAACTTCTGAGGTCATTAGTCCCCTAGAACTTAGAACTAGTTAAACCTAACTAACCTAAGGACAGCACACACATCCATGCCCGAGGCAGGATTCGAACCTGCGACCGTAGCGGTCTCGCGGTTCCAGACTGCAGCGCCTAGAATCGCACGGCCACTTCGGCCGGCCGACTTTAATTGGCCAAGGTACTAGGAAAACTACCGTATTCTACGCTTACTTATGGTAATCTATGGCAGCCTACAGTAGTTTTATAACCCTCCACATGGATCATAGCCGTAAGTGGAAAACCAACGATCTTGACTTCATGAAGCACCTCAGCTCAATTACATTCGCAGTACAAATGATTATACCCATGACGATTTTTGGGGGGTATGAGGTGGAGGGTGAACAGAGTTTTCGCTGTTTTTATGCGGTCCGACACGACTTTCTCTCTTGTGCCATCCTGTTCACTTACACCAGCGTCGTGTATTATTTGGATTGTTTCTGACTCCAAAGCTACCTGCAAAACAACGAGAAGATCACATAATGCCGGACATCTGACGTACAGTCCAACCGTTTCGTTTTGTTCTGAGACGCTCTTCTCGAGAATTTTATGGCTAAATGAATGAACGGTTCGCTAGGTCTCAGAATAATCTTCAGGGACTTTCACAAAAGCAGGCTCGACAATAAACTGTCTCCTGATCCGAGCTTTCTCTGTTACCCCCCCCCCCCCCCCCCCCCAAAATGACAGGCTCCTCAATTCTTTTTTATTTACGCGACACATTCTACGATTAGTTTGGCCGACTGTAGAAAACTCCCTGTACAGACAGAGAGCTTGGCAAACGTACGAGGGGGTGCTGAAAAGTAATGCTTACGAATTTTTTACGTGAAAAGTCTTAAAGTTTTTTAAATGAAACAAGTGCTATTAACATTCTACATGTTTATTCTTGATGTCTACAAATTTGCCTCTTTCTACTGCTAGGGGCCTCTGAAGCGTAGTGTGCGGTGAGTAACGGAATATGTCGGTGGGTGAGAAACAGCTTGCTGTAATCGAGTTTGTAATTCGAAGACTTCGTACGCAGGTGGAACACCCTCTTCTTCACCATGACAGTGCCAGACCACACACGACCGCTGCGACATTTGCAACAGTCTGACACCTTGGGTCAACTGTCATTGATCATCCTCCATACAGCCCCGACTTGGCCCCATCAGATCTCCATCTGTTTCCAAAACTTAAATAACACCCTCGAGGACTTCACGTTGATAGTGATGCAGCGGTGCAAACAGAGGTGAGGTTCCGGCTCCGTCAAAAATATCAAACATTCTGCGATAACGGTATCAACAAACTGGCCTCTCGTTAGGAAACATGTGCTCGTCGCCAGAGTGACTACGTTGAGAAATAAATGTGTATACATGAAGAATAAAGATGTAGAATGTTAATAGAGTTTGTTTCATTTCAAAATATTTACGAGTTTTTGTATTAAAAGTCGGAGGCACTACTTCTCAGCAAGCCGCCTGTTAAACCACTTCTGTTGGAGACATTCGTGTTCAGGCATGCATGTGAGTTAAAGAGGGGTATATAGCTTACAACGTCCGGTTAAACTCTTACGCCAAGTGGCGTTTGTGAGGCCAGCACGCTCGACAGTGTCCCCTTGATTGGCTGTCAACCCGAGTCTCTCGCTGCCAACGGTGTTCTTAAACACACTTGGAAGCGCACGTACGTAACAAATCTCTCGGCGGATCAATATTCCATTAGGGAAGCCAGCAAACTCTGAAAGCTCAATCATGAAGATTAATCTACAGTGACCGACCCTTCCCTACCGCCGCTCTGTCACTCGCCCCGCGTATATTTTTAGGAAACTAACGTATGCGGCAGAGGTGGGCTGTTTTTATGAGTACGCGGCGGGTTCCCCACCCCGTGAACTCTGTTTTTAAATAATGCGCCGGAGATCAGATAATGAGTGAATCAATGACGCAGTCGGCGAGCAGAAACAATGACGCAGCCGTTCTCATTAAGGGCGCTGCAAACGCGTAAGGGGAGGGGCCAGATGCTTCCGATAGCGGCCGACAACCGCCGACGCTTCCCGAACGGCTCCGCGCCACTCCGCTCAATTCACACGCCGACCACCTTTGTACAAATATAAAAAAAGGTTGCGCTGCCAGTTTCAGCGCTGAGCGTATCATTAAATGAATGCTTCGTTGCAGTAGTGCCCCATTACTGATATTAAAACCCCTTAATGCTTCCAGAAACGTCCGTTCTAGTATAGTAGGAAAAATTTTCCGAGCGACAAACGCTAGGTTCTTTTCACCACAGGCAGTTCAACCAAAGCACTATACACACTTCAGGAAAATGATCGCTGCATCGCATGTTTTGTTGTGTGTAAGTAATATTATCTGTACAAAACTGTAGTTTAACTGCATGTGGACATTGTGTCCTACATGCTGGTTGAATGCACGCCACATTTTCAGTTGGAGCATACCGTCGTAATGGAACATCAGCACGTATTTCTTAAGTCGTACGTAGAACGTTTGCCAAGAGCATATACCTGTAGATGGGGCATGCTGGACTCTGAGGATATTACCTGCAGTGACATTATCTCGCATACTTTTAATCCCCAAACGAGTAAGACTACAAACTTCCCGACGATCCAGATTCCGTAGTTCTATTCTAATCATATGCCAAAATATATACAAGCTAAAACTGTTTCGAGGAAGAAAACGAAACCGTGTATTTTCGTAGTATATCAATTTCTTTTTCACAGTCGGTTTTAACAGAAAATCTGTTCATCGTCGCTTAAAAAATATGTAGTTTATATCTGCCAGACTCTTCATTGGACTATCGTGTAAAAATTTGAAGTAAATCAGTAAAGAATTTTCGAGATTTCTTTTAACAACGTTTCACCTTTGTACGTTAATATATATTTATAGGCTATGTGTAGTATAAAAAGACATATAGCTTACGTCTGCTCAAACGCTTAGTAGAGCATCGTGTAAATATTTGATATAAATCAGTCAAGGCTTTGTCGAGATTTTTTGCTACAAAGGAACATTGCATCGCTCTGTCTAACAACACTGCAATATCGTATTTATCCGCCGATACCAGACAGTGACTTTCAATTAAAATGTCTCCCCAGTACGGGAATTACATAATGTGTGTACGAGTACAGGTTGTGACGCAGGAACGACCACGTATGGAAGTAAAAGGAATGACCTTGATAAGAACTGGAGAATATACACTCCTGGAAATGGAAAAAAGAACACATTGACACCGGTGTGTCAGACCCACCATACTTGCTCCGGACACTGCGAGAGGGCTGTACAAGCAACGATCACACGCACGGCACAGCGGACACACCAGGAACCGCGGTGTTGGCCGTCGAATGGCGCTAGCTGCGCAGCATTTGTGCACCGCCGCCGTCAGTGGCAGCCAGTTTGCCGTGGCATACGGAGCTCCATCGCAGTCTTTAACACTGGTAGCATGCCGCGACAGCGTGGACGTGAACCGTATGTGCATTTGACGGACTTTGAGCGAGGGCGTATAGTGGGCATGCGGGAGGCCGGGTGGACGTACCGCCGAATTGCTCAACACGTGGGGCGTGAGGTCTCCACAGTACATCGATGTTGTCGCCAGTGCTCGGCGGAAGGTGCACGTGCCCGTCGACCTGGGACCGGACCGCAGCGACGCACGGATGCACGCCAAGACCGTAGGATCCTACGCAGTGCCGTAGGGGACCGCACCGCCACTTCCCAGCAAATTAGGGACACTGTTGCTCCTGGGGTATCGGCGAGGACCATTCGCAACCGTCTCCATGAAGCTGGGCTACGGTCCCGCACACCGTTAGGCCGTCTTCCGCTCACGCCCCAACATCGTGCAGCCCGCCTCCAGCGCTGTCGCGACAGGCGTGAATGGAGGGACGAATGGAGACGTGTCGTCTTCAGCGATGAGAGTCGCTTCTGCCTTGGTGCCAATGATGGTCGTATGCGTGTTTGGCGCCGTGCAGGTGAGCGCCACAATCAGGACTGCATACGACCGAGGCACACAGGGCCAACACCCGGCATCATGGTGTGGGGAGCGATCTCCTACACTGGCCGTACACCACTGGTGATCGTCGAGGGGACACTGAATAGTGCACGGTACATCCAAACCGTCATCGAACCCATCGTTCTACCATTCCTAGACCGGCAAGGGAACTTGCTGTTCCAACAGGACAATGCACGTCCGCATGTATGCCGTGCCACCCAACGTGCTCTAGAGGGTGTAAGTCAACTACCCTGGCCAGCAAGATCTCCGGATCTGTCCCCCATTGAGCATGTTTGGGACTGGATGAAGCGTCGTCTCACGCGGTCTGCACGTCCAGCACGAACGCTGGTCCAACTGAGGCGCCAGGTGGAAATGGCATGGCAAGCCGTTCCACAGGACTACATCCAGCATCTCTACGATCGTCTCCATGGGAGAATAGCAGCCTGCATTGCTGCGAAAGGTGGATATACACTGTACTAGTGCCGACATTGTGCATGCTCTGTTGCCTGTGTCTATGTGCCTGTGGTTCTGTCAGTGTGATCATGTGATGTATCTGATCCCAGGAATGTGTCAATAAAGTTTCCCCTTCCTGGGACAATGAATTCACGGTGTTCTTATTTCAATTTCCAGGAGTGTATATTTATAGGCTATGTGTAGTAAAAAAAGACATATAGCTTACGTCTGCTCAAACGTTTAGTAGAGCATCGTGTAAATATTTGATATAATTCAGTCAAGGCTTTGTCGAGATTTTTTGCTACAAAGGAACATTGCTTCGCTCTGTCTAACAACACTGCAATATCGTATTTATCCGCCGATACCAGACAGTGACTTTCAATTAAAATGTCTCCCCTGTACGGGAATTACATAATGTGTTGTAACCTCCCCACCGAAATTTTAAAGATATTATTTTAAATGCTCTGCAATGCCTCGCCATCGCCGTCACACAACATACGTGTTTCAGTGTGTACGAGTACAGGTTGTGACGCAGGAACGACCACGTATGGAAGTAAAAGGAATGACCTTGATAAGAACTGGAGAATATATAAAATTTTATCCAACATCAGAGAGCGTAAGAGAATGAACCAAGTCACACCGGATTATATGATGATTTACTGTCTAACAGGGCATGATACTTATGGAAAGCATGCACACAAAATTCAGCAAAGGCAGCCCCCTTGCATATCGTGTAATATCAGAATGCTGTTAACATGGAGAAAGATAAGTTTAGCTTCCGCGGATGAGTCATATACGATATGATGAGAGAGACCGATCACTGTAAACCTTTAACTATAACTGCAAATAAAATTCATAGTAATCTCCTCATAAATTTACAGACTGATTCAGCTGCCCCTACCGATGTCTTTTTATGCAGCTCACAATGTCATATCTGATCTCCAAAAACCGCGCCCTAGATTTTCATTTTCCCTCGCTCGCTACACGCAAACTATTAGTCCCCCAGAAAAAAGAACAAGACCTTTTTTTGTAGTAAATGTAATGTAGAAATCTTAACTACATATCGAAATAACCAGCAACCAGTTGCATACAATAAATCTTATTTCCCTAACCGGTTTCAGATACTTAGCGCCCTACTACAGACGGTTTTAACTAGCATTATTTGCGAGAAGGGCACTGAGGGTGGTAAGTCCCAGGAACCGGTTAGGAAAATAAAATTTCCTTTGCGCAACTTATTGCTGATTGTTTTGATGTATACAACTGCTGCTGCTGAAGATTAAATTTGCTGTTCACTTTTTTCTGTAAGACTAATAGTTTGCGCGTAGCGAGAGAGAGAATATGAAAATCTCGCGCGTGATTTTAGAAGGCACATGTAACATTGCGGGTTGCATAAAACGTCATCGATAGGGGCAGCTGACTCTCCTTGTATGCTCGCATGTCGTAGTAAACTCTAAGAGGAGTATAGTGGTTCTGTGTATACGTGTGTGAGTGATATTAGCTAATGTCCATATTCTCAGTGAGGCATGAGTCACTTCCAGCTACGTAATATACAGGGTGTTACAAAAAGGTACGGCCAAACTTTCAGGAAACATTCTTCACACACAAATAAAGAAAAGATGTTATGTGGACATGTCTCCGGAAACGCTTAATTTCCATGTTAGAGCTCATTTTAGTTTCGTCGGTATGTACGGTACTTCCTCGATTCACCGCCAGTTGGCCCAATTGAAGGAAGGTAATGATGACTTCGGTGCTTGTGTTGACATGCGACTCATTGCTCCACAGTACTAGCATCAAGCACATCGGTACGTAGCATCAACGTGATTTTGCAGTCAGTGCAATGTTTACAAATGCGGAGTTGGCAGATGCCCATTTGATGTATGGATTAGCAAGGGGCAATAACCGTGGCGCGGTACGTTTGTATCGAGACAAATTTCCAGAACGAAGGTGTCCCGACAGGAAGACGTTCGAAGCAATTTATCGGCGTCTTATAGGGAGCACGGAACATTCCAGCCTATGACTCGCGACTGGGGAAGACCTAGAACGACGAGCACACCTGCAATGGACGAGGCAGTTCTTCGTGCAGTTGACGATAACCCTAATGTCAGCGTCAGAGAAGTTGCTGTTGTACAAGGTAACGTTGCCCACGTCACTGTATGGAGAGTGCTACGGGAGAACCAGTTGTTTTCGTACCATGTACAGCGTGTGCAGGCACTATCAGCAGCTGATTGGCCTCCACGGGTACACTTCTGCGAATGCTTCATCCAACAATGTGTCAATCCTCATTTCAGTGCAAATGTTCTCTTTACGGATGAGGCTTCATTCCAACGTGATCAAATTGTAAATTTTCACAATCAACATGTGTGGGCTGACGAGAATCCGCACGCAGTTGTGCAATCACGTCATCAACACAGATTTTCTGTGAACGTTTGGGCAGGCATTGTTGGTGATGTCTTGATTGGGCCCCATGTTCTTCCACCTACGCTCAATGGAGCACGTTATCATGATTTCATACGGGATACTCCACCTGTGCTGCTAGAACATGTGCCTTTACAAGTACGACACAACATGTGGTTCATGCACGATGGAGTTCCTGCACATTTCAGTCGAAGTGTTCGTACGCTTCTCAACAACAGATTCGTTGACTGATGGATCGGTAGAGGCGGACCAATTCCATGGCCTCCACGCTCTCCTGACCTCTACCCTCTTGACTTTCATTTAAGGGGGCATTTGAAAGCTCTTGTCTACGCAACCCCGGTACCAAATGTAGAGGCTCTTCGTGCTCGTATTGTGGACGGCTGTGATACAATACGCCATTCTCCAGGGCTGCATCAGCGTATCAGGGATTCCATGCGATGGAGGGTGGATGCATGTATCCTCGCTAACGGAGGACATTTTGAACATTTCCTGTAACAAAGTGTTTGAAGTCACGCTGGTACGTTCTGTTGCTGTGTGTTTCCATTCCATGATTAATGTGATTTGAAGAGAAGTAATAAAATGAGCTCTAACATGGAAAGTAAGCGTTTCCGGACACATGTCCACATAACATATTTTCTTTCTTTGTGTGTGAGGAATGTTTCCTGAAAGTTTGGCCGTACCTTTTTGTAACACCCTGTAGAAAAGTAAAGTAACTCCGTGAGCACGCCCAGACGACACCGCCATGCTGACCGGCTGCCGTCTCACCCTTCAGCCAACTGGCGTCGTGCGGGTTATGTACGGGCACAGGTCAGCACTCCGCTCTCCCGGTCGTTGTCGGCTTTCCAGACGTTGAAGCCGCCACTTCTCACTCAAGTATCTCTTCAATGTGCCTCACAAGACCGAGTGCATCCCCGTTCAAGTCCTCCTACCACGAAAAATTCACTGCGAGTACCAGGAGCTTGCCGAAACCAGAATGAGAGGAAATAAAAAAAAAGATGGAAGAAGAACATAGGAGACTGTGTGGAAAATCCGATACGAGCTACACGACTGAACGGACGATGAATAGTAAAGAGCCACGTGGAGTAGTGCTATTTCGCGGATTTAGTCAGGATTGAGCTAAAGTAAAAAAGTGTTGCGCTCACAACTATAAAAGTTTGCACCTCTTTCGGCCGGGACGTGGTGACTGGCCGTATCACAGTCGCCAACAAAACGCACGCAGTGGTTAATTCACACGCTGCCCCTGTTGTCACAAGGGCCAAATGCGCGGGTAAAAGCCCGTTTATGGCGCGTTAGTGAGACATGTTAATTGGTGCGATGACTCAGCACCAGCAGCAGCCACGACTGACGGGCAGCGCCGTGTTTGCCGCCGGTAACCTGCTTCCGATAGAATAATTACGCCGCCCCGCCAAGAACTGCCCCGAACAAATTTACACACGCAATCGTGTGGTTCCATCCCCGTAGACGCCGAGGGGTGTACCGGGAGGGAATATTGTGTCAAGGCGAGAACTGCCCAAGTATAAACTGCGAAGTAACGAGAATAAGAGAACAAACAGAGGAAACTTCATCCCTTTTCGCTTACTCTGAGTCACATTTTTCATGGCCTTTTTCTCCTGAATCCCTCCGCGGGAATCCAAAGTGATTCCGTCAACATCCTACCCTATGTTTCGTAACTTCCCCCCCCCCCCCCCCCCCCTATATTCCACCATTATTCTAATGAGATTGCGCAGTGGATCAATTAACACTTCAACATTACTCCGTATCGGATAAGACTGATATACGGCGGTACGATGGTCGTCGACCCAGGGGTAACCAGTCCTAATCTGGGTAATCGAAGAAATTTACATCACAGAGTTTGGTGCCTGGTTTACGGAATGGTTGTAATTAAACTTTCGCTATTTGAGCCAGTGTAAACAGAAAGCCCTTTACCGTACAGATTCCTATCTTTACAGGAATGACATGCAGAATACGTGCTGCAGGATTGGCGTTGTTAGTAGTTTTAGTGTCAAGACTTATCGTTAGGCGACGGTACTGGTACGGCGACATAAGGTGGAAACACAAGCAGCAGTGGACATTATAGTTGCAGACAGTTAACATGGGTCTGGACAAGGTGATAGTTCAAATGGCTCTGAGTATGGGATTTAACAAATGGTTCAAATGGCTCTGAGCACTATGGCACTTAGCATCTTAGGTCATCAGTCCCCTAGAACGTAGAACTACTTAAACCTAACTAACCTAAGGACATCACACACATCCATGCCCGAGGCAGGATTCCAACCTGCGACCGTAGCAGTCCCGCGGTTCCAGACTGCAGCGCCAGAACCGCACGGCCACCGCGGCCGGCGGGGTTTAACACCTGATGTCATCAGTCCCCTAGAACTTAGAACTGCTTAAACGTAACTAACCTAAGGACATCACACACATCCATGCCCGAGGCAGAATTCGAACCTCCGACCGTAGCGGTCGCCCGGTTCCAGACTGAAGCGCCTAGAACCGCTGAGCTTTACTTTGCACAGCTGTTCTATCAAAGCAACAGCAACAGTGCTGGTGCTGTTCGCCAGTATCGTCGCATTAAAGGAATGCGGAGAGGTCCTCTTTCCGCACCGGTGTTGATGAACATGATTCGGAAGTTCGAATTAACTGGTGATTTGGGAATTGCTCTTGGGAGTGGCCGACCGTCAGTTGGCTCACAGTTGAAGAAGTTACGGTTGCCGTGGCTGAGAATGCTGGACGCTATGTGGGATCTTCAAGCAGTCCACTTTCTGTGTAACGACAAGCTGATCATTCCATGGTCCACCGTTGTTTCGGGCAGCAGTAGAGCCATCTCTAGTGCGGTTCCATGCTGTGGTGGATGCAGATGGCCGTCAGACCGAGCAACGATTGCAACCTGGAACGTAAATACGGTACACAGTTAAAAAATGTTACCCTCTCATTAAGAAATTAAAATGCGTTTCTTTCAATGCTTTATTCGTTATCTCTCTTCCGCCTGTCCTTACAAATGTTTCCGCGAAGTTTCGGTGTTCTAAGGTCACTCGTTTTTCATGGAGGCCCTCTCAAATAGCGAAAGTTTAATAATAACCACCCTACACCCTCATGACACCGCAAGGTAGAGGATGACACGGCGGTCGGTGGACATCCCTTGGGCCTTCACGGAATCCTAACGGCAGTGACCCGTGCAGTTATAACATGTGACTGTTAATGATAGTCCATCAGATGTTGACGTTAAATTTGGCATCAAGTTCGCTTATAGTGATAGTTTCCCACTACTGTGGTACTTTCCTCTACCTGTAACCTTTAACACCTCAGATACCATTTCTTTGTTCATTAAACCCTTCATTAGCTGGAATTTTTTCAGCATTTCTATGTGCAATTTGGAAGTGAGCTGATAAGGCGTATTTTTGTATGTTGCAGTTGTAATGCACAAGGACAAAGAAGACTCTCAGTACCGCAACAGGGACCTGACCGCCTACGACCACTCGCCTTTGGACGGCGACATGTTTCTTCAGGTAAGTCTGTCCAACACTAGTCTACATTCTGCGACGGATCGTAGTTTCTTAATTTCTCCTCCCTCAAAATCCTCGACCGCTCCAACTGTAGCTCCCTGTCACTCCCAATTTTAACGTAACACAGTTCCCTAGAATTTAATAATTGTAATTAAATATAATTTTTTTTAAACATTGCGATAATTTTTGTATCAGTCCTTAGCCTATCGTTTCAGCGCAGCTTACAAGAATAATAATTAACACGGCCTAAAATCGAAGTTTACATTGCACCATTATCAGTATTTTACTCAGCACGACGATGTGAACACAGACCTGCAGATATGGCTATGCGAGCCTGTAAATGAGTGGTGTTTCTTTCAGTCGTTTCCAGCTATGGTGAGGAGAGTCAGTGTTTCTCTTATTACTTCCTTAGAGGAGGGACTTCCCTTTCTGTCACGCCTAACTCAACCACCTGTACTCTGTCGGTTCTACCTGCAGACTCAAGTACTGCATCGGCTTTGTTGTTGACAACTGGAAGATCAGTCTGTGAATGGCACTTTTACATACCGTCCGAAGCCCGTCGGCGCAAGCACATCCACGTAGGCTAGCTCTCAAGCGAGGATCTGAAAAGTGTCCTGTGGTAGACACCACTAGTAATTTTCTAGACTTTCTTGCCATTTACAGTTTTTATGTTGGTTTATTTTCCGCTAATTATCTAAGAAACTTGGAAACTGTTATATCAAAAATGTAAACATTTGTAAGAAAATGTTCTAGGGGTTCGGGGGAGGGGGGGGGGGGTGCTTTCAGTACCCCATTCCCCTCCCCCTTAGATCCGTACGTTGCAGACGTTAAAAATAAAACCTGTGATTTATGTGACAAATTGTTTTCCAAGAACTGAGTTTCTCTTATAAGTTTCTAATTCATCCCGATACGAATAATTTTCCCCGCAAATGGGATAGACGTTAGGGAGCACACTTTGTAAGCAGCCCGGATCTTCGCAAATCTTTTTCATTCTACAAGTTGACGAAATATATTTAAAAGATAATGATTCATATAACGCATATACTAGATTTGTAGCTCATTGCTGATAAAATGGAATCTATAGCTATGTCGATGTAACACGTTAAATTTTATCAGAAATTAGCTGCTCGGTAAGCCCATAAAAAAACTATGCGACTTTTCAAACGAAGACAAGAACAGGAATACGCAAAGGTTAACGTCTCATCGATGACGTGGTCGTAAGGCACGGAGAAAATGTTCAGTTTCTTGTCTCCGACTGTTAAAATCGAAAAATCTTTATAGCCGTGTTACTCTTTTCTTGAAGAGAATAAGGCGAATAGTTATCGACCTTCCAGTGAAGAATTGCAATTTGTAGGTAAAAAATGCTCTTCTTTTTCGACGTCGGCCTCATTTTGGTGAACATACTTTATATAACATCTCTCAAGAGTGATAGTGGAACCACTGCAAAATATACTCTTACGACTCCCACCATCTCTACACCGGACTAAAAACGTTTTCTACTCACATAACTGTTTGGATGTGGGAAGAATTGGAGGCCAGAGAGGTTTCCAAATGTTTTAACGATTCACACTTGTAATTCCGTAGTGTTCCTTCTGCCAAGGCGACTACCCGAACCAGACACGTTTATGTGATCACCACCTAGGTTCGACGTAAGCGTGCAGTAACCTCTCACTGACGGCAGGTGGCATCACTAGCAATGTATGGCATATAAAGCGTGTCGTGGTGTTCGTGACTGGACGTACGTGCACCACGAAAATCCCTATCCCTTCACCCCTCCAGACAGGCCAAAACCACTCCTTCCTCGTCAGCCCTACGGCCCAGTCAGGCATAATTCGGCCTTACGTGCTCTGGTCTCGAGGAAGGATTTGAATCTCAACAATAAACACCCCGTCCTCACGCCCTCCGACTGGGAACATATTTTTGTGGTCTCATCCGGGTTCGAGTCGGCTGGGGCTCCCTCTAGCGTCGGTGCGAAACTCCTCCGCCCGACCCACCGAAATCTCCTGGTTCCGCCCTTCTAACCGAGGGTGTGTGTGCATTCCTCCGTCAGCCACCTCTCCTGAACCCAGACGAATTACGTCTATCAAGACCACCGTGCGCGTAAGCTTCCCCGACTCTCATATCAGTCAGGACTAGAAGGCAAAGCACAAGAAGTGCTAATACTGCACCCACACGTACCTGAGGATGGCATGTCATGTTAGCGAGCGAGCGGTTAACAGTGCAGTCTTTGTCGTAGTGCGGAAAGGAAGCGATTTATCACACGCCCACAAGGGCATGATCATTGGCTTTCGGGTCATGCGTGGAAGGAAATACGAAAGGGCTAAGTTTGTAAATAGTTTGCGTGCCGCCGTGGTTAAAGCATACTTCGCATGTCAAAATGGCGCTATCCAAAACTAGTGCCGAGGCAAATATGGCACATCACGGGCCATACATCACAGGGTTGAACGACGGTTGCTGAGATGTGTTCTGGCGAACAGACGTGCAACTGTTGAGCAATTGACAACAGCTTTTGTCAATGTAAACAATACTTGTACTAATGGAGTTATGAATTCGCTTTTTATCAAAACAAAACAACATTGTTAAAGCGACTGGTAGCAGGAATTCATTTTCTTATGAGAGATAATATCGCATTCATGCTGTAACAGGCTTTCTCACAGCTGTACTGTATAATGAATAAGGTAAAGTCCATGTATACGTTTCACACGCGAACGGGTTTGCGTTGGCACACAGACGCACTATGGAAGATTAAAACGGGAAGGGATAAAAGAAGATAAAAAAGACATAATCCCAACACGCGCAACAGGGGCACTTGCTGAAAGATGCACGGTATGATACGCAGACGTGGAGAAGTGGCGGCGAGGCTGTTAAGTAAGTGTGCGGCCGGTGGGGCGGCTCGGCGTCGATTGTGATGTCTGGGCCGGGTATCGACAGACCGCGTTCCCTGATTGAATCGGAAGCGGCGCGGATGCTGATTAATGACCCGCACTCGCGACGGCCTCTCGGCGGCGCTGAACAACTTGTTGTCGACCTGCCGTGATTTATCGGGTCGGAACGCTCAGCAAATGCCCCTCTCATCTGCCAGGAACAGACGCGTCACGGTGTGGCCACAAAAATCTGCTAATTTCTTCTCAGATCGCATACTTCCCAGTGGACAACTAGGTCGACGCTCCATTTCTATGTACGATGATGGGTCAATACATAAAGTTCGGTTCATACAGAACGTCAACGGAATTGGAGAAACGACAGGTGAAAGTGAGGCTATCAGATACCACCCGCAGTACAAA
This sequence comes from Schistocerca americana, assembly GCF_021461395.2. Taxonomy (NCBI): domain Eukaryota; kingdom Metazoa; phylum Arthropoda; class Insecta; order Orthoptera; family Acrididae; genus Schistocerca; species Schistocerca americana. The sequence continues at coordinate 883,459,742 of NC_060130.1, read as the reverse complement.
AAGTCGGGATATAGCACAGAATTAAGGAACTAGCAATGAAAAAGTTTATTAATAGCCAAAGCAAAATTCTTAACTTATATCCTTGACAGTTTATGTGGTAAAACTGAAGCACGTACACTGAAGAAACAAAGAAACTGGTACACCTGCATAATATGGCGTAGCGCCCCCGCGCGTACGCAGAAGTGCCGCAACACGACATGGCATGGACTTAACTAATGTCTGAAGTAGTGCTGGAGGGAATTGACACCATGAATCCTTCAAGGCTATCCATAAATCCGTAGAATACGAGGGGGTGGAGATTTCTTCTGAACAGCACGTTGCGAGGCATCCCAGATATGCTCAATAATATGAATGTTTGGGGAATTTGGTAGCCAGCGGAAGTGTTTAAACTCAGAAGAGTGTTCCTGGAGCCACTCTGTAGCAATTCGGGACGTCTGGTGTGTCACATTTTCTGCTGGAATTGTCCAAGTCTGTCGGAATGCACAATGGACGTGAATGGATGTAGGTGATCAGACAGGACGCTTACGTACGTGTCACTTGTCAGAGTCGTATCCAACTACACACGCCCCACACCATTACAGAGCGTTCACCAACTTGAACAGCCCCTGCTGACATGCAGGATCCATGGGTTCATGACGTTGTCTCCATACGCGTACAGGTCCATCCGCTCTCTACAATGTAAAACGAGACTCGTCCGAGAAGGCAACATGTGTCCAGTCATCAACAGTCCAATGTCGGAGTTGACGGGTCCAGGCGAGAAGTAAAGCTTTGTGTCATGCAATCATCAAGGATACATGAGTGGACCATCGGCTCCTAAAGTCCTTATCGATGATGTTTCGTTGAATGGTTCGCACGCTGACACTTGTTGACGGCCCAACATCGAAATCTGCAGCAGTTTGCGGAAGGGTTGTGTTGTGGCGTAACAAGACAGCTACGCCACACTGAAGTAGCCGAAAGGCATGCGTAATCTCACTTAGGCTAGATAGAGGTCTGAAACAGGATACGTAATAAATGGTAACAAGAAAAGTACGTAGCTGTTTTAATACTTAACTTTTAATCATCCTTGTTGTATACATCGTTCATGATGAGACATTTCATACGATAACTATCAAACTATGTAAGGCTAATGGCGCCTTACTAGGTCGTAGCCATTGACTTAGCTGAAGGCTATTCTAACTGTCTCTCGGCAAATGAGAGAAAGGCTTGGTCAGTGTAGTCGCTAGCAAAGTCGTCGTACAACTGGGGCGAGTGCTCGTCCGTATCTCGAGACCTGCCTTGTGGTGGCGCTCGGTCTGCGATCACACAGTGGCGACACGCGGGTCCGACATGTACTAAGGGACCGCGGCCGATTTAAGCTACCACCTAGCAAGTGTGGTGTCTGGCGGTGATACCACAGGTTGCACTTCTGTCGCGTTGAACGATTCTCTTCAGCCGTCGTTGGTCCAGCTTTTGCAGGATCTTTTTCCGGCTGCAGTGATGTCGGAGATTTGATGTTTTAACGGATTCCTGATATTCACGGTACACTCATGAAATGGTCGTACGGGAAAATCCCCGCTTCATTGCCACCTCGGAGATGCCGTCACCCGTAGCTAGTGCTCAGACTATAACACCACGTTCAAACTCACTTAAATTTTGAGAAGCTGCCATTGTAGCAGCAGTAACCTGTCTAACAACTCCGCCAGACACTTTTTGTCATATACAGGCGTTGTCGACAGCAGAGCCGTATTGTGTCTATTTACATATCTCTGAACTTGAATACGCATGGCTATACCAGTTTCTTTGGCGCTTCAGCGTATAGCAATTGCTACGGAAAATCCGACCAATGATAGTAAAAGGAAATATAGAGGGCGGGACGCGTTAATTGCAGCTAAGCCTGAGCACGAACTCTCTGTATGCATCCGACAGTTCACGCAATGCAGTGTTTGACGAAAGTTATTGTGGAACCGATTAGTGTGGCACTTCGTGTGGTACGGCAACGTGTCTGCAAAACATGGTTTGAGTGCTTACGACCGTGGACGAGCAGTTGGATTGCTCGAAGCCGGTCAAAGTGTCTCTACTATGGCCAAGGTAACTGATATTAAAAAAGGCCGCCGAAGGTGTAAATGCTACGCGAAATTGGCCGGTGCTCATAGGCGGACCCCACGCCGCAAGAGGATCGAGACATAGCCCTCGTGGCGAAAAGGAACAGATATCTCACTCCTAGGCAGATCGGTGCAGACCTTGCAACCGCTACCGGTACACGTGTTTAAGCCAGAACCACTTCGCAGCGATTAAATTAGGCTGGTTTGTATGCTCAGATGCCTGTTAGTTGGATCCTACTTCAATGGCGCCATCGTCAAGAAAGAGTTCCCTGGTATAGGGAGCACACTGGTTGCGGTCAGCAACAGTGGTCCACAGTGATGTTCTCCGACCAATCCGGCTACATTGTGGCAAGTGATTCTGGCCTCTAGTTAGTGGGTAAAGGGGGAGTAGCACGTTACACACTACAGAATATTCATGAACGTCATCGATATTGCATGGGCAAACATATGCACAATGGCCGACCACCACTGCATATCTTTGCACGAGGTACTGTTATAGCACCGCGGCGTTGCCGGGAGATAATTCTGGATCATGTCCATCTGTTCAGGGATGCGGTAGGTCCCAACTTTCTAGTTAGGGACGACAAAGCCCGCCCACACAGGACCGCCGAAGTGTCGGACACACTGGAACGTGGAGATATTTAACGTATGGAATGACCTGCGTACTCCCCAGACCTAAATCCTATAGAGAATACCTGGGATGCTCTTGGCAGACGTGTTTTTCAACGAACATCCACCCTCGAACCGTGCAAGAACTGAAACCTGCCTTGAGAGAAGAGAGAGGCAACATCCCCCAAAGACTCACCAACAGCTTGGTAGGCCACATGAATAACAGGTGCAAAGTGTGCATACGTATCCAAGGAGGGCATATTTCTTACTGAGAGTCCGATAACGACCTTTATGTTGAGAGCCAGACATGTGTCAAACACGAAAGTTATTCTTGTCTTTTACCCTGCTTTCCCATGTGATGAAATCCGCACCATTTTTCGTTATAAATATACCACGCCACCTCTATTACGTATGTAAAAATGTTCAAATGTGTGTGAAATCTTATGGGACTTAACTGCTAAGGTCATCAGTCCCTAAGCTTACACGCTATTGAACCTAAATTATCCTAATGACAAACACACACACCCATTCCCGTCACTGTTAAAAAAGGTTATTTAATGAAAATTGTTTCATCAAATTATTTTCCTATCTATGCATAGACTTTTTATTTTTCCAGGTGTTGCAAACCCTTAATAACTTTTTACTTACAGATATCTGGCTTCTTTTTTAGAAGAACGCTCATAGGAAAAATATGTAAGTGCTCATGACACGATTGTAGTGAGTCATGAATTCGGAAAGAACATCAAAATAAAGATTAAGAATAAACCAAAGCACTTCCGATGTCAGCAGATGATGCCACCGTTTCCCCACCTCCGTCAATGTCAAAACTTTCTTCTCGAGAAACCTTGACGTTGACGTTCTGTTCCGTTCCATTCTGTTGAAGACTTGGGTGAATGCCACCACTGAAAATGCATTCCGGAATGTTCTGATGCTCCAATATGCAACTAACTTACAGAAGTGAATGTATTGGTAACAATTTTTCGGGTCTAGGATGATCTGTCTGGGGAATTAAAGAATTGTTTGAGACATTAGCAAAGTGGTAGACGGTGTTTTTTTACGTAGGATATTTCTGATGATCCAGTTTTTTGTACCACATTTCGAGAACTGACGTTGTCTTCGTCGGGTACTGTGAGGTATTTATAGCCACACCATATTCGCGTTCGAGACCAGGCTGGAGAATATTTGAGCCCATAGCTCGCGGCTATTGGCACAGATAGCTTTGTCAGATGTCGGAACATTGTACGAGATTGAGTTAGTAAATAAGCCACGAATGTCAGAATAAATTTCAAAACTGTGTCTTTCTAGAAAGTGGCAGAACATGTCGGTTGGGGATCAACAGTTAGTATTATGCTGCCAGTGGAAGACGATTTTAGTGCCATGACTAGAATAGTGCCTGACTAGAATATCGTGCAGCTGTACAATTTATGTGGACCAAGAGCCACTCCACAGGGAATGTTCATTGTGAAATGCGTCCTGTGTATAGCGAGAACGTATTGAATATAAATTTGTGTCCGGATGCAGCCAGGAATTTAACAAAGTACGAAAACGAATCACAAGTAATGAGGGCACTGCTTTCTCTGTGGGTCATAATACAACCTGGGAAAGAAATGATACGAAACTGTGCTTAAAACTAATGCCTCCGAGTTTTTTGCGAAAACTCTTAAAGTTTCTTAAACAAAACAAATGTTATTAACATTCTACATCTTTATTCTTCATGACCACATATTAATTTCTCAGCGTAGTCACCCTGACGAAGAACACATTTCTCTCAACGAGAGACTAGTTTGTTGATAATGTCAGTGTAAAACGTTTGAGTTTCTTGACAGAGCCACAACCTCATCTCTGCTTACACTGGTTCACCTTTCCACGGTTCGTATGGTTTCCCCCGTCGGAGGTTCGAGTCCTCCCTCGGGAAAGGGTGCGTGTGTTGTCCTTAGCGTAAGTTAGTTTAGGTTAGGTTAAGTAGTGTGTAAGTCTAGGGACCGATGACCTCAGCAGTTTGGTCCCGTAGGAACTTACCTCAAATTTCTACCTGTTCATCGCTATCAAAGTGAAGTCATCGAAGTCGGAATTGTATGGAGGATGATCAATGATTGTGAATCGAAGGCGTCAGATTGTTTTAGATGTCGCAGCGTTCGTGTGTGGTCTGGAATTGTCATGCTGAAGAAGAAGGCGCTCCATTTGCGGACGAAGTCTTCGAATTCGAAACTCGATTAAAGCACGCGGTTTCTCACGCACCGACGTAGTTACGTTACAGATCGCCGTGTTACACGCTACACTTCGGAAGTAGAATATTAATAACGTTTGATTTATTTAAAAAACCTTAAAAGTTTTCACACAAAAAAATCAGATGCATTACTTTTCAGAACGCCCTTGTAACAAAAATCAGTGTGTGACAATCTATGATTTGGCACGTGCTATAGTTTGTTTTCACATAATCATGTAGAGCGTAATCTGTTAGCCACTGAATTTTCTCTGACTCTGTGTGCGTTAACTCGAGGACACAAATGGAACAGAATGGGCATATGTATGCAGCGTCACATGCGCTGTCAGACCTGGTGGTCAGCGCATTTCTGGAGCCTGGAGGTCGCGGAATCGAATCCCGGTCAGACCACGGAAATTTTCAGTCTCCCTTTAATGTAGCCTTCACGTCTCAAAGATGTGATGAGTCGCCAGGAGTGACAAGTGGTTCGGATTTCACATTCAACTTTACGTTCCGTTTTCTTCGTTGGATAACTTGTGTAGATTACGGAAACACACGAAAATCTTGCGCGTTTTAGAAAAAAATAGGTGATTTCCTTACGAGAGTTACTGCAAGAGACAAGTCACGGGTTCACCACTACCAGTCTAAGTCAAAGTGATTTTCTATGGAAGGAAAGGCTCCTACCTCCACAGTAAAAAAGTTAAAGGTGAGTCCGTCGGCACACAAATTTATAGTGACTGTGTTTTAGGACATGCAAGGTGTAATATTGCTTGCATTCCATACTCATGATGAGAAAGTTAATGCCGCAACCTACTGTCATTTGCTGCAGAAACTGCGACAAGCCATACATCGCAAGCAGCCAGCACTCCTGACTATGGACGTGATTATTCTAAATGGCAATGTTCGCCCTCGCGTATCAAGACAAACGCATGGGTTATTGCAACTACAGTTTGGACAAAATAAAACTGACCCAGAAAATATTTCATGCACCGTAATAGAAGCAACCCAACTTACATCATCCGTACTGAGGACAGCTGACGTAAGTCGGGTTTCCTATATTAAGACGCATGCAATATTTTTCCGGCCACCTGCATTTCATTGAAAACTCTTGGAACATCCACTGTTCAGCCCCAGTTTGACCACCACTGATTTTCATCCTTTTGAGTCTCTTAAAAATAAACGAGTTGGGCAGCTCTTTGCAGACAACCTCGCAGCCCACGAGATTGCTCTTTGAGTGCACTACTACTGGAAGTTTTGCTGCAGGCTTTCATGGCCTTATCAAATGACGGGCTATGTGTTTAAATTTACAGGAGTAGTACGTTGAAAAGTAGAATAAATTTCATCGTGGTACTCGCAGCGCTGATGCCGCTACTCGCTTTGTTACTTAGGGTCAATTCATAGTTGATGCGGAGCTAAGCGTCAGAACATTCCGGAATGCATTTACAGTGGGTGCATTCACACACATCAACAGCATGGAACGGAACGTCAGCGTCAGGGTTTCTCGAGGAGAAAGTTTTGACGTTGACTACACTGCTGGCCACCGTAAATGCAACACCCTGAAGGAAGCATCCGATTCAAGTGAATTTTACACCATGGGTTTGCAGCGATGAGATACGCAACTGATTAGAATTTCAGCGCAGACGCACATCACGCGCGCCTGTGGCGCCACCTCATAGCGCCATTTAAGGCTTGGCGATTTCGACGAGTGTACGTTCGGCACGTGTGTTTACCTTGTGGTTGTTTCACAAGACGATCAGTTATGCCTCGTAGACAACAGCGAACATCTTTTGATCAAGTATCCGAGTTCGACAGAGGAAGGATAGTGGCTTACCGAGATTGTGGATTATCATACAGAGAAATCGCTAGCCGTGTTGGACGAAACCAAACAACTGTAATGCGGATATGTGACCGTTGGATGCAGGAGGGTATGACGGACCGACGTGGTCGATCGCATTCACCTTGGTGCACCACTGCACGTGCTGGTAGGCAACTTGTGCGCATGGCAGTGACGGATCGCTCAGTGACATCCCGAACCATAGCACAGCACATTGCGTCTGTAACGCATCATCCAGTGTCTGCGCGTACCATTCGACGCCGTTTACAGCAGAGTGGTCTTTCCGCAAGACGTCCATTGCTTCGTCTACCATTGACGCAGAACCACAGACGTCTCCGTCGCCAATGGTGTGATGACAGACGGATGTGGACGGCAGAATGGAATGACGTTGTCTTTACTAACGAGGCACGCTTCTGTCTGCAGCACCACGATGGTCGGATTCGAGTGTGGAGACACCGTGGAGAGAGGATGCTGGACAGCTGCATTATGCACCGCCACACTGGTCTTGCACCGGGTATTATGGTATGGGGCGGTATTGGATATTACTCTCGCACGCCTCTAGTACGCATTGCCGGTACTTTAAATAGCCGGCGCTACATATCCGAGGTGCTGGAGCCAGTTGTCCTTCCTTACCTTCAGGGTTCGGCCACAGCCATATTCCAACAGGATAATGCGCGACCACACGTGGCACGCATTGTCCAAAGGTTCTTCGTCAATAACCAGATTGAATTGCTTCCCTGGCCGGCTCGCTCTCCGGATCTTTCGCCGATAGAAAACGTGTGGTCCATGGTTGCTCAACGAGTGACCCAGATTACATCCCCAGCTGCCACACCAGATGGTCTTTGGCAACGTGTGGAAGCTGCTTGGGCTGCTGTACCCCAGGAACACATCCAACGTCTCTTTGACTCAATGCCGAGACGTGTGGCAGCGGTGATCTCCAACAATGGCGGCTACTCTGGTTACTGATTCTGGCAGGAACCACATGTCACAGACGTCTGTAAACGTAATCATTTGATACTTGGTCAACATGTTATCTACAAAATAAATCTTGTTGTGCTACCTCTTGTCTTTCTTAGTGTTGCATTTACAGTGGCCAGCAGTGTAGGTGGGGGATCGGTGGCATCATCTGCTGACATCAGTGGTTAAGCTATTCTTGTCGCACTCACTCGTTTTAAGGTAATGGATTTCATGCTGTGGTTTCTTCTTAACCTTATCAGCGCACACACCGCTGCAGAGTGAAAATCTCATTCTTTATTTTGATGTTTGTTTTCGAATTCATGACCCACTACAAACGTTTCATAAGGACTTGAATATTTTTCCTATGAGCGTTTTTCCAAACAAGAAGTCAGATATGTGAAAGGAAAAAAATATTTTGGTTTTACAATACCTGGCAAAAGAAATAGTCTGCACTATGCATAAATAGGAAAATAATCTGATGAAACAATTTGAATTAAATAACCTTCTTTAATAGTGAAAAAGTCAGGTGTGTTGATATTTCCACTCAGTTATTAGTGGAAAACTACGAAACACAAGGACCACGCCAGCTCACTTACTTTCTAGCTAACGCTCTGCTGACCGGACACAGGAAGCTTTTGAACATGATTTTTTTTCTTCTCTGGGGTTATCTCGCTTCATTGTGGGGTCCGTAGCTGATGAGCCTTTTGCGCCCGTCCCATGGGTCATTAGAGATCCGAGCACTAGCTCGGGTAGCCAAGGAAGAGAGAAGGAAGGTTAGAATTGAACGTCCGCGTCGGCATCGAATTGTTTCCATGTAGAGAAAAGAAGAAACGCTAAATCGGAACTTGTAAACGTATATTTGAACCCTGCTGCTCCAGAATACGAGTTCAGGCCTTAATTCCTGTGGCTTCTCGGTCTCTGTGTCTTTTTGTATTTCGACTGATTAAATGCTGTGTTGTTGTGCCAGAAAAGGGAAACCAGCAAGGCGTTCGACTAAAACCTGCACCTAAACTGGCTGGTGTACCCGACTAATTTTCGGGGTGTAGCATGCTGAAAATGATTAATTTGAATGAGTTAACAGTCAAGTGAATATTACCAGCGAGAAACAAAGAGCATAGTTTACCAAAGAAAAAGGTAAAATGATGCAATGTGGGTTTAGGCCTCATAGAGGTTGTCAGGACCAGATCTTTAGCTTACGGCAAATAATGGAGAAGTGTTAAGAGTGGAACAGGGAATTGTATCTATGCTTTATAGATCTAGAAAAGGCATATGCCCGGATTCCTATAAGGAAGTTATTGTCTGTTCTACGAGATTATGGAATAGGAGGCAAACTTTTGCAAGCAATTAAAGGTCTTTACATAGATAGTCAAGCAGCAGTTAGAGTTGACGGTAAATTGAGCTCATGGTTCAGAGTAGTTTCAGGGGTAAGACAAGGCTGCAACCTGTCTCCACTGTTGTTCATATCATTTATGGATCATATGTTGAAAACAATAGACTGGCTGGGTGAGATTAAGATATGTAAACACAAAATAAGCAGTCTCGCATATGCAGATGACTTAGTTGTGATGGCAGATTCGGTTGAAAGTTTGCAAAGTAATATTTCAGAGCTAGATCAGAAATGTAAGGACTATGGTATGAAGATTAGCATCTCCAAAACGAAAGTAACGTCAGTGGGAAAGAGATATAAACGGATTGAGTCCCAAATAGGAGGAACAAAGTTAGAACAGGTGGACGGTTTCAAGTACTTAGGATGCATATTCTCACAGGATGGCAACATAGTGAAAGAACTGGAAGCGAGGTGTAGCAAAGCTAATGCAGTGAGCGCTCAGCTACGATCTACTCCCTTCTGCAAGAAGGAAGTCAGTACCAAGACTAAGTTATCTGTGCACCGTTCAATCTTTCGACCAACTTTGTTGTATGGGAGCGTGTGGTGTGCGTACTGTAAGACCTTCGGTACACACACCATCAGATTATTTGACTTGTCGCTCTAACGAAGTAGGCGAGTGTCAGCAATATGTGTCGTGGTCTTATCGTGGCGTGTTTATCTTCTGCCGTTAGGTCAGACGATAGAAATGCCACTTGCACGCTTAGAGTAGCAGATTGACAGTGACCAACTTTAAACAGAACTTGATTAATTTTCACACACATTTATTAAAATAATAACAAGCACAAAAATAACTTAACTTGGTTCTGAATGCTATTTACAATTGACAATCTGAAGTTCCCTTGGTCTTGGTACATTAATCTTATTTTCACATATCTCTGATACTTGACAAAGTGTCTATACATTTCTCTTCATGGCTATGTACAGGAATATGACAATCTTATTAGGTGCAGACTGAAACTTGACTATAGACTGGTACAGACTAATGCAGACTGACTAATCGGAGGTCTGTGCACTCGTTATAATACCTCGCGCGTTCAGGTATCACTGCGCGAGTGTGATCCGCGAGGAGAAAACGTTCTACGTTAGCAGCAATCTCATTGGCTGCGTTACATATTAATACGCGGATCGGCGGAAGCAGAATATGGTCCGTCTCTAAGACAGCGCCATCTCGTAGTGCGGAGACGTACGAGCGCTGCGCCTGCGCTTAGTGGGGCGCGCTCTAGTGGGAAAGTTGTGTACGCGCTGACTACGTGGAACTATGTACACAACAAAAAAATGGTTCAAATGGCTCTGAGCACTATGGGACTTAACATCTGTGGTCATCAGTCCCCTAGAACTTAGAACTACTTAAACCTAACTAACCTAAGGACATCACACACATCCATGCCCGAGGCAGGATTCGAACCTGCGACCGTAGCAGTCGCGCGGTTCCGGACTGAGCGCCTAGAACCGCTAGACCACCGCGGCCGGCTGTACACAACAGAGCGAAAGCTGGGTGGATTCAGGTTACCTTATCAATAAGGTTAAGGTTACGGATATGAAAGTAGCTGGGATGATTGCAGGTACTAGTAGATGGGAACAATGGCAAGAGGGTGTCCACAATGAGGAAATCAAACAAAAACTGGAAATGAACTCTATAGATGTAGCAGTCAGGGCGAACAGGCTTAGATGGTGGGGTCATGTTACACGCATGGGAGAAGCAAGGTTACCCAAGAGACTCATGGGTTCAGCAGTAGAGGGTGGGAGGAGTCGGGGTAGACCAAGGAGAAGGTACCTGGATTCGGTTGAGAATGATTTTGAAGTAATAGGCTTAACATCAGAAGAGACACCAATGTTAGCACTGAATAGGGGATCATGGAGGAATTTTATAAGGGGGACTATGCTCCAGACTGAACGCTGAAGGCATAATCAGTCTTAAATGATGATGATGATGATGATGATGATGATGATGATGATGATGATGACTTCTTAATTTAAATGTATCTACTGTTGTCTGTTTCCTAACAGCTTCCCCGCACTCGTTACTTTTTCCTTATTTCTTCAGTTTCCTTTTATTGAACCTAAAATAAGTATTTCTGGCGCGTCTGTTTTTTCTGGCCGAATTACGCTTTTTAATAGTGAATTTTTGCATTTATAGAGAATAGTTCCGTATTATAAACATCTTTCTATCATTAAAAAATTGTTCGACATCCCAAATGCACTCGAGGTTGTGAAACACATACTCACTTAGTGTGGGCGAAAGCATCGTTTCCACAATATTCTCAGCGATTGTTAAGAGAAAGAAGGCCCTCAGCGGTGTTCGCTGAAAACGAGGCGAGTGCCAGAGCCCCGGACGTGGCATCAGATAAAAACGCTGCGCCGTGTCGCCGGCTGCTCGCCTTAGCGATTCATTAAAAACTCGTTTCTGGGGCGCAGCCCGCCCGCCAGCTCCGAGGGTCTCAGCTCGTACCCCCCCCCCCCCCCCCCCCCACCACCACTTCTCGCCGTCGCTCAGCCATGAAGCCCCACAGTTCATTACTTTGACACTTATGACAGGTTCGCAACACAAGTACCTCGAGGATAATGAGGGGATGGGCCCTCGCCAACTCAAAGGCACAGTCGCCATATTTTCCGTGAAACATGTGAGGAGGCATCGAGCAAGACGGCACAGTAGACTTCACACTATTCTTGTAATCAGGAACAACGACTTAAATTTCGGTCATGTTATTAAGATTTGTGTTGTTACCGTCTTCAGTCCGAGGTCTATATTTTATTCTGGTCTATACAGTGCAAGCCTCTTTATATCTGCATAACGACTGCAGCCTTCATCTATTTGAGCCTGCGTAGTATAGAGAAAGCCTGATATCACCCTAAAATTTTCATCACTCACAATGCCCTCCATTCCCAAACAGACGGTTTCTTGATGCCTCAGTATGCGTCCTATGAACCGATCCCCTCTCTTGTTGTGATATTTTTCTCCCTCTTTCGATTCAGAATCTCTTCATAAGTTATTCGGTCTGTCCACATAACGTTCAACATTCTTCTGTAGGATCTACACTACTGGCCATTAAAATTGCTACTCCACGAAGATGACGTGCTACAGACGAGAAATTTAACCGGCAGGAAGAAGATGCTGTGATATGCAGATGATTAGCTTTTCAGAGCATTCTCACAATGTTGGCGCCGGTGGCGTCACCTACAACGTGCTGACATCAGGAAAGTTTACTATCAATTTCTCATACACAAACAGCAGTTGACCGGCGTTGCCTGGTGAGACGTTGTTGTGATGCCACGTGTGAGGAGGAGACACGCGTACCATCACGTTTCCGACTTTGATAAAGGTCGGATTGTAGCCTATCGCGATTGCGGTTTATCGAATTGGGACATTGCTGCTCGCGTTGGTCGGGATCCAATGACTGTTAGCAGAATATGCAATCGGTGGGTTCAGAAGGGTAATACGGTACGCCGTGCTGGATTCCAACGGGCTCGTATCACTAGCAGTCGAGATAACAGGCATCTTATCTGCATGGGTGTAACGGATCGTGCAGCCACGTCTCGATCCCTGAGTCAACAGATGGGGACGTTTGCAAGACAACAACCATCTGCACGAACAGTTCGACGACGTTTGCAGCAGCATGGACTATCAGCTCGGAGACCGTGGCTACTGTTACCCTTGACGCTGCATCACAGACAGGAGCGCCAGCGATGGTGTACTCAACGACGAACCTGGGTGCATGAATGGCAAAACGTCATTTTTTCGGATGAATCCAGGTTCTGTTTACAGCATCATGATGGTCGCATCCGTGTTTGGCGACATCGCGGTGAACGCACATTGGATGCGTGTATTCGTCATCGCCATACTGGCGTATCACCCGGCGCGATGGTATGGGGTGCCATTGGTTACACGTCTCGGTCACCTCTTGTTCGCATTGACGGCACTTTGAACAGTGGACGTTACATTTCAGATGTGTTACGACCCGTGGCTCTACCCTACCCTTCATTCGATCCC